>NC_058372.1:19288000-19987500 GCF_018350175.1 Felis catus
ATCACCTGCTTAAGATTTATAAATCTTATTCTAAGCATCTGTTTTTAATAGAAACTTCCTTAGTTTTATAAAAATAGGATCTAGATCCACGCTAGGCACTAATGTGTATTTAGCATATGACCTAAGGTCAAGTTACAAAAAAGCCTATATGCATTGCTGTAACATAATATCTAGAGGAGTATTAGAAATTAAATTTAGGAATTTTACTTATGTTTGGAGGAATTTTCAAGGCTTGTTCTCTTTTTCTTGCCTTGCTTCTCTCTCTCTCTCTCTCTCTCTCTCTCTGTCCGTTTCACACATACATGCAATGCAGAATCTATTACAAGAGATTTCATTATTATGAACTTAATTGTGTGTATTATGATACAATTCGTTTTCCTGAGACATAATCACATAAATGCCATATACCATGGTTAGCAAAAAAGGAGGATATGAGAACGTCTATCACTATGTTTAAGAATATTCCAAGGTAGAAGCACATGTCTGGCTCAGTCACTTAAGCGTCTGACTCTTGATTTCGAATCGGGTGATGATCTCAGGGTTTTTGAGTCTGAGCCCCACACTGGGCTCCGTGATGACAGTGGGGAGCCTGCTTGGGATTCTCTCTCTCTGCCCTTCCTTCTGTTTCTGTCCCTCTTCGGCTCTCATGTGCACATGTGCGCATGCTCTCTCCCTGTCAATAAATAAACTTTTTTTAAAAAAATATTCATTCCAGGGTGCTTTGTATATCCTTTTTTTTTGTTTTGTTTTGGTTTTGCACGTTAGGAAGCAATTTTCATTTCTCAACATCGTAACATAGAAAAGCCACTGTGACAAACACGTGTGGAAAAGCTTCTAGTAGAATTAACATCAGAGATTTAAAACCTGTATTTCCGGGGGTGCCTGGGTGGCTCAGTCGGTTCAGCATCCAACTGTTGGATCCCACACAGTTTGTGGGTTTGAGCCCTGCGTCAGGCTCTGCACTGGCAGCATGCAGCTTGCTCGGGACTCTCTCTCCCTCTCTCTCTACCCCGCACCCACTTGCACTGTGTCTCTCTCAAAAATAAATACACTTAAAAATATTTTTTTAAGAACCTATATTGCTATTTTATGACATAAAGTCATAAGTGCTGACTTTTGCAATTTATCAAAATTATAGATTTTGAAGTTTACATCTCAGTATTACCACTTCTAATTGTGTGGACTTCATCTAGTTTATGAGCTTCTTTATGTCTGTTTCCTCATTATTAAAATTTGGGTGAAAAAATGCCTACTTTTGGGTTTGAGTATGAGAAAGACAGGGTACCTAGGTGTAGAGAATTGTGGAGAGAGAGGAGGGAGAAAAGGACATACATAGACAGGACAAGCCAAACAAGAAAGATGCTTACTGAAAGATTATTATTGCAGCTGTCGATGTTTTCTTTTTATTACTACCTTATAAATAGTTGTATCCCCAGTACCCAACAGTCTGAGTGTTCGGTAAGTACCACAAAGCTTCTCTTGGAAAAAAATGCAAAATATATTTTGATATACACTCTCCTTAAGTGAATAAATGAATATGTTGATCATTGTTCTTAACATCTGTTCAACTTTGATGCTGTGCTATGAAATCCAGGAAGACAGGGGTGCCTGGGTGCCTCAGCTGGTTGAACGTCTGACTCTTGATTTTGGTTCATGTCATGATTTCAGGGCTGTGGGATCAAGCCCCACCTTAGGCTCTGCACTGACCTAGGAACCTACTTAAGACTCTCTCCACTCACTCATACTCTTTCTCTCTCTCTATCTCTCTCTCTCTCTCTCTCAGAAAAAAAGGAAGAAATCCAGAAAGACAAACTCCTTATATTTTTAAGCACAAAAATGGAAACTCATTTGCTCTTAGAAAATGAATTAAAGGTGTGCCCCACAAATGTGTCTAGGTATAATAAATCTCATCTTGGGAAAAATAGGGAACGAATGCAATAATGAACCTTTTTCATGAGAAACACATGTTATGACTCATTATGGCAAAAGAAAACATTTTAGAGATGACGGGAGTGATTTCCCAAGTCAATTGTCCTGAAGCTGGAACTCTATTGTGTTTACTCTCCACACTTGGAAGGTATTCCTCTGTGTCTTCTAACGTTTCCCTCCCCAAAATAATATAATACCAGAGAACAGAGGATGGGACAAATGTATGTCTATGCTCATTGGATTATTCATTAAAAGTAACCAAGTGGAAAGCTTGAAGTTATAGTCAAAGACTGATATGAATGTAATATCATTTGCCATCATCATAATATGAGATAGACCAGGAGTATTCACAGTATACATCTCTAAAATAAGATTGGGAGTAGTCAAAAAAGATACACTTTTTAAAATATATTTTAATATCTAAATATTTTAATATCTATTAAATATATTTTAATGTCTATTTAGTTTTGAGAGAAAGAGAGCTCAAGCGGGGGTGAGGCAGACACCGAGAGAAGGAGACACAGAATCTGAAGCAGGCTCCAGGCTCCAAGTTGTCAGCCCAGAGCCGGATTCGGGGCTTGAACCCACCCACGAACCATGAGATCATGACCTGAGCCGAGGTAGGATGCTTAACCGACTGAGCCACCCAGGCGCCCCATTAAAATGTCTGTTTAAAATAAAACAAAACAAATAACCAACCTTTGGGGAAATATAAAATAATTTGAAATGTCTAGGACACAACAGGATACAATCCAAAATTATCTGACAACGAAGACAAGGAAAACATAATCTATCTTCAAGAGAAAGATTCATCAACGACTATAAACCCAAGAATGCTCAGGCACATTAGAAGGCACATTTCCCCAATTTGAAGAAAAGACCTAGATTTACAGATTCAAGAATCTCAGCAAATTTCAAGATAAATGTAGAAAACCGCCAGTAAGCACATCACCAGTAGTGTATAGAGGGATTAAAAATAAAAGGAGGGGCACCTGGGTGGCTCAGCCGGTTAAGCATCCGACTTCAGCTCAGGTCATGATCTCACGGTTCGTGAGTTCAAGCCCCGAGTCGGGCTCTGTGCTGACGGCTCAGAGCCTGGAGCCTATTTCAGATTCTGTGTCTCCCTCTCTCTCTCTGACCCTCCCCCATTCATGCTCTGTCTCTCTCTGTCTCAAAAATAAATAAACCTTAAAAAAATTAAAAAAAATAAAAATAAACATAAAAGGAAAATCTTGAAAACACCTAGCGAATACCAGGACATAATATACAAGGAAACAGCAGTTCAAAATATTATCAACTACCAATTTAAAAACACAGAGACCAAAAGACAATAGTAAAACATCCTTAAAGCACTGAGCAGTAAGGTAGAAATAAATTCAGAATTTTATGCCAAGTAAAATCAGCCTTCAAAGCGAAAGTGAGCTAAAGACATATGCACATCAATAAAACCAAAATAACTAGGTGCTAAGAAACTTACCCTATAAGAAACATTGAAGGAAGTTCTCTAAGCTGAAAAGAAATCATTCCATACTGAGACTCAAAGCTGCATGAAGGAAAAGCAGACGTCAGATGGTGTATCTGGATAAATTTAACACACATTTTCCTCTCAGTTTATGTAAAATAGTAGACACAGTTGCTTAAAGCAAAGATGATAACATTGTATCTCAGAGTCGGTAATTAATGACTGTAGGTACAAACTGATGACAACTACAGCATAAAGGGGCGGACAGTGGGCAAATTCACCTGTACACCTGCCCTAGTACACCACTAATTCCAGAAAGAGCATCCAAAGTGCAGATGTGTATTGCAATCCCTAAGTTAGCCACAATAAAAAAAATAAAATAAAAAATAAGAGTTACATCCGAAAGCCATTAGTTAATATAAAATGGATTTCTAAAATGATTCAAATGACCTAAGTAGTAATGTAAAAACTCTCCAATTAACAGGTAGAAATTACTGGGGCACCTGGGTGACTCAATCCATTAAGTGTGTTAAGTGTCTAACTCTTGGTTTCTGCTCAAGTCATGATCTCACTGTTTCATGAGTTCGAGTCCTGTGCTTGGGCAGATCCTGCTTGGGATTCCCTCTCTCCCTCTTTCTCTACCCTCCCCTGCTCATGCTGTCTCTGTCTCTCTCAAAATGAATAAATAAACTTTAATTTTTTTTAAATAAAACAAATGAAAGGTAAAAATTATAATGGGTAAAAAGCATGATCCAACAATATACTATCTACAAAAGGTACACTAATATATAAAGGCAGACAGGTTGAAAGCAAATGGAAGGAAATGTTTGACCAGGCAAATGGTAAGAAGAAAGCTATTGCTGTCATTATTGTTATTATTATCAGATAATAGCAACTTGAAGTAAAAGTGTTACAAGCGATAAAATATTTCGTAAAAGTGTCAGTTCAGAAGGAATGCATAACAATCATAAATGCCTAATGCCAACTTTTAAATATATGAAGAAAATGGGCTTAATTAGAAAGAGATTTGGGAGAGGTAGACAATTTTGCAATCATAGCTGGATATTTTAACACTACTTTCTC
Source organism: Felis catus (assembly GCF_018350175.1). Taxonomy (NCBI): domain Eukaryota; kingdom Metazoa; phylum Chordata; class Mammalia; order Carnivora; family Felidae; genus Felis; species Felis catus. The sequence goes on from NC_058372.1 coordinate 19,292,475, forward strand.
AGCAGTTGATGGAATAATTAGGTCAAAGAAAAATCAACAAAGACATCAACTTTGTTTTGTCATTTTTCTATATAATAAAATGTAAGAGCTAAAGACGTAGATAATCTGATCCAAAGCAGCAACTTTGACTTTTCAAATGCACGTGGTATATTCAGTGACCTATATCACACATCGCACCATAAAACAAGCCTGGATGTAATCAAATGACCGAAATCACAAAGAGTTTGTTTTCTAACAATGAAATTAAATAAATTAAATAAGAGGATACCCAGAAAAGTCTAAATATTTGGAAATTAAACAGCAAAATTATGAATAATTCAGTGTTAAAGACAAAATCGGAAAGAAATCAGAACCATTTTTAATTGAATGACATTGAAAATATGGCATATCTATATTTATAAGATGTGGTTAAAGAAATTTGTAGAAAATGTATAGCTTGAAATTCTTATAATTGAAAAGAAGAAAACCTAAAAATCCATGAGCTAAGTTTCATCTTAAGTAGCTAGAAAAAGAAAAGCAAATTAAATCCCAAGTGATATGGATAAGAGTAGAGGTCAAGAAAATAGAAAGCAAAACAAGGAGAAAACTAACAAGGATAAAAGTGGTGCTTTAAAAAACTCAACAAAAGTTATCAATCCCTAGCAAAGACTCTTTGAGGAATGAAAAGAAGGCATAGATGACCAATATTAGAAACAAAACAAGGGGTTCTCATTACATATCCTAAGAGAGCATAATTATTATAAAAGTATAATTGTAAATAAGTATAAAGTAATAAATGTAACTTATAAATAAAATTAATTATAAAGCAATGTTTTGAAAAAACTTCATGAAATCTACACACACACACACACACACATACACACACACACCACACCCCACAGAGGGACTGATACTTTCACGGTGTGAATTCTGTCAAACATTCAGAGTATCAGTCTTTTTTTTAAATTTTTTAATGTTTATTTATTTTTGAGAGAGAGAGAGAGAGAAAGAGAGAGAGAAAGCAAGCAGGGGAGGGGCAGAGAGAGAGGGAGACACAGAATCTGAAATAAGCTCTAGGCTCTGAGCTGTCAGCACAGAGTCCGACACGGGGCTTGAACTCAGGGACCGCGAGATCAAGACCTGAGCCGAAGTCGGATGCTTAATGGACTGAGTCACCTAGGTGCCCCCAAAGAGTATCAGTCTTAAACTCTTTCAGACAACTGAAAATAATTATTTATCAACTGCTTTTGTGAAAAAGGAATAATTCTAATACCAAAACGTGAAAACTACGTTACAAGAGAAGAAAATTATAACCCATGACCCGGAGGAATTTAGTCCTTAATGAAATATTAGCAAACAGTTGCCATCTGTGATAATACATCATGATCGTGTGAAGTTTATTTCAGAAATGCTGAGCTGTTAACATTTAAAAGTAATCAATACGATTCACCATATTATCAAAAGAATAATCATGCGACTGTTTCAGTAAATACGTAAAAGTATTTGGCAAAAGCCAACTTGCAACCATGTTCAAAACTCTCCATAAAATAGAAATAAAAGGTAATTTCTTCAAGTTGAAGGAATTATAAAAACAAAACAAAAATCAAACCAAAACGAAACAAAACACTTATGGTCACAATTTACTTAATAGTGAATCATTGAACAAGTTTCCTCTAAACTTGGGAATAAGGAAACTATAAGCACTTCACCATTTCTACTCAACATATAACTAAATACCCTGGCCGTTTTAATAACTAAGCAAATAAGCTGAAGGTGTAAAGATGATAGCAGAGGAAATAAAAGTCTATTTGCTGTTGACATGATTGTTTATGCAAAAAATTCAAAAAAAAAAACCTCTTTAAAATGGCTTGAAAAATTAGTCAAGAAATTAAATATATTCACAGAGTATAAGGTTAATAAATAAAAATAAATTACATTAATATATACCAGCAGCAAGTATTTGCAAAATGTAAATTTAAAAAGTATATTTACAATAAGATCAAATTCATAAAATAGTTAAGAATAACAATAAAAGACAGATGCAAGCATTCTCAATGGAGGCTATAAAATACTGCAGAGAAATAGTGTGAAAGACAAGATAAATGGAGAGACATACAATTGTCATTGGTTAAAATTGGTTAAAATAGTCATTGTTATTTTTTAAATTTTTTAAATTTCATGTTTATTTCTGAGAGAAGAAGAGAGAGAGACAAAGTGTGAGCAGGGGAGGAGCAAAGAGAGAGGAGACACAGGATCCGAAGCAGGCTCCAGGCTCTGAGCTGTCCGCACAGAGCCCAATGTGGGGCTTAAACTCACGAACCGTGAGATCACGACCCGAGCTGAAGTTGGACGTCCAGGCGACTAAGCCAATCCAAGCACCCCAAAATTGTCATTATAAAGATGTCAATTTTACCCTAGTTGATCTACAGACTGAATGAAATACTCATCATAGTTTTTTAGAGAGATTTTTGTCGAAACTGACAAATTGACTTTAAAGGTGAAGGGCAGTGCAAAAGACCTGGGGTGGCTAGAGGATCTGAAAAACGAAGAAAAAATTAGAGGACTTATGTTATCTGATTTCAAGATTTACTATAAAAGTGTGGAAATGGCCACAGTAACAAAACCAAAATCAACAAGTGAGAATTAAAAACCCAGAAACCAGGGAACATAGGTGGCTCAGTAGGTTAAGTGTCCAACTCTTTGTTCTGCTCAGGTCATGATCTCACAGTTCGTGGGATGGAGTCTTGCATTGAGCTCTGTGCTGACAGCACAGAGTCTGCATGGGATTCTCTCTCTCCTTCTCTCTCTTTGCCCCTCCCCTACTCATGCTCTCTTTCTCTCTTTCTCAAAATAAATAAACTTAAAAAAAGGCCTGGAAGCCATATTTATAAAAAATAAAATAAAATAAACAAAAGCCCAGACATAGATTGAAGTATATACATTCACTTAATTTTCAACAAAGGTGCCGAAGAAATTTAATGGATTAAAAAAAAAAGTCTTTTCCAAAAACTGTGCTAGAATGCTGAACATCTCTATTTTATTTATTTATTTATTTATTTTAACATTTATTTATTTATTTATTTTAACATTTATTTATTTTTGAGAGAGAGAGAGAGAGACAGAGTGTGAGTGGGGGAGGGGAAGAGAGAGAGGGAGACACGGAATCCGAAGCAGGCTCCAGGCTCTGAGCTGTCAGCACAGAGCCTGATGCGGGGCTCAAACTCATGAACTGCCAGATGATGACCTGAGCTGAAGTCAGATGCTTAACCAACTGAGCCACCCAGGCACCCCTGACGTTGAAGAATGACCTTCATGACCTAGGTTAGCCAAATGTTTCTTTGGCAGAAAGCAAAGCATAAGATTTAATAGTTAATAAATTGGACTACTTTCAAATTAAAACAGCTCCTTCTCATCAAAGATATGGTTGAGAAAATATATAGATAAATCAGCTACGGGAAGAAAATATTTTCAAACTACATATTTAACAAAGGACTGGCATCTAAGGCATATAAATAACATGAAAAACTGGATAATACAAGCAAATGACCCATTAAAAAATAGGCAAGATATTTGAACAGCCATGCAAATGGATATTAAGCTCATGAAAAATGAAAAAACTCATTAATCATTCAGAAAATCTGAATAAAACTATAGTGAGATACTTCTCCACAGCCACCTGCATGCTAAAACTAAAAAAAAAAAAAAAATTGATAATGCCAAAAGTTGGTGAGGACTTGGAGGAAAAGATATTCTAAATGCAGCTGGTGAGATTGTAAAATGGCAGTTAGATTTTTAAACTGTTTGGAAATTAGGAATTTAAACACGAGTCTACCATCGTATGACATGGCCGTTCCATTGACTCAAGAGAAATTATAGAACAGCTTGTAAAAAAAAAAGCAGCTTGTAAAAGAATGTTCACTGCAGTCTTATTTATTACAGACAAAGACTGGGAACAGAGTTAGGTGTCCAGCAGCAGAATGAATAAATGGACTGTGGTCTATTCATACGATGAAACATTACTTATCAATAAAATGAAGCAAACTATTAACATGCAAAACAACATTTATTAATTTCAAAAACGTGTTGAACAAAGCAGCTTCACATAAATAGAACACATCATAGAATTCCTTTTATATGAAGTTATGAGATCGGCAGAAGTAATCCAAGGCTGTCAAAGGTCACAGCAGCAACTGCCACTTAGGGAATGAGCCTGAGATTGAATATGAAGTGACAAGGGCTGATTCAATGTCTATTTATTGATAGGATTTGGATTACAGAGATGTATACATGCCTTTGTGAGAAGGAAGTGAATGTATACTTAAAATTTCCATTTTGACCGTAGTGAATTTGATTTCCTCAAAATGGTAGGGCTGCCTGGGTGACTCAGTCAGTGAAGTGTCCAAATCTTGATTCCGACTCGGGTCATGATCTTACTGTTCATGGGATCGAGCCCTGCATTAGTCCCTGCACTGACAGCCTGTGGGGGAGTCTCTCTCCCTCTCTCTCTCTCTGCCCCTTCCCTACACTCTCTTTCTCTCTCTGTCTCTGTCTGTCTCTCTTTCTCTCACAAAAATAAACATTAAAAAAAAACATTAAAATGGTAAACAAATATTGAACTCCACTTAATACATGTTGAATATTTAAAAGGATGCTTCTGTTTTCTACAGTTTATTTTCAAGTGCATCAAAAATAAGATGGTTTAGGGTGCCTGGGTGGCTCAGTCGGTTGAGTGACCGACTTCGGCTCAGGTCATGATCTCACAGTTTGTGAGTGGAGCCCCGGGTCGGGCTCTGTGCTGACAGCTCGGAGACGGAGCCTGCTTCCGATTCTGTGTCTCCTTCTCTCTCTGCCCCTCCCCTACTCATGCTCTGTCTCTCTCTGTATCAGAAATAAATAAACATTAAAAAAAATAAGATGGTTTGGTGGGAGGATGGATAGATTGATACCTACATGATAAACAGCTATAGTAAACCATTACTGGTTTAGAGACTACGTGGTGAATAGAAGTGTATTCACTTTCACCTTTGTTGTATGTTTAAAATCTTCATAATATAATGCAGAAGAAAAATCTTCATTCTTTCATTCCACTACCATATTGTTTAAGGTTTGTAATCTGAGATATTGAATGAGATATGATTTGGAAAGCCATGAAAATAGTGTTAAATAAGTGGGTTTTAAAATAACAACAACAACAACAACAACTCATTAAGGGGCACCTGGGTGGCTCAGTTGGTTAAGCAACCAACTTCGGCTCAAGTCATAATCTCATGGTTCCATGAGTTCGAGCCCCACATTGGTCTCTCTGCTGTCAGTGTGGAGCCCACTTCAGATCCTCTGTCTCCCTCTCTCTGCCTTTCCCCCACTCACGTGTGCGCGTGCATGCTCTCTCTCATTCTCTCTCAAAAATAAAATAAACATTAAAAATAATTTTGAATACAAACCAACTCATTAAGCAAATAAAAAAATATAGAAATATCAAATCATACGTTATCACACCACAGTTTATCCGTCAGTGAGAAATTGTCAAAATACGTCTTCTGTGAGGGTTAGTTCTAGTAGGTCTAGAAGTGGCTTGGGCTGTTTGGCCCATGTACCTGCTGGGCGCTTCCCCTTTAGCGAGAAAAGTACTGATTCACGGTGTTGCTTTGTGAGCATGGGTCCAAGGGGTGGTTTGTGTGAGCTTGTCAGCATTGTTGATGGATAACAGTAAGACTGATGATTTGCAGCTAGGCCCAGGGAGATCCCCAGAGAGTTCAGCTGGGAGGTTTGGTTATGTAAAAAGACATATGTGTGACTCGTAGGGTATTAGAATCTCCTGCCAAAACTTCTTTTTGGTCCCCCTGGTTCTAAGACATCCCACCACAGGGCAGCAGTTGGTGATCCCAGAGAGAATGCACTCCTCTGGTAATGCCCGCGTGGAGGGAGACCAACGAGAGCTTTCCCTGAGTTCTCCTGCCCCTAGCTCCGGGGCAGTCTTTGGATGTAACACACGTCTTTATTGCAACACTGACGCTCCAGTGTGTCCTCAACCTGCAATAGATGGAGATTTAGTAAGCATTATCATTTTGGGTCCTAGAGACATTTTTGGTAACAGAACTTTAATTCCTACTTTTAATGCATCATGTTAGTATGTTGCCTTTAAGTAAATTTAGACAAAGTACTTAGATCATACGTCCTTATTTGGTTAACCAAAGAGATGTTAGGGACAGCTACTACCACTGGAGCGAGCACTGTCCAGCACATTTCCACGCAGTGAGAAATACTGGATCAAAATACCTTGCATTTAATAAAAACAAATGGCCTTTGATGAGGCATTTTTCTTCCTCTACGATAAGCTAATAGTTGAGAAATACTGTTTTGGAGAGAGTGAGATCTATTTTCTTAAGCATTCAACAAAAGAACATTGACTATAATTTTTCTCTCACTTGTTAAAAAGGACCATAGTATTTTCCACGTAGCACTTAATGAATAAGCAAGGCTTTTTAATCATGAATTTTAACACAATTATTACCGGAATACTGTGAGTGGTTTTCCGACGATCTGCAAAAGTGAATTGTATGCGTGCATGTGTATACGCTGTAATGTTTTCTGAACAGAATGAACAGTGATCAATTGCATATCTTGATTTAGGGGAAGCGATACATAATCTAGATCCATATTGGTAATCTACTGTATTCTACTAGCTAGCATGAATCAGGCTTAAAAGATTGCCAACTGTGGAGGTGGCTTGTTCTCTTATACCACTTAGAATTCTGAAACAGCAATCACTGTATATTATTCCAGAAGGATGTAAAAATGAGCACCAAGTAATCACTTACATTTGAGAGAAACTACTGAATTTGAAGAGAAAAATTAAATAGCATGCATAAAAGGTGTTAACAGAGGAAATAAAATAAGGCGCTGGGATGCGCAGGGGTGGGTTAAAGTTTTTCCAAAATTATCCTGCTAAACACTGTACCAGTACAATACATCTTGGAGAAAAAATTGTCCTGTGTCCAATTAAACTTGAAAAAATTTGTGTGGATTGTCCATCTTCCTATACTTACCCCAAGGAGAGTTGCAATAAAGGAAAACTGACTAAAACCATAGAGAAAACCTGAAATAAATAAGCTTGCTTATTTTTTTGACATTCAGCAATTGATCAAGCTATCTCTCTGTTGTTATTCTTTCATTGACCATGTTATTCCTTAGTTGACCATGGGACCCTTTTGCTTAGGGACAGTATTAGTGTCTTAAATGCAGCGTTCTTTGGAAAGTGCTGGATTATCCTAGCAAAAGGACTGTGTGGGGTTGAGAGTTTGTGGGAGAGAATGACTGCGGGTGAAGGAGGCAAAGGAAGGAAACTTAACATCTTTGGCAAGCTTTCTTCATTTGACCTCACCTGGGCAAAAGTTTCTATTTTCACTATATTTGAGCAGATGGGTATTTTTACAGTCAAGCCTGTGAGAACCTCAGTAACCTGGGTTAAATACAGTATATTTTTAAACCTTCTTAAAATCACCCAGAAGTTGGGAACTCATCTCAGCTTTCTCATCAAATCACAAAGTTAACAAGAAGGAACAGGGATTTCAGAAGGCGATGCAAATTCACACTCACGGATTCTTAACCACGAGGGTGAGCCTGGGGTTAATTGGAACCTTAGACTTAAGAGTACTTTGAGATATCATGTTAAGTACTATATTTAAAACAAAAGCAAAACAAAATGTATAATGTATAGTTTTGAATATCAATTGTAAAAATAAACCCTATAAAAATCTTCCTGAGCAGAGGTGATTTGTAGGAGATAGACATTGGCGTATATACTGGGGTGTCATGAGCAGTGGGAATGTGAGAGTATTTGTCCTGCGGGATGCATGTTTAGAAAAGCAGGGAAAGGTAAACACTTTAGGTATTTAAAAGAGAACAGGCAGTGCCTACATTCGGGGGAATCATTTCTATCAGAAGAGAATTCTTCTGGGAAGAGTTAGACTTTCTCAGATATTGACGAGATAAACATCCTCCAGCATCTCGCATTTTCCTATTGCTTCAGGCCCCCGTGGGTCCCTTGGACTTTCAGAAGTAGTCTCACCAGAATTATTCCATACAGTGGGCTATGACCAGAGTTGATCCCACCAGCAGCACATTGGACATGGGACAGTGAGGGACAATGGAGGTCTTTATTATGGAGTTCCTAAGCAAAGAGCCTTTGTTCCATTGGTTGGAAGTTGCACATTCTGTGGCCGTGCTTAGCTACTAGATGACTTGTAGGCATTAGAAGAAAGGTTATGTCGGTCACACATTCACATAAATCATCTGTCCCACACTGATAGAGCACCTATGACTTAGAGTTTTATAAGAATCAAAAGGCGGTAGAATATGGGACTCTCAGGACCTGTGAGATCTTGAGCAATCCTGCCGCCTGTATCATGAGAGCATCAGAATAGTTAAGACTCCAGGATTCCTCCTAAGCTGGAAAACAAGCAAGCAAGGAAGCAAGGGAAACAAAACAAGGCACTACAGTATTCTCGCAATCGGGGGTCTAGCTGGGAGTACATCCCTCCACTGAGCAAGTCGACTCCCAGAGGGACCCTGCCCTTTTTCTCATCGGAGAATTCTAGCTTCATTGTGATACTCCAGCTACCGCAACATAAATCTCACTGAAACAGCATTTTCAGTGTTCTAGTTTATTACAGCCACTTAACAAACAGCATATTCTCTTTCATTCACATGGATACTAAAAATAATCAGATCAAAAGCAACTGTTTGGTAAGCAGCCGGATTTATTGAGGGAAGAGGGCAAAAAGAAGATGAAAAAGAGAATTCTTTTATTTCTCTCACACACCCTAATTGTATGTTGTACGTAAATAAATGTCGCGTAGCTCCTGGGAGTGGTTTTTCAATGGTAGGAGAAACTGTCCTACCTCCTTAAAGGTAGGTAAAGGTAGGTAAAATCCATTGCAAGAAAGCTAGTCTTCATTACACAGAAGAAAAATATTTGATCAAAGTTTGCATCCCGAGATACAGTACAGTCAAGCTATATAGGTCATAACTTAATTTCATGCTGACTGTCCCAGATAAAGGCTGTAAGAGGGAAGGTTAGCTCATATGTTTTGCTTTCAGATTCTCTCAGTCAAGTCTTAGATCCCCCTTTTCCATCTGATATGACACCCCTGCGTGCTCTCTGCTGATGACATCACATAAACCACCGAACCCTGTAGGAGACCAAGGCATCCCGGCAGGAGACAAATAAACAGCATTTTGTCAAACTTCCAAAGGTGACGTGCCATAATACACTGAAAAAGCAAACAAACTTGCATGACAATTGGAAACTTAACTTATTCATCACTGGTGTGCAGAAGGCATGAAATATTTTGTGAAATGAGGGCTTTGAATTAGGATAAACATGAACACTTAAGACTGATTAATAGCTACTATATTCAAAGATTTCGGAGATAATATTTCTTAGAGCTGTGGATCAGAATAGAATTGCAAACAGATTAATTAACAATAATGTTTTTGTTTCCATTGCACTGAACCAAGCCGAGTGAGGGAGTTCTACATGAACAAATATTATTTCCCAAGGAAATTGTGTTGCAAGATCTTAGTCAAGGATGTGGCTATTGGCCAATGCCCAGACATCTGCCATGTCAAAGTTAGAAGAAAACCACTATGTGGTAACAAACAGGGAAACTTACATGAAATGGAAGCAAGTGAGTTTTCTTTCCTTAAGTGCTAACCCAATCTTAGAACACTCTTGCATTATTTTGGGGTGGTAGGGGGTCTGACAGATAATTAACCCAAGGTACTGTTCTCAGAAACTTCTTTTCTCCATGCCATTTGTCATCATTCACCCTGTTTAAGGCTGTGGTATCTCAAGTAATACAGGTTTTCCCGCTTTCAGGGGGCAGTGCTAAAAATAAGATTCCGTTCTCACCCTGCTGGAATTTCATGATTTTTTTTTTTTTTCAACTCCCATTTCCTTTTAATCCCTGCTTGGGCCATAGTGGAGAATTTCTTATAAACAGGACCAAAGGGTATGCATGAGGTAAACTATAGACAGCATTACCCTCTCTCTTTGATGCATGGTCACCATTAATATAAATACAAAAAGACAGAGTAGAGAAAAGAAAGGGTTATAAATTCAAAACAACGCAACCATTCTGAAACTCTGAGTGCTTTGAATATTGACACACTTAGATTGCCTTATCACTCCTGTGTTTTTTCATTCTGTTATTCATTGGACAATCACTTATCACTTCCTTTATTACTTTTTTTTTAATGTAAGCCCAACGCTATAATCTAGGCAGAAAAACAGATCTGCCCTTATCATCAAGGATCATGCTGCTTTTCTTGAATGGTGCTTCTAAAAGCTGAATGACGGATGTGTTGCAACATAAGAGAACAATACTCTGCATGGTGGAAGATTGGCTTTCTTGAGTGATTTTTCCATGTGTTTCACGGGTAATGTTTGGCCTACGCTCGAGTAATACTTGACTTATACTAATGCCTCGATTTCTCCAATAGCAAAATGCAATCGATAATGTACAGCAATTACCTACTTTGTGGGAATATCAGGGAACTTATGAGAAAGATGATTTTTGCAATTTGGAGGAATAAAACAATGCCATGAAAAAATTATTATGTCACATTTATCAGATAAGGAAATAAAAGCAACACATTTTCAAATAAATCCTTTATACTGTAGACATTCTAACTGGAGCTACAAAGTGCATGGGTAAGAATGACTCTATATCTATGTCTATCATCTGAAGTTGCATTTATATAAAGAAACTATACACTACAGTACTGAACCAGTTATTAAATAATACATCCTACAATGGCTAAAAGTTAGATTAAAACACTGTCATATTTAAAATTATTAAAGAATAAGGGGGGCTTGGGTGGCTCAGTCGGTTAAGTGTCCGACTCTTGATTTCGGCTTAGGTCATGATCTTGTGGTTTGTGGGATCGAGCCCTGTGTCAGGCTCCACACTGACAGTGCAGAGCCTGCTTTGGGATTCTCTCCCTCTTTCTCTCTCTGTTCCTCCCCTGCTTGCACTCTCTCTGTCTCTCTCTCAAAATAAATAAACTTAAAACAATAAAATTATTAAATAATCAACTGTAAATACAGGCAGTAGTGTAAAAGGTAGACTTTTTTTTTTAATGTTTATATGGACTTCTGTTTCTTCTTAGGCCAATAACTTGCAAAAAACAATAGTAATCTAGAATGCTTATCTCACGTTACCTTACAATTGATACTTAAAAATTCACTAGCCCTTTCTAGCTTAATGGAAAACAACTTATATGGCTTTCCAAATATCATAATATGAATTGAAGGTGATTGAAAGATTCTAGTGGATCTCCTGAAGTCCACATATATTAAGTGATTAAAGTGGTAATTTAATGAGATTGTAGGCCATTTACATTGCCTCGAAAGTCCTAGATTCTTTCTTCTGTGATTATTTATTTATTTATTTATTGAAATTTCATCTTTTAAAAAATATAATTTATTGTCAAATTGGCTTACATACAACACCCAGTGCTCATCCCAACAGGTGCCCTCCTCAAAGCCCATCACCGACCCTCCCACCCTCCATCAACCCTCAGTTTGTTCTCTGTATTTAAGAGTCTCTTATGGTTTGCCTCCCTCCCTCTCTGTTTGTAACTTTTTCCCCCTTCCCTTCCCCTGTGGCCTTCTGTTAAATTTCTCAAGATCCACATATGAGTGAAAGAATATGGTATCTGCCTTTCTCTGACTGACTTAAGAAATTTCATCTATTTAAAAAGAAAGTTCTTATTTACTTTTGAGAGAGAGAGAGAGAGGGGGGGGAACTAGTGGGGGAGGGGCAGAGAGAGAGGGAGACAGGATCTGAGGCAGGCTCCAGGCTCTGCACTGACAGCCCAGAGCCCATTGCGGGGCTTGAACTCATGAACTGTGAGATCATGACCTGAGCCGAAGTTGGACGCTTAAGCTACTGTGCTGCTCAGGCACCCCCTTTTGTGATTAAACTCCTGGTGCCTACATAATGTAGTCAAGCTCTCTCCTCTAGATATACTACTATTTTGAGGTAAGAAACCCCACTAAGGCAACAATTTGAACAAAGAATAATAAAAAAAAATGCTTACTATAGTTGTCACTTGTTTCCTCTTATATAAATAGAATATCTAAATCATAACATTTTAAGCTAAAACAGCACTTTTGAAAGTTCAAATTCTCTTGATCTATAAAAGTAATTTATGACTGCACAGTAGGCAAAACAAAGGTTACCAATCCATGGCCCAAATTATTAAATAGAAAAGACCAAGGTGGGCATAATTATTTTTACATTTCTGACAGATGCAATTTTTCACATGCTAATACTTAACGGCATGATGGGAAGGGTTAGGAGAAGTGGATTGTCACCGAAAGGTAGATGCACTTGTAGAAATTGCTTGGTAGGTTGCAGAAATGAGTTTTGATCTTGCAGATACAGCTCTCTATACAGAAAATCCAATACAGAGTGGAGATATGGACAAAATCCATTCTGCTTGTTTTTACTAAAAATGATTTTGGGGCATGTAGCTGAAGCTTGAACATCTGTTCAAATCAACAAAAATCATTTCAGAAAAGTGGTTTTCACCCAAGAGCAGCTTATAGTTTGCAGCTTACCCCCGTTCTATGTCCTCAGTTACAGCATCCATCAAAAGAAGGGACTGGATTAAAAACTATTTAAATTTTGGGGGCGCCTGGGTGGCTCAGTAGGTTAAGTGTCCGACTTCGGCGCAGGTCATGATCTCATGGTGTGCGGGTTCGAGCCCTGCATTGGGCTCTATGCTGACCGCTCAGAGCCTGGAGCCTGCTTTAGATTCTGTGTTTCCCTCTCCCTCTGCCCCTCCCCCACTTGTTCTCTCCCTCTCTCTCTCAAAAATAAATAAACATTAAAAAGAAAACAAACTATTTAAGGTCTTTCCAGATCTAAAGTTCTGTATCTTTATTAAAATGAAGTCTTGATAGATTAATGAATTGATAGATATACAATAAAGAAACTATACTGAAATATTAAGTAGATGGTGTGTATGTGGACTTTGTTGTCTGTTTATAATTTTTCATGATAAAATGTTAGAAAATGTAATTCTGATTACAAATATTCTACGTGACTGTGTACTGATATATAAAAATGGATATAGGCATTCATATCATTTAGTATTTACAGAGACCTTTGAGGTATAATTGAATTATTTGCAGCTCTGTTTTGTAGATACAATTGAGAAGGGAAAGGACTTATCTAAGATCACATAACTGGCTAATGGGGGAACTTCTGTTAACAGCCTCTAAGTGGTGGGATTAAAGTTCAAGTTAATAACATATACATCCCCTTCAGGAAGTACTCATTTCTAATTGGGGCATTTATTAAATGAGCACAGCCACATAATCATGACACCATACAGTTTTATAGCATTTTACAAAGTAGTTTCACATACACTGGTTCATCCAATTAATGAAACAAACCCATAAGATAAGTTGGCAGGAAATATTACCTGCATGTTAGCAGGGAGGCCTCCTAAGCCAGAGAAATGTTATGACTTGCTCAGGGTAATAGAATCAATACAGATAAAAGCAGATAAGTGGCTAGAAGCTTGATTATCTGTGCCCTACTGGAAACGTGGAAACTTTGAAGGAAAAGGTGATACAGATTTGACTTATGAGTAACTAGTAATTACATTGGTGAGATGAGATGTTTTATGAAGTACCTAGAAAATAAATAAAGACTGTTAGCAAATTTATCTTGAAACATCAATTAAGAGAAAAGACTGCTGTGGGAGCCTGGGTGGCTCAGTCAGTTGAGCGGCTGACTTCAGCTCAGGCCATGATCTTAACACCTCGAAGGCTTGGGAGTTCGAGTCCTGCATTGGTCTCTGTGCTGACAGCTTAGAGCCTGGAGCCTGCTTTGGATTCTGTGTCTCCCTCTCTCTCTGCCCCTACCCTGCCGGTGTTTTGTCTGTCTGTCTGTCTCTTTCTCTCAAAAATAAATAAACATTAAAAACATTAATGGTTTTTTTTTTTTTAAAGGAGAGAAAAGACTGTTGTTACTGTCCAATGACTGAGCCTGGAGTTTCAGACATTGGTGTCAATTCTAAAAAGTTAAAAATGTTTTTAAAAATTAAAAAAAAAATTAGGATTTATCAGCATTTCTCCAATTTTCTAGCAAATGTGATGGTATGGTCCTGAGCACTTTGGTTTGTAAAAAGTGATTCTTGAGATGGTTCATTTATAAATTTGACTAATGCCCTTATTTATACTTAAGGTGATATAATAAAAGTTCATATTGGTTCATCATGGAAAGGTTCATAGTCCACCACCATGATATCATTCAGGTTAAGCTATTCCTGAAAGAAATATCTCTAGAACTGTGTCTGTACCAGCATAGTACGAATATATAGGATTTTATGCTGGCTTTAAACAATGCAAAGCTATAAAAACAGAGTACAAACAAAATGAAGGAAAATCGTTTTCAAGCCCAACAACGAAATGTTGGTTTGGGATTTAAGAATTTAAACTGGATGGTTTGACTTTATTTTCTTCTATTGATAAAACCTCAAACCGTCCAAACAAAATTTCAATGAAATACAGATTTTCCACTGTATAATTTTATGGAGGAGGGGAAATAAATAAATAATAATAAAACTAAGATGTTCAGTAGGGCAAAGTAAAATTATAAGGTTGATTTCACTTGGCTCATTAAATATTTATTTAATCATATAATTAATGATCTAATGTAATTATTATATTATCATGGGGTACAATGCTTTTAGGAAAATAAGGATGAGTTAGATGTACATGCATGCAGATTTAATTCTAACTGTAAGCTAGCTACCGATTTGTCATTGGTCAAATGCAGGTTTGTACAGGTGATTATACCAGTACATACATGGCAGCGAATCCTTACGATAAGAGAAAGTCATACATGCATAATAAGAAATCTTATGCAATTATAGGTCCTTAACATGTTAAATATGAGTAAAGAATTTAGAATATGGCAGAATAAAAATTCCTTTGTAATTGAATAACACAGCCAGGCTCTAAGAAGAATGCCATTCCACATTTAAGGGACGCTGACCCTGCATAAATTCACTGGCGAATTTTCTTTTCTCCTAATGTCTTCACTAATCCACGGCAGAATGTAGAATGTCGGCACGTTAAAAATCTGAGGGAAAGGCATTAGTTTCCTCATTTCCCATCACTTTAATTGAATGTGTAGTGTATATACGGAACTGTAATTCTGTCCAGAGGTTGTTTGTCAAGCCACGTTTTTATTGTAATTACCTGATTTGTTCAGCTTTAATCATATTTACTTTTGAAGGTCAGCTGTCCTGCTCAGACATGGTTAGTTGAAGCAGGGAAAAATATGTAACACCCACAGGCAGAAAGCCTAAAAGAAAGAACAAGGAGAAAGAGTACAGTCTTTCCATTTGGACACGAAAACAAAGTAAAATTGTCACCTACAAATTACCGTAAGCTGAAAGATCATATTATTTTCTTTCACATCGTTACATTTCATATTCACTTTTACCATTTGATACTAACTTGTCACTTTGGGGGGAGGAGACTCAGAGCTCTCCTTTGGGGATTTATTTACCTTTATTCTTTTAGTGCCAGCCATAATGACTTCTTCACAATTGACACGTGGGAGAGAAAGCTGAAAAAATGGACAGCGCCTTTCCTTTTCTTGGTTTCCACTTGGAAAACTTAGGTCAATTTCCCATCATATTTCTTTTATTTTTATTTTTATTTATTTTTTAATTTTTAATGCTTATTTATATTTAAGATAGAGAGAGAGAGAAAGAGAGAGAGAGAGAGAGAGACAGAGAGAGAGAGAGAGAGAGAGAAACAGAGGGTGAGCAGGGGAGGGACAGAGAGAGAGGGAGACGGAATCCAAAGCAGGCTCCAGGCTCTGAGCTGTCAGCACAGAGCCCGACATAGGACTCAAACTTACTAGCGGTGAGATCATGACCTGAGCTGAAGTCAGGCTCAGGTCTGAGCCACTCAGGTGCCTCCCCCACTCCCTATCGTATTTCTATGCATTGCGAAAGCCTTTCCAAATTCATACTCAAATTTTTGTAGGAAGGAGGAGTTTTAACCTCATGATTCCAACTCATGCCACAGATCTTCAGGACGATTATTATAACCCTTTAACATCGATTACAAATACTTATGAGGTGATGAACATCAACTAAACTTGTGGTAATCATTCTGTATGTATGTATGTATGTATGTATGTATGTATGTTGAATCATTGTTCTGTACACTTTAGACTTACATGGGGCTGTACATCAATTGTATTTTGACAAAACTGAAACAAACAAAAATTGCAAATCCTTATTAAGTTTCTGATGCGGCCACTTATAATAATTTAATATGAAGCAAATTATTTGATCGTGTCTTGAAACTTTTATCAGCAGGGAACCACTTAGCTGGTGGCTTCATCACAAAGTAATATTCTTAATGGTATGAAGGATAAGAAAAAGAATAGTAAGTTGAAGGTGATTAGTATTACTCAGCAATTGTAACTGGTATAGGGGAATCTCTGGCAGGATCCAACGGGAAGCATCAAAGCAACCAGTCATTTTTTTGTACAAGGCAATTAGAAGATATCCAACAGAATTGTAGCCCAAAGAGGGAACAATTTCAAGACAAAACTAGCCACTGCATAGTCCAGTTATCTATTGCTGTGTCACAAGTAACTCCTAAACTCAGTGGGTAAAACACCAATGATTATTTTGCTATATATTTTATAGCTGGGGAGTTGATTCAGCTCAACAAGGTGGTTCTGGTTCTCTCATATATTTACAATCTGACAATGACCTGCACTAGGGCTGTTTAAGAAAAAGCTTCCCCCTCACATGTCTGGGACCTCAGCTGGGGCTGTCAGCTAGAACACCTACATCTGGCATCTGTATGTGACCTGGGCTTCCCAGCATGCTTACTGTGTCCCCAGGACAAGCATCTCAAGAGAAGCAGGCAGAAGTTGTATTGTCTTTTATGACTTAACCTCTGAAATCACACAGCACCAAAGAATGACACTTCTACTACAGTCGCTTTCCTTTCCTTACAGGGAAGAAACATGGACCTCACTTCTCTAAGGGAGGGATTTTTTTATTAAATTATTTTTAATGTTTTTATTTATTTTTGAGACAGAGAGAGACAGAGCATGAGCAGGGAAGGGGCAGAGAGAGAGGTGGAGACACAGAATCTGAAGCAGGCTCCAGGCTCTGAGCTGTTAGCACAGAGCCCAACGCGGTGCTCGAACTCATGGAGTGTGAGATCATGACCTGAGCCGAAGTCAGACGCTCAACCGACTGAGCCACCCAAGCGCTCCTCTAAGGGAGGAGTTTTAACATCATACTAGAAGAAGAGCACATTGGTTGCAAGGTCCTGTTGAAGCCTCATCTCGGATAACACAGACTGTCACAATGACCAGCCCTGCAAGCTCATCAGAATAGTAGTTTAAAGCAACTTCTAGGGCGCCTGGGTGGCTCAGTTGGTTGAGCGTCCGACTTCAGCTCAGGTCACGATCTCAAGGTTCCTGAGTCCAGCCCTTGTACTGACAGCACAGAGCCTGGAGCCTGCTTCGGATTCTATGTCTCCCTCTGTCTCTGTCCTTCCCCCACTCACACTGTCTCTCTCTATCTCTCAAAAAAATGAGTAAATGTTTAAAAAAGATAAAAATAAGTAAATTAAAAAAATAATAAAGCAACTTCTATAATAACGCCCAAGTGAGCATTGACTACGGGCTATAGGTAGCACTTTAACAGCTGAGAATGACTGTAGTGTTTAACAAGTACTTGAAAACATATATACATATATATATATATATATATATGTGTGTGTGTGTGTATATATATGTATATATATATATATACACATATATGTGTGTATGTATATGTTTACATTTTTATTCTTAATAAGGACGTTGTACTTCTACTTGTACCTTCTAATTCTGACAGATTTTGCTCTATTTATTTTGATACTAGATTATTAGATACATATACGCTGACAGTTTTTATCTGTTCAGGATTTTATTTCTTTATCCTTATTCACTTCACCTTAAAATCCTTTAGTCGGATATTAACCATTGCTAGTATCTTACCTTTTATTAACATCTGCATTTATCACTTCTATTTCTTTGATTTCAAATCTTTTATGCAGTTCTGTTTTAGGTGGGTTACTTTTAAGAGCATAGAGTTGGATTTATTGCCTTAGGTATTTTAAAATCTGAGCTAATTATTCACCTTTCTAAG
This sequence comes from Felis catus, assembly GCF_018350175.1. NCBI lineage: Eukaryota > Metazoa > Chordata > Mammalia > Carnivora > Felidae > Felis > Felis catus. The sequence continues at coordinate 19,310,712 of NC_058372.1, forward strand.
TAGTGAGTTTAGCTTTTTTTTTAAATTTATTGTGATTATGGTGTATTTGAGCATGTATTGACTTTTTTTCTGCTTGGTAAATCTTGGAATTTTTTCCTGTATCCCACTTGTAGCTCAGAATCTAGAGATTACTTTTCTGTTGCTTTAATTTTTAGTATTTAATGTTTGACATACAGTTGTAGGTAAAAGTTTTCAGGCAAAATCTAAAATTATTTTGTACTTCTGTTGTCTTATAGTATATGATACAGAACCTTTTCTGTTTAAATATCTATTTAGCACATTTCCAATTAATGATATTAGTCAAAATTTTAGCGTTGTCTTTCTGACACCAATGGTTCTATTAAAATGTTAATCTTTTAATTTATTAAAATGTCAATTTCTCTGTTTTATTGGTCTTTTTTCTGGGACTCCATGCTTATTGTTTAATTGTTATTAAAAAATAAACATTCTATAGCAATTCTTCCACTGGTAAAATCTCTTAGTCTCACTCTCTCTGAACATGTTTTTATTTTATACCCAACCTTGCAGAATAGCTTGAGTAAATATTTATAGGCTGATATTTATTTTTCCCTTAGCAACTTAAGATATTATTCCATAGTTTTCTGGCATCTATTTCTTTCTTGTGAGATGGCTTCCAAATGTCATATTATTATGTTTGAGTTTGAATATAATCTTTCAGGACACCTGAGTGGCTCAGTCGGTTAAGAGCCTGACTCTTGGTTTCGGCTCAGGTCATGATCTCAGGGTTCGTGGGCTCAAGATCCCAGGAAAGGGGAAGGGAAGGAAAAATAAGACAAAAAACAGAGAGGAAGACAAACTATAAGAGGCCTTTATATGCAGAGAACAAACTGAGGGTTGCTGGAGGGGAGACAAGTGGGGATGTGTTAAATGGTTGACGGGCGTTAAGGAGGACACTTGTTGGGACGAACACTGGGTGTTGTATGAAAGTGATGAATCACTGGGTTCTGCTCCTGAAATCAATACTACCCTGAATTTAAACTAACCTGAATTTTAAAAAAGGAAAAAAAAAGTGTGGAGCCTGCTTGGTTTTCTCTCTCTCCTCCTCTCTCTGCCCCTCCCCCACTTGCATTCTCTATGTCTTAAGAAAAAAAGAAACACTTGAATATAATCTTTCTTTCTTTAATAACTTTTAACATTTTTCTTCAATATTCTATTATTTTAACACCAAACATCCAGAGAGGCACTTATTTTTGTCTAAACTGTTTGATTCTCAAATGGTTCTTACCATTTATGAATTGATGTCTTTCTTCAATTCCGGAAAACCCACCTATTATCTTCATAAACATCAACATTCTATCATGTCTTCTTCTAGATAATCTATTTGACAACATGAAGGTTAATATTAAAGACTGTGGCTTCTGATAATCATGTTAAGTTCTAACATTTTCTGCTTATCTATTTTACTTTCCTCATCTTCTACCAGAATAACGTTTCTAAGTCATTGGCATGATCCCACTACAAATTCTTTTTGAATAGACACATCCTGCAGGATAAAACCTGAGTCCTGATCCATGTAGAATTGGTCTATGAACCCTATGTAGGATCTGGCCTAACTAAAATACTTAAACTTAATTTTCCACTAATTTAATATTTAAAATTTCAGCTGAAATCAAATTAACTTATTCATTGCCTTCTGAACTTACCACAGGCTTTTCCATTGCCACATATTTTTGAAGGTTGTTGTCTCCTTATCGAAATACTTTACTTCATGGAGAAGCATCCTACTCATTATCTGGAAGGATTGCCTTCGCCATGAAGAAAACCCATGTAGAAGTAATTCCTGCTTACTCTGTATTCTTTTAAAGCTGATGTGTTGTTACAGAATGAATACAAAGTCTAGGGTTGAAGTTGACAGATTGTAGGGCCAGATCGCTTGAATTTAAACCCAGTTCTTCCATTGATGTACTATCTTAAAAATATCACCTAACCTGTGTCTCTAGTTCCAAATCTGTAAAATGGGATTAAGAGAATTATTTCTCTCATAGGGTGCTTTTTAGTGTTAACAAGTTAATATAAGCAAAAGTCTCCTAAAACAGTGATTAACATGTAGCATATACTAGCATCGATATATTTTCTGATATGTATAGCTATATTGTACATCCTTGTCTGCCGCATTTTGGGGTGAATGTTTCTCCTCTACTTCTGAGCATTATTTATAAGTAGAGGAAACTTAGTTGGCTGTAAATCCTGACTTTCTTATTTTCCTTTACTCACTTTGCCCTGGGGAATGTGGATTGACTCCCAAAATTTCCTCTTGGGGCTCAGGTTACCACAGAGAATAAACATTTTATTTTGCCCCCCCTTTTAAGTTTATTTATCCATTGAGAGGTGGGGAGGGGCAGACAGAGACAGAGAATCCCAAACAGGCTCTGCATTATCAGCCCAGAGCCCAGTGCAGGACTTGATCCCATGAACTGGGAGATCTTGACCTGAGCTGGAACCAAGAGTCGGATGCTTAACCAACTGAGCCACCCAGATGCCCCTTTATTTTGCCCTTCTTGAGGCAGTTCCTGCCCCTATAGAGGGATGGGGTGAGATGGGGAAGCCAGCCCTGGTCACTGTCACTATAACTGGGTGGAAATATCCACCAGATACTGAATTTCTCCCATCTGATCCATTTGGCTTCCACCCCGAATTAGTTCACCACCTTAACCTTTATCGGCAATGATGTTTATTTCTGGAGCACATGTGCCGTGCTCTGTTTTACGTTGCAAAGCTTTCAAACTCAGGAAGTGATAGGAGTCCTCCCTTCAGAGACCCTACCGCCTCCATACCTTAATGACAGTAGATGATAAGATAAATATTTCCTAGAACCAATGACAAGTGTTATGATTCTACCAGATGAGAAATAGTAGACGTACTTAAATACATTTCAGTTAAAATTCCTTCCTGAAAAGGTAAATAATACCTTACAGAGTTAGTATCAGTAAACGAAACTTCAAACTACAACAAGAAAGCTCCATAAAGTACCGGGTAGTTATTCATAAGACTTGAGAGACAGCTGGATGGCAGCATTATTGATTTTTAAAGCTCTCTATCCTTTAGTATAATATGATTATTTAATTTACGTCCTTAACACCATTTAAATCACAGCCATCCAACCTTGGCTCTTTTTGCTCTTAGAGGGAATAGCAGTAGGACATTAGAGGAGATGCCAACTTGGACCAGCACTGGCTACAACAGTCCGAAATAGGTGTTAAAAAATTGACACTGTGAGCTGGGACAGAGTAAGCTTAACGATGCTCCTGAGTTATTGGCAAATACTTTTAATCATGACTATTGTCAGCCAGGCCTATAAATCGTTCCATTCACTTTTCTTATGGCATTGTAGAATAAAAATACCAAGATAATTCAGACGTTTACTTTAATGTTTCCCTGAATCAAGTCTTCATGGACATGACTGACAAAAATCTAAGAATCTTGGGCTAGTGTGTATATATATATATACATATATATATATATATATATTCAAGGATAAGAGATTTAATATGGTTGATATTTTAATTTATTCTTCAGCAACTACAGAATAAAATGATTTGTATACCGCAGTATGAAATGGGAACATTTTGATTTCTGATATGGATGGCTGCTAGTATCTGAATCAATCAAGGCTTATTCAAAAAATCAGAAATCACTCCCTTTCTTAAAAGCAGAGGGAATTTAATGTCGGGATTTGCAAGGATGACAAGAGAGCTGAGGGGTTAAAGAGGAAATGGTAAGGCAGCACAGAGATTGACAACAACAACAAGAAGCAACTATAGAAACAGCCACTCATAGGCCCAGGTACCATGGAGGTTGTGATCTTGCCAGACGTCAGAGCCTCTCCAGAATCGTCTGCGACCATGAAGGGAGGGGTGGTCTCATGGTAGCTGGGGCTCCAGAGGAGACAAACACTGGTGTTTTTAGAAAGATATCACACACTGAAAGCAAGAAAGGGAGAGATGGCTTGGCTTCTCTCCTTTCCCTCTTCTCCAGTCTTCCACTAGCACCAATATTTAGCTTGGCCACGTATTGGCTATGTCAAGCTAAATAACAAAGAATCCTGGAAATATTCTTCCCAAAGGCAAAGACCAGAGCAGGAAGAAAACCGAAAGATCAAACAGAAAAAGGGACTCATACAGTGCTCCTTCAGTATCATGGTGATGCAGATAAAATTTATGATGGATCTGGGAATCCAGCTCTGCCAAAGTCCATGGAGTTTCCCAAACTAAGTTGTGTCTTGCTTCTGTGCATTTCCCAAGCTGTGTCCTTGCCTGAAATACTTCTTTTCTCTCCATCTACTTGGGAGACAACTACTCATCTTTTAGGATTTGCCACTCTGAGACCTTTCCTGACGACTCACCCCTGCTCCTGGTAGAATTAGATTACTTCTCCTTTTCTGCCACTAATGTACTTTCTCTATATGTCTACCATAGTGCTTCATCATTATAACTAACGTATCTACTCTCTTTTACTAAATGGTAAGCTCAAGAGAGCAGGTTTTATTTCCTTTGTTTCAATGTCTATAGTACTTACCATAGTGCCTGGCCTATAATTCTGTGCATGAGTAGTTAATGAGTGAGTAAATGATTAGATGGACGATATGTGGGGTCCCAGCAGATCTTAACAACTATTCACTAGTGACCTGCTTTGGCAGCCTAGTGTTTCCACTACCATTCCATCCAACTCCTCCCCTGATATTCAGATAAATTTTAACAAAATAAATAATTGCCAAGATGACAGAAATCCTTTTCTTCCTTCAAAGACTCTTCATTAAACTCCTACTTGGCTTGAGGAATGTATAATCTAACTGACTCTTTGGTTGATTACAAACCAATTTATTTGGGTTTTTGTTTTGTTCTGTTTTTGTTTTCTCTCTCTCTCTCTCTCTCTCTTTTTTTGCATGGGCCAGCAATAATATATATTAAAACAATCTGTGTCCAGATTAATCTATTTTTAAAATTTTGTAAATGTTTTATTTACTTTTGAGATAGAGGGAGAAGGTGTGAGCAGGTGAGCGGCAGAGAGAGAAGGAGACACAGAATCTGAAGCAGGCTCCAGGCTCTGAGCCATCAGCAGAGAGCCTGACGCAGGGCTCAAACCCACAAACTGTGAGATCATGATCTGAGCCGAAATGGGACACTTAACCAACTAAGCCACCCAGGCTCCCCAGATTAATCTATTTAGCTATACAATTGAGTAGGTACTAGTGTTTTTTTTTTTTCTCAAAATTATTATCCCATAAGCAGATCACAAGTTGGTAAAACATTTATATATGGACACTCTTCTTTGACATAAAACTGAACCTACAACTGTGCTGCTTTTTTTTCACTGATTGAGTCAATTGAGCTATTTCTTGCTAAATTACACTAAGACAGCATAGTTAATACAGCATTTGAAAAATTCTTTTATTATATCCCTAATGCAATAACGATGGATTTCACAAATGCACTTGTTAATGAGTGAGGCATTCTTTTTTTCAGACAACAATAGTGTAAAATTGGATGGGTAAGAAGATCCTACAATAAGTATTGAGTTTGGGAATGGCAGTTTTATGTTTGTTTGCTTGAAGGTTGGAAGAAAAACAGTGAAGCAAAGCCTGATTATTATGTATGTGCAAGAAAATCCTCATGGGCAGAGACCCCATAATATTCTTATTTTAGGCAATGTGTGTTTGCTCACACAACTTTAAATTCAGTGAGTAATTCAATGACCGTTTTTTGTTCCAATCTAGATAATTCCTCGGTCTCCTCAGTTGGCTCTAATCAAATGAGCACAAGCTCTCTCTTCCCCGTCTTACATCCACCAGCAACATAATCTATACTGCCCTGTACTGTCCACACCAAACCCTCATGACCTTAACTACAGAAGATATGCTTTTGCAAGTCTAATGCTCATAATAGTCAACATCTTGCTAATACTTATTAACATCTTTAAAACCTTGCGTGTGACCATAGCTAAATAGGCATTCAGTTGAGCCACCCAAAATATGTTCAAATGTCCACTTACCATTCAAACATTGTTAAGTTGAATGCAAATCATGAGCTGTGGTCTATGAGAAATCTTCTTTGCTGAGAATTTGCATGTGAGGTGGGTATCATTTTGAAAGGAAAGTCAAAAACAATATTTTTAATATTTATGCCATTTTAAGTGTACAAGAAAACTTCGAAACTTCTAAGGATTGAATTAAAAAATAAGTAAAATGAAGTAAATCATCTTCATTTCATAATGCGGGAAAGTTTTGACAGTTTACAAGAGCGTCAACTTTTGAATCTTATACTGTTATTCATGGTAAATTTTAACTGAAACACTGCTTCTGATTTAACATGATGGTATTTCCCAATGGCATTTTTATTTTTAAGTTCCCATTCTCTCTATTAAATACTCAAGCCAATGTTATTTGCATCAAATATTGCACTTCCCCTAGAGATTTGCTTCCAGGCCCTTCTATTTTGTCAACTCTCTAATCCAATTTGATATTACGAATTCCACCCTTAAGTCAAATGATTTGGCAAAGGAAGACTTTTTGGGATAAGATTTAAATAGTAATGACAAATATTTTGAAATATTTAACAGTCAAAACTTTTAAGGCATTTTTTTTTCAAATGTGTAAAAGAAACAAAAAACACTTAACAAAACAACAACAGTGAAAAGTCATTGTACTAAACAGAGATAGTCAACAGCTGGTAGAAAATTGACTTGAACTTTGTCCAGAGACAATAGAAAAAAGGAAATTAAAGGCTTCAAATTGCTTATAGCAGGCCAGAGTAAATCCAACTGCTTTTGGGGGTCATTTAAACATCTTGAACAATTTTCTAAAGATTTTTGGTTCAAGAAGCCCAAAAAGAAGATTTTTCCCAAGCACTGCTCTCCTCTTATTGTATTTCATGAGAAATTTAATCCATATGTTTCTGATTCATTTATAGTTAAGTCATCAAACAGTTCTTGTGCAAGAGCTATTTGATTTCTAAGAAATCATTTGAGCCCTTTATAGAAATCTGCTCATTTTCTTTGAAGTAAGTTTTGCAAAACTAAAAATACTTCACTTGATGTTCTAAACTGAGCTTTTAAGTTTTTGTACAATCGTAGAACTTGAGATTTTAGAAGAGATATTAAATGTAATTCAGCCAATCGAAAGTAGAATATCTCTTAGCAGTATTTAGAACATAAAATTTCCATTGTCTTTTGATCATTTTAAATGATAGGGAATTCATTATTTGAGAAGAAATCATTTCCCAGCAAGTTTTACCTCCCTTCTCCTAGCACAATAATTTAGCATTCATAATATAAGGCTATGTCTGTGTGTGTGTGTGTGTGTGTGTGTGTGTGTGTGTGTGTGTGTGAGATGACTTATTCATTCCCCTTTCTCAGGTCCTTCCTACTACCCGATTGCTATCTTGACTTCATTTTAAGACATCTTAAGATAACTTGGGAATTTAACTGAGGTAGAGAGACTATCTTGAGTTTGAAACACTAGTTTATCTTACAAAGGCTTCATTTCAATTGTTTTTTTTTGTTTAAATATGTAATAGACCTAGATATGTATCTTCCATAAATATTTCTCTTTAGTCCATATAGTATGCCATAAGAAAATCCTACTGTATGAATGTGTAAACTACATTTCAGAAAATTAATTAGTTTTAATGAGGTTACACGACTCTTTGGGAGCTCTTGTGTTCAAACCCAGGTCTCACTGACTCTGAAGTCATGGTCCTTTCTTCTACATTGAACAGAATTCCAATTAAAGTTTCCTCATAAAGTCTTTCTCTACGAGAAGTAGGTAAAGCAAAATTAATTGAGTTTTACACACCTACATATTTTACAGCCTCAGAATTGTCTAATTACATTTTAGGTTGAGTTGCATGAAACTATTGTAAAAGATATACAATGTCTACAGTTTTATGACCCACTTTAGGACATAGATATACTTGACCCCATGTTTGCAGTAAGTTTTATAGTAGAAAATTTCTACTATACATTAGTGTGTACATTAGTTCAGTAGGTTAATGATCTTGTTTATATTAAAAAATGTTATCTTAAGAAGTTAGAAGAGAAAAACCAAGATGTTCATCCTAGTGTAAGTACCTAACTGAATAGATTCCTCAAAGTTTAAGTACTTAACTAACCAGATAAACTCAAGTGCAGATTATGTATGTGATACCAAGCTTTAGCATCCTTTCTTCTCTGAATTCACTTTATATATTGAGGACCAACAATGCGCCAAACACTGGGCTCAGGACTTGACATAAAAAGATGAATAAGTCACTGTGCCCTTTTCAAAGAGTTTTCAGTTTTCTTTGTTTCTTTGTTTTTCTTTCTTTCTTTTTTAAAAGACATAATCATTCTCTCATATTGTGGGTCAAGCTTTTACATCCTGACTTCCTGGCTCTGTACCTTTCTTTTTTTCTTCTTTTAACTGTCTCTTAATTCCTCGATGAACCAATGATTTTCTAGTAGAATATGTGGTCTCTCTCATCTCCTTTAAAAAATACATATTTATATGGGGTGCCTGGGGCCTCAGTCGGGTGAGCATCTGACGTTGGCTCAGGTCATGATCTCACAGTTTGTGAGTTCAAGCCCTGCATCAGGCTCTGTACTGACAGCTCAGAGTCCGGAGCCTATTTTGGATTCTGTGTCTCCCTCTCTCTCTGCCGCTTCCCCCACTTGCACTCTCTCTCTCTCTCAAAAATAAATAAACATAAGAAATTTATTATATATATATATATATCTCTTTATAATATGCTTGTTTCTGTTTTCATGACAACTGTAAAATCTCTCTCGCAGAATGCATCCTTGTTGCAAGTAAGCTGTGAATTCTAATTTCAGAGTTAAGTATGTATTATTGCTCAAGTTAATCAGCAGAACCTGATGTTTTCCTTAGACAAATAATATCATCCATCCTCTTTATAATGAAGTTTTCAAACAATCTGCCTAAGTATTAGAACATTTAAAAAGTAAAAACCAAACTATCGTACTACCTGCTGTAATTATTAACATATTGATATTTAAAGGTAATTTAATCCCAACCTTCATTCAACATTTATTATGCCTACTTTATTAGGAACAGAAACAAGTTGCAAAAGAAACTTTGAGGGAATGATACATTCAAAAGCAAGTTTTAAAGAGAAGAATTGGATAATATGAAAGAAAATAAGCAATAGCAATGCATGTATACGGAATATACTTATAGTGGTAGATTTGATTGATCATTAGATTATTGTGATAATTATTATTTAAGGGAGAATAGGCTATATAGCCTGGCAAAATACAGTAGTAGAACATTTTGATACAGTGGATAAAAATAGGGTGGGAGTAGATATATTTTCTAGGCAAGGAATAAGGACTGAGATATTATAATTGACTGAAATCAAATGTATCAACAAGAGTTATAGAATCAAAAACTGTAGTGTATAAGGTGCCTTAGAGATTACCGCATCCAGACATTATGAATTTGCAGAATTAAATAAAAGCTCCAGGGCTTTCCAAGTAGTTTCCACTGTAGCTGGGACTGGATTCCAAGACCCAGAGGTCTAAATTCAATGCTTTCTTCCATTTATGTGATTTATGTTGGCTTGTTTAGGGGGTGTTGGAGGGAGTAGAAGCTGAGAGAAAAATGGGGACTTTGAAGACTGACTCTACAATCTTATTCACTAGTGAATTCCAAGCCATAGTACTATCTATATGATACAGGAAAAAGATGTGTGAAAATCTTGAAACAGAAATCCGTCCAAGAGTGTGAAAGGAACACATTATCCATTCATTTAAAAGTTCCTATTTAAAAAAAAAGAATCCAAAGTGAAATTTCACAACTAACTTTGCAGTGTAATAATGAGTTTAACTGGGAATAAAAATGTTTGCTTGTGGATCAGACAAGTTTAAGATCCAGGCAAGAAAAAACTTGAAAGTGGGTGGAGTAAGGGAAACTTTGGCAGTGGTTTTGTATTGATCTTGAGTATTAAATATGGATTGTGTGTATCAGTACATATAATATAATCCTCGACCTAATCAAAGGCGGTCTTATTTGTGGAACTATAATTAATGGTCTTTTAATTTATGATATCAGGGTGCCAAACCTGTTTAAAAACATAGAGAAGGAGAAATCATCATTTGGGAGCTTTGCAAAGGATGCCGTAAGAACTGTTACAACTGGTTTCAGACTTGGAAGAAGGAATAAAAGTGGGGCAAGTTTTCACAGGATGTTATTTATTTATTTATTTTAATAAAAAAATTTTTTTAACGTTTATTCATTTTTGAGAGACAGAGAGACGGAGCATGAGCGGGGAAGGGGCAGAGAGAGGGAGACAGTATCTGAAACAGACTCCAGGCTCTGAGCTGTCAGCACAGAGCCAGACACAGGGCTGGAACTCACAAACTGAGAGATCCTGACCCCAGCCGAAGTCGGATGCTCAACTGACTGAGCCACCCAGGTGCCCCTTCACAGGATTTTAGAGCAAGTTTTCACATGGTTAAAAATGATAAAGTAAAAAAAAAAAAAAAATTACCTTAACTGGATAGTCAGGCAGGGGACTGGTTTTATGAATAAACTGTTACTTTTTCTTATAACTTACAATTCTCATTTTAAAATATTTACTTTTTTTATGAGACTCCTGGGTGGCTCAGTGGGTTAAGCGTCCAACTTCAGCTCAGGTCAAGATCTTGTGGTTTGTGAGCTTGAGTCCCGTGTCAGTCTCTGTGCTGATAGCTCAGAGCTTGAAGCCTGCTTCAGATTCTGTGTCTCCCTCTCTCTCCGCACCCCCCCCCATTCATGCTCTCTCTCTCTCTCTCAAAAATAAACATTAAAAAATTAAAAAAATAAATTAAATTTTTTTAATTACTTTTTTAAATGTCATTAAAAATGTTACAAGCTACTCAGTTGTCATAATGTAAGATTTGTTAGAAACAATTTATAAATTGTGGAAGAAATTGAAGCATCAAGATTGCGGAGATCTATATTTCTTTATAGTTGTTTTTTATAAACCCTCAAATACAAACTCTCACAGGAACCCAGAATCCAATAAGAAATGAAAGGAAGTGGAGGGGCGCCTGGGTGGCGCAGTCGGTTGAGCGTCTGACTTCAGCCAGGTCACGATCTCGCGGTCCGGGAGTTCGAGCCCCGCATCAGGCTCTGGGCTGATGGCTCAGAGCCTGGAGCCTGTTTCCGATTCTGTGTCTCCCTCTCTCTCTGCCCCTCCCCCGTTCATGCTCTGTCTCTCTCTGTCCCAAAAATAAACGTTGAAAAAAAATTTAAAAAAAAATAAAAAAAAAAGAAATGAAGGGAAGTGGAAAGATAAAGAGAAGAAGGAGTTAAAGAAGAAATCACCTACCTTAAAAATAATAATATTTTATTCTGTTAACAATGACATTATTAGAAACATAGAGACAAAATGGGAGGAAAACCTAACCGCTGGAATATAGCTGTTATCTTTTGCCTTGTAGAGGAGCAATTGAGACTCAAGTCTTCGTTTTGTCATTGGGTAGAACTAAGCCAGAACCCAGGCTCAAGAACCTAAGTTCAAGGACTCCTGTTTTGTTACAGGGCTTCCTCCTTATACTAGAATGCTAATGGTCAGTTCCAATAACAACAATAATTTGATTTGCTTTTACAAATACAACTCGGATAGTTGTAACTCGAGTGTAATCGATGCTTTCAGATACTGTAAAGACCAGAGCGTCATTTTAAGTGGCATATTTGTGTACGTCCTGATTATTACAAGTAGTAGGTTTTGGCAAGATTTCCGTATCTCCTAAGCATCCTTACATATATTATCGCCATAGATCCTTTCATCAACCCCTTGAAAGAGCCAAATAAAAATGAATATCAGGAAAATGTAGCTTTTCTTCTAAGGGTACAGTGTTGGTAAGTAGCAGAGTTAGAACTTGAACAAGCGCCCTGGAACCCACTGCACATTTCTTTCAGTGTTCTAGTCATAATAATGGAGGGAAGCGGCCAGAAAGATAGAACACTAAACTCTTGAAATTGTTGTCAAAGTCTCTATAAATCTGTCACTACAATACTGAGAGTAAAGAAACACATCTTTCTGATTTTACAAGGCAAACACAAATGCTGGAGTCATATCGTTTTAACTGAGATACATAATTACTAAAACATAAATGCACTGACTCTGAAGTCACTCAAATCTGGATACAAATGCCTAATTTTCACTATGTGAGTTGTCTCCGACTCTTACCCATAGTGTAGGAACGTCACAGCGATCAGGCTGACTTTTGTTTGAACAGTGAGGCTTGAGTCTGAGAGTACTTTGTCAGAGTGAGCAAACTAAAACAAAACTAGGGGCGCCTGGGTGGCTCAGTCGGTTGAGCATCTGACTTTGGCTCAGGTCATGATCTTACCGTTTGAGAGTTTCAGCCTTGCATCGGGCTCTCTCCTGTCAATGAAGAGTCCACTTTGGATCTTCGGTCTCCCTCTCTCTGCCCCTCACCCACATTTTTTTCTCTCTTTCAAAAGTAAATAAACATTAAAAAAAAAAAAAGAAGAAGAAAACTAATGCATGAGGGAGCTTAGACAGCCTAAGTCTCCCAACCTTAGGTCCAGGGTGACTGACTACAAGCATTTCCCAGCATGAAAAAATTCTAATGTTATCTAAAGTATTAAATATAATTATATAACACATTTACATGGAACTGGCATATTTATACAGTTCTTCTAATTACCTCATGATAATCTTCTTTAAAAAAAACAAAAAAGAACAAACCAGGAAGTCATATGGTAGTTACCACATGCCAGACCAGCAAAATGCTCGAATTCTGATTGAACAGTATTTACCCAATGGTGATACTACTTGGTGATGAAATACTACTTGGTGATGAAAAATACTAGTTGGTGATGAAAAAGAACGAAATCTTGCCGTTTCCAACAATGTAGATGGAACTGGAGGGCATTATGTTAAGTGACATAAGTCAGAGAAAGATATCACATATGTGGAATTTGAGGAACTTAACAGATGATCGTGGGGGAAGGGAAGGAAAAATAAGATAAAAACAGAGAGGGAGGCAAACCATAAAAGACTCTTAAATAAAGAGAACCAACTGGGGGTCGATGGGGGGAAAATGGATGGTGGGCATTAAGGAGGGCACTTTTTGGGATGAGCACTGAGTGTTATACGTAAGTAATGAATCCCTGGGTTCTACTCCTGAAGTCAAGACTACACTGTATGTTAACTAACTTGAGAATAACATGTGTGTGTATATATATATATATATATATATATATATATATATATGATAATGAGTGCTACACTATTTTTCTTAATTGCAAAAATATTTATATTGGGGGTGCCTGGGTGGCTCAGTCGGTTAAGCCTCAGCCCCATGTTAGGCTCTGTGCTAACAGCACAGAGCCTGCTTCAGATTCACCGCCTCCCTCTTTCTCTGTGCCTCTTGCCCACTCATGCTGGCTCTCTCTCTCTGTCTCTCAAAACTAAATAAATAAATACATAAACATTTAAACAAAAATATTTATATTTTACTTCTTTCTTGAGCATATAAATCATATCACAGCTATTTTTTTTCCAGTTTTATTGAGATAAAATTGACCTACAGAACGACATAAATTTAAGGTATATGGCATAATACTTCGATTTACACATACAGACAGTCCCTAACTTACAATGGTATGACTTACAATTTTTTTTTTAACTTTCCGATGGTGTGAAAGCGATATGCATTCAGTAGAAACTGTACTTCAAATTCTGAATTTTGATCTTCCCCTGGGAAACAATGTGCAGTTTGGTCCTCTCTCATGATGGGCAGTGACAGAAGCCACAGCTTTTAATGGTACCAGTGTAGACCATCAGTATACCTCCAGCCATTCTGTACCCACACAACCATTCTGTTTTTCACTTTCAGTACAATGCCCAATTCATTACATGAGATAGTCAACACTTTGTTATATAACATAGGCTTTGTGTTAGATGACTCTGACCACTTATAGGCTAGTGTAAGTGTTCTGAGCAGGTCTAAGGTGGGCTAGGCTAAGCTATGGTGTTCAGCAGGTTAAATGTATTAAACACATTTTTGACATGATATTTTCAACTTACAGTAGGTTGATTAGGATGCAAATCTACGGTAAGTTGAGGAAGATCTGTATTGTGAAATGGTTAATACAATATGTTTAGTTGACACCCATCATCTCCTATAGATACAAAATGAAGTAAATAAATTAACATTATATTGACAATTAAATTTGGCATTAATGACAAATTAATTTAATGACAAATGACAATTAAAATCAACATTAACTACTGTCAATATGCACTAAGTATCTTAGCACACATATTTAATTTTTTTCCTTGAATCTTAACATATGAGTCTCATTGTAATTATATCTTGGCCATCATTTGTCTGATGTGGTATTTTTTTGTATTTCTTCATCCAAGGGAGCACTATATCTCAGGAGGTCTTTCCGTCTGTTCATGTATCGTTGTCCATGGGGTAGGCTGCACCAACCTGATTCTCTACAACTTGACAGAATATGCAACAGGATTTTTTTGTTTATTTTTTAATTCCTATTTAAATATTCCCTTTATCTATTCTTTCTTTTTATTCCTTTTCTATCTTTTCAATTTTTGTATTTTCTCTTTTTTAATTCTTCAGAGTCTGCTATACTCAATCCCATGATTCCTTGGACAGCTTTCTCCACTTTATCAGCTCAAACTACTGTGATTCTGTTCTGAGATATGGAAAGCTTTTAAGTTTAGGTGACATAGATTATATTACTGCTATACACTTTCTTAATAGATGTCAAAGACATATGCCCTCCAACTCACAGTTTGGAGAGTTAACTGGATTCTTCATTTTGTCCTCCACAAGAAGGAAAATCTACTCATTCCCATTATAAGAGCTTGTTTGTGAAGTCCTCTTATGCAACTAACATCATGTGGGAAGAAAGAGAGGATTAAGAACATCATAATAGGCACAAAAATAGGGCCAATTTTCACATTACACAGCTAAATTGGAAAGGAAGGAAATAAAGACATCAGTGGATGAAATTAATGTAATTGGAGAATACTGTAGTCAAAGTAGTTTGTTTGCTCTAATCTTGTACACCGTATAAAAATGTTGTTGCAAATGGACCCCAGCTGCAAGTAATCACAGTCAGAGGCTAAATGGAATCAATGATGATGATCTGGGGGAGAGGAAAATGCCCATGAAGCTTTCCTTGGAGGAAAATAGACAATCAACAGTCCCAAGTTTAATATATGAAAAATGTGTAACAACTCTGGAAATTAAGTCGTCCATCCAAGCTAAGGAATTGAAAAGATGACAGTTTCCAGCCCCACGATGATTTTATTTTTAATTTTTAAAAATTTGAACAACATAGGTGCCAACCTTACATTTATGGTAAAGCCATTATCGTATGAACCATTTAGGAATGGAAAGTCCTTTATGTGTGTTTATGCCCAAACGTTGTTGAGATATGGTCCCAGCACTGTCTGATATATCTCATATGGACTTATGTGCTATATTTTAGAACACTGTTTATGTTCTGCTAAATTTTGAAGACCAATACATAATTGTGTACACATACATAGTTTTCAAGAAGAGAGAGAGAATCTCACAGGTATGTCCCGTCTTTAGTGCTTTGGAGTACAGAATATTGTGTGTATTTAAGGATGGATAAAGGTTTAGTTGTGAACAACTTATAAGGAAATGATTAAATCCATTCTCATTCTGTTAACACTCTCTAGAAAGATCTTCACAGAAGAGTGGAGTGTGCACCCCTACCAATAACTGGATATTCACTAATCCCTTCTCAAATGCTTTGCCCTCCAACAGAACGAGGAGGAATACTGAAAATCACAGGATAAGCTTCCTGGGCCATCAGCCGTGTTCCAATATTTGTGGAGGCATCTCAGTAATTTTAACAGTAATCCAAAACATTATTTTGCTATGGAAGTAAATATGGAAGGAAGGAAGGAAGTAAATGCCAAATTTGCACAAATATAAAATGTATTTATATATTTATATAAAATATAAAATCTATATGTTTTGTTTGGGGTCATTTAGCTTCACAGTTCTGGATGATAGAAGCTTATTCTCGTCTTCATAAAAACAGCCTCTGTATAGACCATTCTCTATCACCTCATTCTACTTTTTTTCCCTTGAACTCCTCACAGTTCAAAATTATCTTAATGATACTTGGATTGCTTTTTAACTATTAGTTCCATTCCAGAATGCAAGACTCATGGAAGCCGAGTTCTCATTGGTCTTGGTCACGTGTATCTGACACCTGTCTATCTCAGATCAGTTAGGTGTTCCGTATGTATTTGTTGAATTAGTGGGTGTATTTCCAAATTTGAGTATTATTGACATAATAGATTCCAGGCACACCCCTCAAGGATTTGTGAGGATTCACAAACTGTTGAGATTATTTCCATTTTTTAGAAAATAACTTAAGACTCTAGTAGGTTAGATAACTTATTGCTTCAACCTAACCCCTTCTCTGTTCTCTTCAAAATTACCTTGTACAAAGATGGATTGACATAAGAATAATGCAGGGGTGAAAAACATGGGCTTTAGTATCAGTCTGACTTGATATCAAACTGGAGCTTCACTTTCTAAACAAGATTATAAGCCAGAGAATTCGTCTCTCTGTACCTCAACTCCCTAAAATAGAAATAATAATTCCTTCTTCTTTGAGTTGTGAGAATCAATGCAATGATACATACAAGGAACTTACTATAGTGTCTGGCACATAAGACGTCACCCCAAATTGTAGCTCTTTTTTTTTTTTTATTACTTATTGGAATGAATTTTCAAGCAAAGAGGGGTTGGAAACTGGACTAAAAATGAAGCCAGAGACAAGCAAGATCTATGTGGCAAATGCAAGTGGTTCCATAAAAGGTGCTGTGCAATTATAGGCAAAGCCCATACTAAACATTTTCTAGAAGTGTACAGGAATCTGGGGCGCCTGGGTGGCTCAGTCGGTTAAGCAGCCGACTTTGGCTCAGGTCGTGATCTCGTGGTCTGTGAGTTCGAGCCCCGCGTCGGGCTCTGTGCTGACAGCTCAGAGCCTGGAGGCTGTTTCAGATTCTGTGTCTCCCTCTCTCTGACCCTCCCCCGTTTATGCTCTGTCTCTCTCTGTCTCATAAATAAACATTAAAAAAATTTAAAAAAAAGTGTACAGGAATCAAAATGTTATAAATAAATATTAATGCACTGCACTTGAAATGAACACATTATAAGACTAATATTCTATACAGGATAGATATATCTCATCGTGGAGAATTTATTTATATCGTAAGGTCTCCATATTATAAAATCTTTCATTTTCCAATTTCTTTTAAGGATACTCTCCTGGAGGATTTATCTCTTTATTGAAATGAGAATGAGAAGCCATGGGTGATACAAATTTAGCAGTCCCTCACAGTTAAAATGTGAATGAATGTAAAGTAGAATTAAAATACTATCGGATTAAAAAACATCTTATTTCTAGAAAGGCACCTTACAGATATTATATATATATATATATGTATATATATATATATATACATATATATATATATTTAATGTATGAGTAAAAAAATATAAAATTATCTTAACGGAGTCTGCAACATTCAACTTATCATAACTCAACTTTTGATAGGAGATAGCTCTCAAGTTCCTAAAAACAGACTTCAATATTTCCTGATGGAGGGCTGCTTATCCTAAGCAGTATATGATCACATTCTGTATGGTGTATCATTTCAAATTCATTTTAATTAATGTAACAAGAAACAACCTGCTCATCATAGTCAAATATCTAAAGTATCATGTTTTGAATCAGGAGCTGTCCATGGCCTGGAGTCATCGAGGACCCTGATTATGTTGCCACTTTAATAGTTGGACAAAACTTATCAAACAGCTTAGATAAAAAGCATGAGAGAGAGTGGTGTATTCCTCAGTCTAATACTTTTTTACACATAGGGTATTTCCATACCTCTGCCCTCCAAACGATGGTTAATTTGAAGTGGGTTCGCCTCACAATCTAAGGCAGATTCTCTTATACATTAACTCAGTCAGTCCTAGTTATCAGAACACCTCCAACTGGTCATACGCCTCCAACCATTCTGTACCCACACAACCATTCTGTTTTTCACTTTCAGTACAATACCCAATTCATTGTAATGAGATAGTCAACACTTTACTATATAACATAGGCTTTGTGTTAGATGACTCTGACCACTTATAGGCTAATGTAAGTGTTCTGAGCAGGTCTAAGGTCTAAGGCTAGGCTAAGCTATGGTGTTCAGCAGGTTAAATATATTAAATACATTTTTGACATGATATTTTCAACTTAAAGCAGGTTGATTAGGATGCAAACCTACGGTAAGTTGAGGAAGATCTGTATTTTGAAATGGTTAATACAATATGTTTAGTTGAGACCCATCATCTCCTATAGATACAAAATGAAGTAAAAAAAATTAACATTAAATTGACAATTTAAAACCGGGCAACCAAGTTAGTTTCTCCAATCTGAAGTTCATACAATAAAGTACAATTTTTTTTAACATTTATTTATTTTTGAGACAGAGAGAGACAGAGCATGAATGGGGGAGGGTCAGAGAGAGAGGGAGACACAGAATCCGAAACAGGCTCCAGGCTCTGAGCTGTCAGCACAGAGCCCGACGCGGGGCTTGAACCCACGGACCGTGAGATCATGACCTGAGCCGAAGTCGGACCCTCAACCGACTGAGCCACCCAGGCGCCCCTAAAGTACAATTTGAATAGGGAAATGACTTCAGTTTTGGTGTTTGCCACCCAACTCTTTTTGAATTTTTATATGCCTTTTTGCTTATGAAAAATGCCAAGAGAGAAGTCAGTGTGTGGAAAATGAAGAAGAATGAGTGGCAACAATATTAAAACCAGAGGGAAAACGGGGTCCACAGAGCTCATTCTCTGTGGTCTCTCCACTAGAGAGAGTACATTAAGCAATGCAGTTCTGTAGACATAGGGAAGGCTTTAAATTCTTAAAACTTACATTGTTCCATTAGTTTGTGTGTAGTTTCTTCATCATGAATCTGGAAGCCATCCGCTCAACTCAGCACTTTATGTCAGCTTTAAAATAAATATCGGCATCAAGAAGACTAGGAACCAAGATTATGCCACATCTTCAGGTAAAGGGCAAATGGTCTTCTTAGTTTTCACGGCTGTGAAATGGAGCTATAATGTCTAGCTTGTAAGGCTGTTTTATGTACAAACTGATGATTGTAAAACACTGTATAAATGCTCATTGCCCGGTATGAGTGTCAAAGGTTTTGTAGTTATACCCACATCTTGCCAAGGAGAGGTCTCATTCATGCCAAGCAGAGTTCATTCACTACCCCTCTGGGACCTATGTTGCATTGCAAGCCTGATTGGTGGAGCCGTGTTAACCTGGTTTAGAAAGGGATTTCACTCCTGCTCCCAGGGGCTGTGATTATAGCACTACTAAAACACGTTTATATTCCACACGCGACTATAAAGCCTAATGCATACAATGAGTCTACTCTTTCAACTACAAAGAGGAGGGCTGATGACTTTCCGCATGGGAAGTAATGAAGTCTTGAGTTTTTATGCCCCGAACTGTCACCAATTAATACCTGCAAATGACCAAATCGCTCCACTCAGGAAGGGCAAATGTAATATTCCCATGCCCCAGAGTGATGTGAAGGCTGTTATCGGGCCCACAGCAATTGTTAATGTTTGTAAAGAGACTTAAAATTCTTGGCCAAAAGCAAAATGTAGTGTCCCACACATAAAGTAATATTTGGAACTTTTTTAAAAATATAATTTATTGTCAAATTGGCTAACATACATGTGTAAAATATGCTCTTGATTTTTAGGGTAGATTCCCGTGATTCATCACTTACATACGACAGCCAGTGCTCATCCCAACAAGTGCCCTCCTCAACGCCCATCACCCATTTTCCCCTTCCCCCCCATCCACCCTCACTTTTTTCTCTGTATGTAAGAGTCTCTTAGGGTTTGCCTCCCTCCCTCTCTGTTTGTAACTATTTTTTCCCCCTTCACTTCCCCTATGGTCCTCTGTTAAGTTTCTCAAGATCCACATATGAGTGAAAACATATCATATATGGAACTTTTAAAATGAGCAATCACGGTATGTGGAAAAGAATTTAAAAGGACACCCTCAGAAGACTTTCTGTATACCCTGCAGTGAATAAGAGAAATGCATTTATCTCATATAGAAAAAAATAAATATATGGAACTTTCTTAAAGATTCTCAATAGAAAGAAAAAGTATAACCAGCCGTTAGTATTTTGCAATCTGCCAAATAATGAGATTGCTTCAACTTGTCTAGGCAGAAGCAAACTTGTATTTCAAGAAGATACTTTAAAATAACAGGAAAAATACAATTGTGGGCGTTATTATGTATACCTGTATCCAAAATATAGAGGTATATGGTATAATCATTGGAAACAATTCTGAATAATCAAGGTGTGTTCCAAAACTTCTTTGTTTGAAGTCTGTAGTTCTAGACTTGCTTTGCCGTTCATGTTTTCATGTGTTATCACTTGCCTGGGTATAGCAGACAAGCAGAAGTTGTGCATCCTCTGAGTGGCAGGCCATGTACCTACTCTAAAATCACTTCGATATGATTTATTGATATCACTCAGCGCTACTGGTGCAAAATTAATTGTTCCAAATTCACATCTGGGACATTAATGTATTTTTCTATGGCTAACAACTAAAAATGTGCTGATAAGAAGAACCTGCACAATTTCCATGAGTAAGATATGTTTTTGTTCCTGCAGCAACTACATGGCATACATTTTTTTTCATATGTCCATCCCTCATATAGAAGGAGATAATACATACCTTGTGCATCCTGTGTTCTGTCAATAATTTCTTTGTGTTGAGAAATGCCCATGATCTTCAAACCACATAATGCATTTTTTTCATGCAGATTAGGCATCTCCAAAGTTATGACTGAAGAGAAACATCACCATTGGATGGAGCAAAACTTGAACCAGTTAGGAGATGAAATACACACACACACACACACACATATATTTTACATATTTTACACATGTACATATGTACATATTTTACATATATGTGTGTGTATATGTTTCTCTCTCTATATATATGTATGAATATACACAAACAAATGTATATATATATATGATATATTTTATTTGTTTATTACTTATTCAATAAATATTGCAAAATATAGGATTTCTTTGGGGTAAAATGATCTATTCTGATGCTGAAAGCTTAAAATGACATTAATCCCAACTCTTAAGTCATATATTGTTATGTGTTATGCTATTATTACTTACAGTTATTAATATATAATGGATATTAGATATATGGCATGCATATAAAAGACTTTGTGAAGCTATTTTTATATTTATTTTATTAGGTGCTTACATTGTGTTGTGTGCTAGTGTGTACGCTTTTTTTTAAGTTTTTTTGAAATTTATTTATTTTTGAAGGGGAAAGAGACAGAGCATGAGCAGGGGAAGAGCAGAGAGAGAAGGAGACACAGAATCCGAAGCAGGCTCCAGGCTCTGAGCTGTCAGCACAGAGCCAGACGCGGAGCTCGAACTCACAAACCATGAGATCATGACCTGAGCTGAAGTCAGATGCTTAACTGACTCAGCCACCCGGGAGCCCCTGTAGTGTGTATATTTTTAAGGTTTTATAAATCTAGATCTACAGTCCTTTACCTGAAATCCTTGGTGCTGGAGGTATTTTGGAATTCTGACTTATTTTTCACTTTTTACAAGGGTAATACAGAGAAGATACTGTAGAGTATATTACAAAACACCTTCAAAGAGCTCTGGGACAATATCCTGTTATTAAGCACATTAATACACCTAAAGGAGAAGTCTGAATAATCACCCCAAGCTGAAGAAATTAAGACTAAAAATATTTTTTGCATCAAGTAATTTTGCTGACAAATGAATTTATATCAGGTAAGACCTGGCCAGGTTTCTACACACACACACACACACACACACACACACACACTCTCTCTCTCTCTCTCTCTCTATGTATGCGTATAATGTATATGTATGTGTGTATATATGCATATATAATGAATTAGAGATACAAGCAAGTGTGAACTTATTGGATTGTTTTTTCTTCCAATTTAAGATAATATAAATCCACGTTTTAATTCTCCATATTAATAGCAAAAACACACTAAAGGCACATCACGTATCTGCTAATCAAAAACTATCAAGAAGTATCTTAGCAAGAGGAAAAAAGATCAACTACAAATAGGGCTTTGTAACCTTTTTGCCCAGCAGTTTTACTACAAAGATGTTCTGAGAAACTAAGTGTTTCGTTGGGGGATATAAAAATAGGCTTTTACTAAAAGAAAATCCATGTTTCCTTTGAAATCTACCGATTTGATCTGTAAGTACAGAATGAAAACATTTTTCATTTATTCAGCTAATATTTTGGAAGTAAATGGTCAAATCAGGAGAAGCTGGTATGAACTAAGAAAGCCAGGATCTTTCCTTCTTGATTTTCTTTTTTCCCAGGCAGGCTCATTCATTAAATCGCAGATAACTTAAAAATCATCAGTAGCTAAAAAGATCCCAAATATTCTCGATGTTTTCCGTACCAGTGATTACACGATCAAAGATGGCCATCTCTTGGTGGTTGATTGCTGACCTCACCCTCATGCTTCCTCTTAAGGCAGCTTGGGTCCATCCTGGGACTTGGATTATCCTTCCACACTAGGGCAGCCTCACTCACTTCGTGATGCGGAGAAGATAGTTAGTAGCAGCAAACCACAGCGGGCTCAGAATTTCAAAGCTGAGATAAAAACCGGACACTTTCTGGACCCAATCCCAAACGTTTCTAGCCCCAAATTGTGATTCGTAGAGAATAAACATGTTCGAAGGTGGCATGAGAATCCCTTTTGAAGACCGTGAGGTTTGAAGCGTGAAAGTTTGAAACTCTGGTGTCTGCCTTGCTGTGGGACTCTGGGTACATGTGTCTGTAATTCTCTGAACCTCAGTGCCTGTTTAAAATCAGGATGGCGATGACTACCTCCAAGCGGGGCCGTGATGACTAAATGAGATCCTGGAGGAAAAAAGTGTCTGACACATAATTGGGTAAATTAAGGGCTCTTATAGTTTTTTAAATAGGAAGGGCCATGTTCCTATGAGGTGAGAGAATTGTAATGATGATTCAGATTTCCTGGCTTTTAGTCCACTCTTCTTTTTACTATTCCATATTATCTCATGTTTATCTGGAAGTAAGGAATCATATAGTAATACATGATTGTAAGTGTTAAATGAGAGACGCAGCTTTGTTTGGCTCACGGCAAACCTCAAAAAGTATACGCATATAAAAACATCTAATAAATTTAGTAAAGGAAAACAAAAAAAAAAAAACAACGCGGGGTTTATATCATTCCGGACAGCCTACAAAGTAATGTATAAAAATATAAGGAACTGTTATAATTTATTTTCATCTTGCAGACTTGAAAATACTTGAATAATGTTTGCACCAAGAAGAAATTCTGTAAGTTAGAAACTGAATATTCTTGAGTTTTTAAAGCGATATGTCCTTAAGAAGAAAGCGGCTTAGTTTTTCGGTGACACAGAAAATTCCTATCATTTTCACTTTGTTCCAAAATTATACTAATGGAGTTTTTGTCATGGGAATAAATTAAAATGGGGCATACAGCATGTGGAACGTGATGGTATTTCTGCACCACGCAATTTACAAGAAAACAATCTCATTTAGATTATATCACTGACCGCGTGGCTGCTGGAGCCCATGTGGAACTTCCTAACGCACATGGGTTCATTCACTGAGAAGCATGTGATTTTTAAAAGATTTCATTTAGAATTTCTCAGCACAAGTTTATGAAAGGATCATTTATATTTAGATTGAAATGGGCTATTCCTTGACGCCATGAAGATTTCACATATACTTTATTTAAATCCTAGTTTTCTGACAGAAATGTAAGTTGAATGACAGTGACTGAGAGAGAGAGAGAGAGAGAGAGAGAGCGCTTGGTAAAGAGAACCAAAACACTGAGACTTTAAATATGAAAATTTCTAAACTTTAGGATTTTTTGCCTAACCTTGTTGCTTTTAGATGTGCTTCTTTCTTATGTAAAGGATAAAATATGCCATTATATTAAGCCTCCATGTAATTTAATAGCAGCAGTAAGAAAGGATCTAGGAACAAATCACAGATCAGAACAAATCGAATTCAGATACAATTATATGCAGGCAATGTTCAAATATAAGAATTGGCATCAAAATCTTTATTTAGGTGTAATGAGCTTATAAATGTTAAAAGAGTAAAATACACATTTTTGAAATGTTTTTAGGATTTGGAAGTTTGCTTTATTTTTATTGTAATCATGTTTCCATAGCAATTGAAACTGTGATACAAATCTGCACATATCAAACAACACTATCTCCGGAAAACCAAAACTTATCTATCCAGTGCACCCATAAATTAGAATCTTCTAAAATTGACCTCTTCTTTACATGTTTTAAGAATAAGGATGATGAATAAACAAAAGTAACTATTATTTTGTCTAGTATCTGATTGTAACCTAACATTAAATTGACTTAAAATATTTTTCATGAACAAAAATTCTGAAACCACATGTTTACCATATCTCATAAAGTCCTAAGTGCTGGCACAGGAGGTTATATAAGTAGTGAGGTGGATGGGATGCGGATTGGGGGAGAACACACCATCAAGAAGAAGTTTTTAATTAGCATCACTGTATTCAACAAGTTTCAAGCTGATTGTTCCTCTGGTTCTGTGAAATTTACGCCTTTAGCTCCGATGCTCTAAAGGAAACAGAATCGCCTGCTGGGTGTAACAGTCAGTATCCTTCTCTCTTCCATTTTTCTGCTTTTCTATCCATATTAAAAGAAAGAAAGGAAAGAAAGAAAGAAAGAAGAAAGAAAGAAAGAAGAAAGAAAGAAAAAGAAAGAAAGGAAAGAAAGAAAGAAAGAAAGAAAGAAAGAAAGAAAGAAAGAAAGTTTCACATATATTCAGGAAGAAACTACATATGACCCAGCAATCACACCGAGACCATCAGAATACAGAAGAGCCAGCAAAGAGACCAAAAAGAGACAGACAGTATAGAGAGAAAGCAAGAATACAACACGCGTTCTCAGGATAAATCCGATAGGAAATCGCACAAGTGAGGCACTCAGCCAACTGCCATATGCCCTGACAAAGATACCAACAGCAGCAGTGAGCCCAGGGAGCTGTTTTATCATTAGCCCCTCACCCAGCAGTGGTGGAAACTCATTTAGCCCCATGCTGGACTTTCATTAGGCCAGACTCGCATCAGATGGTCCCGTGTTTTGGCTCTGGTGCGGTGTGGCCCTGTGCTGGGGGAGGCAGCCCCGTCTCGGCTCAGCAGGGAGCCCAGATTGGAGCTTTCCTCTCTGACAGATGCCAGGGCCTCAGTGGAGAAGGAGTGGCAAAGGGGGCCCGGTACAAGGCTGTCCTTTATGTTGGCATTTTGTGACATGAAACCCTTGGAAAAGGCAAAAAAAAAAAAATACTAAACCTGCAAGTTTGTTTTGGATCTTACTTCTAGTGAGGGAAAAAGATGGAGTGAAAAAATTATCTACAAAGCTGAAAGCAAAGAGGAAATGCCAGAAACCTTTCCTTGGAACCATAGACAAGGGCTGAGCTGACGCTGGGAATCTTTTTTTTTTTTTTTTTTTTAACCTCAGGACTGTAATAAAAAGTCAACGAAGCAAGAGATGTCAATATATTCTAATAACAAAGAGGTGAAAATTTAGAGGGCCTCTTTTCTTCTTTTTCTTCAGGATGTTCTGTTAAAAATATACAGAATAGAAGCCGAACAGACACACACTCGTAAGACAGATACGTTTCTTAAAAGAGAATCTGAAACTTACAGCAGTGATACATACTGTGGTTTTGAGGAAGGAGGGAGGGGTTTTCAGAATTGAATTTGAGTTGGTTTCTTTTAAATCAGTAATAATTCTGTCAAGAAATATACAAAAGAGAAAGAGACAGCTGACACTATTGTTTTGTGTCATTGGTCTTTTCAGAGAGGTAAAAATCATGTTCAATATTCAAATCAGTGATTATTTTAAACTCACTATATTACCGTTCTTTATTATGTCGTTATGTTTGATTCTCTGAAAGTTTTTTAGAAATATAATTGAACCCAACATGCATCCTTCTGCTAATTTTTTTTATGTTTCTATGAATTACAGAATAAACGATGATCTAGGAGACACAAAAACTTTATTTTTATCTTTTTGTTTCATTCATTTAATTAGTTAATCTAGCATCAGTTATCAATGTTATTACTTTATATATAAACTTAGTTTTCATACCAATATGATATATTAAATAATGATTGTACAGGTTAGTTTAAATTCACGTGCTATTCTATCTGACATCCTAAAATGTATGTTTTCATTCGATGCATAGGAAAGCAGCAGATTGAAAGGCAAAGAATTCATAAAAAAAGAAGCAAGGGGAGTTTTCCTAATATCACCATATTTTCAAAGGGAAGATCTATTTAATGCATATTTGGAAGATTTCAAGAAAACATTAGCAAATTATACAACGACCTAAAATATCTGAAATGATATTCTGAACTCTGAATGTTGGGCAAATCGGGGAGAAAATTGAAGAGCTGTCAGTTTCTCGTTTTTTTAAAGAGACAAGTGGCTAGTTATTGCTAAAGTATTCTGTTCTCTCTCCTCGTCTTTTCTTGGAATGAAGTTTGCAGATATCTTCAGGTCAATGGACCATAGGGAGCTTCCTTGGTGCAGTGAAGCTCCTTTTAGTACATTTCACTGCGGGCATCCTCTATTCCCGTTTGTCAATGACACGTGGCTTATCGTCCACTTAATCATCCTGGTTTATGTCAATTTATGGACAGTGTTAGGGAACACTGCTGCAGATGCTTTCTTTTCCCAAATTAAAAACAGAGCGGTTGGCATTTTCATGTATTCTTTCACTTATCTAAGTAGTAAAATTACTTGAAAAAGGAAGGTTCTATTTTTTTTCTTTTACTAAGAAAAAATGCTGCCTAAACATTGCAAAAGTGTGTCTTAAGAAAAAAAATAACAGCACACATATATGCAAATGTGATGTCCACCAATTCAGTCAATCAGTGAATCCACGTGAGCCTGAAATGACTGAACTGCCATCGGAATGTTAAGATCAGTTTTCCCCAGTTTGTATGTTTAGAAGTAGAGCTAGTATAGGTATGTGTGAATGCGTGTGTGTGAACAAGACTAACAGTCCTGCTGTCTCGATGCTTCCGCTGCATTTGGGTAGTTATTAGCGGAGATCACAATCTAGCTGCACTATCAGCGAACTGGGCCAAGCCTCTCCGATGCACCTCAGGTATTAGAAAGTTGAGCACACGTGTAAGCCCTAGAGCAGGTGGGCTGTGTTGAAGCGCCACCTACTGAAACGTCGTGGTCCCCAATCCTGCATGCCCAAAGTTGGCATTTCCTATAGCATTGGCAAAACTGGTTCAGGGGAAAAAATGACAGTACAAATGAAATCCTATTTTTGGCAAGCAGGACTCTATAACTGTGTCAGCTTCAAACTTTACTGATTACAGCAGTTTGTCTATGAGAATGCGTGTGCGATCTCCCTTTTCTAAAGAAGAATAAAAACCAGAAAGAAGCGTATCAGCTTGCATGCTCCTAAACTGGGTCGTTTGTGGTTATGTGAAAAGAGGGGACGGGAAAGACGAGGATGGGACAGTTTTCCATGCATTCGGCACAGTTGCAAGTGTTTGTTCAGAATGAAATAGATCCGTGTAAAAATCATGCAGTCTCACATGCACACAGCTCTAGCAAATTCTAACATCCTAATAAAGATGGTTAAATTAACAAATAGACATAAGTGCATACATGCCCTTACCTCTTCCAAATCTCTACCCCCATATTTAGACCACTGGAAAGAAAAAAAGTCCTTAGAATGAACTGGATACTTTATCTCACCTTATGAGTGAAAATGAGAATGTCGTCCAGCCACATTGCAAACAGGACAGCTAACTCGTGACCCACGGGACAAGCATCAGTAACTGGTCTTGAGATTGGTGGAGATATTTTTAGAAGGTTTTAAAACATCTTGTGGACGTTGATTGGATACAATTATTTTCTTTCTAAAACAACACCTTAAAAATATAATGGAGCATTTCTTCTACAAACTAGGCTTGACCTTAATGGGGAAAGTCTTTCAGCTTGAAAGCATCTGGGTTTCTGTTTGTATGATTTAGGGGAGGGCATGATTTTATTTGTTTTCCTTCTGACCTGGATTTTTAAAGTTATGCAAGTAGCAAATCCATTCTTTGTAGAAGTATAGACTGTTTAAGTGATACATAGCAGGCTAAGTCTGACATGGCTGATATAATTTTTTGAATAAAGGTGATTTATTTAACATGTATTTTTACATAACTGAAGTAAAAGTTCCCAGATATTTATTTTTAAAAGTCTCTCTGGTAAATAGATATTTGCAAGATATCTGTAAGAACAGTGCAGAAGGTGATATTGAGTAAGAAAGTCACTTATATACTTAACTACTATAGCAACACGTTTACATAGCCTCCCTTTTAGACTGCAGTCTTTTACAATGTTAACTTTGAGACTCAGAAACTTCCAAAGGTACTATCCCTTGTAACACTTACTGTCTCTTCCGTGGACGACTGCTGCTGCCCTTTCATTACATAGAAAGTTTAATTGTCAAAATCAAAATTAAATCGTATTAACAGAATCCTTTAAAGCCACAAAGAAGAGTAAAATAAATTTTAGAAATGGCTCTCCCTCAAATGTAACTGTACAGCTATGCACTGGGTTTTCAATATAAAAAGAACTTGTGCTTTTAAAGGTTTAAAATATTTATTCACATGTAACTTTTTAGGGATTGCTCTAATTTATTTTTAGGCCATTGTCCTTAATCAGAATTGAACGTTGCACCCTTAGGGATTATAACCCTCCCAAGAACTGGGGCTTACTTTTGTGGCCTCCTCTAACTCATTTAGCTTTAAAAAAAAAAAGGAGACCCTTTCTCCCTATTATCTATGAAATGAGAGTCATAATAACTACTATTTCTCCTGGTAAAACTATGAAAAAAAAACATCTTTAAATCATCAAGACCTTTAATGGGTCTTTCCAAAACCAAAATTTCAGTGCTTTTCGGAAAAGGCGTATTTGATTTTGAGCTTAGTTGATGCAAAGTTACATTTGGAGAGACAGCAACATCTATGCCAACAGGCTTCTGTCAGAAGGGCAACGTCAAAAATCATCCTTTTTCCAGTTTTATGTAAGTGGCTGACTTAGAACCAGTGCCAGATTCCGAATTCCACACTACCCAAAAGCAAATGTAAGGATATGCCTTATCAAAGGCGAGTTTTCATTCCGTAATGAAATTTTAAAGCTTTTCAAATATCTACCAGAATAGGAAGGGAAAATAAGGGCATCAGACACCTGTGACCCTGAAACGCAGGCCATCTCACTTAACAGATAGTAAAGAATGAATCCCACATAAGAGGAAACGTTCTCTCGTTTACTGGAAGCATATGGTATTCAAATCTGCCCTGGCAAAAAGAACGCGACGATCGAAATATGCACATGTTTCGGATCATAATAACTAACACCTAAAATAACAAAGCACAGAAGCACAAACAGAATCATGAGCATATTGATAAAATGGATTAGCCTTTGCCTTCTATGGTGTCTCCAAAGCCATATCACTCATTCAGTAGTCCAGCCCCCAGGCAGAATCCCGAGTGAATAAATGGACCTTGCCCCATTCATGCGCCAGGGTCACCATGCTCTAGCCTGTCGGGCTCAATGGAGAGCAAATTCTGATGTGGAAGGCACCCTGCCCCATTGCTCTGAGTAGGACTGTGAGCCATGCAAGGTAGCTGGTTGCTTTCTGGCCATAGATCACGCACGTGCAATTTGGAAATAAAGTGAATACTTAAGCCCATCTATCTAGTTGATAAGCAAAGGTACATTTCGGTAGTTCCTTTTATTATTAGGCAATTATTTGAAAGAACTGTGCTTTCTTTACAAATCTCAAAGTTGGCTTAATTTGCGTACTTTGCTATAAGATCAGGGTGTAATCAGTATCTTTAAGGAATGGTTCTAATTTAACATATTCTGGATTTCATTTAAAGGAATCTGGAAGGACTTTCAAAGCAGTGTGGCTTTTTCAGAGCAAATGAAAAGTATATCTTAAATAGTATTTGGCAGCTAACATCCCCCAAACAACACCATCACTAACTTGTTTGCAAACTATGATTCCCATTAACTGGACAGCAATGCCCAGTTTTCTCTCAGGAGGGTCCTGTTAAGCTCAGTGAAACAATGCGAGGGCAGAAGTTTATATAGTACAGTGAGGCCCGAGGGTTAGGCATTTAAGCAAAGGACTCAGGGAAGGAACGTAGATGGTGTAGATCAAACCTAATTATGGATGCATATTTCAATATGCAACGCCCATCGGGGCTTCTGGTATTGTTGTAAGAAATTACTGTTGGGGGTCTATTATCGGCTAATCGTAGAGTCCTAATCAGAAGATACACTGTCTCTGCATCTGTATATGCTAGCATTTTGTTAGGCCCTTACATACATTACTTTACTAATATTCTCAACAATTATATAAACATTAAGCCATTCTACAGATGAAAAACATGCTCAGAGAAATTAAATGCACTTAAAAATAAATAACTAGAAAAAAGCAAAGCTCTGCTTTAAATACAGATATTTCTGATTCAAAATATTTATATTTCATGTGTAGTTTACTCGATTGGTTGAAGATTTTTGATGTAAATAATTGGATTCTTGTATTTTTCAGTCATGAGAATTTGCACCTTAGAATAACATTAGAAATACCTCTTCTTTTCTAAAAGCAAATAACTTGTTCTCTATGGAAGTTTTATGATCTGTACAGATAGCATTTTACTAAAAAATATTACCACTTATTAACTTAAACTCTTGCAGAAATTGGTTTTCTTTACAAAAATAACAAAATATATAGTTAATTTTAAAAACAAAACTTTTCTGTACTTACAAACTAAGCAAGAATATTCTATAACCATTCAAACACTATTACTCACTCAAAGAACTGTATATATACAAAGAAAAACACACTAAAATGTTGGTAATTAACCCAAATAAAAATCAATGTGACATTCGTTTGCTGTTATTCATATTACTTTTCTGAACTTCAAAGCAGCAACATCTAAATGTTTGTCCAAAGTTCCCAATTTTAGTTTTAACTGTGGTTATTTAGCTCGTAAAGCACAATGCTGGCCTAATTTTCAAGCTCTAGACCTTATTAGTGAACAAATTTCTATATTTAGAACTTCATATTAGTACTTGATTCCTCACATACCTAATTTTTAGTGCCAAGACCCTGATTTAGGTTCTTGCATGCATATTTTAAGCAGCCAACTATTTCTTGTTGTAATTGGATTAAGTTGTCAATGATAGATCGTAAAGTAGATAAGATATGCCAAAAATGTTTATATAAAAGTTTAAGATCCTAGGTTAGCAGAATTTCATTTAACTTATTACCATAATCCTACAAACCCCCTAAGGTCATCATGAATAATTGGTTAGATTTACAAATTAGGTTGCTAAATTAGCAGATCTAAAATGATATTACTGATTCCTTTTCTCAAACTGAGAAATCCTGTATTTATAACAATCCTGCTAGCTTTGAAGCATGACAAATTGGCACCCACACAAGTTACCTGATATCTAGAAGTCTTACTCACATGATGGCTGAACTGAAGGCAAGCTTTGAAAACACCCAGCTTAGCCTCTCATTTTACAGTTGAGGGCAAGTGACTTACTCAAGATCACACAGAAAGACCAGGCTTCTTGGTTTCTGGCCCAATGGGCTTGCTGCTACTTTTGCTGCATTTATTTCAAGATGAATGAATAATAATATCATTTT
Organism: Felis catus; assembly: GCF_018350175.1. Classification (NCBI taxonomy): domain Eukaryota; kingdom Metazoa; phylum Chordata; class Mammalia; order Carnivora; family Felidae; genus Felis; species Felis catus. Next base: position 19,342,623 of record NC_058372.1, read on the forward strand.
GTGATGGAGTACTCCAATAGAACTATGTTCAAAAATCATTTATCTGGTTACACTAAAATGCACCTCTTTTCCAATCTGGATGTAAATTCATTCGAGAAACAGTCAACTTCTTATATGTGTTTACAGACTGCTAGTGCCAGGTGTTTTGAGGGTCGATATAAATAGTAGTCAGGGGAACTAACTGAAGATTATGCCTCCCACCCTGTCCCCACACATTGTGTCGGTTATCTGGTCTACCTATGATGGAACCGGCATTGTAGACGGCGGTTTTCTGACTGGATTAAAATGACCTGCCCAACAGGGAGGTGCTCTTTGGAAGATGAGATCACTGAAGGGTTCTCTGGAACCCTTGTGAGGCTGCAATGAGAACATGAGAAAAAGTGTAGAGGATGGACCTGAATCAAGACAGTGTCTGAAACCAAGAAAGCCGAGATCGCCAAAATAAACAAAAATGGAATCAGAAGCCCTTCCTTTAGCTCTCTCCTTCCATCCTTTCATCCCCACAAGTAGCAGAAATGTAATTCTCCCGTGTGCCATGTCATCTGCCTCAGTTTGGTCGTTTGAGTCCATAACCTGAAACACCTTCCCCTGGTTTTCTCCCTGTTCATCCTCTCTCAGACTCTGGAAAGGACAAGAAACAAACAAACAAACAAAAAACAAAAAAACTTTCCCCATTTGTGATACTCAAAAGGCACTTGATTTCCTAAATGAAATAACCGTGGGGAACTCCTGCACCCAGAGAATTCCAACATCAGATATTTCATAGGAAAACAAAGAGAAAAGCTTCGCAGGGAGTTATCCCTAATGCCGTATCGGAAGGAAAAGTGATGTAACTCTGTTCAACATGTCGACTTCTTCAGTTAGAGTTCATTTTTGCTTTGAGCACGGGGTTGAAAAATTCCTCAATGTTATGGAATGTCTCTTTCTATGTGAGGCTTTCTCTAGTTTTCTTGAGTAGTCTAAGTATCCCTTACCTCTTTTCTTCTAAATTATGGGATGTTCCATCTATGGAGCACTAACAGTATTGTCCTGTAATTAGGTAAAGCCCTCTCAACTCACAGCTCGTAGAGAGCTGGCCATAATCTTATCTTTCTCTATGGTTACTGGCCCTGTCTACCTGGAAATGCCATCCTCTCTCTGTCCAACCTCCATAGGAAATGCACGTTATCTTGAGAGATCGGCCCCTCTATCAAGTGTGTGGGTGTTCCTTTTTTCCCTAACTCAGCCCAAATAGAATTGACCACATTCCAATCTACAGAGTGTGAGACCCCAGCACTTGCATAAACTATTTAATATGAAGTCTGGCACAAATTGGAATTAAGAACACAATATCCTGAAATGGTTTCTAGATTTTTTTAAACCCCTGACTTAATTGTCTTGAGCTATTTCTTATAGAATGTAATGGTTGTTTAATAAAACAGGACAAAATACAAATTAAGCCAGCCTTTCTTTTATAGATGCTTGTATTCTCCCAAGAACTAAGGATACAAATGAACATTTCAATTTCAGAGGGAGACATAAGGAAAATACATGAAAAGGTATTTTTAAAAATTTTGTGATGTTTCATTTATTTTTGAAAGAGCGTGGGGGAAGGAGGAGCAGAGAGACAGAGGAGGACAGAGGATCCAAAGCAGGCTGTACACTGATAACAGAGAGCCCAGGGTGGGTCTCAAACTCACGAACTGTGAGATCATAACCTGAGCTGAAGTCGGATGGATGCTCAATGCACTGAGCCACCCAGGCGCCCCTGAAAAGATATTTTTAAAATAGAAAACCTCCTTTTTTTCTTTTTTTCATTGTTCTTTGCTAAATGTTTTTTAAAATGTTAAAGGATTATCTGTCACTAGTTGTTCCATTTCGTGACCATAACCCATAGTCAGAAGGTAAAAATACATTTGAATAAAAACAGATACTTTCTGACTAATCACTTTAATGAAAATTTTTGGCATTAATTTGAAATAGCATTTTTTATCTCTTCACATGCAAATAAAATGTAAGTGTTTTAGACAAGGAAAATACAAGCTTCTCTATTTTCAAAGAGGTTACATTCTATCAGGTTGCCTAAAGCGTGTTTATTTTATTTTATTTTTTAATGTTTATTCATTTTTGAGAGAGAGAGAGCAGAGCAGGGGAGAGGCAGAGAGAGAAGGGGACAGAGGATCCAAAGCAGGCTCTGTGCTGACAGCGGAGAGCCTGCTGTGGGGCTCGAACTCACGAATGTGAGATCATGACCTGAGCCGAAGCTGGATGCTCAACCAACTGAGCCACCCAGGCACCCCAGAAGAGTGTTTATTTAACAAGCATTTACACTGTGCTCACTATAAGCTAGGAATCATTCTGAACATTTTACCAAGCTCTGAGCTCAGCATTAGCACCCACTCCTTATCACAGTGGAAGAAACCGGGGCACGGAGACATTAAGCAATGACCAAGGTGACACAGTCCGTGGCAGAGTTGGCATCACAATCCAGACATTCTGCCTGCAGAATTCACGCTATCGTGCCCTGTAACAACCAACTAATGACTAAGGATTCCGCACGTCCATTGGCTTAAACAGGAAATAAAAACAGTATGTCTTCGTAAAAGAGATCTGGGTCTAAGTTTAAAAGTTTGATTGAGGAGATGATTAATACGCCTTCTCACTTTATGGCAATGTTTTTGAGGAGTCCAGATCTATAGCAGGATTTTGCTTTTGCACAAAGTACTGCCTCTGTTTACGGTTCAGTTAAAAGTCCTCCCCCCACCATTCCCTGACCGAGTGACTGCCACGATGCAGGCACTCAGACATGAACTTCAGAAACCTGGCTTTTCTTTTCACATCCTTTCCTCCCCAGCCTTATGTGCACTTAGTCACCCAATCTGGTGCATTGGGCTTCCTTACCATCTCTTGACTCTGTTCTCCTCTCCATTCCCATTGCTATATCCTTATTCCAGCTCCCAAGTCCTTGCCTGGTCGGCCACCATGGCTTTCTGGTTCCTGGGCTCCGTTCATCTGTTTCATTCACTTCATCCTCCATGCAGCTACAAAGGTAGGTGACCTTGTTAAAAGGTAAATGTAACCGTTCCATCTCTATGCCGTCCCACTGCGTATCTACTCATCTAGGATAAGGGGTCCATTCTGTAGGCTGGAATAAAGGGCAGGAAATGCTCATCTAGCCTGGCATTGCCCAATATGGTAGCCATTAGCCACATATACATTTAGCTCTTGAAATGTGGCTAGTGCAAATCGAAATGTGCTCCAAGTATAACACATGTTAGATATCAAAGATTTAGCATGAACAAAAGAATGTAAAATATCTCTTTAATGTGTTTATATTAACATACTGAAATGTGAATATTTTGGCATTTTGGACACATTGGGTTCAATGAAATATATTGGGAAAACGAACTTCACTTTTTTTTTCCTGTGCACTTTTTAAAAAATGTGGCTACAGAAAAAAAAAATCATATGTGGCTTGCATCAAAATTTCTGTCAGACTGTGCTGATGAGCTGTGTTGAACTCCGGACAGCTACCGAAATACATCACCGCCCTGAATGCCCTTCCTCTAACACGTCACCCCACAACCCTCCTTGGTAGAGACTTATTCATCTTTTCTTTTGTAATGTTTATTTATTTTTTAAGAGGGGGTAGGGGCAGAGAGGCGGGGGCAGAGGATGGAAAGTGGGTTCTGTGCTGACAGCAGAGAGCCCTATGCCAGGCTCAAACTCATGAACCATGTGATCATGGCCTGAGTAGAAGTCAGACGCTTAACAACTGAACCACCCAGGAGCCATGAGGCTCATTCATCTTGAAACACCCAGCTTCCCCACAAAGCTTTTACTAATGTTACTTCAGCACGTGAAGACCTTCACCATCTGGGCACATGCCGACTTCTGTTTCCATAGTCTCCTCCTCGATTACCTCACCAACATCATCACAGCTAGTATCTAGAACACTTCTCCGTGTGACATACTCTATAAAGGGCTTCCCATATATTCATTTAATCTTTATAAGAACTCTCTAAAGAGGTCTCTAGCATTATTTAAATCTCAGGGATGATCGTAGGTGGTAGGTGCTGACTTTCTCCCCATTTCGCAGATGAGGCACAGAGAGAGAACGTCCCTCGTCCTTCCGTCATCTCTATATGGTACCACGAGCACCCCCACCCTGCCAGCCCCCTCATCTCCAGCTCTCACCGACCCTACTCCAATCTTCCCTGCCTCATGCTTTTGCTCGTGTTGAACTTTCGCTCTGCAGGAACTGTGACACCAATTATCCAATGCCAGTCATTTGTTAGCTAGTAATAATGCCCATGAGAGTAGTGGTGAAAGTCCTCTTGTTCAGTGAAATATTGGTGCTTAACAGATACCCAGCACGTAATCACCAGTCAATAAATACTTTCAAATAATGAAAACATAATTGCAGGTCTATTTTCCCCCCTTCTGGACTAGGGAGGAACTGTAAGACATGTAAGCAAAACATAAAAGTAGCAGTGATGTTAGTACTGGTAAGAGCTGCCTTCTATTGAATGTTTCTTGTGACAGGTGTCATATACATTTACCGCTGATCCTTACAACCTTGTGAGCTGGACGTCGCTGTCCTCATTTACAGAGCGGGGCACTCAAATTGTTACATGTCTTTTTAAATTTATTTGTTATTTTTGTTTGTTTTTATTTACTTTTTAAAAAAAATTGTTAATGTTTATTTTTGAGAGAGAGAGAGAGAGAGAGAGAGAGAGCATGACACGGGGAGAGGCAGAGAAAGAAAGAGACACAGAATCTGAAGCAGGCTCCGGGCTCTGAGCTGTCAGCACAGAGCCCGTTATGGGGCTGGAACTCATGAGCCATGGGATCATGACCTATTTATTTATTTACTTATTTTATTAGAGAGCGAGAGAGAGAGAAAGAGAGAGAGAGCACATGCAGGGAGGGGAGAGGGGCAGAGGGAGGAAGAGAGACTGTTAAGCTCAGCACAGAGCCTGACACAGGGCCCGATCCCACAACTCTGGGATCATGACCTGAGCAGAAATCAAGAGCCCAATGCTCAACCAACCGAGCCACCCAGGCACCCCCGTTAGGTGTCTTGTTGAAGAAAACATAAGCAGCTAATGCCACGGGAAGGATTCAAATCTCAGTTTGACACTGTTTCACAAGCTTGTGAGGCTATAGGAAAAACACTTACTGAACTCAAGAGGCTCAGAATATGAGGTGGAAAGGACATTGAGTCTTTCTTCATAAAAATTCCAGAGTGCTGAGCACCTGGATGGCTCAGTCAGTTAAGCATCCGACTTCGGCTCAGGTCATGAACTCACTGCTCGTGAGTTCGAGCCCTGCATCGGGCTCTGTGCTGACAGCTCAGAGCCTGGAGCCTGCTTTGGATTCTGTCTCTGTCTTTCTGCCCCTCCCTTGCCCAAGCTCACTCAGTCTCTCTCTCTCTCTCAAATATAAATAAGCATTACAAAATTTTTGAAAACAAAATTCCAGAGTGCTGCTTTTCATGAGTGAAAAGCTAGCTGTAAGGGGCACTGGCCAGCCTACCTCTTCCTCCCCTAGGACGTAGGAAATGAGAAGCAAAGAATGATAAACACGAAACACCCTTTCTCCTGGTGTGTGTGGGGCTCCCCACCTTTCCCCCCATTTCTCTGTGAAAGCTCTCTGGCCAGATGTGCCTCTCTCCCCTCTCCCCTGCCTGTCGGGAGGGTTTCTTTATGGCTCTATTTGGTTACATAAAACCCACTTTTTTAATGCATGTTTTTATATATTTAACTATTACCTAAACGAATCATGAAATGGCGCTATTCATCCATTGTAAAATTCAGGATTCATGTCACAAGTGTCTGAGTACAAAGTAATTTAACAAACACGAGTTTAGGTGGTTAGCAATTCAGAGACTCCCAGTCTACTGAGGCACTGGTGATGCTAACAGCTAAATATATTGCATACTTACTATATGCTAGGTGTAGAACAAAACATGTTTTTAAGTGTTAATTCATACGTGCCCTCAAGACAGCCAATATTATTCCCGATTTACAGATGAGAAAACTGAGGCACAATTAGAGAATTACATGGGCATCTTTATTTTATTTATTTATTTATTTATTTATTTATTTATTTATTTAGAAACTTAAGCAGGCTCCACGCACATCATGGAGCCTGACCAGGGCTTGATCTCATGACCCTGAGATCATGACCTGAGCTGAAATCAAGAGTTAGACACTTAACCGACCGAGCCACTCAGGTGCCCCTATAATGGGCATCTTTAATACACTCAGAATATGATTGGCATCACAATAGATCTTCGTATTGTACAGCAAGGGGGTCTAACCTAAAATCTGATGATTTTCATCAAAACAAACCACGCTGATTGATTGGTTTCTTTGTTCTGCTTATATGAAAATGGCTGCTAAGTTACTAAGAGGAAAATATTTTCTCCTTCTTGTCTAATACAAGCATCTTCATGTAAAGTGCCAATTGCATCATATATAGACGTTCCCATGTTATTAAGAGCATCAAATTTATTTTTTAAATGACATATAGGGTGATAGATTTCTTCACCAATAAAATTTGAAACAATATTTAACATTTCCTGAAGTTATTTAAATGCTATCCTTATTTAACATACCTATAAAATCCTTTTCAAGTATGCTTTTTGGAGTTTCTAAAAGAATTATTTGACTCATGCCAGTAGTTCAGACATTCGGTGGTAAATAAAATCAAATGCAATTACGTGAATGGGCGTAATTTTATTGACAGAGAGGTTTAGGCTAAGCCAGAGAGCTGAGGACAGCATTTTGGCTCTGGAGTTGGTCAGATGCTCTTTTTATGATATTCTGCAGGCTTTGGAGGAGACTGCAGTACAAAGCCTACAAGATATGAATTTAACCCCTGTATTCAAACCCATCAAAAAACCAGCAGCGGGATAAACCATCTAATAAGGATATAAACAGTTGGGGGAAAAATGCAACTTAATGTCTGCAGGGTGCTCTCTAGGCGATGATAAAGAAAATCATGGAAGTTTAGGGATTGTGGATCTAAAGTTGATTTATTAAACAGTCAGAAGATTTTTTTGCACGATATACTAGCTGTTAATGCATAACAAAACCTGCAGGACTTCCCTGGAAATGTTTCTGTATTGATTTCATCGTTGCTTGAGTCAGATATGGATGTTTTCCTTTTATGCAAAATGCTGATGTGTACCGATTTGTGACTGGGTTTGTGCCTTCAGGAATTCTCTGTAGGGCATGAAAGTAACCATATTGTAACAGTTTGAAATTGGAAGAACCGCATTTTCCATTTATTTTCACTTACTCAGCAACAACGCACTAAAGGCCAATGACAATCCTTCTCCTCCCAACTCATCTCATCCTCAAAGACAGAAAATACTTGTGTTAATTCTTTGACAGGCTGTTTCCATTTCCTGGACGTTTACCCCTTATTATCAATACATTAATTCTTCTCTCTCCCAAATTCTTTCTAAAAATAGCTACTCCTCAGAGCCCACAGTTTATTTACCAAGAAACATTATGTTCCAGGGAAGACAAATTACCAGGCGATGATTCTAACACATTGCAAGTGACACAGGTTTGAAATGTCCCATGTACAATGCTCAGCAGAGGGTTAAATATAGAAACAAGTTGAGATTTACCTCCAGTTGAAATTTATAATTCATATGCATTGTGTCCTTCTTTTCAAGAAAGGCTTTGCATTTTTTCTTTATTTGAATACTTTTAATTTCTAGGACCTATGTCAGTGTTTGTGTACATCTTTATCAGGATGTCCTTGCAGCACCTGTGAACATTGAACAGGTGAGCCAGTGCTGTTCTAATCACATCTCTGTATCTGTAAAGCATGACGGACCCTGTCGAGTCTTTGAAAGTCAATAGGTCAAGCTTTGGAGAAAGGAGAGTTCCTCGGCGGGTTGGTGCCCAGGTGCTATTTGTGACCGTTCCACATGTCCACTGTAGAGTACAAAATAGCTGAGCCTCCTTTCATTGAGCACTGAGTGAGCTGAATCTTCCTAAGCTTATGGATATTTTGTGTACGTAATACTTCTGAGCTATTAGAGCACAAAAACACGAAGATAAAAAACACAATACAATGAGCAAACTACCTAGAGGTTTCTAAGCAATGAAAATGTGTTTACACACACACACACACACACACACACACACACACAATGGTAGCAAGGAATTAACTTACGATGACCCTGAGTTTGACTAACCTCTTCAGGTTTGTTCATTTCAATTACAAGCATCATATTAGACTCCAGGGGTATGCTCCTTACCCCCAGAAAAGATTCAAATCCAGGTAAGGCAAAATTTAAGGGTATGAACTCTCCTGGGATCACACCCCATTTCTATTCTTGCTATCTCTGTGATCTAGAGCATGTTACTTAATCCTACTAAAACCGCTTAGAAAGACTTACTGTAAAGCAGGTAAAAATCACAATATCCACCTCATGGAGTTCTGGTGATGAGTAAGGTAAGCCCTAGGAAGCGCTTAGCTCACAGCCTGATGACATTAAGTAAAAGCCTGATGAATATTGGGGAGCTATTATTATATTAAACAAAACCATTGATTGATTTCTACTTCCTGCCATACTTGAGTGATGAGATTTTCCAAAAAAAAAAAACAAAACAAAACAAAACATTTTTATTAAGGCCACTGAAATTCAAAAAATATTTGGATTCACTTATATAAAATGCACACATGCACACAAAAAAATCAAAAAGAGAACTTAAAACTGCATGTGAATCTGCAGTTATTTAAAAAGAAGATTAGCTAAAAATACAAGAGCACCATGTCTATGAATTTCTTGATGACAAAATACAGGTTATAAAGAAAAAATAAATATATCAAAATGATACAATGATACATTACTCCCTTTAGGAGTGATGGTGAATTTGGAATCTAATTAATTTTATGGGTTATTATGTTTTAGATGCTTAGTTAGCAAACAACTACCAAATAAACTAATAGCTAAATTAAAGAAAATGATGAGGTTTCACTCAGATTGTGAATTTATCCCATTTAAAAGGCAAATTTATTTATAATCCATAGTAAATATTGATACATTTTTCCTCATATTATTTTATTTTTGTTATACTGTTATTTGACTTTTTAAAAAAATCATCGTTTCCATCTTTCCATTAAACTTTCCACATTTATTTTATTCCTTTGGTCCCTCCCCCTTCCCCACATTTGGAAGCCTTTCTTTTATTTGCAATTTTTTTTGTAGTTCCCTTAAAATACAGCGTGCACTCACAAAAACTTTAGAGCTCATATTTGCACCCTTTGGACCAGCAATAGAGGAAACAAACAAACAAACAAAAATGGCTTGAGAAAAATATAAATCAGTAGGAAGAAGTAGAATATGGATGTGAAGATAGTAAAGTCTATATCCGGTGATGGGCAATGGAGAGGCAGAAACCACACCAGCTACTTAAGCAGAGAGCATTTCATGTGCAGAGTTGATAGCTAGCTATAAAGTGTTAATGAGGTAACTAAAAAGACCAAAAAAAAAAAAAAATCAAAGGTATTACAGAGGTACAAATTCTGGGAGAAGCTACATCTAAGGCTGAGGAGGGAAAAGCAGGAGGCTGGAATTATTAAAGCTTTCAAGACTCCGAGGAAGGAGATGGTTCCTTTTTTATATAAGTTTATTTTCATTTATTTTGAGAGGGAGACAAAGAGCAAGCAGGGGAGGAGCAGAGAGAGAGAGGGAGAAAGAAAGAGAGAATCTCAAGCAGGCTCCTAGCCATCAGTGCAGAGCCCGACATGGGGCTCGAACTCATGAACCATGAGCTCATGACCTGAGCCAAAGTCAGGAGTCTGAGGCTTAACTGACTGAGCCACCCAGGTGCCCCGAGGGGCTGGTTCTTCAAAAGTTGTAAAAACCACAAACTAGATGTAGCTGTTTCTGCAAGGAGGCCATGCCGGTGCTGGACGACCACAGGGACAACAAGCAGACAGAAGAGCAAGAGGGAGCCCGCAAGAAAGAAACAGGAAAGATCAGGTCCCCTCTCCCTGCCCCAGGCTTGCCATCTCCTCCTGGAGTTCCCATCCCAGAGTCCAACGAGAAACCAGGACGCAAAGCGGAAGTGAGGTTCAGAGTCTCAGCCCTGCCTCACAGAGCAGGGCAGAGAAGCGTGGGTCTGGCCCTGAAAAGAGGCAGTGACTTAATTACTGGAACAAACTTCAGTATGGATTTCTGTATCTGAGTGGCACATTTCGATCTGAGCCTTCCTGTCTGGAAACAAACAAACAAACAAACAAAACAAAAAAACAAAACCGCAACAACAGAAGGAACGTGATCGGACATAGAAATTAGTGCAATAACTATTTTCAGAAAGCTGTGTCCTGTGTTTTTTCTTGTTTGTCTTCTTGTTTTTCGAGAAAAGCTAAAATCAGGACATTGGAGTACAAGTAAGGAAATATCCAAGGCTCCGAGACAGTAAGATTACGTCAAAGGGAGAGAAATAAAAACAAAAGATTATAAGAAACATAAAACCAAACTGAGTTACAACATACAAGTTGTTAAAGCCATTGCAACTAGGAAAAAAAGCACGCTGTGTGTCTCAGAAAAGACACACAAAGATGCAGTCAATCAACAGGAGTAACATAGATGCTAGGGTCCTATTTTCCAGTTCTTAAACTATTTCCAAAACAGCAGTTCCTGGTTAATGAGCTCGGGTGCTAAAGATGTTGAAGGTGTGTGTGGTCAAGTTCAATAACGCTGTCTCTGACAGACATTAGAAACTGTTTTAGTTGTCCGATATTTGTGACAATTCTCCTATCACGTGCCTTCCAGGGTGGCTGATGTTGCCCCCAACTGGAAATGTAGAAAGTTCCAGATACATATGTTTTTTTCCCCCATTTTTTTCTTTGCGACAGGCATGCTGGCTGTGGCATGTGGCGTCTAGGCCCTCAGGGGTGCCGCTTCAGTATCCAGTGCTCAGTGCTGCCGGTCTTGGAGGTCTCATGGGACAAGTTCTGGTGTCTGATTGGTGCTCTGTTCTTCCTGGAGAGACCCTGGCTTGTCCCGCCTCTCAGTGTCTTCTCCCCTTCTTGGTCGGTGACAGCTCAGCTAGACAACAATCTTTATCCTCTTTCTCTCACAACCCCTCCAGTTTTGCACAGTCAGACCTAAGTCGAAGCGGGCCATAAGAGGAGTTCGAGGTGAACATTCTGAGGATGATGTTTCAGACATCTGAGTCAGCCAGCTTCTGAGGCCCCTGCCTGACCAGGTCAAGCGTATGACCTTGTCCTCAAAGTTCTGCCATGTTTAGCGGTCCACTGGGGTCCCACCTTAGAGTCCCAGCTGGAAGAAGAGCTAGTAGGTTCCTGTAATCTTGTCTTGTAATCGTCCAAGCTTGTTATTCTCTTCATTACCTCTCAGACTGTCCTTCTCTACCTGCCTGGCAGGGCCCAGCTGTGCCTGGGGAAGCAAGACCTTGCATTTGAGGCGAGGTCTCCATGGCGGAAGCCGAGGTAGATCTCGCCATCTAAATGCCTGCTCGGTTAACAACCTTGCTGTTAACTACCCAGAGTCCAAGACAGGTATCTTTTCTCTGCCTTGAATCTCATACAAGAGGTCAATACTTATTGGAAATGAACAAAACTACAAGAAATGTCTGTAATAAGAAAAAAGAAAAATATGACTACATGACCAAGATCTCCCCAGCAGAAGGGAAGCGGTGTCTTTGAGGGTCTTGGGTACCCTGACTGTCCTGTGCACCCCACTTCTATCATCGGCTAAGCGCTCTGATTAGACAGGTCATGAACATAAAATACCAGCTTATTTTTTTTTTAATTATAAAAACAAGGTCTGTAGCATTATTTTAATTACTCGTTAGGGTGTTCACTCAGAATTATTTTGGAAATATTCTTTTTTTAAATATTATTGAGGTGAAATCATCATACAACATTATATTAGCTTCCAGTGGATCCCACTCTGGTGAAAATAAATGTTCTCTGACCTCTGTAGTCCCTCTGGATTTTTCACATCTGCGAATAGTGCTATCCAGCAGCCTTCTGCCGGCCAGTGAGTCATGACATGTTTTACTTGATGGTCTTGATTCAGGAGGTATATCTTCCCATTTCTGTGCCTCTTTGAAGGCTACTCTCCGCTTCCACCCCGGAAACTTTCATTTTTCATTTCTTCTTTAAAAATAAGATAATTCAGGGGCACCTGGGTGGCGCAGTCGGTCAAGCGTCCGACTTCAGCCAGGTCACGATCTCGCGGTCCGTGAGTTCGAGCCCCGCGTCAGGCTCTGGGCTGATGGCTCGGAGCCTGGAGCCTGCTTCCGATTCTGCGTCTCCCTCTCTCTCTGCCCCTCCCCCGTTCATGCTCTGTCTCTCTCTGTCCCAAAAATAAATAAACGTTGAAAAAAAAAATAAGATAATTCAGTTGGGATGCCTGGGTGGCTCAGTTGGATGAGCATCCCTCCAGCTTCAGCTTGGGTCAAGATCTCGCGGTTGGTGAGATCGAGCTCCACATTGGGCCGGCTCCTGTAAGCGCAGAACCCTCTTCATATCCTCTTTCTCTGTCTGCCCCTCTCCCACTTGTGCGTGTGCTCTCTTTCTCAAAAATAAACAAAATAAAAAATAAAAATAAAAAGATTCAGTGGAATGAATAACTTATGTTTACAAATTCCTCACTCGTACTTAGACGTGACCTCAACCCTTTTTTATTAATTAAAAAATTGTTTAATGTTCATTAATTTGAGAGAGAGAGAGAGAGAGAGAGGGAGAGAGGGAGAGCAAGCAGAGGAGGGGAAGAGAGAGAGAGAGAGACACAGAATCTAAAGCAAGCTCCAGGCTTTGAGCTGTCAGCACACAGCCCCATGCGGGGCTCAAACTCACAAACCACTGAGATCATGACCTGAGCCAAAGTTGGACATTTAACCGACTGAGCCACCCAGGCACCCCTCAACCCTTTCTCTTTACCAGGGAATATTCCAAAGACATTTCTTGATTGCTTTCATTTTTAATGATGTTTGGAGCCCTTTGAAAATGTTAAGGAAATACGTTTTTCAAAAATCTGTCAAAGAATTATTTTTTTACTTTAACTTAAGAGGAAATTTTAATTTGTATATTGTCATTATATGTTGGCTTTTAATTTTCAAAATTCTGCGATTTCACCCAGCTTTATACTTTTCAGTGATCCTATCACAGGGCTTGGGATTGATTTTTAACAAACCTAAATGTGAAATACAAAAGAACAAAGTGATCTGATTACAAATGTACCACCTACTAACTGACGGTTGATGGCGGCGGGGGGGGGGGTAGGTGATGGGCATTGAAGAGGGCATCGTTTGGGATGAGCACTGGGTGTTGTATGGAAACTAATTTGACAATAAATTTCATATAATAAAAATAAATACATAAATAAACATTAAAAAATGTACCACCTACAATGATATAAAAATTGGTTTAAAATCTGTTCGAAGTTGTATAGTTATTATCTTGCCCTAATAACAATGTGGGAAATCACTAGCGCGATTTCAGTAAGATCTGAGACCATTTCCAGACGTAAGGTGGAATAATAGGATTCTTATCTCCCTCATTACCAGTAAGTTGTCTGTAGAGTTAAGGTCACACAGTTCAGCTGAGGAAGGACCTGTGTTTCCCTAGGTCATCCTGGCATTATTGAGGGCCAGTTGACATAGTTCTGAAATTCAACCAGTGGGACACCGGGAGTGATGTTGGGTTCCCACAAACCACACCCTTCACCAAAGAAAGCCTTAGGATACTAACGTAACATATGAGCCTAGAAACTCAATTCCATTTTTGTTTTTTGTTGTTTGTTTTTTTTTTTTAATTACAAAACAGGGTCTGCAGCATTATTTTAATTATTCATCAGGGTGTTCACTCAGAATTCTTTCGGAAATATCCTTTTTCTTTATTGAGGTATAATTGACACATAACATTATATTAGTTTCAGGTATACAACATAATGATCTGATATTTGTATACACTGCTAAATGATCACACAACAATACGTCTAATTACCATCTGTCACCAGACAAAGTTACAGGTTTGGTTTTTTTTTCTTGCGATGAGAACTTTGAGGATTTAGTCTCTTGTCAATTTTCAAGTCTACCTACACTACATCTTATTAACTATAGTCACCACGGTTTACATTACATCCCCGTGAGTTATTTATTTTATAATTAGAAGTTTGTGCTTCTTGACCCCCTTTAACTTGTTTCACCCACCCCCTTCCCCCAAAATGGCCTCTCCCAGTCTACATCGTCTGGGAGCATCTCTGTAGTCCCTATGTGTGTAAACGTAGAGCCTGCTTTTCAGGATAAGTGAATAGGCCTTTGCCGCAGCAAGACTAAGCCTGGGTTTCAGTTTGCTGTCTGTGTGGGGCCCTGGGGGTGGTAGGCTGTATAGAACAGTCGTTCTAGTCCCGTGGGACACAGGTGCACAATCCCTGCGCCCACCCACGGCCACCAGAGCCAGGCCATCAAGGAGAATCCCCAGCTAGTCCCTGTGCCCACAGGCTTCAGTGCAGGAGCAGGAGATCACAGGGGTGGGCCATGTTCCTGGCTTTAGGTGGGCAGCAGAAATTGTGGGAACTGATTGTACGTGCCTGCCTGAGGTAGCCAGATAGAGAGTTTGAGGGGGCCTTAGCCCTTCCGGAAAGCTCTGTAAGATTAGCAACCGGGACTCCTTCAGAAATAGCCTAGACACTTTTCCAAATGTTACTTTCATGCTGGGCCTTGGGGCGAGTGAGTCTGCCTGAGAGCCCTGAGAAAACCCTCTTCAGCCATTTGGGTCTCCCGGACATAAGCCCCTTTGTTTCTCAAAGGTAGACATTTTGGGGACTTATCTCTCCAGTACAGGCTGCAAGAATCGGGGTGTATGCTGTGGTGCACAAACCTCTCCGTCCTGAGGGACTAACTCCTGCTTTGTGAGATCCCTCTCAATTATGGGTCATCATGCCAGAGTGGGTTTTTTAGCGAGACCATCCCTGCCTCTCCTATAGACCTTTTTATTCTCTGTTGTGGAGGAGTTGTTCAGGTAGCTTCTAGGTCTTTGTCAGAGACAGTTGTTCCACAAAAAGCTGTATATTTGCTGTGTCCATGGGAGTAGGTGAGTTCAGGATCTTTCTACTCTGCCATCTTGGACTACTGCCCAGGAATATTCTTTTAATAATACTTAAGATTGGGGGCACCTGGGTGGCTCAGTCGGTTAAGTGTCTGACTTCAGCTCAGGTCATGATCTCAGGGCTCATGAGTTAGAGCCCTACATCAGGCTCCGTGCTGACAGCTCAGAGCCTGGAGCCTACTTCAGATTCTGTCTCCGTCTCTCTGTGCTCCTCCCCGCTTGCACTCTGCCTCTCAAAAAGAAATAAACATTAATTTTTTTTAAAAAATATTACTGAAGATTGTATGGTCGCCATTTAAAACCTCCCAGAGGGCACAAGATTCTCCTCTCTTTTCCTGGAAAAGATTTCCTTCCGGGCTATAAATATTACAATCCTACTTCTGGTGATGTAAGAGACCCACAGAACAATTTTTCAAAAGAAATATTTGCCAATATTCCCTGGGAATAAGTAGCATTTAAATAATTATGCTTTTGTGTTGATCCAAAGGAAATGGCTGAGGCTCAACTGTTTTGCCCTACAAAGTGGCCGTTTCATATGGGTCAGCCTGGCCCTGTGACTGCTAGAAGTATATCACACCATATGTTTGTGGCATCTTATAGTTGACAGTCCTTCAATATGTGTCATCTTCTTTGATCCCTAAAATAATCCATTTTAGGGTAGGCAATGTATAGTTACTATTCCTTTTACAGATGGAAATCTGTGCTTTAGAAAGATAAAATGGCCAGGCCTGAGTCGTGTCCCTTCAAAGAAGGAGAGCTCCCTGCAAAGGCCTCTGCATGCAGGTGCGTGCATTGTGTTGGAGCAAGGATGCTCACTCAGCCCAGGGAAGTGGATGCAGGCTGAAATGGAGGCAATGTTCTATTCCCCGGGATGGGGTGATCTTTTCCAATTTACCCCCAAATCTGGCCAGATGTAAACAGAAACAGAATCATTTCTGGATGGCAGGACTAATCCTTCCCAAAGCACTCTCATTGAGTTATTTTGCCAGTAGAGGAAAAGCTATTGAGTTACCGGGTTGTGTTGCCCTCTTGGTTTGTTACAACTCTGTGAACTCTTTAGGGGCATGGTCATTGTAAAAATTACCATATAACATGATAAGGAAGTAAGAAGTGTAGTTAGCAGAATTTTTAAATGGCTCCCCAAATATCTGCCTCCTGGGATAGATGCCCCATGTTCATTTCCCCTTGAGTATGGACAGAACCTCTGACTATGTCAGGATAGTCACTCCCATGGATAAGACTCTTAGCCTCTTGGATGGAGAAAGGTTCCCCTGCTTGATTTTATGAAGTAATCTGCCAAGTTATAAGAGCAGCCTCTAGAAGCTGAAAATGACCCTCAACTGATAGTCAGCTAGAAACAGGGACCTCAGTCCTACAACGTCAGGGAACTGAATTCTGTGAAAAACCGGTGCACTTGCTTGGAGGAGAACCTTGAGCTTCAGATAACACCTTGATGTCAGCCTGGTAAGATCATGTGGAAAGAACCCATCTAGCCTGTACCTGGACTCCTAACCCATGAAACTGTGAGACAATAATAGTTTTGTCTTATTTTAAGTCCTTAAGTTTGTGGTAATTTGTTACACAGCTATAAAATACTAAGGGAGGGAATACATCGAATTTTTTAATGGTTGGACTGGATGGGGATCAGACTGAGTTACATAAGTATTCACTCTATGGTCCTGAATTTAAGCAATACTATATCTTTGTGAAGGGAATAGTCCATAACCCACTATTTTAAACACAAAAGCAACATGATATCAGCATATATTTATTACATATTCAGTCTCTTTAAAACAACATAAAAATAGGCCTTCTATGATGGGTACATGCACATTTTGCTGCTTTAATTATTATAAACAATGGAATATAATGTTTTTGTTTTTTAGGAAGTTTGAAGAAATGCAGTTTTGTTAGTGGTTTTTAACATAAAATAAATAATTGCCGAGCTATAATATTAGATTTTATTGACATCTGTATGGTCCTATTTGTGTGTGTTAGCCGCACATTACAGATGAGTGAATTAAATCTT
This sequence comes from Felis catus, assembly GCF_018350175.1. Classification (NCBI taxonomy): domain Eukaryota; kingdom Metazoa; phylum Chordata; class Mammalia; order Carnivora; family Felidae; genus Felis; species Felis catus. The sequence goes on from NC_058372.1 coordinate 19,359,748, forward strand.
ATTTTAGTTGAAATAATGTGCTAGGAACTAGTAATTGGCAATATTGGACTATGAATTTAGTTTTTCTCACTCCTAAGTTTGAGATTATTTGATCATAGCACACCCATGAGAGTAAAACAAAAGGAAATATACTAGAGAAAGCTAGAGGTTTTCCCACAATAGCAAAAGTAACAACCACAAGAAAATACTTTCATTAGGAGCAATGATGTTGGTGGATGTGGTATAAAACCTGGTTTCCTCCCTATGTTAGAGCTTCAGGTTCGTCTAGATTAATCTCTTGAGAAAATTCTCCTGGTTCCACTCCTTGTTAATTGTCCAGAATCAGATTTTTTACCTTTTTGGTGATGATTGGATTTGTAGAAGTCCTTCCTCTTGACAATTCTTAGCTTTTTGCTCATCCTTTGAGTAGAAGTTTTAGATTGTCTCAAAGGGTTTGGAGTCTGTCCTCACATAATTCTGCATCTTGTTTTTTCTTTGCTTCTGGAATTCTAACCTACTTTATGCCCTGGATCCTCCTGGAGGGTGCCAAGGACACCTTGGGTTTGACCATATGCCTTTTCGGTCCAGCTTCTATTGTTCACAATGAGAAGTAAAAGTTGGAATATTAAACCAATGAGCTATGTTCACCATTTGTTTCCTTCATATGAAGTACGGAAAAGAAGCAACTTTATATACAGAGTCACTTGTTAATTTTATAAATGCTTAATTACTAAAATATTTTTTCCATAAATTAGGTATCTAATTATAATTCCATTGATTAAAAATAATCAAGACAGACTCTATAATCAATCAGGTAAGAGATATCCATTACACAATTTAACTATTGCCAGTTCCATATTATAGAGAAAATATAGAGACAGAAGAAAACAGCAGTGTATATTTTTTCTATAATAAAAGTGGATACCAATACAATGAATGGGCATAACATAAACTCAGATATGTTATTTCATAATAACTTTAGTTGATTCTGTCAGCAATCTGGAGGTGCCTGGGTGGCTCTGTTGGTTAAGAATCCAACTTCAGCTCAGGTCATGATCTCATGGTGCGTGAGTTCGAGCCCTGCATCTGGCTCTGTGCTGAGCCTGGAGCCTGTTTCAGATTGTGTCTCGCTCTCTCTGCCTCTCCCCCTCTTGCTCTCTGTCTATAGCTTTCTCTCAAAAATAAACATGATTTTTTTTAAGTCAATAATCTGGGGTGTGTTCTCCATAAGTAGTTCCTGGATTCCAGATCAATGAGTCTTTGATTCCTTTATTTATTGACCTAAAAAACAAAACAACAACAACAACAACAACAACAACAACAAAAACCCTTTTACCTCTTCTCTGGTTATTTTGAAATAAATGTGTTACTTATTAGCAAATCCACCTGTAATTATCTCCATCATCTTCCTCATGGTTTAGCCCAACATCATTTGTTTCCTTGTCTACTGCAAAATTGGTCTCCCCTCACATACTATTGACTCAATTTTTAATTCATACTGCAGTGAGTTATTTTTACAAACACACATTGTAAAGAAATAGATTTCTATTAGCTCTAACAAATCCATAATTACTGTAGCCTAAAAGGCTCTTTATCTAGCCCCCCATATACCTTTTCAGTATCATTATAAACAATTCTCCTCTCTCTATATAAACCAGTTACACTGGACCTTTTGCCTCAGGGGCTTTATGTCATAAATCTCCTTATTTTCCTCCCATTTTGTTTCTCAGCTTAATGTCTATTCTTGTTTCAGTTCTCAGTTTATGTGTCACTTACTTTAGGAACCCTACATAGATCCATACTTACCCTTGGACTAGGTCAGCTTGTTTTCTTTTATTTTTTTAAAAGTTTATTTTTGAGAGAGAGAGAGGGACATCATGAGCAGGGGAAGGGCAGAGAGAGGGAGAGAAAGAGAGAATCATTAGGAGGCTCCTCACTGTCAACACAGAGTCCAAAGTGAGACTCATACTCGGGAACCATGCAATCATGACCTACACCAAAATCAAGTCAGATGCTTGCTTAATCAACTGAGCCACCCAGGCACCCTAGCTTGCTTTCTTTTAAATTTCAATAGCACATGTTAGATCCTCATTGGCTGTCATCCCCCCTTGACTATATATTTAGGGACAGCAAGATCCTTACTTACTTTGTGTTACAGTCTTTCACCAGAACCCACAACAATGCAGGCGCTACAACAGTGCAATCTCATTGCCGACACTTGAAAAATACATGTTGAATGAATGACTGATGGGGCTGCTTTGCTCTGATGGGACTGAATTGGTTCCTGGATACCAGCTGTCCCCAGTGTGATCAGCTACTTGCAAGCTGGAGGTCTTTTCCCAGTTATGAAAGAATACAGAGTTTAGAAGACAGAGAAATAGCTCACCACTCCTCTTTGTCCTCACATGCCCTGAACCATAGCTTTTTTTAATAAGCTGTTGGGTCCTAGTCATTTTGTGTCAGGAACAGAGTCGTTTTTCTTATAATCCCAAAGAGATTCTGCTTTGTCTGTATTCATGAAGAGAACGGGGCTAAGTGTGTGTAATTGCTGGCTCTTGTCCTAATCAGAAGCTTGAAGAACTAAAAAAAAACATGCCATATTCCTTGTCTTCTGTCTGAGAATTTTCATATTGACATCCATCAGTGGTCAGCTGAAAAACTGTGCACTGTGTGGAACAGGGCTGGGGATGGAAGAAGGAATGTCAGTGCTTTATCCAAAACAAATTTCTCAATTGTTTGACAGTTGAGAAATAAGAAAAGATGCAGTCAATTTGGATGTGTTTTCTCACTTGTGACCTGAAGTCTTTTGGCAATGCACCACACTAGTCAAGAATGGGAGAAGAAATATGGCCACGGTTTCTTCTTTAAGGTTTTAGGGTCTCAAGAGCACAGACAAAACACCTAAAGACGAGTTAACAATATTAATGATAATATTAACATTTAGATATAGCTCGACTTTTATATGCTAATGTAAACTAACAAGATAGAATACCAAGATGAGTTTTAAACAAAATTTCATAAGAATAGTGTTAAACATTGCACACAAGACAAAATATTTATCTATAGTTTGAATTTTATTCTAATTTCTATATCTTATTAACTGTGGCCCCAAACATGATGGAAGTTTGAAGATATAGTCCACCCCCCAGAAGGCATCGAGATCATCCCAGTTCTGACATAGGCCTGTTCTGTCGAATTGTTTACACAACTTTCTTCTGAGAGTCAGGAACTCTGAATGATTTACATAGTTACTCTTAGGAAATTAACTTATAAACCAAAGAAACAAAGGACTGTGAAGAACTGTGAGGTCTTGGAGATTTTTACCCTACTTGCAAACTAACAAATTAGCCTGCTATGGTTTCATGGCTCCTGGCATAAGACATGTGACTCCTGGGTCAGAGACAAATGACTTCATGACTCACAGCACAGCAAGAACATGAAGATAATATTTGTGCTGATTACCCTTGTCTCTCAAATCCTACAGGGGTGACACTGAAGGACCCTGTTGGATCCCACACACATAGATTTGTGTCCCAGCTGAGGAACCTAAACTCAAGAAATCTGAATATCTTATAATAGGCTGCAAGCATGCCTGCCTTTTGTACCAGAAATGGACACTGTCTTGAATATCCAAGGCTGGGAAAGATATCCCCTATATCACAAGGAAGACAGAAAAGTAAGAGAACCATGAATAATTGTTACATACATTAAGAGGGAAAGAATAGTACATGTTTCTTTTCCTTCTATTTGTCTTGGCTTGTATATAGACAACAGAACACCTCAAATAAAACAATGCTTGGGTTACTACAATTAACATAAATGATTAGACATTTAGTTGTGTCTTTTTTTTTTCTTGTCTTCCTTCATCAGGGTCCAGAGTAGTACTTTCTTAGCATATGGTAAGGACTCAAAAATGCTTATTGTCTTATGAATGCTCACATGGGTGTCAAACAAGCATCACCGGGTCTCATCTCTAGAAAAAGCAGCAACTACACAGATGAAAAAGTCAGCAACCACTGGATCACCCCTACTCAGACTTCGACCACACATCTTCCATCCCGAGTAACATCCAGATACAGTGCAGAGATGTCACCTTGTATAGAAGATTACTATGATTTTCCATCTGTGTTACCTTGATAAAATTAAACAATGCTGGGCAGCCCCACTTTATTTATGCGTAGGAAGAAAAACAGTTCTACTAGAAATTGTCATGTTTGTTGTGTGTATCAGGGCGGAACCTGTGAAAAACACTTCCTTTACCTATGGGAAGCTGATACCTCATAAACATGTGGCCTTCTCCTGCAGAGTGTAAAGATTGGTAAATAAAGAGCTCTCTGATAGAAAAGTGCTCATCCCTGTGAGGTCAATGAGTCCTTTGAAGACACCACCATGGTTCTATTCAGTGCCCTGGAAGAGTTCATTAACCCAACACAAATAGACCATTTACTTCTACCTAGAGGATCATGCTAATTAAATTGCTCTGTTTACCCACCTATGCCCCAATTTTCTATGAATACATGAATGTCTTGAGTCTCATTCCTTCTGTCTTTGTTGAAGGCAGAGATGATTACAGATTCACGCTCACTAACTGATACTTCTGCGATAGATCTCAGGCGTCACTGGACTTCTTCAGAACCAATTTTTAAAAAGTTTGTCACAACAGTGTTATACCTAGCAAGGGCAGCCCAGATGGAAAAATGTTAATCTTGTGTATGCTTATAAAGTCTATAATAGTTATCCAGGGGAAAGTTTTATTATTATTTTATTTCCTTCAGGCTACAATTCAAAATGTCATTCCTCCTACCTAAGGCTATTTTCTACATCTGTGTTATCTATTCCATTCTCAGGGATCTGAAATTATGAGTCATCTCTCTTTTATGTATTCAAACTCCTTCTGTGTCTGTCTGTGTCTGTGTCTGTGTCTGTGCCTCTGTCTCTGTCATCTCTGTCTCTGTCTCTCCTTTCACTCTCTCTCATCCTCTTTCTCTCAACTGGGGCTTTTCCACTGGGTTTTCAATATGCTCATGCCCCCTTCATAAAACACTAACAAGAAATAATGTCTAGGTATCTCACTCCTCCTGGTAACTTTCTTCTCTATTCTCTCCACTAGAGACCCAAACTTCTCCAAATAATTATTTTTGTCATTGTCTCTATTTACTCACTTTAATCCAAAATGGATTTGATTACTTTAGGTTAACACTGGTGTCTTGTTCACCAGAGCTGAGATTTCCAGTCATTTTTGTACAAGCCTTCTCAGCTGGATTCAAATTTTGACTTTTTCTTTTTTAATTTTTCTTCCCTTGGTGGTTAGAGCCTCCAGATTTTACTTCCTACCGTCCTGATGCTCATTCCCATCTCCTTTCAGGCTCGACCTCATTTACTTCGGACATGAAATGCTGATCCTAAGGACTCTTTTTTTTCTTGTTGTATATATTTTCTATTGAGTTCAAACATACCTGTCCTTTGAATTGCAACATATTTATAAATGATTTATAGATCGAGCCCCTATATCCTCTGATTTTGGGACTCATACACCCATCTGTCTTCTTGACATTTTGTTTTTGAGACTCCAAGGCCTCTAAAACTAATAAAATTCTCCAATTAAAATTCATCTGTACTTCCTTGATCCCCACTCCATGCTCCTCCCAAAACACCATCTACATTATTATTCAAGTCAAAAATCTTGAGTCTTCTTTGAAACCTTCCTTCCCTAAACTCGCTAACAAATATTATTGATTTTTCTTTCCTCCATAATAGCTCTGATCATCTGAAGTATTCTGTTCTGGACCACATTTTCAAAATCTTCCTCAAAGATGAGGGTAGTGGTCTTCTAAGTTGTCCTTCTGCGTCCATCCTGATTCCCCTCTAATCCATTACGAAAATAAGAGTTTTCAACATGTATGAGTCCAAAAAAAAAAAAAAATCTATGTCAGTAGTTTTTTAGTCTCCCATTGTCCTTAGAAGAAAGCAAACCCTTCAGTGTAGCCAACCATGCTTTCTCCAGACACTCTTTCCATGTTCTTCCTCTGCTGGGCTCTAGCTTTGTTTGTTCTTTTCATCCTTCACATCATGCACGCTCTTTCCCCACCTTGGTTCTTGTGCACAAATTGTTGCCTATCCTTGGATGTGCTTCTCTTGCATATTCTCCTGCTTACCTCTAAATCATCCTTCAGCACTCAGGGAAGGTTCTCTTGCTCAGGAAAACCTCCTTCAATTCTTTCACTAGGTCCGTTTTCTCTGTGACGTGTTCTCAGAACATGATTATACCTCTCTCTTGTAGCTATTGTCACATTGACAATATTATGTGTTTAACATGATGATTTAATGAATATCTGTCTCATCTTTCAGAATATAGCCTGTAGAGGCACCTGGGTGGCCCAGTGGTTAAGCATCAGACTCTTGATTGTGACTCAGGTCATGATCTCATGGTTTGTATGATCGAGTCCCAAGTCCGGCTCTGTGCTGTCAGCACAAGGCCTGCTTGGGATTCTCTCTCTCTCCCTCTCTCTCTTACTCTCTCTTTCTCTGTCTCTGTCTCTCTCAAAATAAATAAAAATAAACTTAAAAAAATTGTCTGTATGAAGTTAGAGATAGGTCTATTTTTTTCTCACTAGGAATTATGACAATTCCTACCACAAGAGGCTTATGAGAGGCACTCAGTAAATGATTGATGACTTAAGAAATGAACAAACAAACGAAAAACCCAGCAGATTTTGAATAAAAGGCTTATAGAACAGAAGAGAATAAAAGGTGATCAATGAAAGAAAGAAAAAAAGGAAAGAGAAAAAGAGAAGAACAAAGAAAAATGGAGAAAAAAAACTTGTTTGGTGAAAAAAAATTCTTAAGTATTTGCGAGGTGCTAAATATTGTGTTAAGATACTTATAAGTACTGTCCTTGAAACAAATCCAAAGGATGAACTATTTTAATTTCTGTCTTATAGATGAGACAACTGAGGCATAGGGAAGTTCAGGATTACAGTATGTGGAAGTGGTAGGTTTTAAACTCCATCTGTTTGAATGGAGTGAAATGGATTAAATTAGAATTTTCAAGTCCAAGATTATAATTTTGAATTAAACACTTATGGTAACATAGAACTGAAAATTTTTAAGGAGGCAACTCATGTCGTACCAAGGTATATATATATAAAAAATAATCCAGTATCTTTAACTAGGTCAAGAAAAAAATCAGTAAAAATAAACAATTAACTATCATATGATTCATTTTTTATTATCAGGATATTGTTTTCAAATTATAAAATGGCAACTCATGTGAGATAACAATAGTTTTTATTCAAGTTTTATTGAGGTATAATAGACATATATCATTGTATATGTTTAAGTTGTACAACATGATGATTTGATCTACATATATATTACGAAATTATTATCACAATAAGTTTAGTTAACATACCATCATCTGACATAGTTACTCTTTTCTTGTGATAAGAACTTTTAATATCTATTCTCTTAGCAACTTTCAAATATATAATACAGTATTGCTAACTATAGCTATCATGCTATCCATTATATTTCAAACTTATTTATCCTATAATAGGAAGTTTGTACCTTTTGACCACCTTCACCCATTTCCCCCATCCTATGCTCTGCCTCTGGCAAACACCAATCAGTTCTGTTTCTGTGAGTTTGTTTTTTTTAAGATTCTACATATAGGTGGGATTATAAAGTATTTCTCTTTCTTTGACTTATTTTGTTTAGCATACTGCCTTCAAAGTCTATCCGTGTTGCCACAGATGGAAGGATTTTCTTCTTTTTTATGGATTAATAATATTGCCTTGTGTGTGTGTGTATGTGTGTGTGTATTCCTTGAACTCTCTTAGTTTAAACATAACTATTAATACTTTTGCTTGTTATTCTATACTTTATAAGTGTTTTGTGTGCAATCTATCTATCATCACAATCACTCCATAAAAGAGGTAATATCACAGCAAATTTTTGGGTTTGGAAACTCAAGTGGAGACAGGCTAATGTACCTGCCAGACATCACTCAGTAGGAGTAGAGCATGAAAATTAACAAACTTTTTACTCCAAACCTTGAAGTTGATTGGAAGTCAGTTGGAGAAGAATTTTTAGAAGAAAAAAAAAGAGCTTTCCTAAATGTTTAAAGTAAAAAAAAACTAAATTTGCTAGTTTAATAAAAAAGGAAAGTATTAAAAATTCTATAACATCTCATTAGTAACAGTTACAAAATTTTGTGACTTTAAAAGAACAGAAATAAAATTAAACTTTGTTTTTATCCTAGTTATTAGCATCCTATTTTAATTTTACTATTCTCAAAGCATTTTCTTAGTATTAATTAATTTTAACCAGAAGCAGGTATTAATGATCTGAAAATGATATGTACAAAAGAAAAGCTAAGTAAAACTCTCCTTACAATACATTTACTGCTCTTACAAAACCAGCTGAAAGTCTAAGAGCTAGGATAAGAAAATATTATTTCTAGAAAACACAAAATGTCTTAATTAATGAACTATGTCAAAATTTAAAATCTCAAGTCACGTTGAAAAACAATGGTTTTCATATTTATGGCAAGCATATGTTTTTGGTGTGTATAAACTTTTTTTTCTTTACATAAATCAATTCTTAAAAGCTTTCATTGGGATCAGGTAAGGTTATTAGTTGCCTTGTTAGTTCGGGGAAACATCTGATTTCCCAATTTTTGGAAATAATTTGGAAATCTCAGTTTCTGAGGAGTTAAGAGTATGCTTGTTTCCATCCTTAGTCAGTGGAAAATATTTTTAATAAATAGGACTAAATCTGCCAGTAATGTCCCAACTCAAGAAATTAACTGGAACACGAAGTCAAAAAAGGGGAAGAGAGGGAAAAGACACATAGACACATGCAGTTTCAGAACCTTTATTTTGATGAAACTCATTGATGTCATTAAAACAAATAAGGATACAGGGATACAGTAAATTTCCTTTACTGGTGTTATCATAATGATACTATATTAGAAATGACTTTTTTTTTTAATTTGAGAGAGAGAGAGAGAGAGAGAGAGAGAGAGAGAGAGAGAATCTCAAGTAGATTCCATGCTCAGTGCAGAGCCCAAAGCAGGGCTTGAACCCATGACCCTGGGATCATGACTTGAGCTGAAATCAAGGCCTGAGTGCTCGACTGACTGAGCCACCAAATGCCCATAGGAATTATTTTTAAAAATAGATTGAATGAGGTTCAAGGAAAAAGAAGCACTAACATTTAAATAGTGAGAAATGATGCTCTTTTTGTTTCTTAATATATTTTCATGACCTCCATATCATCTCTCTGAATTAGGGCACTTTATCCCCATCTATGTTTCTCACAAGTTGATAAAATCTATGAGTTTTTCATGAACATGAAATGTCTCTCCTTTATTTAGATCATTATTTGATTTCTCTATCCATGTTGTATCCATGCACCTCTTTTGTTATATTTATCCTTTACCATTTTAATCCTTTTATTGTTATTGTGAATGACATTGTTTTCTTAATTTCATTTCCATATGCTCATTACGAGTATATAGAAATACATTTTTTTATATCAATCTTATGTCCTGTGTCCTTGCTGAGCTCATTTATTAGTTCTAATAATGTATTTAGGAGGAAGGTTGGGGGTGGGCAAGAGTGTTCTTTGGGATGTTTTATATCCAAAATCCTGTCATCTACAAATAAAGACGGTTCTGCATCTTCCTTTCAATATGGAATTAATATTTTGTGCCTGACTGTTCTGGCCACAACCTTCTGCACAAGATTAATGAGAAGGGGTGAGACTGAACAGCGTTGCTTTGTTCCTAATCTTAGGAAATTCATTTAAAATGTCACAGTATGTGTAATGTTAACTATAGGATTTTATTCATTTGTTTTTGTTTGTTTCTTTTGTAGATGCCCTTTATCAAGTTAAGGAAATTTTCTTCTATTTCTTATCTGTTGAGGGTTTTTTTTAATATAAATATATAAATGGGTATTGGATTTGTTTTTTTCTGCATATTGAGATTTTCATGTAAATGTTGTCATTTATTATGATTATGGGGCATATTGATTAGGTTTTTGCTTTTGTTTTGTTTGTTTTGAGAGAGAGAGAGAGAGAGAGAGAGAGAGAGAGAGAGAGAGAGAATGTGCAAGCAGGTCAGGGGCAGAGGGAGAGGGAGAGAGAGAATCTTCAACAGGCTCCATAAGTCAGCACAGATTGCGATAAGGGGCTTTATCTCAGGAGTGTGAGACCATGACCTGAGCCAAAATCAAGAGTCAGGCTTAACCAACTGAGCCACCTAAGTCTGATGTTGGGGTTCTTATATTAAGTTAAATCTTGCATTTCTGGTATGAATCCCACTTTGTCAAGGTTTACAATACTTTTTTAGGTATTGCTGGATTTAGCTTACTAATATTTCTTTGAGAAATTTTGTGTCTACAGTTGTGAGAGATACTATTCCATAATTTGAAATGAATGCCTGCAGTTGGCTTTAGTATCAGAGATAAGTATTAACCTAATGGAATGAGTTGGGAGGTCTTTCCTCTTCCTTTATTTTTCTAAAAAAATTTTTGATGAATTGTGATTTCTTTTTTAAATGTTTGATAGAATTTACCAGCAAAACTGTCTGAACTTGAGTTTTTTTGACAAGCAGCCATTTCTATTACTAATTCAATTTTTTATTTATAATCCATGTATGCAGATTTCTTGTTTTGTCTTGAGTCCATTTTAGTAGATTATGTCTTTCTAGGAATTTGTCACTCTGTTTTAGCTTGTCTAATTTATTGGTATAATGTTGCTCTTGGTGATCTCTTAGAATTCTTTTAACTTCTTTAAGTTCTATAGAAATGTTCCTTCTTTCATTCCTGGTTTTGGTAATTGTGTGTTTTCTTCCTTGATGCTTCTAGCCTTAAGTGTTGTCATTTTATTGATCTTGTCAAATCATCAACTTTTGGTTTCATTAACTTTCTCTGTTTCTCTGCTTTCAATCTCATTAGTTTTTGCTCTAGTCTTTATTAGTTAATTTCTTCTTGTTGTTTGGGTTTAGTTTGCTATTCTTTTTCTATTTTTTAAGGTGGAAGTTCAGTTTTCCAATATAGGTGTTTAAAGCTATAAATTTCTCTGTAACTACTAGTATAATGTCATCCCATAAATATTTACATTTTTAAAATTCAGTTAAATCTATTTTCCATTTTTTCTTATAATCTGTGTTGACCCATGGGTCATTTAGAAGTGTCTTGCTTAATTTCCAAATATTTTCTTCTTTCTTTCCATCCTTCTTCCCTTTCTCCTCCCTTCCTTCCTTCCTTCCTTCCTTCCTTCCTTCCTTCTCTCTTTCTCCCCCTTCTCTTTTTCCCTCATCTTCCTCTTCCTAATTTTCTCTCTCTCTCTCTCTCTCTCTCTCTCTCTCTCTCTCTCTATTTCCTGTTCTCTCACAAAAATGCAATGCTAATATATTGAGATGAATTGTCTCAGACTTTAAATAAAGATGGTGGCCCCAAACCAATATCTGAGCTAAACAATTCAGGACAAGGTATTCAAAGTTTGACTTTGACTTGGCCCAGAATAAAGCCTGAAAAATATCTTCGTTTCAAGTGATAAGTTTCAAGTGGTAAGTAATGGTTTCTGTGTTAAATAAAATACAGAATAGGGTTTTATTAACATGAAACAAAGTAAAAAAAAAAAGATATTTTGATGAATCTTAGATGTAAATCTTACATGCAATATTTATTTAAATATATTTAAATCTGTAAATCATTTTTTATTTTGTTGTATGATTCACATTCTCTAAATTTCACTAAAGAGATCTACTTTGAGAAATTAAACCTTGGCTTTGTGCGTGTACTATGGACCTGACACCATACCGTGTGTGGGAACAGGCACAACACAACATGTATAGGATTTGTGCTCTGCTGTGTAGGAGCTAGAAGCAGTATGGTGAAATGTCACCGCATGTGGCAAAAACAACAAAGACTAGGCAATGAATGGTAAGTAGCAAATAAATGTAAAAAGTGCTAATCAATTATAGATGGTTGAGAGCTTTTCCATTTGGGATGATAAAAAGCATTTGCAGCTTAAAATAATGAAATTAATTTAATTTTATTGTTATTGACTGGAAATGATACTATTTTAAGTTCTTTTACCATCCTCTGTTTTCAGGTGAAGACATGGCTACTTATGTTTTAGCTTATTGGCATTTCCTATTAAATACATAAAATTTAGTAAAATTAGTGTATAGTTTTACACTTCCTTATTTTAGAATTTGGTGAATATCTTGAATAATTAGTCCAACTTCTCAAATCATTTTTTCCAAACTTCATTTTCATTTAGTTTTGAAATCATAGTACAATTTAAGAAAACTTCAACCCATATGTTTTTATTCATCAGCTCGTAAGTTATTAAAGTACATTATTGTTTTTAATGGATATTTTATGCTCTAAAGACGTGTGTTGAGCTATTTCAATGACATTTTTATTCTGATTACAAAGTATAATAATTAGTTTTAACCAGGGATTACAAAACAATCTGGAAGAAAAGAATCTTCTCAGGTCTTGCCTCTTTTCACTGCATTGTCTTGACTGCATTGTCCCCGTGGGCATAAGACACTGAGTGTGGAATTATCGGGTAAGAAAGAAGAATTGGGCACAAACCAGTCAAGGCATTTGTGGAACAGTTTTACTTCCAGTTGTAAGCAAAGAACACATTCAGGTTTATGACTAAGTCAAGCAGCAGTGGGCATATTCGCTAAGTTTGTCGTATATCCTCTCTATAACGATTCAGATGAAATTATTGGAGATGCAGGTAGTGACGAAACCATGCCAAAATACAAGATATTTATAAAGAGAGAAAGAGCTGTAGTATGTTTCTGAAGGTGACTGAATGAGATGAGAAGATTCATGGGTCACTGTCTTGCATTCTTAGGGAAAGACACCTTGACATAGTCCAGTGGCTATACAAGGGCTTCCAGACTGAATCAATAAATGGCATCATTCATCTATCTATCCAGTCACTGTTTAGCCCAAAGTAGCCACAGCCATAGAGAAGTAATGTGGGTAAAGGCTAGCCAGAGGAACTACACTACATGCAGTTGAAATAGGTAGTTGCTAACGACATCAGAACGTGGTTCATCCGAAGATACTAACTCCATACAGCTTGTCACTGAAATCTGGAAATCTATGATTAGGGAATCATTTCTTTAGCTAAAAACTTTGTCCTTTGAAAGAATTCAAATCACTCCATGAAAGGAAATGCAATAATCTTCCTCAACCACTGAACATTAGGGATCAAATCTATCAGATTCTTTTTAGGGCTTATGAGTTTCCATGGGGAAGCATGGGTTTTTCTTTATTTCAGAGTTTTGATAAGACTAGATATATTTGTAAAAAGTCTTTAAGAATGGAATCTATTGGAGGTGACTGGGTGGCTCAGTCAGTTAAGCCTCGGACTCTTCATTTCGGCTCAGGTCATGATCTCACAGTTTATGGGATCGAGCCCCATGTCAGGCTCTGTGCTGACAGCATGGAGCCTGCTTGGAATTATCTCTCTCCTTCTCTCTTTCTGCCCCTTTCCCACTTGCACACTCTCTCTTTCTCTCAAAATAAATAAACATTTTAAAAATTCAATCTATTTGCCCAAGATCCCATCTACATAGTTTAGACATAGTAGAAAGAAACTTTCTGCCATGCTTATAGCCAATGCCAAAAGCAATCTGTCAAAGGAATTTTGTAGTCAGCTGAGTTATTTATAATCTAATAAAAAGCAAACTTAATATATTCTGGCACAGTTCTGTTGGTGTGAGTTTTCATGAATAAATTTCATGAAATTTTATCCTCTATTGAAAGGCAAAATGCCAGGCAGCCCATCTCTACTGGGATGGGTTTACAGTATACAAAAAAGATAAGTTTTCTGCCAAGGTTTTAGAGTTATCAGCAAAATACTAGAGGTGAAAACCTAATATATAGAAATTTTGCCTGGCAAGTCCCAAACTGGCTCATAATAGATGCCTTGTAGTATGAATGCCTGGATATTTTTTTTCTTTTTTTTTCTTTTTTTTTTAAAGGAACTTTTCAAACATTGTAGTGATATATGTCTTCACTTTATTATCACATCTTCATAAAGGAAGACATAATTGACAGCTGCTTTTATAGAGGTAATAACTGAGACTTAGGATGGCTATCTGAAAGTGCAATCTTTGAAGGAAGGGAAAGTGTCTGGTTCTATTCTAGGATATTATAGTTCCTTCCTTGCTCAAGCAATTCTTTCTTTGTTTTACGATGTGAGAACCATGGAGATTCTTCAAGACATCTCTTAAGAATGTATTTCTATGTTTTTCAGAATAAAGTTTCTGAAGTCCATTCTAGGGCCAGGTAAGAGCTCAGACTCACGACATGTAAAACTATCCGTGGGGTTTAACATCTGAGTAGGCTGATAGATTCCTTTTTGCCCTTCTTTCCTATTGCAATGGAATTGAACCAAAGTTGTAATTCTTGGAGACTTCCGAAACGGTAAATGCGGTTCAAACCTGCATGCTAGCTGCTGTCTGCATGTTAAAAGGTAATTGACTAGGAGCAAGTACAAGTGCAATTGGGTATGTAGGCTAGAGGCACTAAGTTGCAGCCTCAAAGAGGTCACACTGAAATGAATTTTTTAAAAGGACTATAAAATTGCATCTAAGATAGATGGGAAGCAAAAGCAATATTTAAATGAAATTGTTATGGATATAAGTCACTTTCCAGGCATTATAACTATTTCTAACATAAAATATGTTTTCACTTCATATATAAAACATTGTTATTATTCACATTTTATGACATGTTAACATATTAAAACTTAAATGTTTAATGCATATATTAAAATTTTGTGTCATCATTAACCCAGCTGATGAATTCTCTTTGAAAAAAATAATGGAAAAGATATATCAAGAGAGATAATTTTTACAATTAGAATAAAAATATGTAGCTTAAAGTGTGGTAAGATAAAAATGTCTAACTCGAAGTTCCAAACGCTTCCTTTTTTTTTCTTTTTTTCTTACTCATGAGAATCCTACTGCTATTTGTTTTCCTATTAAATGACATTTCAAATACTTTCCTATAAACGTAAATAATATCTCCTTTCAAGAAGGCAAATGGCAAACTAAATTTGAGATCTGGCTACATTTCTACACCCTACCCCAAAATAAATAGATGAACGTTGCTTTATAGATTGTATCTGAAGGGCAAATGAAGAAAGACAGTAAGTTACAGAAAACATGTCACTTGAAACTGGCATCTGCCCTTTAATTCAGGAACATCGCCCTAAACCCTGTCACTTTGGTTGACATCTGTTACATGTCTTGATACATGAGGTTCTGGAAAAGCACAATGTGACCTGAAGTTGGTTAGAAGACATATATAACATATTTATATATGTATAAATATGTATTTTAACTGTATTTTGTGTATATATATATATATATATATATTTGAAGCTGCTTTGATTTATCTATAGATATGGCTTCATCTTTATTAGTCTTCAAAAATGGAGAAAACACTGTTCACATACTGATCCACCTAGATTTAGTAGTGGCTGCTTGCTGTTGGAGACATTGAAAGCCTTGTACACTCAAATTATACATCCCCTGTGATATAGGACATTTTTACCATTCATTGACTCCTTTGAATGAAAGCATCTCAAGAAGACTCTTGTTAGGTGCGTGCATATTACCTGAGATGGGTAAACCATGAATATACTTATGCTCATTATCATCAGTTATCACACTAATGGAGAAAAGATCCTTTGCAATAGAAAGGGAGAACTACACGACGAGACAATGAGTAGAAGTCATCTATAGACATTGCTACTCCAAGTGTGGTGCCCTGAGTCATAGTGTCAGCGACACCTGAGAGACTGTTAGAAATGCAGATTCTTAGGTCCCTTTCCCCACCTACTGAATCAGGATGTCTTCAGTGTGGAGCCCAGAAGTCTGCATTATAACAAGGTCCTGAGGAGATTCTGATGAGCGTTCACGGTTGTCAAGCACTGGTCTAAACTTGACAACAATGAAAAACCTGTCAGAATGAGAGCAGGGGATGAACAGAGTGGTATTTCCCACACCACTTATATTTATCACACACGTTTATTTGTATTAATTCATGATCTCAAATACATTTACCTGGAAAAAAATTAAATGGCCAGGATGAGTGTTACCTAAATAGTTCTATATTTTCATCTACTGTGATGACATTAATAAATTGAAACTACTCGCCTCAAAACACTGACTTACATAGGCTTCAAATAATTAAATAATTGCTAAAGCTTTGGAGTAGTCGGTAGGGAAGTTAACATTGAAAAGAATCATAATTTATACAGGTATTTTTATATGTGAAGGCACTGATAGATCTTTTAGGGTGAGTGGCGCACAAAACAAAACAAAACGCAGCAACAACCAAAAACTTGTACATGTGTAGCGGTTACTTCACATGCATGTGAAAGACAAAACCCTCACAGAAACACGGAATCAAAGGAATCGTAGGAACCTGTGAAGTTATCAAGAATCGTTTAGTCCGTAGATTATAACTGTGCTCACTAAAGGCATAAAGCCTTTGAACATGTGCTTTTGCTACATACCTACTCATTCAGTTGGCCTGTGTGACTCAAATGGGGAATGTTGTACGTGACTCTGTCGAACCTCATCTTGTTAGATTTAGTTCATTGCTCAAGCCCTGCTGAGAATTTGTCAGAGCCCAATTTTGCCATCAAACGAATTCACTGCTCTACCCTGTTTTGTGACATCTAGGAATTTTGCACATAAGCCTTACTCATGCACACGTTTGTTTTAATGGAATATCCTAGGGCAAGACCGTTGGAGAATTTATAATTTTTCAAATGAAGAAAGAGAATATGGGGCTTAGCTGATACATAAGTGTTTTTGCTATGATTCCACACGTGATTCCAGGTGTCTTATACAATGTGGCACACCCAAATTAATAGGGCTTATGGGAAAAATAGGTTTGGAAGGCCAGCCAAATCCTGCGAAATCTTGTAATCAGAATAACATCAAAACAACTGTCCTACTAAAAATGTAGCAGAACACTTCTCTACGGGCATTTACTCCTAGCACCCTAATTAGTTACTCTTTTGCAAAATGAAACCATGGCGCACTTTCTTTATCTCTGGTGATATAAATCCGGAAGGGTGTTTAATTTTGAGAGCAACCATTTTCAGCCAGAAGATAAAATGAAAAACCAAAACCCGACTTGAACTCAAGGCCTCAGTCATCTGATCTTGGGCTGACCTCTTCACTATCTTTTCCCTTCAGAGAAACGTTCTCAAGAGCACACCAGCAGGTTACGCTGGCCCTGGCTGGGATGTGTTTTTCTATCCCCATGTTTGCATTTTTCTCTTCATTGTTTTCTCTACCTTGAATTGCATTCCGGACACTTCTCGGTATCCAGTGTTTACTCTCAGTTGATAATGTATTCAAGTTTCATCTTTTGTGGCAAGCCCATTTTGGCAACTCGTCCTTCCATATTGCTATAGAACTAATTACTAATTACATACGACAATCTTATACTCAACATACAACATCCCGTATTGCTATATCATGTAGATATTGCATATCATACATGTGCATGACATGTAACTATCTATCATCTATCTATCCATGTGTCTAACATCTATTCCTGTCCTCATCTTCCATCTCCTGGTCCTGAGCTAATTCATGTCATTAAAATGGCAGAAGAATAATTGATCTAACAACGTATCCATTATTCAGTTGTATTAGTCAGGATTCTCCAGAGAATACATATCCTCTGAAGAGAATATATATCAGGAATACATATGCCTTATATGCATTTGTTGCTTTGATGGCTACAGATCGCTATTCATAGAGGTCCCAGAGTGGTCTACTGCACTGTTAAGAACTTCTGTTTCTCCAGACCCTTCCCAACACAGCATGTTACAAAACCTTTTACATTTTGACAAAATGAGAGTTGACAAATGATATCTTCTTGCTTTTTTCTTATAAATGAGGTAGAACATCCATTGAAGTGTTTTAAGAACCACTGGTATTTTCTTCTCTGAAGAAGTTTTCCATATCTTTTGCCTATTTTCCGTAATCTCACTGATAATTTTTTATGATAAGTGAGAGTTAGTTCTATAACAATGAAGAGAATAAGATAGAGTATATCCTTCTGTTTTGACTTGCAAATATTTTGCAGAATAAGCTGTTGAATTAGTCTGGTTTCACCGTAAGGACTTTAAAAAACTTCCTATGCATGTCAAAAGTTTAAATACCTTTTAATTGAAGTATTATATAAATATAGGGATCAAGGAATTTTTATTAAAAGAGTAAAGTCCATCTTTGTAAATGCCACCTGGAGCAAGAAACTGCTCCCTAAATAGCTGCCCCCTATGACACTTCCAGTCACTATCACTCTTTCCCCAAAGGTAAAGTCACCAGCATACACGATTGCGTCTATTTTTAAATTTTACGTAAATTTATTTATTTCTAATATTTATGTTTATTATATATCATAAAATTATACATATATTTAAAAGTCGTATAGGTTATGTATTCTTCAGGTATTCAGCTTCCTTGGCTCAACAATATGTTTATGAGATATATCCATGTTATTCTGTGTAGCATTAGTTAACTTTTCCTCAATTGCTGTGTATGGTGGGCTAATATATCAAAATTGTTTTCATCTGCTCAGGCTGCTATAGCAAAATATCAGAGACTGGATGGTATATAAAAACAAATTTATTGAGGTGCCTGGGTGGCTCTGTCGGTTGAGCATCCGACTTCGGCTCAGGTCATGATCTTGCACTTTGTGAGTTCGAGCCCCGTGTCAGGCTCTGTACTGTCAGCTCGGAGCCTGGAGCCTGCTTCGAATTCTGTGTCTCCTTCTCTCTCTGCCTGTCCCCAACAGACTTCTTATATCCTCATATGATAGAAGGGGCTAGCAGCTCTGTGGCATTTCTTTCATAAGAACACTAATCTCTTTCATGAGGATGTGGCCTGTGATCTCGTCACCTTCCAAAGGCCACACCTTTTTTAAACAATCCCACTGGGCATTAGGATTCCAAAGTATGAATGTAGGGGACACAGAAACATTCAGTCCATAGCAATAATTTATTTATGCCTCAACTGTCGGAGGACGTTGAGGCTATTTCAATTTCTGGCTACTTCAAGAGTGCTGCTAGATCATGTTTGTGTATGTCTTTTAGAGGACATATGTATATATCACTGTGGACTATACTTAGGACTGGAATTGCCAGATGACAGCATATACATATACTCAACTTTATTAAATACTATCAACAGATTATCTGATGTGATTCTAAAAAATTTCAGTCTTATCAACAATGTATTAATTGTCATTTTAACATTAGTCATTCTGTGTAATGGGGCTTTACTATGTGTGTATATCTGTTGTATTCTCGTGCTGACTACAAAAGTTGATAATCGGTTTTTTTGACTTTTACATTTTATTATTATCTTACTTCTGCTATCTTTGGGTTTAGTATGTGCTCTTTTTCTTTCTTCTTCAGAAGGAAGATTGGATCATTTATTTTTAACCATTCTTTCTTACAATATGAATTTAAGGCTATAAATTTCTTCTAAGCATTGTTAGCTACATTCCCTAAGGTTTGATATTTTATTTTCCACGTCATTTAGTTAAAATGTCTATTCATTTTTTTTAATCCGTGCGTTACTTTAAAGTACATTGTTTAATTTCCAAGCAGTTGGGGGGAATTTCTAGTTTTCTCTTCTTATTAATTTCTAACTTAATTTCACTGTGGTCAAATAATGTACTTTGTCTCCAAACTTTTGAAACTTGTTGAGGTTTGCTTTATGATCCAATATGTGGTCAATTTTGGTAAACATTCCTTGTGCACTCTGTTGTCATTGGGTGAAGCATTCTTATGTCAATTAGATCAGTTGGTTAATTGCATTTGTGAAGGACATAATATAAGATGGTCTGCAATTATTTTTGCCTCTGGGTAATCAAACCCTTATGTAATTCTCCCTTATGGTGGTTCGTGGATCCTGTGACTTGCTTCTGATCAATAGAATATGATTATGTTATATAAGATTGGACTATCAGTCTTGCTAGGAGACTTTCTCTTGCTGGTTTTGATAAAGCAAGTGGTGCGAGGGGGCCAGAGACTGAGCCCAGAAACAAGCAACAAAATGAGGGTGACACCCAGTCAACAGGTGGCAAAACACTGGCACTCTTGGTCCAGCTGGTGGCAAGAAGCGATTGTGCCAAGAAATGTGTGATCTCGAAAGCAGATCCCAGTCAAGCCTTGAGGAGAGATTGTAACGCTGGGCAATCCCTTGGTTACAGCTTTCGCAAGAGACTCTGAGGCAGAGAGGCCCCAGTGAAACCTTGCCAGGACTCTTGACCCACAGAAACTTCGAGATAATGAATTAAGTAGTTTAAGAGGAAATCTGTGATTTGTTTTTAAACAGAGACAGATAACTCATAAGTGTTGTTTATAGCGTCCATAATCCTTATTGCCCTAGCCATAGAGAAAGATATGTAAGACTACCCTGTTTTTGTGGTTTTCTCTATTTCCCCTCTTAGTTCTATAACTTTTATTTTGCTTTATAAGTTTTGAAGCTGTATTTTTGATTGGACACAAATCTAGAATCTCTATGTCTTTCTGGAGAATTTACTCCTCTATCATTATAAACTATTCTCTTCCTTTTTAATAGTATTTCTTGTTTCGAACAGTTGTTAAAACTTTTCCTTTCTCTGTTTTTCACCAACCTTCCAATGATAAACTTAGCTGAGACTCTTTTTGTTTCTCTACTTATTCTCCACAAAACATATGGAATTTGTGGGTTGATATCTTTCATCACTTTTAGAATATCATTGACTATCTCTGTTTAGTTACTTCTGCCTCATTGGCTCTTTTCTACTTAGGATGCCCTACTTATATGCACGGTAACCATCATTTCTCACATGTCTCTAATTTTATTTTTTTCTTTTTTTTAATGTTTATTTATTATTGAGAGACAGAGCATGAGCATGGGAGGGGCAGAGAGAGGGAGAGACACAGAATCCGAAGCAGGCTCCAGGCTCTGAGCTGTCAGCACAGCGGGGCTCAAACTCACAAGCCGTTAGATCATGACCTGAGCCGAAGTTGGACGCTTAACCAACTGAGCCACCCAGGCACCCCTCACATGCCTCTAATTTTCTTTTATGAATTTTCATAATTTTTTCTTTATGTTTCAGTCCAAATACTTTCTATTGACCTGTCTTCCATTTCACTACCAGTAATATCTTTCAATTTATGCAATGGATTGTTAAGACTCACAGTCGAATTCTTAATTTCATTTATTCAACACACATTAATTGAGTAGCTACTTTGTGACAGCACTGTGTTATGCCCTGAACATATATCAGTTTAAAAAGAACAAAATAAAAAAACATTAAGTGACAAATATCCTTACCTTCACACAGTCTACATTTTAGTATAAGTAAGCAGAAAAAAAATCAATCAATAAGTATATTGCATAATCTGTTAGAATGTGAATGTATCGTAGAGAAAATTAATGCAGAGGCTGATAGCAATAATGAATACTGCAATTTTCGATAAAGTGGAAAGTGCAGAGTTTCCTGGAAAGGTGGCATTTGACCCAACACTTAAGAGAATCAAAAATCTTAGCCATATGAATTTTTGAAAGAATTTTATTCTAGACAGTCCTGGGGCTGGAGTATTCTTGGGAAATTTGAGAAATAGCAAAAATGCCATGTTTGTGGAACAAAGTGAGTGATGGGGAGAATAATCTGAGAGATCAAAGAGAAAACTGGTGAAGAGAAAGTGAAATCTTAAGGAAAGACTGTAGGATCTTTTAAATCATTATAAACATTTTGATTTTTGACTTGAATAGGTTGGAAAATTATTGAAGAGTTTTAGGCAGATGACTGATATGATCTGACTGACAATTTCACAGAATTATTCTGGTTTGATTGTAAATGGTGCTAATGTAGCAAAAATGGAAGCAGAAACACTAATTAGGGGGGTCAATTTTAATAATCCCCATTTGTGTCATGGTGTTTTGGATAAAGGTGGTACAGAGGTTGTAAATTATGGTGAGAACTTGTTGGATTTGGGATATACTTTGAAGGTAGAGTCAATGGTATTTAGTCTAATGCTGGCTGGTTTAATAATGAAATCTTTTATATCTATGTATTTTCTACTGTGTCTGGCTTTGGCTATAACATATATGTTTTATATAAGGGATCATAAGTATTTTAATTAGTTTTATCATTGGGGCGCCTGGATGGCTCAGTCAGTTAAGCATCCGACTACAGCTCACGTCATGATCTCACGGTTCGTGAGTTGGTTGGTGAGTTTGGGCCCCCTTGTGGGGCTCTGTGCTGACAGCTCAGAGCCTAGATCCTGCTTCAGGTTCTGTGTCTCCGTCTCTCTCTGCCCCTCCCCCGTCATGTTCTTTCTCTCTTTGTCTCTCAAAACTAATAAATAAATGTTAAAAAAATTAGTTTTATCATAGACAAATAATTTAAGATTTTAAAATTTCTAAAGTACTGAGGTTATTTTTACACGAAACGAGTATTTTACCTTGCCTAATGTTTAAATTGTATTACATTATGGTTAATAAATCAATATTGTCTTTAATAGCCCTATTATATTAGGAATTTTAAGATTGCTGTTGAGGTACAGTATAGCCATTTTTTTTTTATTTTGTAAAATCTCATAGGCCTTTTGAAACAAATAGTATCTTTTCTTAGGCAAAAAGTTCAATAAGTGTACCTATGGAATCAAATTTTAAATTTTATTCTTGAACTCCTGTTTGTGTATAACCTGATTAACTTTTATTTTATTTCACTATTTTATTTTATTTTACTTTTTAATATTTTGTTTATTTTTGAGAGAGAGAGACACAGTGCGAGCAGGGGAGGGGCAGAGAGAGAGGGAGACACAGAATCTGAAGAAGGTTCCAGGCTCTGAGCTGTCAGCACAGAGCCCGACACGGGACTCAAACTCACAAACTGTGAGACATGACCTGAGCTGAAGTCAGACGCTTAACCGACTGAGCCACCCAGGCGCCCCTAACCTAATTAGCTTTTAAAAATTGGTAATCATATTATAAGCATCTCTGACTGTATTTTTCTGAACTTATTTCACATTTTTTAAATATGTTGCAAGTACACAGATTACCCAAACTTATTTCAGGTTTTAAACATAATAGGAATGTGTAGATCATCCAAATAGCCATATCTTGATATTATGTTTATGTTTTCTTAATTTTGACCCTATTTTAGGCTTAATTTTAGGATAATTTTTGACTTAAAATCTACTTTGTCTTATATTTATTTCAGATTTCATTTCACATTTGCCTGTGAAACTTTTCCCTCTTATTCACATTCAGCTCAGTGAATATGGTTATTTAATGCTTCTTTTGGGAAAACAAATAAAGACAGATTTTTTGATTAGTTTTATATGTTGACGTCCCTGCATCTTACCTGGGGGAGTCTGGTCCATTTATATTACTTGCCACTTCTTTAATACTTGGAATATTGACATCTTTTCCCTGATTTTGTGCATCTTTACTTTATTTTCATTTCCATAGTTTTGCTAATATAAATATCCCTTGTTCCTTTTTTCTGTTATCATCTTAACGTTCAATTTATTTACCTGTCTGTCAATTTTGAATTTTCATTTTCTATGGGCTGTTTGTTACATCAATATCAAAGAATGAAAGAAAAGGAACTCTCCCCATTTTCTTATTTCTTTGTATATAACCTGAGTCATTTTAGACATTTAGGCATCATTATCTTAATATTATCTCTGTGTTTGGTGGTTTTCACAGATTTTTCCTTCCCCTCTGTGGCTTAACACATGACAATATTCTTCCTATACTTCATTCCTTCTTTTGTAATTTATTGTTACATTTTGTATTTCCTTGAAATCATTTATTACCTTACTTTTTTCATTTTACTTCTCCAAAATTGATTTAGTGTATTGTTTCTACCTTGTAGAGACAAAGTCTTTTTCATTTCTTTGAAGATACCAAATAAGCACATTAAAATTATTTTATCATTCTTGTACTTTCTTCTGATTTTTGAAGATGTGCTCTTTTCCTGAATCTTTAGGATATTTCTTTTTCCTTGTGTTCCAGTATCTTTTCACAGAACCCTTGGCTGCCATCATTTTTTCTAATCAACAGTCCTTGACTAGAAAAATAAAGATATATATCTATATGGTACCTGGGATTTGCCAACAGTAGCATATCTGGCATGTTTTTCCCCCCACCCTTTCTAGCTCATTAAAAACCTCTTTCTCTACATCTACATTTGACTATCAGATTGATGTACATAATTTCTGAGAAAATTGGTAATGTCTTCATAGCAAATTTAATGGCAAATTGTATGGCTTCTTCTTGGTTTTATTGTTTTTATGAGAAATTGATACACCCAGTTGCCTCCAGAAATAGGGGCTTATTTTAGAGATAGGTATGGCAAGGAAGGAGACAGACATCTCCTGGGATTTTAGGAAAAACCCATTATTGATGGTACTTCGAAGATCCTGGAATATAGTTCAAGAACTGAAAAGATCCAGTGTGGCAATAAGAATCAGGCTCTCTTGTTTAACTCTCACAAGCACATTTCATTAATATTTATCTTCTCAATGTTTCACCACTTAAATGACTAAACCACCTCCATCAACCTCCAATTCTCTTTATCCTCTCACATCTATCAGCTGAAGGTAGATATATATGCAGTGAAGTTCACAGTTTCAGTTTCTGAGAATGCAAACATGGATCTAGATGATTCCTATTTTTTTTTCTAGACAACACATGCACGAATCCATTTTCCAGTTTTCTGCCCAGCAGATAACATGAGGGCTTATATGTTGATGAACACTTGTGATATACTTGTAGAAGAAAACCAGGGATGGAATCATGCCATTAGTGCTTAAGGAGTTTTCTCAGCAGGGAACCGTGGGTTTGGGATGGGAGTGGGAAGGTGGCAGACATTAAATTGATTGGCCAGTTCTCCCACTCCCACTCCATGTGGTGCTCTTTCTGGGTTTGCATTTGTCTAGGACTTTTTTCCTTGCGGAAATAATAAACTTAAGAATCTGTACAACTTTTCTTATGGTCCTCTACTTTCTATTGCTTTCATGGAAAGTGTTGTTTTGAAACATTCATAAATAAAGAGAAAATAGGGGCTTGAGTTATGGGTAGAAAGAATTCTAGAACGAAAGTAGATGCCATGGACATACAGTTTTCTTGTGTCATGCATTTAGGATTTATGTAAAGACAGACTAACTTAAAGGCTTTTTTCTGACTACTTGGAGGAATCAGTCCTGGGCTGATTTTATAGGTTTTATCCAAGAATTTACTTCTCTATTTACCTCTATGAATTATGGGAATAGTAAAAGTTCTGAATGTACCTAGACAGAGGATCTTTTATTGCATTTTCTTCCTTGAGCTATTGCTCTTTTCTGATTTTTGTATACTCACAAACGTATTTTAATAGGTCATGATATTTTTATGTATCTTAGCGGCATATTAGGAAAAGACAACTTTTTACTACTTTGAGAAACTGAAAATATTCTTGCTTAACTTTTCCCGGTCGACTTTGAATATGACAATATGCTTTTGTTTTTGGGAAAAATGATTACTTTTCCGAACTTTTGTCTTACTGAAAAAAAGAATACCCCATATTATTTCTTTTTACTTTCTTTATTTAAAAAAAAATGTTTACTTATTTTTGAGCGAGAGAGAAAGAGAGAGAGCAGAGAAGGGACAGAGAGAGAGAGGGAAAGAGAAAATCCCAAGCAGTTCCATATTGTCTGCACAGAGCCTGACGCTGGGCTTGATCTCATAAACTGTGAGATCATAACCCGAGCTGAAATCAAGAGTAGGATGTTTAACTGACTTAGCCACCCAGGCATCTCTGGTTTCTTTTTTTTTTTTTTTTTATTGAAGTATAATTGACATATAGTGTTGTATTAGTTTCAGGTGTACAATACAATGATTCAATAGTTTCATGCATTACTCAGGGCTGATCACGATGTGTATTCTTAATCCTTTTCATCTATTCCACCCCTCCTCCACCCTTACCTCCCTCTGGTACACATCAGTTTGTTTTATTTAAGAGTCTGGAATTTGTCTATTTTTTTCATTGTTTGTTCATCTGTTTTTTGTTTTGTTTTTTTTTTAATTCTACACATGTGTGAAGTATATGGTATTTGTCTTTGTGTGACTGATTTCCCTTAGTATTATACTTCTAGGTCCTTCTATGTTGTTGCAGATCAATGAGGAAGAAGTAAAACTTACACTATTTGAGGACATGATACTATATATAGAAAATCCTCAAGGGGCGCCTGGGTGGCGCAGTCGGTTAAGCATCCGACTTCAGCCAGGTCACGATCTCGCGGTCCGTGAGTTCGAGCCCCGCGTCAGGCTCTGGGCTGATGGCTCAGAGCCTGGAGCCTGTTTCCGATTCTGTGTCTCCCTCTCTCTCTGCCTCTCCCCCGTTCATGCTCTGTCTCTCTCTGTCCCAAAACTAAATAAAAAACTTTGAAAAAAAAATCCTCAAGACACCACCCAAAAACTGCTAGAAGAGATAAATGAATTTAGTAAAGGTGCAAAATGCAAAATCAATATGAAGAAATCTGTTGCATTTCTATACACTAATTATGAAGGAGCAGAAAGAGAAATTAGGGAAATAATCCCATTAACAGTTGCACCAGAAATAATAAAATATCTAGGAATAAACTTAACCAAGGAGGTGAAAGACCTGTACTCTGAAAACTGTAAAACATTGATGAAATAAATTGAGGACGACACTAACAAATGGAAAGATATTCCAAGCTCATTGATTGGGAGAACAGATATTGTTAAAATGTCTATACTACCCAAAGCAAACACAGATTCAATGCCACCCCTATCAAAATATCAACAGAATTTTTCATAGAGCTAGAACAAAAAATACCGAAATGTATGTGGATCCCACAAAACACCCTGAAGAGTCGAAGCGGTCTTGAGAAAGATGAACCAAGTTGGGGTATCACAAACGCAGTTTGCAAGATCTACTACAAAGCCGTGGTAACGGACGCTTGGGCAACTTGGATTTCTTCTTTTTGATAACATCACCTATAAAGATTTGATCAACAAATGTGATCCAAGTCACCATCCAAGCATCTTTCTCCCCTCTTCCTGTTGCTTCCATTTTCAGTGCTATTCCTTTGGCTCAAGTATTCCTTATTTCTTCTTAACGTTAGTAGAGGGCTCCATTCTTAACATTTGCGTTAGTTTCTTTGTGGTCTATTCACATTTTCATGGGTACAGCATACTTCAATATAACCTGAGTTGCTCAGAACATTATATCCCGGTTCCTTAACGTGATCTTAAGGGTTTCTTTTTGCGTCTCTATTTCTTACCTTAATCCTCAAGAATAATTTGGGCAATTTCCTGAGAGGCATGATGCTCTATCATCTGTTCTTTCCGGCTAACACTCTGGCAAATTCAAACTCATCATTCAAAACCAGACTAAGTACTACTTTCTGTCACTACCTTCGGACAATTGTAATAATTTTACCTCTCCGTGTTCCTATGGCATTTTGCACATATCATACCGTATCTTAAGGGTTTTTTGATTTTCCTTTCAACATTTCTTTTTCTTGTTCTATATTTTGACATTCTTGAGGGAAAGACCTCTTATTCTTTGTGCCATGAGCCACTAATATGCTACCTGAAACACTGTGGACAAAAAAGGAGATACTTTTAATGTTTAAAAATATAAATGATCTGATGCTTCTGGGTCAGTATAAATCCATCATAGCTTCAGAAAAAAATGCCCAGGGTATATCCCTCAGATAATGGGAAACAAATTCATTTTTCTATATAAAGTAAAAATAAAACTGTGTGGAGAATATTAAATATCTTGTTCCACTGAGGTATTTATGAGGTTTTTGAATTGAATTGAAATTCCTCTCTCAATATAAATCCTAGTTGCAAGTCAAGTGTTCTTAGGGGACTGATACCAGAAAAAGAAACAGAAAGAAAACCAAACATTAGGTTTTAGTCTAAGAATTTGAGTGCTTTTTAAAACCCACCAAATATAACCAGATTTATATTTATTTTTACAGAAATGTTTGCTCAGCTAATGCATTCCTAATCAAATAATGGGTGTTCCATGATGGAAATTTCAAATAAAGTTCTTAAGACTGTCAAAAAGTAAATAAGCTAACTAGAATTATATTTCTTTGTTTCCCAGGGGGCCTCATAAATACTTGGAGAAGGATATGGTGTACTTAGAAATAGGCCAGATAGACACTCCAATATGAGCATAGTGAACACTCTTTTCTCCATCCTTTACCCCCAACCAACGATTTCATACATGCCTTCTGAGATGTCTTCATTTTGTAAGAGACAGTTATCTCCATACCCAGTTAAATTTACTTCATTATTTGGTTTATTTTTTACAAACTCCATATCACCTCAAAAAAGTCTACAATTTCATTAACTAATCTAACTTGTTTTGTATAAAACTACTGCCTTAGTGTGAATAAAGGTTGATGATTTTTTTTTATTTGCAATGCAGAGTGCATAGGTGAACAGTGTATACCATTAAATATAATGTGAAGTCATTTTGAAGTTGATTCTGTGTTCTTTTGGTGGAAGCTTTCAAAAGCCTTTGACATGATTCATTCAACCCATAGGGGTTTTCCAACTGAATATAAAGCTTTTCAACCTTACGTCTTGCAACATAGGAATCACAGGAAACTTACTAAAGCAGTGTTCTTGAATGTCCAAACTTAGACTGCAGAAAACAGTCTATTACCAATAACACATTCATGAAAAACATGAATTTATTTTCAGTTTTGTGGTTCATCAGACATTCATAATTAGGCCAAGCTTTCTGAGGCACAATTATGAAAGATTTGATTAAAATAGATTTCGAAGCAGTGAAATGGCATGGCAAAAGTTCAGATTGTCTGTGTTTACTCTTGTTTGAAATATCTCTCAATGGGAAAGATGAGAGCAACTTTTGTAGGGTTGAGAATCTACTTTGTTTGAAAAGAATTCGGTTCACACGTTGTGAGACGATTTGAGAAAAATGAGATTACTGCCCTCTGAGCTCATGAAGCATTAGGACAATTGGCCATACAAGGAAATAGTCAATAGGACATAACTCATCATTAGGACCCTAGAATGCTAAAGCATGCTTGAGGCTTCATTTCTTTTTTTATACTATCCAAGACAGGAAAGTCCACACAAATCTTAAGAAACCTCTGAATTTTAAAATCACATACATGATTATATATATATTTTAAAATCACATTCATTATATATATATATGTGTATACACACACACACATATATATATATATATATATATATATATATATATATATATATCTTCTTCTTCTTCTCATGCTTTCATCCCATCTATCCATTCACAATAGAGTGGCCAGAGCATTCCATTTAAACATGTCAGATCACATTACCTCTTTTCAACCCATCAGTGAATTTTCGTCTTGCTCAGAGTAGAACCCTAAACCCTATTTTTCAGCCTAGTGGGCTGGATTAAAGCAGCAAACAAGGAGACATAATGAAGCACTCAGGGCCTAGCAAAACTAGAAAGCTGTCATCACCCCTAGACCTAAGTGTGTGCATCACTTCCTCTTGTACCCCGAGTTTCATGGCATGATGGGAAGGTGGACCCAAGTGGATAATGCATGCGTAGTGGGTCATTGTTAGGGAGCTCCTAGTTTGAGGACCCCAACCTTATAAGCAAGCTGCTAGTAAATTTTCTCAACATGTATCCCTTAATAAAGATATTCTCTTTCTTATGTTGGATTTTGAACCCACTGTCTACTTCAGAGGAAGATACCATATCATCTTCTAAGGCTATCTGTTTAGTCTGGAACAAAAGTTGGAACAAGACAAGCAGAAAAACAAAAGACTCATAGAGAATATTCTCCTAACGTGCTAGATACATGTCTATATTTTAAAAATACTCCTTATATGTTTTAGGATGTTAAATATTTCATAATGATTCATCAAAACAAACATGAATTCTTTACATAGTTATCTCTGTTTACTGTATATGTTCATTAGAGGAATCTTCTAGTTGTACTATTTCCTTAATATTTATTGCCTATTATATACGTTTGATACTGACAGAAATATATTAAAATATTTTCCTGCTCTTTTTGATTTTTAACTTTATTTTTTGTATTTCTTTAAATTTTGGCTTCAATAGCAATGCTTTTGACACATCGAAGTTTTTTTTTTTAATTTTTGTTTTGTTCTAACTAGCTGTTAAATTTGTTGTGATGCTTTCTACCCATAATATCTATAACATCCATATTACCTATCCAAAATTATCTTATCCAAACTATCCATAATATCTACCCCAATCTGTTGTGATTCTATCCGTTTTTGTCTGAAAGATTATTTTGTCATCATTGTAATCGACACCTTCTGTGAAAATATCTGTTGGGCTCCTGGCTGTAGATAGATAGTCCACTATAACTGAATACTTGAGAAGCTTTTAATAAAAAGACTAATTTACAGAGTTGTGGGCCTAAGATTTGAGGAAGCAAGCAATGGATTGGTGCCGTACCCTGGGAGCGCTGGTATTTTAGCTCTACCTGTTCTGAAACCCTCCTTTTCCCCTCGCCACAGTTACGTGTATTTTAGTGGGATTGACTGAGGTGGTACAGCGAACGCATTCACAGTAGCATGCTTCTTATGAAACTGCCTTTCTACTCCATTCCATCAGGTGTCCCTTCCTCATCCTTGTTATGTCATTGGTACAGCTGGTAGCTTATCCAGCAATTTTCAGGCACTACAACAGGCATTTGTAGACCGAATATGTCAACTTGGAATGAAATCTGAACTTCAATGTCTCTTCCAAATGAAAACTTCTAACACTACTCAATTCTGACCTGTGAGTTCTGCCAACTCAGAGAAAGGAAAGGGGAGTGCTCTGTTCTTGTACATTTTTCCCCATTTTTCCATTCTGCTTCTCCTCCACTCACTGAGAGGCTCTGAGCTCTTCCAACATCAGGGAGGTCAGGGAGGGGAGAAGGCAAAACTTATCGTATTGGTCCATAGTTATAATATGGTGTTTGTGCCTTAAGGGTTCAAATGTTTCGATGCTGGCTTTTTATGGTTGCTGGCAGCTTCTAGAGGGCTCTCTTTAGTCTTTGCATGTGACT
Organism: Felis catus; assembly: GCF_018350175.1. Taxonomy (NCBI): domain Eukaryota; kingdom Metazoa; phylum Chordata; class Mammalia; order Carnivora; family Felidae; genus Felis; species Felis catus. Next base: position 19,390,888 of record NC_058372.1, read on the forward strand.
CTCTCCTTCCAATTAGCAATGGTGTCTTGAAATGTTCATGTGTTTTAAGTCTCTCTGACCAGCCAGAGAAAACTTTTCAGTTTTAAAGGATTTGCCTGGTTCAGTCAGGTCTACTGGGATAATCTCCTGAACTGAAGGTCAGATGACTTAGAACTTCAATTACACCTGCAGATTCTTTTATGGTGGTGCCAAGACTTATGTTTAATTAAATAATCAGAGGATTGGAATTTAGGGGGTTAGTTTTATAATTCTGCCTTTCAAAGCCTGTCTCTGGCCCTCCAGATCCACATCATTCCTGAATGCCACAATTCATTGATTCCATTCTGAAGTCCTCAACCATGGGCCACCTTTCTGTGTTATTTTGGCTAAGGCACTCTAGCCTAGGGGACACTGAGCAATGATCTAGTTGTCAATGTAAAGGTATTTTATAGGTATGATTAATAACTACAACTAGTTGAACTTACATAAAGGAGACTGTCCTTCACTACGGGTGTGGGATGACTCAATCAGTTGAAAGATTTTAAGAACAGAACTGAGGAAGAAGAAATTCCACCTGTGGATGGCAGCATAAGTGTTTCCAGCTTATTCTTCCTGATGGCCTGCCATATGGATGTGGTACTTGGCTAGCCAATTCCCACAGTTGTCAATTCCATGCAATAAATCTATCTGTTTTATATATATATATATATATATATATATATATATATGCATATGTAATATATTTAAAATGTGTATGTATAAATATATACATATGCATGTGTATATATACATGTTTGAATATATATCTACATATATAAATACATACATATGCATATGCATATATACATGGGTGAATGTAAATGTATAAATGTATATGTATATGTATAATGTATATATACATGTGTAAATGTGTATATAATGTATATGTATAATATATATGAAATATATATAACATATTTAAAATGTTGTATGTTGTGTAAAATGCCACACATATATCTCTCCTATATATCTACACTATATATCTACACTATCCATATGTGTATGTGTATGTATATACATACATATATGTATATATATGTATATACATACATATATGTACATATGCACATACATGTACATGTATGTACATGTATGTACATACATGTACACATGTATACATATGTATATACATATATGTATATATATGTATATACATACATATATGTATATACATACACATCTTTCCTACTGGCTCTGTTACTCTAGTGGACCCTCGACTCATACAGTCCATAGGGTCTTGGCCCATAACAATATCAGTTTAGTGTCCGTTTACTGAAAGTCCAAAATCTCATCTAAATATCAAAAGTCCAAAATCTCATCATTTAAATCAGGCACCAAGGAGGCTCCCAGATGTGATGCATCCTGGGTTACAAGACTGCTTCCTCTGTGGACCCAAGGAACTAAAGATGGAGTTATGTGCCTCCAGCACTCCCAACCCACCATGGTGTCTCAGGCTTAGCATCAACAGCCATAGACATTACACTTCAGAAACGGGGGAAACCGGAAGTTTAAAAGGAGTCACCAGCTTTCAGTAGTTTTGAAATTCAGTCATCCACTTGCTTTGGGCTTCAATGCCTGGGGTTAATTCTCTGTGGCTCTCAGTTTTCCCCTCCATATTCATGAAGGCTCCCCCCTGCACCCCACCGCCCACTTGTTTCCACCATCCAGGTCATTCTTTCTTTCACACGGGTTTGCTGCTGAACACTTTCATTGACCTACTTCCTATAAGAAGAATATTGAGGGTCTGAAAGCCCCTTTCTATATAACAAGTTTCAATTAAAACTAGAAATTCTATTTTTTTTTCTTTAATTGGCTCTGTAACATATTATGGTTGCCAGTTTCCTGCTGTAATTTGCACGTTTAAAAATAATTCTTTGCCTGAAGTACAAATAGATGCTTTTTTTAATCTGTGTCTGATAATAGCAAGGTGAAAAGTCTTTGTGATTGTTCCTATTGTGTTTTGTGTATGATCGTTTCCCTTGTGATGTGTTGTTTCTGTGTCTAATCATTACCATTGAATATTTATTTTTATTAATGAGTTGAGCCCCATGATGGCAGTATTTTCTTCCTGAGGAGACTTTAATGGACTTCCATTGATACAGACAATCTGGAATTAGCTTAATCAAAATTCAAGATTTGAGGTTCCGCGGACAACTCATGCAAAGGCTTCTTATGATTATTTTAATCTGGGGTCACCATTGACATTTCAGGAGGTGTTGACATTTAGGTCCCCATCTTATTAGTTGGGGTGAGCAAGGTCAAGACTCCCTAACTTAGACAGACTTCCTTACAACTTAGTTTTTTTATGCATCCTTCTGGATTGACTATTCCCCCAAAGCAAAAACAGCTTTCAGTGCTGGGCTTGTCTCTCTGGGACCTTTGGATATTGGCCAAGTAATTTCTCACTATTGGTAAGTTTTTTGAAGCTTTCAAAAATATTTTTTAGGGGTGCCTGGGTGGCTCAGTCGGTTAAGTGTCCTACTTCAGCTCAGGTCATGATCTTGCAGTTTGTGGGTTCGAGCCCCGTGTAGGGCTTTGTGCTGACAGCTCAGAGCCTGAAGCCTGCTTTGTATTATTGTCTCTCCCCCTCTCTCTGCCCCTCCCCTTCTCACACTGCATTTCTCTGTCTCTCAAAAATAAACATTAAAATTAAAACAAATAAATTAAAAAAAATTAAAAATATTACATACACTCTTTTTAGTTGTTTTCAGTGAAAGGGTCAATCTATCATCGCTCCAAGTGAAGTTTCTGAACAAAGCATTTGGAGTGACTATTCCACTGTAAACAAAACTTCTGAAGCTCTGGGCATTCTTCTAAGTCTGAGTCTAAATCTAGGAAGGCCTAAGATAACATCCCTACTCCGACCTGAGTATAAAATACTTACCATCCATTATGTAAGGTCCACCATTATTCCAGTCTCTTCTATTTTCTACTTAGGCTTGGCGTTCACTCTCTGTTTCTGGCACATGGCCGTCGCCCCTCCCCAGTTTTTTGAGATAAATTAGGCATTATTTATTTTCGACTTTGTTCTTTTGTTGTTGTTGCTGGAAACTCCAGGTGGGTCTTGACTCACAACCCTCCAGCTCAAGAGTCACATGCCCTACCGGCTGATCCAGACAGGTACTGCTAGTTTGTTCATTTTTAAATATTTGCAGATGCAGCATTGCAGAATGAAGAAGCTGAGCTATTTATCTCTTGTTGTATTTTTTCCCCAAGATCTTCATGCAGTTACATTAGGATCGAAGCTCTCTGTATCAACTCTGTTCTGTAGTGTTGGAAGCACACACATTTACATGCACATACTCTTTGTAGATTAGGTTTCTTTTCCCCAAGCAAAAGCAGGCAAGTGCCACATGGACTTTAAAACTGTTTGGGTTGATCTCGTTTACTTTCATTTTTCACCGATTTCCAAAATTCTGTTGACCCTTTACTACAGTTAGGGTTTAACTTTACTACAGTTAGGGTTTAACGTTACCACAGAGGGAAAAAAAAAAGAGTTATCCACTTTAGATAGAATAATTGACATTCTTGCCTCATAACTTCAAATAACTTTCTTTCTGGCAACTGTCTAATGTGAGCATATCAATAATGAGGATCTAAACTTAATTACTAGTCTGATTTTTTTTTTTTAGTGGAAAAACTTATGTGACTTTCTACAATAGCCAGATTATCACAAAGCAGAAAATTTTGCAGATCTGTAAAATCTTATACAGCAGGTTATCTCGAGGTGTCTATTTCGGCATAAGCTTTGCTATCCAAAGAATGAACAGATAGAATCCCACATTTAGTTGCAAGAGTAGTCCCAGCTTGAGGAAGAAATTTCCAGCTGAAGTCCATCTGGGGATGACTTTTCAGAAAAAGCCTTAATTTCAGAAATACCTCATTTTTTTTTCTGATTTCGCCCAAACCAAGTTCTCCTGTAACTAATTATCTTCAGATAATACTGACAAACTAAGTGTTGACAATATCTTAGAAGTTCACAGAATTTTAGAACTGCCTAATTACTTCAAATACTTAAAGATTCAAGGAAATCGCAGCATAATGTCAGACTAGATCATTTATTAAAAAAAAAAGTGATGCTACATTCTAACACTAATGCTATAACACCAACTGGTGCTGTATAATTCATTTCAATTCTGCTACTACCTGGAGTTAGGGCAGACCTCACAATGTAAATTTTTTTTAACATTTATTTATTTTTGAGAGACAGAGTGTGGGTGGGGGAATGGCAGAGAGAGGAGACACAGAAACTGAAGCAGGGTCCAGGCTCGGAGCTGTCAGCACAGAGCCTGATGTGGGGTTGGAACCCATGAGTTGTGAGATCATGACCTGAGCCAAAGTTGGATGCTTAACTGACTGAGCCACCCAGGCATCCCAGACCTCACAGTTTAAGGGTTTAGTCTCACCAGACAGTTCCCACTTCAGGAACCAGTCTCAAGTGTTGGGTTTCCAAAAGGTACCCAACTTCTGTTTGACTTAGATAAAAATTTGGGGGTTTCCACAACCCCTCTTTAGGCTAGATAATTTGCTGAAGGACTCACAAATTCATGGAAAACACTATACATTTTTAAAATTTATTTTAGACAGTATGAGAGAGACAGAGAGCATGAGCTGGGGAAATGGGGAGAGAGAGAGAAAACAATTTTTTTCTTTTTTAAGAGGACTTTTTTTGCTGTTGGTTTTTTGTTGTTGCTGTCTTTGTGTTTTTTAGTTTTTTTTTAGTTGTTTTTTGTTTTGTTTTTTTTTTTTTTTTTTGAGACAAAGAGGGCATAATTGAGCAAGGGTAGAGACAGGGGAACAAAGAGAAGTAAGGCTCACCCAAAGTGGGGCTTGAGTTCACCAGATGCAAGACTTGAACTCATGAACCATGAGATCATGATCTGAGTGGAAGTCAGATGCTTAACCGATTGAACCACCCAGGTGCCCCAAGACAGGTCTGACAGGATCCCCTGTACAGGAGCTTCTGTCCCCATGGAGCTGGGGTGCATCACCCTCTCTGTCATTGATATGTTCACAAACCTCACTGTTCAGAGTTTGTGCCTGGAATTACTATTACATATAATTACATATCTATTACATAGAAATGATTAATGAAATCTTTGGCCAAATAATTGAACTCAATCTCCGGCTCCTTCCTCTCCAGGGAAGTCAGGGAATGAAACCAAAAGTTCCAATCCTTTAATAAATGCTTGGTCTTCAGGCCTGGCCAACTCCTCTGAAACTATTAGGTGTCCTTCATGAGTCATCTCATCAGCATTAACTCAGGTATGGTTAAAAGGGGCTCGTTATAAAAAACAAAAGAATTTCTTATCACTCAGAAATTCCGGACATTTTTAAAGCTCTGTGTCAGGAACTAAGGACTAAGACCAGATATATCCTTTACTATGGTACAGACATTTAACAAATTCTGTGATAAGCTATAAGAACAGCGTCTATGTTTTGGGAAGAACAATTAGAATCAGAGATAAGAAAAACATAAATATTCAATACTAAGACAACCTGTGAAATGGGTGCATATCAGTGTAGCAAAGGATAGACACAAGGAAAATGATAGAAGAGTAATTACCAAAGATGAAAAAGCATATATATTTCTAATAAGTTCTTGTTCATGAACAAATACATCCAAGTGATTATTGTCCCAATATATTAACAACATATCTGGTTCGGTAATAGAAATCTCATTGGAATTATTCATCTCATCAGGAAAACTTAGTTTATATAGCCTTGAAGAAAACAATTTAATTTTAAGATGAAATGAGTTTAGTTTCTCTGAATTTTTTTCTGGCAAGAACAGCTGTTCATATATATTTGCCTATTTCCCAAATTCCCCTCACCAGTACCCCAGAGAAATCTCCTCTGTAAATTCAGTAAGAATCATATTATTGGGAAACTCACCTACTCTCATTTTATTATTTGTAAGTCACAGTCAAGCAGTGTCAGTATGTTGTTATCTGTGACCATACAATTCTACCCTGTACATAAAAAATGACAAGGGCGAGTGAGCAAAAGGTCAAGTGAGGAGCTGAGTGTTCAGTGCCATGTTCCTGGACCTGACGCTAATTTAATGTGTGATTATATATGGCAAGCATTTATCCTTGAACTCTTATTCATTTGTTGAATATAATATACTTGTTAGATTCAAGAATTAATATTCTGTGGTTCTATTTCTATTGATTTCAAGCTGTAGAATAATCATCTGACCTGTGTGCATGAATACACACACCAGCACGCAAATTTGCTTTATACAAATTGGCAGTTCTTCTGACTATAATGAGGAATTGAGAAAACATATCCTTGAAAGGACTTTTTAGAAAAGATGTTCTACTTGTCATTGATTAGCATAAATATCCTTTAATAAATGCATATGTGAATATCATACATAACTTTGACAATGGGTCAGGTATCATGTCTTATCTTCTTGACTTACTTTTTACTCCAGCCACTACTATGGCAATCAACATTTTATCACCCCACCTGAATTGGACTTCTTGCTTTCTATGTGAAGTTCCCCTGAAGTTGTGGCAGGGAATCACACAGAAAATCACTAAAATCACGCATGCACAAACCGGTTGTGGTGGAGTCCACAGCCCATGGAGCAATCTTGAGCAATGAAGAAAGAAAGGATCAGGAAGCTAACTGCCCCTTCCTTCTATCCCTCAGGAACACAAGGCTGGGATTATTCTGTGCACTTTCTCAGAGAGACCCAGTTGGACTGAGTCTCAGTCGCCCTCCACAATGATCAGTTCAATAACGTGGACTGTATTGGACCCTCCTTCTTCCCCATTTCAACTTCTTGTTTTCCACCTCCAGTGCCCTGTGACCACTTCCCAAACAAAACCCCTGCACACAAGCTAATGGCTTAGCTCTATTTTTGGTGAGGGCATACCAAGACTAGGAAAATTGGTACACGAAATATCCTAGGAAGCAGATCTTAAGGAGGAGATTCTGGTACTGGACCACTCACTGCCTCTATGGCAGTAAGAGTCAAGTGTAAGGTTGTAAGCCAGGTGGTATTTAGAAGCATTACAGGTGCTAAAGCTCTCACTGTTTGTGGTTTAGGATGAGTTGTAGTTAGAAGTTGACCACTGACTGAACAATTGGAGTCGATGGCAAACATAGGCCAGTAGCCTTTTGTTAATAGAAGATGTGAAAAAACAAAATAACAGGTTTTTAGCTGGGAATCATCAACTTCAAACATGCTGTGAAAGCCAGAGGCCTCCATCTTTAAAGAGTTATTTAGCTTCTGTATCTGCAGGGAAGATTGTGCTGTAAACCAGACTTCAGATTTAAGTACAAGGGCAGCAACACAGTAAAGAGAATAAATGTCTCAATAAATGTCTCAACGGGGTTCTGTGTGAACGTGCCAGAATGAATCAGAGAGGACACCTGACACCTAGATAGGAACATTTGGGATGATGCGCCTGAGAATCTTACGTCCTTACTTTGTACTGAAGCCTCTTTGCTAGAGAAGAATGGTGTATTCATGCTGGAAGTCCCTGTAAAGAACTTCCCTGATGGGGCGTCTGGGTGGCTCAGTTGGTTAAGGGTCCAACTCTTGATTTAGGCTCAGGTCATGACCTCACAGTCATGAGATCGAGCCCCACATTGGGCTGTATGCTAGGTGTGGAGCCTGCTTAAGATTCTCTCTCTCTCTCTCTCTCTCTCTCTCTCTCTCTCTGTTTCCTCTGCCCCTCCCCTGCTCACGCTCTTTCTCTCTCTCTCTCTCTCACACACACACACACACACACTAAAATAATTGCAAATTGGCTACTATGTTCCAACATATACTAGGGAGTGAATCTTGAGGAGAAATGGAGGAATGTGGAATATAAAAATAAATAAAGAAGAATCTATTGGCATGTGACCCTGCTCTGACTTTGCTCGGCATGACTCTGAGTTTGACTTCCCAGAAAGCACCCTGGAAGCTGAGTACACCATAATCCGAGATCTCCTTGAAACTTGGACTTATCACCTATCGTAAATGAGTTTGAGATACTGGAACAGTGCTGCCAAAGTATTGAGAAAAATTCAAGAAGCTCAAGAGGCAGGGATGTTTCAATGGATTTATACTGGAAGGCAAGAGAACCTACCATCTGACTATGTTCCCTTGGAGGACCTGAAGCACATGCCATCACTAAGAAACTAACGTTAAAAAGATTGGTGGTGTTTGCTCTTCGTAGATTGGAGTTGCCAGTAGGAGATCCTACCGTGTAACTAGGCTCCCAAATATCATGAGTGGTTCAGAAATGACAAAGGTCAGTGGTGACACCAAATTTATAGAGTCAAAGCGCACATAATGAATAAAATGGCAAAGAGGCCCAAGCGGCAACCAGAATGCCTTGCTCTTCAAGGATGCATCATCATGTTTTTTTTTAGTTCATGGTGTTCCTAAGTACAAGATAGACAGCCAAATGCAGTACTGTTAGAACTTTTTAAAAGCAGAGTGGCACAGCAGAAGTGTGCTGGGCCCATAACCCAGAGGTTGATGGATCGAAATCATCCTCTGCTATAGCGCTGGGGCACCTGCGTGGCTCAGTTGGTTGAACATCCGACTTTGCCTTAGGTCATGGTCTCACGGTTTGTGAGTTCGACCCCCAGGTTGAGCCCATGTCATGCCCCACGTTGGGCTCTGTGCTCACAGCTCAGAGCCTGGAGCCTGCTTCAGATTCTGTGTGTGTGTGTGTCTGTCTCTACCCCTCCCCTGCCCATGCTCTCTCTCTCTCTCACTCTCTCTCTCTCTCTCTCTCTCTCAAAAATAAACATTAATTTTTTTAAAAAAAGAAGAACTTTTTAATCCTCCACCATCCCTTTCCCCACCAAAAAACCACAAAAACAAACAAACAAACAAACAATCTAACAAAAAACAGGAACTGACAAGCAAAAGACTGAAATCAGCTGATGTGGTGGAAAATTGAACACATTTCCCCAATTTTTAGATCTAAACGATTTTATTAATGCCCAAAACTCATTGAAAAAAAAACTGACACCAGGGAAGTAGAACTTTCTAAACCAACTTGAAATAGAACTCTCCAGACCATCTTCAGTTAGAACTCTTAAAGCAGAACTCTCCAAACCATCCCAAGAGGACAGTAGCCATGCAGCTGTGCCCTGGGAAAATGGGAAAGCACAGATCTTCCTACCTCTGTTGGAAGCAGAGTATGAGTTGATGCTCAGGAGTGCATCTGAGTTACCACAATGCTTCCCCAGTTAGAATGGGGCGCTTGGAGGCCAGGTGATAAGTAGCGACCTGGCCCGTCTGTCTCACTGTGAGACTATTTGTGTGTAACAGTCCTTCCCAAATCTTGCTACTCATTAAAGTCATTTGGGGGAGCTTTCAAAATTTTGACATCTCCCACCAGCTAGATCTTCCAACTAGCATGAAAGCCAGAGTAGCCTTTGAAAATTTCCCCATGATTATTTCTTTGGTGCCTGAGACTATAATAGGATAGATACACTAAGAATCTAGCAGAACCCTCATGCTTCTCTGAATTACAAACATAGGAGCCATGATGATAAAAAGAAGGGCCAAGCAGAAGCCTTTGATGTTAATCTCCCCATGCGATGGGGAGTAAAACTGACACATACTTTGAATGACCTAGTAAGACTCATGTATGCCACAGGGTGGGGACAAAACAGATAAGGTTTCAGCGTTTGCAATATCACTGTGTATTAGAGATAAATGGTGTATGGACTGCATGTATGTGTCTCCCCAAAATTCAGATGTTGAAGCTCCTAATGCTCAGTGTGGCCAGAGTTGGGAAAGAAGGAACTAAAGTTAAATGAGATCATAGGACGAGGGCCCGGATCTGATAAGATGAGTGTTTTTATAGGAAGAGACACCAGAGAGACTGTTTCTCTCCCTCCCTCCTCCACACGCAAGGATGAGAAAAATCCAGGTAAGGACATGGTGGGAAGGCAGCTGTTAGCAAACCAGGAAGAGAGTTCTCACCCAAAACCAAAATGGCCAGGATGTGGACTTGCTCATAGGCACCCTGCTTCCAGAACTGTGAAAAAAAAAATTCTATTGTTTAAGCCACAGAGTCTATTGTATTTTGTGATGGCAGCCCCAGCAGACTATATAAATTGTCTGGAAGGTATGCTAAGAAATCCCCTTCAAGGTAAAGGAACAATCGTTACCCCTTGTACTCATCACTAAGAAAAAGGCACAGCTCTCAGTGGAAGAATCTTCGAATTTTTTAAGCCTTTTATTGAAGTATACTATGCATATAGAAAAGACACATCGTTAGTGAAAAACGGTTTCTGGTACGCTCCTACGTTCTAGCAGACACTAAGTATTTCACCATGAGGCATCAGTTAACTGTGCGATCAGAACTGGCTTGCCATCATGAGTTGGGTATTATTCTATTCACTAAGTCATGAATTCATTGTACATTGGAAATAGTGTATTCGGGATGAGGCTGGAATAGATTCAGAAAGGTAAAGAAAATCACGAGTGTGGGGGTACAGACTCCCACAGCATCTGTCTTTTCTAAATGATGCCTTTCGGTCAATTCAGACTTATTCACCCACTTGAAAATATTGACCAAGAAGGAAAAAACCTCGGGCCTGTTCCGAGAATAGGCCAGCTAGATATATGCACACTTTTCTAAAAAGGATTACTGCTGCATGCTGCCCCACTTGGGATAGCCCTAATGGACGAAGGAGAAAGGAAATACTCCCAGTGGGCAGAGGTGCAAGAAATGTGGCTTTTTCAGTTTGAGTGGATATATGTATATATACATATATATGTATATGTATATATATATGTATATACATATATACATATATATATATATACATATATATACATATACATATATGTATATGTATATACATATACATATATATATACATATATATATACATATACATATATATGTATATATATATATATATATATGTATATATATATATATATATATATATCTGTACTTTGGGCAGCACAAAGGTCTTGGCCGGTTGATCGTGGAATTGGAAAGAGTAAGATTGGAAGAGTAGAAATAAAGAAGTTGAGGGAAGTCATGTGGCTAAACCCATAGGAGTCATCCAAAGCCAATTCTGTCTCATTATAGCCTCTAAAAGAATTTAAAAAGAGAAAGCACTCAACATAACATACGATGTCAGCCACTGCCGTGCTAAAACAAAACGCTCCTGAACCAAGCAACCATGGAGGCAAGTGGGGACATTATATATGCACAAAATATCATGGATGTCCTCTTGCCAATCGTGATCTAGCTCAATCCACAGCTGAATGACAAACCTGCTGACAGAGTCTGATGGTAAGCCTTCTGAATGATAGCATCCCTTGGAAAGAAGATGGGGTTACTTGATGGAGTTTGATTATAGGGGGGCCCTACCACCCTGAGAGGGAAGTGAATTATTCTAACCAGAACTTATAGCATTTCTGAATATGGGAGTGCCTTACTATCCGTGGGCTTACAAAATGCCTCATTTCCCAGCATGCTATCCCCTGCACCCTCATCTTAAAAAAGAGGATGCATTCTTAAAGAACCACTTTGTTAGCCATTACACGGTCCCCGCTGGCCCTACCACATAATACATCACTTGGAAGCAGCCTGTCTAATAGAATAGTGGAAGGGCCAATTAAAGGCTTAGCTGAGATGTCTTCTCAGAGCCAAACTCTGGGATCTGGTTGTGATTCTTCGGAGGGGGGGGGTATTCTCACAGTGGATACATGGTACTGGTTGCCAGATGATGCCAACCTCAAATAAATAGGCCCTGGAACCAAAGAGAGAAACAGATTAGCCTTTCTTACCATTATTATTTTTTTTTTAATTTTTTTTTTCAACGTTTATTTATTTTTGGGACAGAGAGAGACAGAGCATGAACGGGGGAGGGGCAGAGAGAGAGGGAGACACAGAATCAGAAACAGGCTCCAGGCTCTGAGCCATCAGCCCAGAGCCTGACGTGGGGCTCGAACTCCCGGACTGCGAGGTCGTGACCTGGCTGAAGTCGGACGCTTAACCGACTGCGCCACCCAGGCGCCCCTCTTACCATTATTTTCAATAAGCTCAGTTGTAGAACCTGATTTCCCATCTCTGGACATGTAGATTTTGCTAGACCACATGTTCTAGTCTCCAGGGGAATTACCACCACTAAGGCCCACGGCATGGCTTTCAGTGGACTTAAAAGCTATCTTACCACCCAGTCACTTTGGGCTCCTCATGCCCCTGAATCAACAGGCAAAGAGACTTACTAGACTATGAAGGGTAACTGACCCTAACTACCACAAAGAACTACGGTTGCTGCTACGAAATGCGGACAGCAAAGTGCATCCGGGACCTGAGAGATTCACGGAGGGAGTTTGGACACTAGGTGCCCAGTGATAATTGAGCACAGGCCATTGCAGAGATCATCATAACAAATAAAAAAATAAATAAAAGTAAGTAAGGAATCAGTCGCTCAAGGATTAAAGACCGGGTCATGCCACCGGGCAAGCATCCTAAACCAGGTGAAAACTGAGTGAGGGTAAGGAGAGTCAAATGGTATAGGAAAGGCAGGATGCATATAAGTTACTCTCTCAGGAATGTGGCAGCTGAAAGCCATTTGCAGAAATCACAATCTACCACCACATGAACAGGGAGGGCTTTGACTTAATGAAGGACCCAAGAAACTCTGAATTGTGTATTGCCTCAGCTGCCCTGTATCCTTCTAGCTTCCTCCCTTGGGGCTGCTCTGAAGCCAAGGTTGGGAATGCTGTGGAAACCCACTCAGAATCCACCCCCCAGGTGAATACTGGAGACACGGACTGTAAATAACTCATGGCAACTCTTAGCAGTAGAGGGTAGGAGGCAGTGAATACATGCTCCCCACTCCGTCCTCAGAAGGCACATTCTATCTAGCTTCTCAAAAGGTCCTGATGGGATTGAGGCCCCCAGCCCCACCCCCCCACCCCCCCCCACCCCCCCGCGACATAGCATAACCACGGAGTTGGTTTTCTTTTTACTCAGGTATGGTGAGGCCAACAGACCAGGAGAGGACTACTATTGAAAAGATCATTTGTTACAGTTCCCCTGCCATGCAGGGCCACACAGGGCAATGCCAAGGTGGGTCAAGAGGCCAGAGCCAGAGAGATGGGGAACGTGGATATGGGCCTTTATTGTGGTGTTTGCAGCAAGAAACGGGAGAGAGAGGGTAGGTGGGCTAAGCAGGGCGGCCAGTTTGAATTCTTTCAGCAGGTTCCAGGTTGGGGGATCCGGTAATTTCCTGATACCTAGTCCTGGGCCAGGGGAATAGTCACTTGGAGTGCAAGAGCCTGACGCAGGGAACTGTTTGGGGGATATGGATGGTTTGCGTGTGAAAAGCATGCTCCCAGGAGACTACTAGCTCTAAGAATTGGCTCATCCTGGGAGTTGAAGTCCCTCCAGGGTCAGCCCAGATATGAAGACATCAGAAATACAGAAAGTAAAAAGGCATGTTTAATATACCTTTGCATCTGACTTCCTCCTTCCTTCCCTGCTGTACTCTTCCGAGTTTTCACTCTGCTCTAAAATCACAAATAAATTACCATGATGCAGATTATAATTTTATGCATTGCACTCACAAAGGGAGTTAATGGAAAGGGAAAGGGGTGAGTGGCAGGGAGGGCAGACAAAAAAGATACATTCAGGGGCTCCTGGGGGGCTCAGTTGGTTGAGCTTCTGACTCGATCCTTGAGCCCCCAGTTGGACTCTGTTCTGGGCATGGAGCCTGCTTAAGATTCTCTCTCTCTCTCTCTCTCTCTCTCTCTCTCTCTCTCTCCCCCATCCCTCCCATATTCATGCACAGGTACACATGCTCTCTTTCTCTCTCTCTAGAAAAAAAAAAAAAGATTCATTCCGGCCCACTCCTTCTCCTTTAGATTTCACTGAAATGCCTTAGATTTTGACCCTATGCCTATTCAACAGATTCACTCTCTGTGACTATATGGTCTGCAGGTTGCATTTCTAAACGGAAATGATTTCTGGAAATAAAGATGCCGTGTTGAGAAAAAAGCAGGACTCACCTGCTTAAAGACATTAAAGAGTTACAGCCTTTTGTTTATTTTTTAATTATTTAAAAAGAAATTGGGGCACCTGAGTGGCTCAGTCAGTTAAATGTCCAACTCTTGGGGCGCCTGGGTGGCGCAGTCGGTTAAGCGTCCGACTTCAGCCAGGTCACGATCTCGCGGTCCGTGAGTTCGAGCCCTGCGTCAGGCTCTGGGCTGATGGCTCAGAGCCTGGAGCCTGTTTCCGATTCCGTGTCTCCCTCTCTCTCTGCCCCTCCCCCGTTCATGCTCTGTCTCTCTCTGTCCCAAAAATAAATAAACGTTGAAAAAAAAATTTAAAAAAAATGTCCAACTCTTGATTTTGATTCAGGTCGTGATCTTATGGTTCATGAGATAGAGCCCCGTGTGTGGCTCAGTGCTGACAGAATGGAGCCTGCTTGAGATTCCCTCCCTCTCCCTTTCTCTCTGCTGCTATCTCTCTCTAAAAATGAATGAATACATATACTTATAAGAACAATTCAAAATGAATAAAAATTGGCAATCGGAGCCTCTCCTTGGTGATTAGTAAATTTAAATGTAAAAGCCTGTGTTGTATTTCACAAGGAAAATGGGAGCTAAATCACACAGAGAGTTTTATTAAAGAATAGGAAATGGCATGAAAGGCAGCCATCAAGAATGTAAGCAAATAAACCTGGCGTTCTCAGGGACATCCCCCCTAAGTGCTGAGCCATCTGTCTGCATCAAAATCCAAAGGAACTGCTTGGGTCTTTGAGCACTGGTGACCTCTGTGGGCATATATGAGTGCTACTGCACTGTGGCTCCTTCCTCAAGACCCTGGGATGGCAATCCCACTAGAACAAGGAAAACGCAGTCTCCATTTTACATTGTCCAATGTTGGGGATTGTATAAAACAGGGATCCCTATTCCCCCTGAATCACAGCTTGGTTCTCTGTCTTCTGGGCACACGTCCTTCGGTAGCGTTTTCATAAACTGACCTCAACAGTAGAAAACAGACTAAGACTGCCTTCAAGAAGCCCATTACAGTTGTCAAATCACTGTGTTGTACACCTGAAACTCATGTGTGATGAACTTTGTGTGTCAAATACAGTTCAATTTTTTTTAATCCCAATACGTAGCACTTTTTGAAATTACCGGCAAAGTTGAAGAATTAAATATAAAGAAATGTTAAATTGTTTTGCTGGCTTAAACAAACGGGGAGGCGGGGGTTGGGGAGAAAAGATCTCCACTAGATTAACTACCTCGTATTTCAAAATGTGAAATTCTTTGGCATGAGTCATAAATTTCCCTTTTCTGAGATCTCCCTGTGTACTTTATGAAGGGGCTGAATTTGGAAATCCAAATACAGCAGGGACTAAATTATTTAGAAATTACCCTGAATACCAGATTAGCGAGATTATCTAAAAATAACTGAGGTAATGTAATGCAGAAGGTACCTAATGACCTGTAAATGCAGGTTCTTCTACAACGCTCCCTTTAGGGAGTAGTTAATGTTTCTCAAATGGCTTCGGTGGGAACTGGATGGTTCACAGGAATTGGTAATAAGAGATGATACAGTGATTTTGCCATTATGTCTTGACTTGAGCAACATACAAACAAACCATCTTTCCAAACAAATACGTTCATAAATACTTCAGGAATGTCTCGAATGCTGATAACAGCTGAGAAATCCACACTTCCGATCAGACTCCACAGGCTCACTTGTCAGAATCCATTTTGCAGAGCAGACAGCATGATCCTTTGCGTCTCCCCAGCAGTGGGCTAGGCTATCACTGTATTGTAAAACTTCCATTGCAAACAAAAGTTAATCAGAACTTCTCTCTTCATTTGTCCCTATTTCAATTGGCCTTTATATAGGTAATCAAGTAATTTAGAGAGAGAGCACAGAGAATGGAAGACAAGAGGATAAGGAAGCATTTACTCTCAGGGGCAGTGAGATAAGCACCAGGGGCCAGAACAATAGAGCTGAAAGAGAATTTATAATTACCTATAGCCAGCTTCTTTATCTCATAGATGTGCAAAATGAAACAAGATGGGTTCAATTGACTTGTTCTAGGCCTTAAGAAACACCACAGGCCCAGGTCTTGCCCCCTTGTCTGTCGAAGGCTTTTTCCTCTGCAGCACTTTCCCTCAAAAAGCATCATAAACAGGTCATAGGATGTTGCTGTAAATTATTTATTTATTATTTATTATTATGGGATGCAGTAATAGCAGACAGACGAATCATGACAAGCCAGGTGCTTACCGAAGGTGTCTTTAAAAATGGGTCAAGGTGTCTCCGTTGTTTGTACCCATTACTATATGACACGAATCAAGAAGTGAAAAATTACAGGTAACATAACGGTCTCAATGCTTTTTTTTTTAATCCCACACTATATAGAAAAGAAAATGAGGAAAATAGGAAAATAACAATTCTACCCAATCATTTGATCACACTTACTCATCAAACTAGCTACTCTGACAATTTATAATTGCAGAAGTTTTTTTCAATGCTTATTTATTTATTTTAGGAGAGACAGAGAGAGAGAGAGAGAGAGAGAGAGTAAGAGAGGGATGGAGAGAAAAGAGAGAGGGAGAGGCAGAATCCCAAGCAGGCTCCATACTGTCATCCTGGAGCCAGATGTGGGGCTTGATCTCAAGAACCGTGAGATCACGACCTGAGCTGAAACCAAGAGTCTGATGTTTAACCAACGGAGCCACCCAGGCACCCCTATAATTGCAGAAGTTTTAAGGGATCTATCTGCAAATATCATCAGACAGGCAAATAGTACCTGTGAATGCAACCAAAGCAAAATGTCCATGTACGTGAGTAGGAGGGAAAGCTATTACTCTTCCAAAGAAATGGCCCTGAAATTATTCCTAGTCCCACATAGGAGAAAGGATGCTGTCTTTGTATTCAGATGGGCCTGAAGCTGCTCCCCGTCCAGATATGCACCTCATCTCGTTCGACTTCAGCAAACTCTGGTACAACATGAAACTAATAATATCAGTCTACATCCCATCAGGATTAAACAGGTCAAGTCAGTGACATAAAATAAATGCTCAATAAACATCAATTATTACCATATTCACGTGCTATCAAGAAGAAAAACAAATATGTATGAAGAATTGTATAACATATCCCTATGAACCCACTACTCAGCTTCAATAATTAAAAACTTATGGCCAATCTTGTTTCATCCAAAGCTGTGTCCTTTTCCTTCCCTGTATTATTTGGAAGCAAATCCCAGATATCATTTTTCATCTCTAAGTAGTTCAACAATTATATACAAAAGATAATGATTCTTTTATAATATAACCATAAACCATTATCACACCCCCAAAATGGTAATAATTCTTATTATCAAGTATCTAATCAGAATTCAAATTTTCAACCAGTCTTGTAAGTATTTTATTTTATTTTTATGTTTTATTTATTTTTGACAGAAAGAGAGAGCATGAGCGGGGGAGGGGCTGAGAGAGAGGGAGACACGGAATCTGAAGCAGGCTCCAGGCTCTGAGCTGTCAGCACGAAGCCTGACACAGGGCTTGAACCCACAGACCGTGAGATCATGACCTGAGCTGAAGTTGGATGCTCAACCGACTGAGCCACCCAGGTGCCCCCCAACCAGTCTTGTGAGTATTAATGTGGTTTTTCTCCCAGCGTATTTGAGCCAGGATGTAATAAGATTGGTTGATATGTAAATGCTGTCACTAAACTGATAAAGGTTTCTGTCATTGATTGGTATAATTTGGGGATGAAAATAACCTCTCTAAAAAATACTAACCTACTGCTACAGGTGTTTAAAGAAAGTACAAGAATTGGGGAGCCTGGGTGGCTCAGTAGGTTGAGTATCCAACTCCTGATTTTGGCTCTGGTCATAATCTCACAGGTCGTGAGATTGAGCCCTGCATCGGGCTCTGCACTGACAGTGTGGAGCCTGCTTGGGATTCTCTCTCTCTCTGCCCTTCCCACATTCTCACTTTCTCTCTCTCTGTCTCTCTCTCTCTCAATAAACATTTTTTTAAAAGGGAGGTACAAGAATATAACAGATGACTCATAGATTAGATCATGTCTCCTCTTTCTCTTCCACTCACTTGAAAGGAATAATTAACTTAATTATCCTGGCGAAAGTTCCCATCATTGACCCGTGCCAGACTCACCCTCTTCTTTCTCTTAGTTTGCTTTTGTGAGCAGGCGCTGTAGGGTCACCAAGACAGTAGGAAAGCTGAGTGAGGAGATCTAAGTACAAGAAGGGTATGAGTCCGGGGGTTGGTGGTGCTGGCATTTTGAAGGAGCCTACCGGGTTGGTTTGGTGCTCATATTTAGGGGGTCTACATATGGAAGCATCACACATTTTCCTCCTATAATTGTATTCAGCAACAACTGAGTTCCCTCTAATAGTGTTTCACAGTCTAATTTTCTCTGGAGACATAACTATTCACAAAGAGCAGCTAAACAAGGAAATGGCCCATTTCCTGCTCTTGGGTTTGGGGAGCAGAATACTATAATGGACTAGTAGCTGGAGAGAAAGTCAAAGGCAGAGAGGATAGTGAGGATGATACGCAAACTCACGAGCACGCAGTCAATAAAGCTGGTAGAGGCAACTCCTTTTCTTCTATTTTCTTTCCCCCATCAGCCTCCAAATAAAGGTGGCCTGTTTGTGCGTAATAATGCCGTTGTGTATATATCCTTGTTTTCAGCTGGAGATGAGTGAGGCGACACGTAAGGGGGTAAGAGACAGGACATACCTCCAGCCGTAGCAGCTTTCCAAAGGCGACTGTGTCAAAGGTGACATGGTTGAAAGGACCAAGAAATTTGCCAGAGATTGAACCAAAGAAACAGATGGTTGGAAAAACGACACACAAGGCGTGCCTTTGTAACTTCTACTGTCTTCTACAAGTCGTTAATCTGATCTTGTCGACCAATAGGATTCTTAAATATTTGTAATATATCACGGATTAGAACTTCAGTCCCTATTGAATAATAACAAGCATTAGATGTGTTTAAATAAGTTAAACCACCATGCAATTATGTTCCAGTTTCACTGAAGTTGATCCAGACCCAGTTGAAGTAGGCTATAAATAAGGCATTATTTAGGTCACGCAATTGTTCAAACAAAGCCTGCAAAGGGTGGTTGCTCTCTTAAATATTGTGGTAACTGCAATAAATTATACACGTTTGAAAGGGACGTGAATCTACTTTGGAGACAAATTTATGACCATACAATAATGTAATCATGGGCTTAAATAAAAATAAGGGGGGGTATCAAATCTGAGGAAAGTCCTATTGGAATAAAGATTTTCTCTTTGTTGGGCATATAGAGCAGTTTCTGGTGTGCGATGCTTAATAAACATTATGAATGTATAAAGTAATAAAGCCATGATCTTGCCCGACCAAGATGGATTTGCACCAAGTGAGTAGCACAAATGGCCATCCTATCTGGCAAGACAGAACTGGTAAGTCATCTGTAAAGCCTCCTCTTTCTCTCGATATCCCATTTATCTCCAGGTTCTGCAGTGTAGGCATCCTGCGTGCCTCTCAATTAATGCTTTTCTTCCTTCCACTGTTCCATCCTGTCCAAGCTGCCAGACTCACCACACTGCTCTGCTAGCCCAGCCACATAGATTCTCTACCCTTCTGCGGAGAGAGCTTTTAAAAATGTATCTGGACAGGCACCTGGGTGGCTCAGTGAGTTAAGGGTCCAACTCTTGGTTTTGGCTCAGGTCAAGATCTCATGGTTTTGTGAGTTTGACCCCACGTCAGGCTCTGCACTGACAGGGCAGAGCCTGCTTGGGATTCTCTCTCTCTCTCCCTCTCTCTCTGCCCCTCCCCTACTCACACTGTCTCTGTCTCTCTCAGGAGAGACAAAATAACTGTATAAAATAAATAAACTTTAAAAAATTAAAAATAAATTAAAAAACTAAAAATGTATCTCAGGGTTCCTGGGTAGCTCAGTCGGTTAAGTGTCACACTCTTGGTTTTCGGCCCAGGTTATGATCTGGTTCATGAGTTCGAGCCTCACTTTGGTCTCTGGGGCTCTGCATTGACAGTGCAGAGCCTGCTTGGGATTCTCTCTCTCCCTCCCTCTCTCTCTGCCCCTCCCTGCTTGCATTCTCTCTCTCTCTCTCAAAATAAATGAATAAACTTAATTTTTTTAAGTCTATCTCTAAATGTATATCACCCACTCACATTTCTTCCTTCCCCTTAAACCTTTTAAAGGCTTCCAATTAGTCTTAAGATTAAAGACCTACATACTTCAAATGACCCACAAGACATTTCCTGTGTTCAGCCAAGCCTTTGCCATGCAACCTCTCCCCTGCCCAGAGCACCACACTGCTAGCCCCCTCCCCCCTTTTTTAAAGCTTATGTATTTATTTGAGAGAGATAGAGACAGTGCAAGTGAGGGAGGGGCAGAGAGGCAGAGAGAGGGAGAGTGAGAGAGGGAGAAAGAGAGAATCCCAAGCAAGTCTGAGCTGCCAGCGCAGAGCTGGACTCGGGGCTTGAACTCATGAAACCATGAGATCATGACCTGAGCCAAAACCAAGAGTCAGAGGCTTCACCGACTGAGCTACCCAGGTGCCCCCTCATCACGAGGCCTTTGAATATACTGCTACTTTAGCTCTACTTTCCCTCCTGCTTTTGTCAAGCTAGTGTTTATTCAGTTCATACTTCAGATCTCAGCTGAAACCTGAACTTTTTCAGGGATGCTTTCTCTAATCCCCCAGAATAGATAATTCCCCACTGTTTATAAATTCTGGCAATACCAAGTAACTTATCATTGTAGCACCTGGAACCATTTATATTTATTTGCATGGTTATTTCATTAAAGGCTGACCCCATCAGGAGATTCTCCCTGCAGGGAAAGTAGAAAGTGTATCTTTTTTTTTCAGCTTTATATCACAACACCTCAAAAAAGTAACTGATACATAATTAAGGGCTTAGATGGATGCATCCCTTCCTATAGTGCACATAAGTGAACACATCCCTATTTCCTCTAGGATATTAAGGGGAATATTATAGGTACAGCAAAGCCTCTACTGTTTACTAAGGTGTTTCCATGATTTATCTGAAGCAAACATATATAAAACAATTCAATCAGCTATGATGTATATAGAACCTATATTTGTGCTCAGTATTATGACAAACTCTTTTTGTTTTTCTTTTTTTTTTTTTTTTTAATTTGAGGTATGTTTTAGATCGAGCAAAATCCACTCTTGACTGTGTGAAGTTCAAAAAGTTTTGGCAACATATGTAATCATGTAATCCGCTCCATCACCCCAGAACACCATCCCGACCCATGCCTGGTCATTTGTGGCTGCCTCAACACCAGTAGCCCGTGGCTACCACTGATTTGTTTCCGCTCCTTTTAAATTTGCTTTTTCCCCGAGGTCATATAAGATGTGACAGTATATGGTCTTTTATATCTGCCTTTTTTCACTTAAAATAATGCACTTTAGCTTCATCTATCTTGTCGCATCTGTCAAGAGTTCTTTCCTTTCCATTGCGCAGTTTCATTTAATTATATGGTAGATTACAGTTTGTTTATCCATTCCTAAATTGAGTGACATAGTGACCAGTACTACTTTGTGGGAATTATGAATGAAATCGGTCTAAACATTCGCTAACGAGTTATTGTGTGAACATAGGTTATCAGTTCACTTGGATAAATACCTAAAAATGTGATTGCCAGCTATTTCGAAAAGTCTGTGTTAAGTTTACCAGAAACTGCCACAGAAATTTCTGAAATGTTTGTAATACTTTTTTTTTAATTCCAAATATATGAGTTTCAATGGATCCACACCCTTGGCCACACTTTGTGTTATCTATCTTTTAATTTTAACTATTCTCCTGGGTGCATCGTGATATCTCATTATGGCTTTAATTTGAATTTCTAAAATAACAAATGATATTAAGCATCTTTTAGGTACTTATTTACCATCCTATGTGCAACTGATCAAGTCTTGTGTACAGTTTTTACTGCATTGTCTGTTTGTTTTTTTATTACTGAGTTGCCAGAATTTTGTATATAGTCTAAATAAAAAATTCTTTATCCAGTTCCTAATTTGCAAATATTTTCTCTCAGTATCTGCTTGTCTTCTCATTATCTTTACAGTGCAGAACTTTTTAATTTTGATAAAACTAATTTATCAAACTTTTAATAGGTCATGCTTGTGGTGTCATATGTAATCACAAAGATATTCTCCAATGCTTTCTCCTACAAGTTCTATAGTTGTACATTTTACAAATAGGTCTTTATCCAATCTTTATTTAATTTTTGTATAAGTTTTGAGAAATGTGTGGCAATTCTCTGTCTTTTTTCCCCTGTGATTCCAGGTTTCTGGTGGATTTTAAAATGCTGTGATTTTTTAAATTTTCTCTTATAATCTTGAGAGCAAAGCTTTTCCATCTTTCTGCATCATAAGGAGAAGCAGGAAGCCCCCCACATGTTCTAGCAAGTATGATATTTATATCTGTGTCTATCTATCTATCTATCTATCTATCTATCTATCTATCTATCTATCATCTATCTATCATCTTTCATTCAATCTATCATCTATCTACCTATCATCTATCTACATATCATCTATCTATCCATCTATCATCTATTATCTATCTATCTGTCATCTATCATCATCTATCATCTATCTATCTATCTATCTATCTATCTATCTATCTATCTATCTATCTATCATCTATCTAAATAATATCAGAAAGCTCTATAATCAATAGTAGATGTAAGTTACTGATTTATAAATAAGATAGAAATACAAAATTTAGGAATCAGGGAAAGTTTGGGTAGGACTACTTTTTAAAAGAGCTACTCATTCGGGCGCCTGGGTGGCTCAGTCGGTTGGGCGTCCGACTTTGGCCTAGGTCGTGATCTCATGGTTCTTGAGTTCGACTCCTGCGTCTGGCTCTTTGCTGACAGCTCAGAGCCTGGAGCCTGCTTCAGATTCTGTGTCTCCTTCTCTCTCTCTGCCCCTCCCCTACTCACGCTCAGTCTCTCTCTCTCAAAAATAAAATAAACATTAAAAAAAACTTAACAGAGCTACACGTTATTTAGGGAGGATTGGAGAATCCACATAATGTAAATGTATGAACGATTTAAGTTCATCTCCTCAAGAGCAGGCATATTTTGTTAAACATGGAACACACGGTAGTCTGGTAGTCTGCAGTTTGACCGTTAGTTTCAAGTCCGTAAGCATGTATGAGGATTGTAACTAGCAACATTTTGTTCAAGTAGGCCACACATGGTTCTCCTTTCTTGGCCTTCAAAATAAAAGCAGTAGTGGAAGAATAAATAGGAAGACAGTGTGAATAAGATAGAACGAAAGGATTGTCATCCTCACAAGTGTTGCTTAATGAAGACTATGGCAGACATCAAGCTGGACCACTAAATGCAATTTTAGAAAGGGAATCTCACTAAGAAATATTGCTACAGTTACTCAACTGCAGAAATTATAGAGAGACTTTCTAAACATTCCAATGTTGGATTCAAAATAACAACAGTTGTTATGATAAGCAAACCTCTTGGTCTTTGTTAAAGGGTTTCAAAGTCTTGCATCAAGAATGGACTGTAATTCATCATTCAGTTCTAGCAACACAAAGAATTTGGAAGAGATTGAGAGAGAAAGCATGCAAGCGAGCATCTAACTTTCTATTCCTAGGAGTAAGGAGCCAGTTATCAGAAATTTCATATTGGTAAAATCTTCATTTCACTATAGGTCAATACAGAAGAAAGAAAACATTTTTCTACAAAGGTCTGTGCTTCTGTCAGATGGCAGCACATTAAATTGTTTGAAAAATCCACATCCTGGCATGTGAGTATTTCTCAAAGCTAACTATTCATAAAATGTTGACATATCATTACTGTAACTGTCAACAGACGCGGATACTGGTATGATCACATGAAATTCTATTCTCGAGGAGACCAGAAATCACAAGACTACACTGAGAATTTTTAGAACACTGGTACTCAAAACAAGGAAACGGTCAGATTTATCTGAATGTATAAGAAATATGATTAAAAAGAACAGTTTCAAAATAAGAAATTCTGAAATAGTCACTAAGCCAGAGATTTAAGTAACATCACAAGTCATTAGAGAGACCTATTAACTACATTTGAAACAGCAAAGCATACAGCTTGGCAGGTCATTATACATGGAAAAATTCATTGTTGAGTACGAAAAGCTTTTATAAACCTTGCCTGCATTAACCATGGTTCAAATCAGTGATACACTTTGATGCCTTTGGAATATGAAGCTTTACTCAATTTTTTTTATGCCACATTGAAGTGGAGATTTTGATATTTGTTTTCAGGCATTCTCAGGGTAATTTAATTTGAGGAAGAGTATAAACTATAGAAATGGAATTCCCCTAGGTAATGATTAAGGAAAAAATATGTTTAACAAATTTTGGGGTGTTTTCTCAATCATCTCCAAATTGTTTATAGACCAATAAAACTATCAGATCTTTAAAAAATAAATTCAACAATGTTCTTCCAAAATCCGTCGTATTCTCTCTTTTGGTAGTTTATACATCATCAATATTAATTAGAGCCACCATTTACTGAGTGCTTATTTGTTGACAAGGAGAGTAATTGGGGTTTTGCCTATGTTATTTCATGATCAGTAATGTACAACTAGGTTAGTTCTGTTATTTCCCAAATAGGGCAGAAATTCAAAAGGGCGCTAGATAGAATGTACGACATTATTAGTCAACTCAGATGTTGGTGATTCCAGTGAGCGAGCTTTCTGGATCCCTTGCTCATTTTTCATTCTGCTCGTGTTCTCATCTTACTGTTGATTTCTGGAAGCCTCTTAATATTTCCTTCCATGAAATAATTAAGCACTAATAACCTAAGGCATAATCTGTATGTAGCCATTTGACTCATCCCTTTTGCATCTCAAGTGGTTCTTGTTATACACCATTGTTGGGTAATAAATAAGAAAATAGTTACTCATATCATGTTCTGTGTTACGGTTCATATGAAGAACCTGGTTGAGAAAGGCCATTGGAAAAAATCATGACACATAAGCTGGGTCATTTTGCTCTCTCTTGATTCCCATTTAAAATTGGTGAGGAACCTAAGGGCCAATCCTTATGTATGATGCTATTTAATCATGGTTTCCCTAGGCTTCATCATTTTGGATTATAGAGAATTTTAAGTGGTAGGCAGGAAATTTAACACCACTATCACATCTAGACTATCAATACTGTTACAGATTAGTTTATGTGTTTAGTTATTTTTCTCATTGCCACAGAAGTATAGTAAAATAGCGGGGCAATATTTAGAGATTAAAATGTTATCAAGGGAAAGAGAACTGAAGAAAAATCTTACATAAGGGTTAGGTAAAATAAGATTGCTAGATAATAAATTTCAAAAGTGTCATTTTCAGCAAGGTCCACTACAGGATTGTTAAAAATGCAGATTCCTGACACCAATTCAGTAAGCTATTTACTGGTTCTCAGATGGGGCCATGGAATCTGTACTTTAATGGGTATACATATGTTCTTTCTTTTAAGAAACCTTGAACTCTTTTTCCTATCTTAATTCATGAGTATTATATTAGGAGCATTAGGAGTGGATAATTTCTATCTACCCATTATGCTAATATTCCTTTGAATGCAAGGGTACCTACCTACAAGCCCATCCATTCAACTGGTGATTTTAAACTATAAAACAACAATTGTTTGGACAGGATTGTCCAAAACAATTCACATCTTTGTAATTCAAGCACATAATCTTTTCAGTATACCTCAGCACACTGATTATACTGGTTTTCCCTCTATACACTAAATATATGGTTGATAAATATTGTTGAAAACTAATTCCTAAACTTAGAGATGGCATCATCTGTCATGTAATTAAATCCTTTCCAAGGATTTGGAAAAATTGAGGCAAAGAATAAGCAACTTGCCTAAAATGATCTCAGATTAGTCAAAATAAGCTAGCTATTCTGTGATCTGTTACTAGGTTTTGAAAGAGAACCACTTGAGTCCCAACTTATGGCCATGACAAAGTAACTGGTATTAGACTTGGCCTCATACCCAAAACAACAAAAAAAATTACACAAAATTTAGAGGTATCTCTTTTCATATATTGGACGATAAGCATCTCAGGTCTGTGATTATTGAGAAGAGGGTAAAAAAGTGATCTGAATCCCAAATAAACCCACAATTACCCTGGGTTTCTGTTTAGGATTATTTTCATGTCCCAAATTACAGAAAAGGTGTCCACAATAGTGATAGCCTATATATAGTCTGAAGAGTTTTCTCTAAAATAAACTTACTGTTGGTTACCTGTGATTCTTTTTGGAGTGACGATTGACATTGTTTATGATTACTCTGTGGGCAGTTTTACTCTAATTGGAGTCATTCTATTAGAATAGGTGGAACAAAATTTGTGCTTGACTTTAGCTAAGGTGATCAATGATAACCATCTCATCCCTGCAAGGCATATAGGTCAGCCTCAACTTAAAAGTGAGAGTTGTTATGGACTATAGCATTGACCCAGAATTTCTTCTTGTTGGTTAAGGGAGAGTCTGTGAAATTGCTAATACATCCTTCTATACATGGTTTAATGCTTCGGGTCGAGTGGAAAAGTAAGTTCAGAAATGTAAAGAAAAATCCACCTGGCTGTTTAAGATATACTATGATTTTTTTATGGGATTTATTTAGTTAACTGGATCTGGAGCCCTACAGGGAATGGTTGAAGTCAATGCTACAGGTTGCTCTCAACTTGCTGTTTGAAGTCTGTAGATTGTAGTCCTTTTTTTTTATTTAAATCCAAATTAGTTAGCATATAGTGCTATATAACTATATAAGCATATAGTGCTTACATATAACACCCAGTGCTCATCCTAACAAATTCCCTTCTTAATGCTCATCACCCATTTAACCCATCCCTCCACCCAACACTCCTCCAGCAACTTCTCTGCCTTTAAGAGTCTCTTTTGGCTTGCCTCCCTCTGTCTTTGTCTTATTTTTCCTCCTCTTCCTTTATGTTCATCTTTTTTGTTTCTTAAATTCCTCATATGAGTGAAATCATATATTTATCTTTGACTGACTTATTTCACTTAGCATAATACATTCTAGTTCCAACCACGTTGTTTCAAATGGCAAGATTTCATTCATTTTGATTGCTGAGTAATATTCCTTTGTGCATATATACCACATCTTCTTTACCCATTTGTCAGTCAATGGACATTTAAGCTCTTTACATAATTTGTTTATTGTTAATAGTGTTACTATAAACATTGTGTCCCTTTGAACATGTGTCCCTTTGAATCAGCACTGCTGTATCCTTTGGATAAATACCTAGTAGTTCAATTGCTGGGTCATAGGGTAGCTCTATTTTTAATTTTTTGAGGAACCTCCATACTGTTTTCCAGGGTGACTGTACCAGTTTGCATTCCCACCAACAGTGCAAAAGGATTTTTCTTTCTCTCCATCCTCGCCAACATCTGTTGTTTCCTGAGTTGTTAATTTTAGCCATTCTGACCAATGTGAGGTGGTATCTCATTGTGGTTTGGATATGTATTTCCCTGATGATGAGTGATGTTGAGCATTTTTTCATGTGTCTGTTAACCTTCTGGATGTCTTCTTTGGAAAAATGTCTGTTCGTATCTTGTGCCCATTTCTGGATTATTGTTTTGGGGGATTTGTTATTTGTTGAGTTTGTTAAGTTCTTTATAGGTTTTGGATACTAACCCTTTATCAAATATATCATTTGCAAATGTCTCTCCCGTTCTGTCTGTTGCCTTTTAGTTTTGTTGATTGTTTCCTTTGCTGTGCAGAAGTTTTTGATCTTGATGTAATCCCAATAATTTATTTTTATTTTTATTTCCCTTGTCTCTGAGACATGTCTAGTAAGAAGTTGCTGTGGCTGAGGTCAAAGAGGTTGCTGTCTGTTTTTTCCTGTAGGATTTTAATGGTTTCCCATCTTACATTTAGGTCTTTTATCCATTTTGAGTTTATTTTTATGTATGATATAAGAAAGTGGTTCAGGTTCATTTTTTTGCATGTTGCTGTCCAGTTTTTCCAGCACCATTTGCTGAAGAGACTGTCTTTATTCCATTGGATATTCTTTCCTGCTTCGTTGAAAATTAGTTGGCTACACGTTTGTGGTCCCATTTCTGGGTTCTCTATTCTGTTCCATTGATCTATGTGTCTTTTTTTTTGTTCCTGTAGCATTCTCTCTTGATGATTACAGTTTTGTAACACAGCTTGAAGTCTGGAATTGTGATGCCTCCAGCTTTGGTTTTCTTTTTCAATACGACTTTGGCTATTCGGGGTCTTTTATGGTTCCATACAAATTTTAGAACTGTTTTTTCTAGCTCTGTGAAGAATGCTGGTGTTATTTTGATAGGGGTTGCATTGAATGTGTAGATTGCTTCGGGTACTATTGACATTTTAACATATTTGTTCTTCCAATCCATGAACATGGAATGTTTTTCCATTTCTTTGTGTTGTCAATGTCTTTCAAAAGCTTTTTTTTTTTAGTTTTCAGCATACAGACCTTTTACCTTTTGATTAGGTTTATTCCGAGGTATTTTATGGGTTTTGGTGCAACTGTAAATGGGACCAATTCCTTGATATCTCTTTCTACTGCTTTGTTATTGGTGTATAGAAATGCAACTGATTTCTGTACATTGACTTTATATTCTGTGACTTTGTTGAATTCGTTTATCAGTTTTAGCAGTTTTTTGGTGGATCTTTCAACATTTCTACATAGAATATCATGCCTTCTGTGAAGATGCTGGTTTTAGTCTTACTTAAATGCTATATGAAATACACTTAATGCATTTCTTTCTATCCTCTGGTGATCAGATTGATCAGAGTGGCGGATGGAGTGGTATACTCATATTTCTATTTTCTAGTAGGCCAAATAGAGCAAAGTTCAGGTAGGTTTGCTTGTAGATCATTAAAAACAACAAGTTCTCTAAGCTCAGCATTCCTCAGCTGCCACGCAAACCCATGTACAGCATATACCCTAAACCCCCTGAATTTCTTCCATGAGACAGGAGGGACTAGGGAGCTAACTAAACATGATGCTCATGCTTCTTGCTGTGCTGTGAGTAAGGAATTCCTTTTTTTATGAACCAAGATTCTTGCATTTTTTGCTAACATCCATGAAATCATGGCAAGATATTTTGTTACCTTGCAGTGGAGAAGTAATTGCAGATCTTTCACAGCTATAGACACAAGGATGTGAGGCACAAAACGAGACCACATACTAACAGAAACAAATGAACTGAACCATATTTCAAATGAGTAATATTACTATGGGGGGGAAGAACCAACCCAAGTAACTTTCTAACATAATGTTTGGACTATTTCCTCGGGCTAAATGCAAAAAAATTCTGAATAATAAATTTTTATTAGTAAGTTTTTTTTTTCACAGAAGCATAGATCACAATTCTGAGTACACTTCATGTTTATTGTAGGATTGAGCAGTATGTAAATACAGTGTGGATAATAATAGCCAGTTTTCTGACTATTGAAAAAAAAGAGTCAAAAATTAAATGGGGAATTAGTAAAATTAATGCATTAATGTGAACTTCTGGGTTTTAATGTAGATGGACGGACAGATAGATAGATGATAAAGAGTAAATGGATGGATATAGATATGCATGCATATATATGGGGGTATTTGCATGTTTTTGCACATCTATGTGTGCTATATGTATAATAAATATGTCATCTATTTCACAGTTTTAACCATTGAGAGGGCTTAGACACGCTGATATCCCAATAGAAATGAGCATACCTATACCCACACCTTGGTTTCTGAATATCTTTTTTTTTTAGTTTATTTTTTTATTTCAAGAGAGAAGGAGAGACAGAGCATGAGCATGAGCATGAGCATGAGCATGAGCATGAGCAGAGAGAGAAAGAGAGAGAGTATCCCAAGCAGACTTCACACTGTCAACACAGAACCTGACGCAGGACTCAAACTCACTAACCCTGAGATCATGACCTAAGCCCAAATCAAGGGTTGGATACTTAATTGACTGAGCCACCCAGGTGACCCTCCAGATATCTTTCAAAAGAAGGACACAGGGATCCATGGTGTGATAGCTAATGTCAAGATATGAACAATAAATATAGACAATTAAAATGATTCATGGCTTTAGCTGCATTCTACAAAGTAGTAGATTTGTTTGTTTTTTTGTTTGTTAAATCAGATTTCTTGATTCACAGATTTTTTACTTGAAACCTGGGTTCTTCAGAAGTATGCTAATTTCAGAACATTTGAGCTTTTCTTACTTTATTATTATCGATTTCAAGTTTAATTCCATTTAACTCTATTTTTGCCAAAGTTTACATATTTCGATCATAACTTTTTGTCACGTTGGCTCTATATCTCACAAAATCCATCTCTGGCATATCACAGTGAGCCTGTAAATAATATTATACCATTGCACATTAACTACTTGTAAAAATGTAATAAATAAAAAGAAAGTTCAGAGTCACCAATCTACTTACCATTTCCTGTTTTCTATTTCCTTGTGTAGAAACATCTATTTTTCTTCTCTCTGAAGAATTTCCTTTAATATTTCTTGTGTTTGGCTTCTGGTAATGCTTTCTGAAGCATTTGTTTATCTGAAGTTTTTGTTTATCTGAAAAAAAATCTTTATTACACCTTTGATCTTGAAATATAGTTGGTTTTGGGTAAAGACCCCTGGGTTAGCAATATTTTCCCCCAATAAAGGTGTCTCCACATTATCTTCTGGTTTGCATAGTTTTGATAAAGAAGTCTTCTGTCATTCTTATCTGTGTTTTTTGTACACACTGTATCTTTTTTCTTATGCTACTTTTAACTATTTTTCCCATTTTCTGTGGTTGTTGACAGTTTGATTCATTATACCTCGGTATATTTTTCTTTGTGTCTACTATGCTTAGAGTTTATTGAGTTTCTCTGATCTCCAAGTTAGCAGTTTTCATCAAATTTGGAACATTTTGGTCATTAATTTTAATATTTTTCTAGCCCCAAGTCTCTTCTCTTATTCTGGAACTCTAGATAAAGATGTGCTAGATTTCCCGAAGGTGTCACAGAGATTATTGAGGTTTTGTTTATTTTATTTTTTTATTATCTCTCTCTTTCTCTGTCTCTCTACACCACATTTGAGTGAATTTCTACTGTTCTGTAATTTCTTCTGCAGTGACTTATATGCTATTAATCTCATC
Organism: Felis catus; assembly: GCF_018350175.1. NCBI lineage: Eukaryota > Metazoa > Chordata > Mammalia > Carnivora > Felidae > Felis > Felis catus. Next base: position 19,422,087 of record NC_058372.1, read on the forward strand.
TCCTGCAGTGATTTATATGCTGTTAATCTCATGCAGAATATTTTTCACTTCACTTACTACTTTTCTTATTTCTAGAAGTTCATTTTTACATCTTCCTTCTCAATTTTTTTTATCATAGTCATATTTTCCTTGACCTTTTTGAATTTACTCGTAAGAGCTTTTTAATGTTCTGGTCTACTACCTTTATCATCACTGTTAATTCTTGTGTCCTCCTATTGTGTGACTTTTCTCCTGTCTATGAACCATATTTTCTTGCTTTCTTGCACACTTACGAGTAATTTTTAACTAAAAAATTATTGATGTATAATTGACATATAACTTTGCATTAGTTTTATATGTACAGCTTTAGATGTACTGAGGAATTTTTGATTGGATAATGTACATTTTGAATTTTACATTGTTGGGTGTTGGATTTTGTTATATTCCTTTTAAAATGTTGACTCATGATTCATCGTGCTGTTGAGTTACTTTGGATCAGTTGAATCCTTTGACAACTTACTTTTTAGCATATTGACATATATTCAGAGCAGTTTTCACCTAGGGTAATTCAGCCTAACCACAAAACTGATACTCTCGTGAGAATTCTACCTGAAAGCCCATGTATGATGAAATCTTTCCACTCTGGGTGGTGGGAATGTAAGCTATTCACAGGCCTGTGTGAGCCCCAGGACTGTTCAGACTTCTCCCTTTTGATAGATTTTTTTCCTTGGCCTCAGGCAATTTTCTCACACATGTTTGGAGTCAGGACTCAAGACTCTCAGGACCTCTTCATAGGCCTTTAAGGTTTCTCTTTGTGTAGCTTCCTCCTTTTCACTACTTTATCTTTTTTATTTTTTAAGAGACGACATATAACATTACATGAGATTTGGGTATACAACATAATGGTTCCATATTGCAAAATGATCACCACGATAAGTCTAGTAAACCTCCATCACCACACAGGTACACATTTTTTTATGTGTGATAAAAGCTTTTAAGATTTACTTTTAGGGGGCACATGGGTAGCTCAGTCGGTTGAGCGTCCGACTTCAGCTCAGGTCATTATCTCGTGGTCTGTGAGTTCAAGCCCCACGTTGGGCTCTGTGTTGACAGCTCAGAGACTGGAGTATGCCTCGGATTCTGTGTCTCCCTCTCTCTCTCTGCCCCTCCCCTGCTCATGCTCTGTCTCTCTCTCTGTCAAAAATAAATAAACACTAAAAAAAAAAAAAAAGATTTACTCTCTTAGCACCTTTCAAATAATAGAATTATTAACTATAACCATCATACTGTAGGTTATTATTATACAATAACTTATTTCATAACCAGAAGTCTGTACCTTTTTTTTTTTTAATTTGAAAGAGAGAGACAGAGAGAGACAGAGAGAGGCAGAGAGAGAGAGAGAGAGAGAGAGAAATTCCAAGAAGTCTCCATGCTCAGCATAGAACCTGACTCGGGGCTTGATCCCACAACCTTGGGATCACTACCTGAGCTGAAGTCAAGAGTCAGATGCCCAAACAACTGAGTCACCCAGATGCCCCTAGAAGTTTATATCTTTAACTACCTTCACCCATTTCACCTGCCTTCCCTCCTCTTTCACCACTGGCAAACATCAATCTGTTCTCTAGATCTGTGAGTTGTGGGACATTTTTCATCACATGTAGGTGAGATCATATAACATTTGTCCTTCTCTGTCTGACTTACCTCAGTTAGCATAATGATTTCAAGTTCTATCTATGTTTTTGAAAAAAAGATTCCCTTCTTTTTTATGGTCGAATAATATGGTCATTTAGGTTCCTTCTGTCTTAGTTATTATAATAATGCTGCTATGAATATGGGGGTGCATGTATCTTTTCTAGTTAATTTTTTTTCATTTTCTTTGGATAAATGCCCAGAAATGGAATTGCTGGATCATATGGTAGTTCTGTTTTTAATTTTTTGAAGATTATGTGCACTGTTTCATAGTGGCTGCATCAGTTTACATTCCTACCAACAGTGCGTGAGGATTCCCTTTTCTGCTTGTGCTTGCCAACACTTGTCTTCTCTTGCTTTTTGGTAGTAGCCATTCTAACAGGTGTGCGGTGATATCGCATTGTGGTTTCGTTTTGTATTTCCCTGCTGATTAATGTTGAGTACCTTCTAGTATACCTTAAATTTTGCACTGTGGTCTCCTCCTTCTCAATTCAGTGAGACTGTCAGTTCAGTCTGCTGGTGCTGAATTTCTCTCACATGGACTCTTCTGCAACCTTCCTACTGCATTGTAATTTAAATATGTCTTTAGTTATCTATCCTTTAGGTAGAAAGCAGATGAAATTAGTAGATCACTTTTTTTTTATTTTGTTTTGTTTTCTTTCTTCAAGGGATCACCATCCTATATTGCCAGCTGTCCAATGGTTAAACTTTTTTTTTAATCTTTATTTATTTTTGAGGGAGAGAGAGAGAGAGAGAGAGAGAAAGAGAGCATGAGCAGGGGAGCAGCAGAGGGAGAGGGAGATAGAGAATCTGAAGCAGGCTCCAGGCTCTGAACTGTCAGCACAGAATCCAATGTGGGGCTCAAACCCACGAGCTGTGAGATCACAACCTGAGCCGACATCGGACATTTAACTGACTAAGCCAGCCAGGCGCCCCAAGTTGTCCAATGTTTAAATCCTTTGTTTTATATGCTTTGCTCAGTTTAGCTCCTTGTTTAAGATTAGAGGGTAAATCCATTCTTCTATCCCATATTGATCCGAAAAGAAAGTATGGTACATATAACTACTTTTAATTTTTTTTCTCAGCTCAATCTAAAGGTTTTCAAACACTATGAACCAGCAATTCTACTCCCAGGTATGTTCTCAAGATGAATGAAGACGTGCTGACCAAAAGACTCAGGGGAATTTTCCTGGCAGCCTCATTTATAGTAACAAAAACCAGGAAGCAATTCAAATTCCAATCAACAAGTGTGACATATTCATACAAGAAATATTACTCAACAAGAAAAAGGAATAACTTGCTAATACTACACAATAGCATGGATTAATCTCACAGATACTATGCTTGGTGAAGCAGGACATACATAGTACCTACACTATTCTGCATTTACATGAAGTTCAAGGGTAGGCATAACTAATTTATGGTGCCAAACATCAGAATATTATTGCCTCTAAAAATGGAGATTAACTTAAAATGGGAACAATGAAATGTTCTCGTGAGATCAATTATTTTTTGTGTTTATAGAGGTGTGGGTTATGAACTTATGAATTTTTCACGACTCTTCAAGTTTTTAATTAAAAACCATGCATGCAGGGACGCCTGGGTAGCTCAGTCGGTTGAGCGTCCGGCTTCAGCTCAGGTCATGATCTCGCATTTCGTGAGTTCGAGCCCCACGTCAGGCTCTGTGCTGACAGGTCAGGGCCTAGAGCCTGCTTCAGATTCTGTGTCTCCCTCTCTCTGCTCCTCCCCTGCTCACACTCTGTCTCTCTCTCAAAAATAAATAAAGATTTTTAAAAAATTTAAATAAATAAAAAAACATGCATGCATTTTACTTGATATAAAATTTTCCTAAAAAACAATTACAAATATTGAAAATTTTAGGTACTAGAACTGCTTTTCACGGTGAGATGAATTAGCAATTCTGAAATCACTTTGTGTAGTTTACATATTTCTATATATTCTAAGCTTGGGAAAATTATCAAATCTATTGAGGGTAATAGGAGCCAGGTTTTTGCTTGTTGGAGAAGAAAGTTGCAAGTATGGAAGGGGGAAATATTAAATTTCAACCTGTGGTATTAGATTGTAATTGGAGGTATCAGAATAAATCCACCATTTTCAGTAGAGATCTAACAATGGATATAGGTATGTCTACATATTCTCTTCTAAAAAAGCAATGACATATCAGTATTGCTGACAAAGACTCAGCACCCATTTAGTTTCTAAACATGATTGTCAACTAAAAAGAAACAGATTTCCTTGGAATAAAAATGATTTAAGGACTAGGGTAGGGAAAGTACATGGTGATTCTAGAACATCATATTGAGCCAGGAAACAAGGAAGTGCTCAAAGAATCATAGAGATATGTCAAAAGGATGTAAGATTCAACTTGAGGCTCCCACCGTTCAAATCTCAATTTGTTCATTAAAATAAATATTGATAGTAAATTATTACTTCATGCGGTGTGCTGGTAAACTAGTTCTCCAAAAGAAAAAGAGAGAGAGAGAGAGAGAGAGAGCCCTGATTGGTGGTATTTGCTGATTTCTACTGTATATATATTCTGACTATTGATGATCTCAAATTACCAACATGATGCCACTGAATACAGACTTGTCGAGAGATGCTTAAAACTGTTTCCCATGGGTAAGTGTGAGCTGACCACATTATACCATTATTATAACCATAGAGTAAAATAAGGATACACACATTTATGTGGATGTGAATAAATGAATGATCAAGTCACATCATGGAGGAGAAGAGAAAGCTCTGCTTACAGTAAAATTTTAGCTAGTAAATATAGAACGAATGTTGGAGTAAAAAACAATCAATAGATACCAAAACTAGTGAGGTACAATTTAATGAGGACTTTGTGCACAATCTCAAAGAACCACTCTACAAGATATTTATTAATTACAAAAAGAAAAATAGTGACTTCACAGTATATCTTTAACCAAGTAATCAATGTTAAGATCCCCAGCACTGGGCAAACTGACATCATGAACCTCTGATTAGGATGCACTGGGGAGGACCATACCTTCTCTCTCCTACCTTCGGAGTCAGTCTCAGATCTCCCAAGAAACAGAATCAATGGGATATATTTTTATAAAAAAGATACATTTTAAGGCATTGGCTCATGCAGTTCTGGAAATGGCGTGTCCCAAATCTGTAGGGCAGACTTGCAGTCTGGAAACTCAGGCAGGTTTTCATGTTCCAGTTTTGAGCAAGAATTCTTTCTTCCCCCAGAGAAGTTCAGTTTTGCTCTTAACAGCTTGAGCTGATAGAATGAAGTCCACTAACACTATCCTGGATAATAGCCTTTTTTAAAAATTAACTGATTGTAGATGTCAATCACATCTACAAAACACTTTCATGGCAAAATCGAAATTAGTGTTTGATCAAAAACCTGCACTGCAGCCTAGCCAGTGACACATAAAATTTAACCAGCGCATTTGCCAAAAGTCATAAGCTGATTCCAGTTGTGAACGAAACATGAGATAAATACACATGGAGGGGTATTTTATGAAATAGCAAGCCTCTGGCCTTCAAAAATCTCAGGTAGAGCCCCCAAATGAAGAAAACCTAATTTATATTAAAGTAGATAAAAAATGCATGACAATTACATTTACCGTGGGATCTTGATCTCATTCAGTATTGGATGGAGAACATTATTGGGGCAAATGACGAAATTAGATTATAGAGCATGGTTAAGCAATTTTCTAATTTTGATCATTTTGCTGTGGTTGTATGGAGAAATTCCTTTCTCCGCCAGTCCACACTGAAGTATCAGAGTTAGGGTGCACACCACACCCTCTCCATTACCATCTGTACGTTAGGCAGAATAATGGCCCCATGAATGCCAGCACCTATCAACACATTTTCTTACATGACAGAAAGGACTTTGGACATGTGATTAAGTTAAGGATCTTGAAATGGGGAGATTGTCCTGGATTATCATGGTGGGCCCAATGTCATCACAAGAGTCTTCTAGGCAAAAGAATGAAGGAGGAGAATCAGAGAAGGAATGGTAAGGCAAAGCAGAGTTCGGAGTGACACAGTTACTAACTTTAAAGATGGAAGAGAAACACAAGCCAAGGAACACAGAAGCCACTAGAAGCTACAATTGTGATCATGAATAGAAGACCAAGAAGGCAAGTGACAGGTGCTCCCTAGACCCTCCAGAAGAGCATCCCGATACATTGATTTTAACTCTAGAAGACCCATTCTGGACTTCTGAGTTCTAGAGCTATAAGATAATAAATCTGTGTTGTTTTAAGTACTAACTTTATGGCGATGTGCTACAGTAGTGATAGAAAACGAATACACCCCCAAATGAGTCAGAAAAAATGTATGTGTTTATTGGAAACGGTATGGAGAGACAATATCAAACGAATGAAGCAAACATAAATCATTAAGCAGATTTTGGCTAGGAGTCTCTAGAAGTTTCTTGTACTACTCTTGCCATTTTTTTTAAAATTTAAATTACTATTAAAATGAACAGGGATGGAAAAAAATGTCCTTGGCTTTCAATGATGGAGACGTATTGACCCTTGAGTGGGCGTGTGGTTTTTTCCAAAAACACAAGCAAGACAACACTGTATGGGGTATGCTCAGGGCAGTGTTTTCTTTTTTAAAGATATTTGTTGTTGTTGTTGTTTTAAGTGTGTTTATTTATTCTGAGACAGAGAGAGAGAGTGTGGGAGCAGAGGAGGGACAGAGAGAGAGGGAGAGAGAATCCCAAGCAAGTCAGGCACTCAACCCGATGTAGGAAACAAAGGCAGAAGGAAATGGCAGATAAAATTAAATTTCCTGATAACCTGCAGCCCATTGACAAATCCTCGAGGCTGCCAGAGTAAAACCTTTCTTCAGGAACTCCCCCCTGTCTTAATGTTAATGTTTTCTAGAGGGAAAAACAAACTTAGCTTGACAATAGCTAGGCCTCCAGTATCCTGGGAGTCTTTAGTATACGAAAATCTCACTGGAAACTTCCCCTGGGACTTTAACTCCCCCAACCCCATAGTATATAAGCAGTTTCTCCTCCTGGTCCCAGGGCAGCTCTTCCTGCCCATGTGTCCTGTCCTCGTGCTTTAATAAAATCACCTTTTTGCACCAAAGACATCTTCAAGAATTCTTTCTTGGCCACGGGCTCTGGACTCCAAGAACCCACCATCACCTCAAAAAAACCTCATCAACAGACCGAGCCACCCAAGCGCCCCTTGAACAGGGCACTGTTAACTGTGGATGAACAGTTGCTAGGAACGGGGGATCACACAAGAGTTCGGGTCGGCCGTTTTGTCTGCTTTTCCATGTGTTTCCAATTCTTCTCAAAAAGTTAAAAAAAAATTGGGCCATTGTATCTAAAAATCTGTGGAAGGGAACCTGATGCAATATTAACATCTCATGTAACAACCAGTCTATCTGGGGAACCAGCAGCCTCAATTGAAAAGCGTTTGTGTAAGTTCTAAGAGTCCAGTATTCTAGCCTTTTAACATGTGCTATTTACTTAAACAGCTGAACCCGGAAACCGGAGGTTTCTCTCCGAGTATGTCAGCCAGTCGACATTAACCTTTCTCTACGTCAATGCTGCGTCTCTGCTGCAGTTTGGCTTGGTCGCAGGCCCTACCAAGTGTGTAGAACACCCTGTTGAAAACAGCAGCGCTTGAAGAAACTAGATGTCGCTTACAATATGATCCTTGGGTAAATATCCCACGCTGCTGGCCTTCTTGCAAAATGAGTGAACCCTGACTTTGTTTCTTTCTGGCTGCCACGCCTCTTGTATTTTCCTGGAGCCTTCTAGTTTAGCAGGTAGTTCGAGGAGAGCACTGGGAAGGGACACAGGGCCTCCATTTGGATTACCATGTTTCAAGAGCGTCACCTGCCCCCTCTTTTTTTGAGGGCATCTGTAAAAGCCTTAAGGATATATTTACATACAATCCAAAAACGGAAAACTACAACCGTTCCAACAGCGGACCTAACTTTTCGCCCTTCCCCAATGAGACAAATGAGAACATTCATTTCTTGGCCAGATCCAATGAATTTAAATTTTCCATTAGCATAGAATGGGTGTCGATTAAATCCCTTTCAGCGTGGGAATCCGTGAGGAAAAAAAAACAAAAAAACAAAAAAACAAAACCCAAAAACCAACACTCCGCAAGCCCTTGCTCAAATAATCTCCAACTGTTAGGTTCGACTACCCTGTGCCTGCAAAGAGAAAGATAGTAAGTTTGCTGGGTGCCTATTTTTTTTTTTTTTTTTTTAACAGCAAGACTTTTTTTTTTTTTTTTTTTTTTTTTTTAAGCCATTTCATCTCTGAGAGATTCAATGACCATGTTTGATGACAAGCCAGATGGCAGCCGTTCTCCAGACCCGGTGCCAAGAAGCGTGACAGGAGCCGCAATTTACCTTGCGCGGTGGAGGCCGGCTACAGAAGCGCCCCCGCAGCTGCGGGCCAGCAGGGCTGCTGCCGGTAGGTGCGCCCGCCCGCTTGGTTCCCTCCCAATTTGGATGGAGCAGGTAAGAGCCTGAATCAGTACCCGGCAATTATGGAATTGGCATGCGCTGCATTGTTTACTCACAGTCATATTCCTACTGGACTTTATTAAAACACCATCTGTTGTCAGGGCAGACAAAGAATCCGAGCAGAAATAACAGAGCAAGACACAGAGAAGGAGAGACAGTGAGAGCCTGTATGTGTGTGTGTGCGCGCGTGTGTGTGTGTGGGGGGGGGGGGGTGCGTTTCTAAGAGGCCGCGTCTGATCCTGGAGGTGATCTGTTAACGTGAAATCGCTACCCTCTCAGATTTGTGGTTTATTGGTCTTCCGCTGTCAAGCTGGGCCAGAGCGATCTGTGGTCCAAATGAAGTTGGCTGGGCGTGAGGCAGGCTGGAACCGAAGGCAGGGACGCCTGGAAAAGTGTGGACCCCGATCGCGTTAGCATTACTACAAATTAAAACCAAAATGAGGGACAGTCGAGTCATTCCAGTGAATGAGGCTCAGAGTAAACTTCTGAGCTAATGTTCAGAATATGGGCTGAGTAATAAAGGACACCCTCAATAATAATACCTACAGGGCGCAAGGAAATGTGACTTTTTTTTTTACAATCAGCTGTTTTCTCTCGCCCTTTTTAATCCTACAGATGGGGATCAGATATTTCTAATACACAGCTGGTCCCTACAAATGGCCAAGTATAATTTTTCATACACCCGCCTAGAATTCCAGGTGAAATTAATTAGTCAGAATTTCTCATCAGCTAATATACTAACAAAACGGTGATGCAAGTAATTAAATATGCAAATACAAGAAAGACCGCATTAAAACTCTGATGTGTCATTTCAATTTCACAAAAAGACATCTGTCTCTTTGGAAATTTAGTGCAAAAAAAAAAAAAAATCCCTTAAAATAAAAGTGTAAACAATCCCGGATTCATGGGGCAAAACGAAAGCTGCAGGAAAAAAAAAAAAAAAAAAAAAAAAAAAAAAAAAGATCCTGAAACAAGCATTGCAAACCTTCTGGGTAAAATAGTTGGCTCATAGAAAATATATATTCAAATATTATGGAGCAAATGAATTTGGAGGCTTTGGGGGAAGCGAAGGCTCGCTCGCTGTATGACGTCATCGTCCGCTTTCGCTGGACCCTGAGACCCTTGGTATTCTTGCCAAGGGTATGAGCAGTCCTTTTAATTTACAGAAATGCCGTTTACCACTTTGCAAGCCGGACCAATATTTACAGAGAATTCAGTGAATGAACGAAAAGAAACAGCTGTGACTCCTTCCACCTCATTGCCCGCTTCATCGCTAACCGTCCTCCTCAGGACTATCTTATTTATAGGCATTTGAGCAATGGATTGGCCTGGCGGCAGACAATACACCCCGGCCTGCTTGCTGAATTCACACTTCGCAATCCTGTTAGGAGTTTCTCCTTTCCTCGGTGTGTGGTACAGAGAATAAGGACGAACTGACTGCATTCTGGAGCTGTATTTGAAATAGGCTTCAAAATGCCTGAACGTAGCGATTACCTGTTTTTTTTTTTTCCTCAAACTGCATTTAAGATGGTTTTTAGCTCGTCGAAAATACCATGATTTCGTACTGATGATTCCTTGCAGTTTAATAATGTACGTATGCTATAGTATCAGTTACTGTAGAAGATATTTAAAAAATTAAAAAGATAAATAGATAAACATTGTTTTGAAGGTAGGGAGGCATCCGGGTGGCTCAGTTAAGTGTCGGACTCATGATTTCGGTTCAGGTCAGGGTCTCGAGGTTAGTGAGTTCGAGCCTCTCGTTGGGCTTTGTGCTGACAGCGTGGAGCCTGCTTGGGATTCTCTTTCTCTGTCTCTCTCTCTCTCTCTCTCTCTCTCTCAAAGTAAATAAATAAACATTAAAAAAATTAAAAAGACATTATTCCTGCCTTCAGGGAGTTTAAAATTTCTTTGGGGAGATAAGATAAAGGCTGAAACAATAGAAAATAGCGTCAGGTTACAGATGATGAGTGTGGAGCCAACTTGCAGAACTGCAGGAATTCAGAGGAAAGAATCAAGCAAGGAAGTGGTTATGAAAGATGTCTCACCTGTCTTTTGAAGGTTGACAAGATTATGAATAAGTAGAGAGGAAAAAAACAGGCCAACTGCAGAGAAAAATGGAAGGACAGCCTTTGGAGAGAGATGCTCTCCCTGAGGGCAAAATGAAGATCTGAATGAAGGAGAAAAGGAATACGATCTCTTTGAAAGTGTTTTTAGGCTCAATCGAGTTTCAATGTACAACACTACCTGCAACACGGACTATATAAATATTTGAACACCAAAGTTGACCAGGAAAGAATGATTGCTGTATTGATTGGAACAAGTGTTAAAATACAAATGAGAAAATGTTACAGAAGCTAAATGTCTTTGTTGTACATTTGCCCCTGCTATGTGGGAAGAATTTTGCTTAGATTCTCACTAGCAACTGAAGCAAACCAAATGGTGATATGTTTTTGGTGGTTACCATGACCTGGGCCAGAACAGGTGAGCTCCTGGCCTAGGGCTCCAGAATAATACTGTTGAGCCTGAGCTCAAAGAGGGAGTCAAAGGTCAAAGACAAAATAACGATCTCTAGTGTCAGGTCTGAGGGTGAGTTGAAAGCATACCCAGAATAGAGATGTCGTAAAGTCTGAAGCCAGAAAGAGCTGGAATAGGTTATGAGATGGGCATTCGAGGAGACTGAGGGTGGACGCCATGAAAATTATGTGGTTATCAGAACCCTGGCTTTATGTGGTACTAAGTAGAGGCCCAAGCACAGGTTTTCTAGAAAGGGAGGAAGGAAGGGAGGGAAAGGTATCACTATGTTACCCCATGCTATACATTTTATGAAGGTTTCTCTTTCATCCTGATAGGTGTTGATCCTGCCTAAAATAAAAATATGGGCTGCCTTTCCTTACGATCTTTGAACTGCATCACTGCTTCATTCGCATGAGAAATTGACGAATAGTTAACCATCTACATAGAATGATTAAAGAGGCTGAAAAATATTTGGGGGGCAAAATATTACAAACGAACAATTTCTGCACGTTACTCCTCTTGTTTTCCCCAGGGCTCACTCCATTGGACAGTTCAGTAGGAGTAAGTTTCTGGCTTAGGGTTTATGCTTAGAGAAAAACAAGAAAGTTGAACTTTTGTTACCATGGTCTTCCCTTCCATCTACTAACACAAATGTGTGCCCCTTTCACTGGAGTTGGTGTCTTCACACACACACACACACACACACACACACACACACACACACCATTGTCTTCTGGCGTTGATTTATGATATGAGCTCACCAAAAGGATTTAGTCTGAAAAGCTCAGAATCTAAAGGGAACACTGGAACAAAATGCATTCTTTAAAATGTTTTCTCTTTACAGCAAACAAACATGCAAACGATCTGGAGTGTTTCCTCTGGGGTATTCTTGCCAATTTCAATAATTCTTTCCTTACACATATGTGCACGTGTGCATACACACATGCACACACTGCCCTAAGAATTTTAGCTTTGGTCAAAAGCAAGACAGAGCCCCTGAGTGCAACAGGGCTGTGTCTGGTCCCCAATTGTGCTGTTAAGTAGTTCAAATAGTGTGGAGATGACAACTTTAAGCCATTACCATCCACACCCTCTTGTCCCTTGGCTGAAAAATCTTGAAAACAATTGAATAAAAAATGTCTCAAGGTTTGTGTTTATACCACAGTGTAACATAGTAAGAGCATCTCCAAAGCCGCCCTTTAGCTCCATTTATATATCTTGGACTTCTGAATAAATGTCCTCTCCCTGTAATGATTGACTCCAGGGAAAGCAGATCCTGAGCATTATACACTTACACAAATGGCAACAGCAAGAATGGCATTGGAGGCCTTCCACAGTCACCCCCTGTTGTGTTGAGATACCAAGAAAACCTAAACACAAATAGAATCTTTCTTCTTCTTCTTCCTCTCCTCCTTTCTCCTCCTCCTTTATTCTCCTCCTCCTCTCCCTCCTCCTCCTCGTCCTCCTTCTCCTCCCCTTCCTCCTCATTCTTCTCCTCCTCCTCCTTCTTCTCCTTCTACTTTGTCTTTGTCTCCTTCTCCTTCCCCTCCTCCTCCTCCTCCTCCTCCTCCTCCTCCTTCTTCTTCTTCTCCTCCTCCTCCTTCTCCCTCTCCCTTTCCCTCTCTTCCTTATCCCTCTCCCTCTCTTCCTTCTTCTTCTCCTTCCCCTTCCCCCTCCCCTTCCCCTTCTGGAGAAGAAGAACCTTATTCTGGTTCTTCTTCCCCTTCTTCTTCTTCTTCCAAAGGGGTGTGATAAGTATTTAGGGCAAGAGTTTCCATGGTTCTCCTGATAGAATGATGCTAGGTTGAAACACCATTGATGTGCTGGTCAGTTGGAAATTATAACACTTCAGCACAGAAACCAAGACTATCACGGTGCCATCTGGCTGTCCTCAAAGCAGTTTTCATGCTCCTCCTTTCTGGATAGTTTCTTGGAAGTGATAACCTTTAAGAGAAGTCTTCAGATAGAATTACAAAGTATTAGAATATGTCTTTATATTTAAGAGGCACGGATGCTAAAACTCTATTCCTGGCATTGCTGTAGTAAGGAATATACTTTCATTTTGTTTGTTTTTTCATCTATTATATGTATAAAAACAAGGGAGCATTCCTGCTCATGGAGGACTTGAGATAGGAGTCTCATATCTTTATATATTGAATTATTGGAAAGAATAAAGAACTCTTGGAGAGGATTGAGAAAATAGTTCAAGATTGAATTTTTGAAAAGATACATAGGTAGTGAATAGGAAGAATGTACCACAGGAAGGGGAAAAGAGGACTGGAAGAAATAATTTCACTTAAAGCAGACCATATAGAAAACCTTAACATCTTTTGAAACAGTTTCTTTAACATGTTGTAAGACAGAAGGAACAACCTTAGAGCATGAGGTGACAGACAGGTTGAGGAAAAAGACAATTGTTCATGTTGCTTGGGGACTCCCTCTCGAAAAGTAAGGATGTGGGTTTATGGAGACTGACATGGCTAATCCAGAAGTCAGTTGAGTCACTAGGGTGATCTTGCTAATCCTCTCTCTTAACGTTAATAAGGTACTTCTTACATTGGATGAATTATGTAAAGAAAACCTGTAATGCATCTCCATTCACATTCTCTCTATTCCTTGGGTGGAAAATCCAAATATACTAAAGCAAGTTCAAATGGAATGTTGTGAACTGGGAAAGAACAAGGTAAAAGGATGTGGAAATGAACCACCGAGTATGAAGATGTTATCAAAGAACAGGATTTGGTTTTTTGGATTATGCCAGAATGATGGATTCTTGGCAGGACTAAAGAGTAATGCAAAAGAAAGAAAGAGAATAACCACATCAAAAGAGTTTTAGACTGATATTTTGAGAAGGATAAAAAATATTCTGGAGAAAACATTAAGGCAAACAAGTGTGGAGAGGATGTGTAAATAAGAAGCTACACAAAGCTTGTACCTAAAAACATAGAGAATAAGTGATTAATTAGGTTTGAATTTCAGTGGAAAAAAAATTGAAGAGCCCAGAATTCAACACATAAGATAAGACCAAGGATAAAATCTGGCTGATAATGGAAAAAAATGCTGTTCTTGGAAAAATAAAATAAAATAAATAGACCCCAAAGTAGAACAAATTCCTTTATCAAGAAATTCTACACATATAATGAAAAATCCTTTCATGTAGAAAGCACATTAAAAAGCAATGGGGCAAAGATCAAAAGACAATAAAAAAGATTTTGGTATGGGAGTAGACTACAGACTGTCTTGTCACTTGGGGTTATGGATGGCTTCCCAAATATAGATTAAAACCAGACATAAATGCAAGATATATCAGAAACAGAGAATCCAGCTGCTGGGTATCTGTTCATTCTCTGTTCTCAGAACATCTGAAAAATTCTCGTCTTGTCTACAGTTCCTTAAGTCAGTAATTAGGGAAATTTATTCCAAATTTAGTTCAAAGTGTCATTTAATAATATGAACTAATGGGAAGTGTGAAGGAGAGTGTCCGTGTCACTTTAGTCATTAGTTATCAGGGGCATAAATTAATGGTGAGGATAGTCAAACAAAATTCGATGTGATTGGGTTGGGGTGGCATGAATTGGGCAAAAGATAGATCTGGTTTTAAGCCTCCTGGACTCAACTCTCTTCTATGTGAGTGACCTTTACCAAATCAACATTCTTTACTCATTTCTAATGAGTAGTCTACACATATATGGAATACAGTGTTGTTACCATATGCTGCACTAGACCAGAAAATTTGACTTTTGAAATTCTCTAATTTTTATACCAATAAGGTCAGTGAAATAGAAAATTACTGTAATCATTCAAAATCTGGCAATTAACGAATCTGCATATGGGGAGAGGAAAAATGGTCATACTGGGCCAGTTACTAAGCAACCACTTTGTAGTACCCTATGTCACCAAGCTGGGAAGCGAATTAGCAAAGAATGCTCTCCTACTAGACCCTATTAACCCCTTCAAAGGGACACATAATCAAGGCAAAGATGGCAAGTCATTTCTTTAGCAGTCTGCCAGTAAGTGGGATTTTGCATTTCTCTGATTCTTCTTCACATTTTCCTATATTAAATTTTAACACTTCTTGAGACAGACCATGTTGGGAATCATTAAAGCTAGAATGAATGAATGGATGAATGAATGAATGAATGAATGGATATATTAAAACCTAACAGGTAGTTGTGTGTATATTTTACCCTTGACATGCACTCACATAAAACTAAACACAGAAGAATAGTATTACTAATTTGAAATGTTCACTCATAGTCTAAATATATTCATCTATTAAAATGTAAAATACATATTAAAAACCAAAAAAAAAATACATGAAAAATGGGCGATGTATGGAATTGCTGAATCACTATATTGCACACCTGAAACTAATATAACACTGTGTGTTAGCTAACTGGAATTAAAATAAAAACTTGGGGCACCTGGGTGGCTCTGTCAGTTAACCCTCCTACTTCGGGTCAGTCTCTGACTTCACTTCGGGTCACAATCTCATGGTTCTCATGGTTCGTGTGTTCAAGGCCTGTGTTGGGCTCACTCTCTCTCTTTCTCTCCAAATAACTAAACATTTAAACAAACCAACAAAAGTTTAAAAAAAAAGAGAAGCATGTGGGAAGAAATAAAAATAAAAATAAATGAATGTTTACTAAAACAGAAGACACACAAAAATATTCTCAAAACTATTCTTAGAAGACATATTGCAGTTGCCAAGACCTAATGGAGATATGGTGGTCACCCAAGACTGTACATTCTTTCTTACTGATTCTACTTGAAAGGTACATTGGATTCATGATTTCAGAAAAATTGACCATATTCTGTAGGTGAGGATCAATACGTATTTTATTAGCCTAAGGAAAAAAATGTATCTGTTTAAAAAACCCTACAGCTGTTTTTCTTGAAGATTATTTTACAGAAGCACCTGGCGCCTGAATGGCTCAGTTAGGTCAACATCCGACTTTTGACTTCAGCTCAGCTCATGATCTCAAGTTCACGGGATCAAGCCCTGTGTTGGACCCTGTGCTAAAAGTGCAGAACATGCTTGGGATTCTCTCTCTCATCCTCTTTCCGTGCCCCTCCTTGCTGGCTCTCTCTCTCTCAAAATAAATAAACTCAAAAAAAAAAAAAAGATTATTCTACAAACTTCCCCGTTACCTGGGACACTCTTTGAAATGCAGATTATTGGTCTGTTTGTCATACCTACTAAATCAGATTCCATAGGTGATATCCACAAATATATGCTTTTTAAAAAACCACCCTAGGTGATCCTTACTTGGGTCGACAAAAGTTTGGGAACCATTTTGCACAGTTTTAAAGGTCTTCATTAAGACTGTTCTGATAGCTAATCTACAATGATAGAAAGTTTCGCTTTGTTAAATGAAATGTATTTCCAACCTAGATGGCTTTATTTGGGGGGTATAGATACTTTTTATAGATTTGATTGTATTGTCCATGGGAAGTTAAAAAATGTTACAACCCTAAGGGGTATAACACTATGCCTATCTGTGATTGTCATCTTGTTCACTTAATAAGAAATAATAACAATCATATCATCTTGGGAAATGACATGAATTGTGGTGACCATTTTCACCTTGACAGCCGAACAGTAGAATCTCCAGAGATTTTTTCTGAGAAAATGAAAAATACCTGCAACGGAGTCTTATTCAAAGTTAAAAAAAAAAAAAGTGTCGTTACTCCATGCACAACATAAGTCCAACAAAACTTGAAATGTATCTTTCATTTGATTCTGCTTACGGAAAATGTAAATGAATGGCATGGCATGGGTTAATCTTTTTTTTTCTTTTATTATCATTTTAATCTTTCAGGTTTGTATCCTTGGTCTTTTCTTTCTTTTCCCCCAGGTAAACAATACCATGGGAAGGGGAAGTTTGGAAAGACGGAGCAAACATAACCAATCCGTCGACTGTTCCAGGAAGAAATGTTTTTGTGGTAGAGTCCATTAGGGATTCAATAGAGGCAAGTAACCACAAGAAACCAACCAGCCCCCCTCCCCTAAAGGTGGCATTCAGTACTGACCTACTAAAAAGATAAACACCAAACACATTTGTTATCCCAGAGGCTGGGGCTTGCCCTGTACTAAAACAATCTGGAAACTGTGGGCACCAGCCTCCTATCTTGTGCTACCTCTATGACAACATTGGTACATCTGAGGATGAGTCCTCTTCACCCTGCGCAATGCAGACATGTTGAAGCTGTAAAACATCTGTGCCAGAACTTTTGCATCCTTATAAATCACTTCCCAGCCCTCGCTGGGGCAAGAGGAAAGAAATTGCTGGCATATGAGTGTAAATGATTGCATGTCCTCTGGATTAGAATAATAATCCAGTTGATTTACCAGCTATGCACAGTTCCTTGAGAAAGTCTGAGAGTGAGGAGAGGTTTTAATGGGGGGGGGGGGCTTGGCTTTTACTGAACTTTTCTTGAATAATTAAAATCATAAGGCCTTAGCATTATGTATCACAACTACCTGGGGAGAAATGACCATCAAATATGGGAATATAATGCACTGAGAATGAATTGCACACACCAGATCAGTATGATATGTAATTTCTCCACGTCCTATTGTGGCCCAAATAAAAGTATTTGATCTATACCAGCAGGCAAGACACCAGTGGTGTTCTCCTTTTTACTATCTTTATCACAATGTGTTTAAGTACTTTGCAGGGATCAAGAGGAAACCCAAGGCAAAACCTTCTCTCTGATTTCAGATCCGTTGTCTTGAGAAATGATGTTTCTAGGCTTGGATGGGAAGAAATATATCCCTGAAAGCAATAAACTTCCCCCATAATTTTGGAGACTGTGCAAATCTAAAGTTTCTCTTTCCTCCTCTTCCTCCTCCTCCTTCCTCTTCTCTGTCCTTTTCCTTTTTTTCTCCCTTCTTCTTCCCTCTTCCTCTTCTCCTTTCCCTCCCCCTTCCTTCTCTTCATCTTTCTTTTCTTCCTCCTCCTCCTTTCACTTCCCTCCTCCTCCTTCTCCTCCTTCTTTTCCTTCTCCTCCTCCCCCTCCCCATTCTCCTGTTTCTCTCCAGAACTGTGCATTGCATTTTATTCGGTCCTAATGATGAAGAGATAAAGAATTCAAGTTCATGAAACATTGGACTGTCTTCAGTATTAGAGTAGCTCTGTCTATAACACAGTGACATGCAGAAGTCATTCCATTCCAGAAAGCACTAACCTGAACATGAATTCCATCGACCAAGTAACAGGCGAACTACAAAATCCTCATTATCCCAGAAATTATAAGTTTAGGTTCCTTACCTGACAACCAATATTGGAACAGTAGATATAAACTTAGGCAGTTTATCCACAATTCCCTAGTAGCTAGTGGAAGTTCTAATTGATTTCCCTTCCAGAAAAGAGAAGACATCATTATTACAGACCAATGAAAGGAATTATTTTAGTGATGAAAAATCAATCTGACAGACACAGTCTTATATATAGGACAAAATGTCTACAACTGTGTGTAGAAATCCACATTTTCCATACCCCCTCTCCAATGTGCAGAGAGATTACAAATATATGTCTCCTGAAATTCAGTCATCAGCAAAGAGATAAAAATAAGTGATAGGACTTATAGACATTTGAAGGGCCTATAGCAAATTCATTGCCGAACTCAGATATTTTACTTGAATGTTTAGCCACATTTAACAGGTTTAGTGAATTTATTTGTACTAGTCTTTTCTCCCAATTATATTCTCTGACATTTTCAGTAACATTCATGGGTTTTATCTATGTGTGTATATACATACACGCATATAAATGTACATATGTCTATACTACTTTTATTGTTATTATTATTAAACATTATTAAACACAATTCTATTATTATACCTGAAAATCATTTGTTAGAATAGCTAACACTTGGGGCTCCCGGGTGGCTCAGTCTGTGAAGGGGCCGACTTCAGCTCAGGTCATGATCTCCCGGTGGGTGAGTTTGAGCCCCGCGTCGGGCTCTGTGCTGACCGCTCAGAGCCTGTTTCAGATTCTGTGTCTCCCTCTCTCTCTGACCCTCCCCCGTTCATGCTCTGTTTCTCTCTGTCTCAGAAATAAATAAACGTTAAAAAAAATTAGAATAGCTAACACTCAATATTTCTGTTATTTCCACGCACGGATACAAGCATACAGTCACGTCTATTTATGAGTAATTAGACTACATGTAATTGTATGAACTGGTGGTACCTCCTGAATGAGCAAGTTAAGTTTATAGAGAGGAAGATATTTGTTATTTTCTGTAACACCTGCAGAGGTGGCTTTACAGGCAAGTCAATCTTCTTATTAAGGTATTTCTGTTAGGAGAACTGCGACAGTAGGAGGCGAATGCTGTATAACGCCACTTTCCACAGTTTCTCAGGAGGAACAATCCAAAACGTTGGCACGGTTCATGCATGGAGATGTTCACTGCAGTGTTGTTTTCAGTAATGAATATTTCAAAACTGTATAAATGCCCAACACCAAAGGGGATAATTATGATTTCTCATACTGGTAAATATATAACCGCCAAAATAGTTTCAAAATACTAATTTTGAGAACCCGATAGCAACTAGGAAAAGAAAGCTGGTGACAACTAGTAAGCATAAAAAAGCAACAAGGGGCATGTGGGTGGCTCAGTGGGTTAAGCATCCAACTTTGGCTCAGGTCACGATCTCGTGGTTCATGAATTTGAGCCCCGTGTCGGGCTCTATGCTAACAGCTCGGAGCCTGGAGCCTGCTTCGGAATCTGTGACTCCCTCTCTCTCTGCCCCCTTCCCAGCTCATGCTCTGTGTGTGTCTCAAAAAAATAAATAAATAAATAAACGTTAAAAAAATTAAGAATAAAAAGCAACAAGCAAAAAGTGTCTTTTCGCTCTATGATGCAAAACCACGCAAATGGCAGGGAAATAGCAGTTTCCTCACAACCTCACACACTTTTACAGCTTTCATCTCGATCGTTTTTGGTCTATTACTTTTACAGTCAGAACTTTTGAGGAATATCAGGGCTTTCATTATTATTTCAGTTCTTATGGCACTATCACGACATTTCCATAACCCACTTTAGACCAAATCCCTTCCTTGAACGGATACAAGTTTTTTCAAGTGAAATTTTAGTAGGTGAAGCTTTACTTTCTTTTCTTTTCCTGCTCTGGCGTCTATGATTAGCAGCAGATTCCTCCCGCTTTGGGGGTTCCTGAACCTCACTCCCATCCCCCCACCCCCACCCTCACCTGCACCCTCCCGTCCCTAGTGATTTCAAGGCATCTGGTAAAAGGGAAATAGCTTCCCTCACCAAATGCGTAGTACCACTATCTCTCACTGTGAAATGAACTACCACAACTCAGAGTCTTAGAACAACCCAAATTTACCACCTCACCATTTCCTAAGGTCAGGAGTCTGGGGGTGGGTCAGCTAGCCGTCTGTTCAGGATCTCTCCAGGCTGAAATCAAGGTGCCGAGGGGTGTTGCCATCTCATCCAAAGCTCGGGATCCTCTCCTAAGCCCACTCAGTTTGCTAGAAGATTGCAGTTGTAAGCCTGAAGTCCCTACTTTCTCGCCAGCTGTCAGCGGAGGGCACTTTTAGCTCCTGGAGGCCACCTACCGCTCCCTGTCCCATAGTCCCCTCCCTGCTCCTTCAAGAGCAGTAGGGAAAAGTCTCCTTCATCTCCTCTGAGTCTCACATAACACAGTGTTGTTATGATAATGACTAACCCCCCCCACCTTGTTCATACAAGATCATCTCATAACCCTATTTGCCGAAGGGAAGGGGATTTAGCGGGGCATTTATAGTGGCAGGTGGGAATCTTGGGGGCCATCTCAGAATTCTCCTTACCCCTGTCTAGGAGTATAGCATAAAGAATAAAGACAAAATATTTCTTTCTAACAGAAATAAATTATTATATAAGATTTAAAATATAGAAGTCAAAAAAATTAAATGCAGTCCCTCGATTTCTATAGGGCAAGAAAGAACAGAAATGTGGAGCGTATTTTAATGCAATCTGTCTGCGATTCATGGGAGAAACAACATTCCCTCGGTGAAAAAGTAAGTAATGACATATTTGACTTTCACGGAGAAATGTTTTTGACTAAATAGATTAAATGGCTAAGGACCCAGTGTCTTATTAAGGACTGAGCTGCTGTTCGCTATCTTCAATATTCTAGTCTGGAAACTGTGCATTTTCTTATAGTGAGTGTTTTTGTTCAGGTATATTTCCAGGGTGGTTTACTGAAAAACATGTCAGATGCTATGATAATGAAGGGTACACTCAAACTAAAATGTATTCTGCTTCTCTTCAGCTCTATTCTACATGTAAGTGCATTAATATTTATATGGTAGCCCATTTTAGTCTAAAGCATCCACCTCGGTCAGCCCCACGGGTACACTCCCCAAACACGTAGTTATCTACTTTCTTCCATTGTGCAGATGAGGTCAAGAAAACGGATAGGTTTTCGGAGGCTTGGTGACTAAACACCTACGTAACTGGGGGTAGAATTCAGCCTCTAAATCTTTGCTTGTGTGCTCCTAGCCACCTTAAAGGGGAAGGTGAACCCTGTACTAAAAGTCTGAGCTATGAAAGCAATCTGAATAAAACTGAGGCAATGATATGAGCTTCCCATTTAACTCCTCCAAGAGGTGGAAAACGAGGTACCACCATTGACTCTTGTCCTCAGTGAATTTACGGAGTATTTGGATACAAACATAGACACATCGGTGCCTAATGTTCCCAGCTGTCAAATTCACTATGACAGTCTCCATTTAGGAACATGATGTGAACCCATTCTAGAATCGACTCTAACAGTTTTTCCAAGTTGGTTTCTTCCAAAGACAGCAGACCAAAACTCTCTACCCTGTGAGCAGTGCAACATCACTTAGGATAATTACTTAACTCTCTGTGGATTTCTGACAAGCACCCTTCACCTTGAAGCTCGTCTTTAAACCCTGTTAGCTCCTATATCTGCTAATAGAATTTTTATCCTAACCCCTTGTCGGGACTGACTGACACCAAATAAATATGCTGGGAAGTTATCATTTACTCATTTAGTTTCGCTACAGTGCACAAAGTTTTTCTTGTTGGCCAGGTATTTCTGTTTTAAAAATCAAATCAGAGCAGTTTCATTGGATTAAGGGAAATAAACATTTCTTTTCTGGAGTTAACTTTCTCAAAATGTTTCTTCAGCAATACGACTAGATTTCCTCCATTCAATTTTATTATTCTTTTCATGCTGCTGATATTTTATTTTATTTTATTTTATTTTATTTTATTTTATTTATTTATTGAGGGGGGAGGGAGAGAGAGAGGGAGAGAGAGTGAGAGCAAGGGAGGGGCAGAAGGAGAGGGAGAGGGAGAGAGAGAATCTTGAATAGACTCTATACCCAGTGCAGAGCCAGACATGGGGCTCAATCTCATGAACTGTGAGATCATGACCTGAGCCAAAATCAAGAGTCAGATGCTGAACTGACTGACCTACCCTGTCAATTACCTATACTTTCATTTTTTTTAAATCTCATTGCTTTTTAATTCTTTTTAGTAAATTCTTTCAAATAATCTCTGAAGGAATATCTAATATCTTGGCATATAATGATAGATCTTAGCATATAATTACCTTCAACTATTTGAAAATTTCTTTTAATGTTTATTTTTTTAATTTTTTTTAACATTTCATTTTTGAGAGTGAGAGAGACAGAGCATGAGCAGGGGAGGGGCAGAGAGAGAGGGAGACACAGAATCGGAAGCAGGCTCCAGGCTCTGAACTGTCAGCACAGAGCTCGTCGCGAGGCTTAAAACTCATGAACCCCGAGATCGTGCCCGAGCCGAAGTTGGCTGCTTAACTGACTGAGCCACCCAGGCGCCCCAACCATATTTAAATAAGAGGAACACGTGAAATTGTTATATACATTTAGGTAATTATGCGATATTGCATTAACAAAGGTTCTGAAAATATAGATTAAAAATCAAGTATTTAGCTCATGTATCCTAATTAATGGCTTAAGATGCAGCCTCATCAAGCATCAAAGAAGTGATAGAATCCTTAGTCTGCAAGTGTAACGAATCATTTTTATCACCCTGGGAGCGTGTTGCATCATGTACCTCTCCCTCTCTGGCTACCCTGAGATTCGGATTCAGTAGGTCTGAACGTTCTCATGCTCTTTGATAATTATGGACACCACTGAGTAAGATGAATTTCTTCACTCTTTTCATCAATGAAGGCATGTATGAAGATTTTTATTCCAAATGTTTTTTTTTTCTTTTCTTCTTGAGGTATATACTTTATGGCAAAATGGAGGCATTAGAGATTTCTCATTATTTGTTGAAGTATCTCTACCAGTGTATACACCCTAATTAGAGTTTTTAGCCAATTAATTTCAGTAACATTCCCAAGAGGATACAGAAAATTCGCAAACTCCGACTATAAACTGCATTTATGCAAGTATGTTTTTTTTTTTTATCTATCCATTGATCAATCTGTCTTTGTGCTTATCTATCATCTATCTGTCTATCTACCTAACCTCTCTATCACATCTATTGGCCTAAATTTTGATTCGGGCTGCCTTTCCTATAATGCTTCTTAAATAATTGCCATGTAAACCCATTTTAATAAATATTAATGTTTCTTTGTCTGCTCTCCTAAAATCAGAAAAAAATACCATCAGCGATCCATCGTGTGTATCTTTTACTTCACCACTATCCAGCTCGTATGTGGTCCTTTAAATGGGAAAGCATGCTTGAGTTTGGTGACCTTACACAGACTAATGATTTTATTCTAGAACATATACTTTCCAAAAGCAATACACACACACACACACACACACACACACACACACACACACACACACACTAATTGACAGCAGGAATTCTCTCAACTACCTAAACAGACTAGTCTTAAAATCGGTGTGATATTTATCGCTCTGGATGACATAGCCCTCGGAGTAAATTTTCCCAGAAATGAAGATAAGACAATGGGTAAAAAGTCATTCAGAGGGTATCTTCTCTATGCCGCCCAGTGCCTGCTGCTGAGAAGCATGGACAGAGTAGTCAGACTTTCAGTTCAGAGCTTCCTTAATTGGCATTCCTCCAATACAGATAACTGACTGAAAGTGTGACCTCGTTCACACCAGTGAACTTGTTCTCCGGAGAAGAAAACTGATACAGGCCTCTTTGTTACCAAAGGGTGAAGAGATGTGACAATGTGTGAACTGGTTTTAGGGCCCCATCTGCTAAACCAGAGAGAAATCAAGATTTTACAGTTCTATAAATATTTTAGTGTATCCCATCATTTATGAACTGTGGCAGCTATCATAAAACGTCTCTGACTTTTGTTACAACTGCATATAAGGCCAGAAAATTGCATCTCGTGGTAAACCATAAAAACCTAAGTAAAAGCACCATTCCGTTCAGTATATTCTAAAAATATACAACCTCCCTGTCAGTACATGGCAGAGCAGTTACCATCCCAGGATGCCTGTTTCTTTCTCATTTTTTTTTATCTGATCTTACCCTGGTCTTTTCACGTCCTTCTGTATTTCAGTATCGTTTTATGTTTCATAAATAACCGCCATCGCTGTAGAACAGCCAAAATAGATTTCACTTCGTCACAATATACTTTGAGCAGAGACACGGCATGATGATAACGCGGCCATCCAGTAAGCTTTCGCTCTTGACCTAGTGTCTAATTGCTCAAGAGGTGATTCCTGTTCTGTCTCGACTGAGTTTCTCTAGTGCCATGATGAGAATAGCTCAGTTATGAAATGATCTGCAAATTTAGAAGAGGTGGCTGTCTACTCCTAAGGAACTATACAGAAGAAATAGAAATAAAGCTGACTTGACGGAGAAATTAACATAGCGGTTTGTAGACTGTTTTGTCTCCTTATTCCATCCACTCTTGTTCTCTGTTTAAGATGTTTTTATGATTCTTTGTGATGTTTTAACTCTTAAAAATGTTTTCATCCCTCTGATGACCCGTGAACCACGTAAATGCTTTGAGGATCACGTCACATTTCAAGGAGGACAAACTATTCCAGTTGGCATCATTTGAGCAGACGACAGATTGTTTCTCTTATTATGAGACTATGCATTGAGAGCCACACTAACGTTAACATGGTGATATATCCCAGGGTTTGCGGTCATTTGTAGAAACCTGAGAGCGCTCATTGTATGCTGATATACACAAGATGCTGTAGGGATCATATCTGGAGGAATTAGACAATGATGCTATCCTCTGTTTTTGCTTCTAACACACAAATGGACACATGGTTCTCAATGTCCAAATTCTGCCTGAACATTTATCATACAAGTCAAATACTTTGCAACTTATTTTTAATGTGATTTCTGACCCACTAAAATACGTCCCTTCCACTCTCATTTTCCTCCCTATAAATAAGCCATTCTCATTTGCAGCGAATGATGCCAGAGTAATACTTGGATGGCAATGTGAATATGAGACAATGAGAAGCAGATTTACGGTCTGCAAATACAGTTTGGGCACCCTGAGATTCAGGACAGCCTGCCCTGTGCACCTGTGTTCTCAGATGTAAGTGGTGGAGATAAAGTCATAACTGGGACCTTCCCCCTGTACTCTCTAGAGCCTAGTTTTGACCTAGAAGACTCTGACGATCTGAGTGGAGGAAGAATATGGGGAAAAATGAAACAAAACAAACAAACAAACAAACAAACAAACAAACAGGACAGTTTGAGTGGAGGGAGAACGGAGAGACAACTCCAGGAACATTCGAGGTCTTGGAAGGAGCTTTGCAAGAAGAGGGGTGCCATGCTCGTGAGGAGGCCCAGGGGCCTCTCCTGCCCAGTACTGGAGCTCCTTTCTGGTGCTCCTGATAATGACAGATGTCAGAAGGTGCCATCTGCCTGAATCTTTAATGGTAATGACTAAAGGAGTCAACTGAATATTCGTGAACATGAAACTGATTGTTTGGAATACTTGACCCAAAGCTTTCTGGATGTGCTGACCTGTGAACATGTTGTACAACAAAATCCACAAGCAAAAGGAGAATATGGGCTGAAAACCACAGTGATGGGAACAATGTGATTTGATTTACAAAGGTAACATATATCACGGTCTTGTGAAACAGCCTTGCAAGGTTTCCCACTTGCTAGCTCCGATGCATTAATTTAATATCTCAAATCTTTAGTATCCTCTAAATGGACTCCCCAGAGTTCCCAGTACAACATACTGTCAGGACCATGTTACTTGTTAAATATTTTCAATAACATCCCCGTCTCCTCATAGTTACTGTGAGAATCCAAGTATGGAAGGTAATGAAACTCGTAGCACAATGTCTGAAGCAGAGGAAAGTACTCAAAAGTTTTTAGTTTTTGTTATTATCACTACATCCGTATGCTAACACATAGGTGCTCAGTAAAATTTGCTTGAATTGAATTAAATTGAATAGCAGATATATACAGAAATATTATTTAAGGCATCTTTCTACTCATTAAAAACAGACCCTGATGGGGACATCTCAGTCATGCTAAAATTGGAATGAGTTGAATGAGTATCTAATAATGCCAGATTCAACACTGGTATTTGCTTACAAAATTCTCACATTAATGCTATAAGTTATTTTTCAACTTAACTAGTATGGACACTAAATTTTAGAGAAGTCAATTAACTTACTTGTGGTTATATAACTGAATGGCAAACATCAAGATTTGAGCTCAGGTGACCTGGTTCAAAACCAAAGACAATGGGGAAAGACAATAGCAGACTGATTAAACAAAAAGCTCCCGAGTCAGTTCTCTCTGTATCAAAATAGAAAAATAGCATTTTAACTGTTGGAAAATTAAAATAATCAACATCTTACGATTTTATATAAAAATTCCTAAAATGTCTTAAAGTGTTGATTTGTGGAGTATAAGTTCTATAGTCTTAAAAAATAAGTTTCATATAGACATCAGCAGCTGATGCGTTCTGCATAATTCATACTCTTCCTCTTGCATGGAGTACTGATGGGGGTGGGGCACTTGGTGGCATCATGGGAAAATCCCTGTGTCTCCTAAGGAAAGGACTCTCACCAGCTCCCCTAGAAAAGAACAGAAAGATATTGCAGGAACAGTTCACTAGTGCCTTCCTCCATTTCACTGAACATGGTGTAAGACCTCACTTTATTGTTGCAGTGTTGTGTCACCAGAATTAGGACCAACGAGTAATTTCTATAAAATAAGGAACTTTCCAAACCATGGACCAGCTGCTGCCTATCACCTATTCTAGAAGAGATTTTGGCAACAGGCAGGGAATTAAACAGATGGCATCTATGTTGCCTTCCGACTCGAAGTTCTATGATTCTATGGAAGAATAGATTTATTGGAAAGCAGATAGTCTCTTTTAGTTGATAATCCATAATTCTATTCTTGAGAAAAGAAATGAAGTCTAACCCTTTTTAAAGAAAAATGGAGAAGCCTGGTCACAGGTGACCTCATTCAATCACGTAACCCAGACTCATTGAGCACCTTATGTGTTTTGACCAAAGCGTACGTGGTTCGGTCCTTGTGAATCACAGCAAACAGTTGGGTCGGGCAGACAATGAACCTGTTATGCTCCACTCCTACACAGGAATCAATGCCGGACATTCTGGAAGTTAAGACATTTCAAGTCGGCCAGGTGGAGGTAAAACTTTAACCAAAGTGGATTCTGACACTATTTCTGAGATCTCTTCTGTGCCCTTCTTCACAGTCTACGCCCGGCTGCACTTGTCAAGTCTGTGCGCTGGCGAGACCACAGTCTCAGGGGAAAGAGCTTCGGGTTCCCTCGCTCAGTTGCCCATGTGTGTCAGAAAGCACAACCCCTCCTCTGTCCCTTCGGCTGAGAGCTTATGACGCGCCTGATAGGATGTGGGCTGTGAGAATTCATTTCCCAAGCAGGAAGTGAGACCAGGGGGAAGCACAACAAAGCTGATGCGTGTTGCAGTAACTAAATCCGTGTCTGTGTTTAATCAAAGGGCACTGGTGAGTCACGATGAGGAGGGCCAGGGCTCCGCATTCAGTAATCAGCAGCAGAAGGCCACATCAAAATGCAGCACCATGCTTAAATTCCCGCTCTCCATTGTTCCACCGACATTCTTGAATGGAACCATGCGACAGAGGTGGTCGCTGTTCTCAGCCCTTGTTTTCGAGCTCCCTGGCTTTCACGGAAATAAATGCCTCCGAGCCACAAAGACAGGACGGCAGAGTAGTATTTCCCAAAAGGGTAATGACCTTGCTGGATCGGGACCCGTGACATTGGTGGTTGTCTGGAGCCTCGTGCCCCAGCAGCTCTGTGATTGGGCCTGCGAGAAACGCTGTTGGTTCTCTCCTTGTCCACGTTGGCATCTTGCCCGGCTGAAGGGGCATCCTTCCCTCATGTGAGCTCTCTCTCTCTCCCCAAGACCTCAAGGGGACTCCAAGGCAACTTGGCCTGGGGCTTTGCATTTTGAAAGTCTGCCCCTGGAAAACGTTATCTTCCCGTGGCACACGGGCCTCTGCAGGAAGTGTTCTTCTAAGGAAAAGCAGATAATTTGTATTCATCACGAAATGTCGCCGCAAATAAAAACTATGATGCGCATTGCAGGGAAATCACTGTACGTGGGGTCGCTGGAAGGGAGCGAAATCGAACATTCCAAAACTACAAGCAGAAGCCTACATCTCGAGGTGCTTTTTGAAAGGAACATAGTTGAAATGGAGGTTAGAAAAATAGTCACGTTCAAAGGCCATTTCCTATTCAATGAACTAAATCTGTAATGAGCATCAATTTATACTGAGCAACTTTGGGGATTCGGAATAACGTTTTGCTAATAGCTTATTGGCATGCCCTTACTCAAAATGGAGTTTTGTACCACTTTTGAATTTAGCCTTCAATTTTAAATTATTTCTTTCCTTACTTCGTTTGGAATTTGAATAACTAGAGCTTTAAAATCTATTTTTTTTATTTTAATGTTTATTTTTTGAGAGAGACAGAGACAGAGACAGAGACAAAGACAGAGTGTGAGTCAGGGAGGGGCAGAGAGAGACAGAGGAAGACAGAATCCTAAGCAGGCTCCAGGCTCTGAGCTGTCAGCACAGAGCCCAACGCAGGGCTCAAACCCACAAGCTGTGAGATCATGACCTGCGCCAAAGTCAGATGCTTAACTGACTGAGCCACCCAGGCGCCCCTACTTTAAAATCTATTTTTAATGTTTATTTATTTATTTTGAGAGAGAGAGAGAGAGAGAGAGAGAGCAGAAGAGGGGCAGAAAGAGAAGGAGAGAGTGATAATCCCAAGCAGCCTCCACACTTTCAGCACAGAGCCCGATGTAGGGCTTGAACTCGGGAACCGTGAGATTATAACCTGGGCCAAAACCAAGAGTCGGATGTTCACCTGACTGAGCCACTCAGGCACCCCTAAAATCTATTTGAAATGTAAATATATTCTCATATTTTTCTTTCTTTTCCATATTCATTTTATATCTCAGTGGTTTCTTATGATCAGGAAAAAAAAAACATGTATCATTGGTGGCTTAGTTAAACAATAGTCTTATTTGGGGTGCCTGGGTGGCTCAGTCAGTTAAGCGACTGACTCTTGATTTCAGCTCAGGTCATGATCTTACGGTGGGTGAGTCTGAGGCCAGTGTTGAGCTCTGGGCTGACAGCACAGAGCCTACTTGGGCTTCTCTGTCTCTCTCTCTCTCTGCTCCTCCCTTTCAAAAATAAATAAATACACTTAAAAATTAATAGTCTTATTTAATATTTCCTCTTAATAGTAGTTAACACATAGCTCTTATTAAATATTCAGCCAAGAGAACCTCTAATCCAGTACCCCAGGTATGACAGGATGGGCTGACGGAGGCTCGTCTCTTCTTTGCTCTTAGACAAAATGCATCCCCTTATCATCAACAAAAAAGTTTATACAACAAACCCAAAAGTCAATTATTGATCAAGTCCAACGTGAGAACTGACATGTAAGATGATTAGTCACGCAGAAACCCATAGCTCAATGGGAAGACTCTGCTCACGGTTTAGGGCAGCTGATGTGTTCTGCTTAGGGGACATTCAGTCCCGGAAAAAGCGTGCCAATGCAAGCCATACGTAAGGGACATTATAGACCTCCGTGCATCCTTTGTTCTTTTACAACCAAAGGGATCTGTGCTTGTGGGAAATCATTCTGAACAGGTGTCTACTCAATACTGGAGGGACGGAGACTTTTCTACTTTCTGAGCTCTCACAAGGTCTTTTACATATAGATGTTTGCAGAGCGATTTGTTTTTCCTGGTTCTATTATTTCTTGTGGGGATCAACATGTTGACTACAGGAAAGCAACTTGATCACGTAATTGCATCCAGAACAAATACTCCTGTGACCCCGCACGCTGGCGTGAGTTTACAGCATCCTATTTCCACTACCTTTACTTCAAAGTAAAATAGAGAATGTTTTACTTTAGATGTATTTTTCAAAACATGGCTTGGTATATCAACAGAAATTAGAGATAGAGAGGGAATATTAAGAAGTTTCCTTTGCCTGTTCTCATTTGTTCTTTCCTTTCAGTTCCTTTTTTTTTTCACCGTAGACTTAACATAACGGTAAATGGTTCTGCTCTCCCATGAAACTGTAAACCCCTGGCAAACCCTAGAACGAAAAGGGAAGGAAAGAATATCAAAGGAGAGGGGTTTAGGGGTAAGGAATTGATTTTGCCGTGGTAGAAAAAAAATAGTTTTGCAGTCAAAACTTCTGTACTTGTCCATAATGCTGTCAATGGCTCCGCCTGGTCTTTTTTGTGCCCAAGTGAAGAATCATTGGGTGGTACCGAGTACCATTAACCTAATGACTTGGAGTGCTTTGCCCTGGGCCACCAGTTTCCATTCTTACTTTCTCAGGACATAATTTGGTTGATCCACGACTTAATTTCTTTAGAGGCCTGAGCCCAGGGGCCTCCAATAGTTTCCATGTCCACAGCACCATGTTGTTGGT
Organism: Felis catus; assembly: GCF_018350175.1. NCBI lineage: Eukaryota > Metazoa > Chordata > Mammalia > Carnivora > Felidae > Felis > Felis catus. The sequence continues at coordinate 19,452,699 of NC_058372.1, forward strand.
GAAAACAAACAAAAACCAAACAAAACAAAAAACAAACAAAAAATCCATCCAGGGAAAACCAGCAGTATTTTTACACTGACGAATCAGATCTGGCCTTGAAATATAAAATAGATAAATGGTTAATAGCAGTTTCACCATCTAACTTTTGTGCTGAGGGGTATAGCCTAAGAACAAAACTTGATAGTCGTAAACATTTACACTTTGAAGTACCTCATAAAAGAGTTTGTTATGTGTCATTAACATGCTGACAGTAACAGTATATGCGGTTTTTATTTCATATTATACTGTTTCCGTTCAACTTTTCTTTTTATCAGTGCTTTGGCCTAAGAGCAAATGATTCCCAATTCCCGTTCCCTCAGACAATGCACAGAACATGGGAGAATGGCTTTCACATTCTGACAACCTTGCAATTTTATTTAAACAAATTCTCTTCCCCCAATTCCCTACAGAGAAGCTATTGTACCCTTTTGTTGATTGTAGTGGACATATTGCAGATCTCCAGTTACCTCCCAGTGGACCACCCACCACAAGAAGGGTTTGCCTTTCCAGCCCAGCGGCCCTGCCAGCCTCTCCCCTTCCTGGAGACTGGAGAGAAGCCTTTGTCTCAGCTCAGGTCAACAGGGACCCTGGCAGCTGTGTTTTTCCTGATACAGAACAACCTAATCAATTACCCCACGCCACTTTGGAGTAAATACATTGTCTAACATAATAACAATTAAGTGGTAAAAAGAAAACATCATAATGTGCTTCTGGGTAGGAAATTGACAGCTTCCAGAGGCGGGTAGAGCTTTTCTGGATGTGAAATGGTAACACGGAGCAAGGAACTTGCCCTTGAAAAGAAGCAGCTAAGTAGAGCAGGACAAGTGAGTTCCAGGTATTATCATGAATCTGAGTAGTCACAGTCATTACATTAAAGTGAGCACTTCCTTTGTATTCTTCTAAAATAGGTCATTTGGTTAGTAAAATCTCTTGCTAGTGAGACAGCACTGCAGAGAGGTTTTTGTGTTATGAGAGGCTTGGATGCAACATCTATCAAGGTAAATTGTGATTTGAAACTTGACAGGACTTGGGTAAACGGTGTAGGTTCTGATTCTTTATTTTCCCAGGTAACCTGGGTTTGCAGGAGTATGATTTCTGGAATGATGTCCTACTCTTGTATTCTAATTTCTTCTTGGTACTTTTCTTGCATAAATAAGAATAAGTAGTTAAGTTTTAATAACCGAATGCCATTTCAATTGGTATGGAAAAGCATTTTGAAAATGCATCCCTGTTGTTAGAGTCACCAGTTACGATAAATGTATAACTTGAGGGATACTTGGGTGGCTCAGTTGGTTAAGCATCCAACTTTAGCTCAGATCATGATGTTGTGGTTTGTGAGTTGGAGCCCCATACCGGGGGGCTGAGAGCTTGGAGCCTGGAGCCTGCTTCCAATTCTGTGTCTCCCTCTCTGTCTGTCCCTCTCCTGCTCACATTCTGTTTCTCTCACTCTCTATATATATCAAAAATAAACATCAAATTTTTTTAAAAATATAACTTGAATTTTCAAAATACATATTCTTTAGGATAAAATAAAAATATTAATGGTTTCTTGAGAAGCGAGTAACAAAGAATCATATTTAAAGATAAACATGAAATGTGCTACCTGACTTCAACCATTCCAGAGTTCAGTAATTCGGTAATTTTGACTCATATACCCACTATTAGAATGGAAAACAATAGATTCTTAAATTCATTCTCTTGTTGGTTATGCATTAGAATTATGAATCGCTATTATGTGTGATAGTGGTAAATTCTAATATTCTTATAACCTTCCTCCTACTTCCTTGACTCTACAACCTTGCACACACACATACACACACACACACACACACACACACACACACACACACGTACAAATTCCAGAACCAGGATTGTACTTCAGATTGAATAGGTTTGTTTGTTTGTTTGTTTTGTTTTGTTTTGTTTTGTTTTGTTTTGTTTTTAAATGTTGCAGCATTTGGAGGCATTCATTGTGAGATAAACAAGCTGGTGTTTTGTAGTTTGGGAGGAGCTAACAGTAATAATAGTGTGCCTACATACACATCCACACACATCTAGTTCCACTATTGAGTTCTATACTTTTATCACCGCTTAGGGAACCATTAAAGTAAGTGTTTACCCATTCTTTATATAAAACTGCTGTATAACAAACATACCAAAATGTACACAAATCATAACTGGATGGACGAAATATCACAAAATAAACACACTTTGCAGCCAGTAGCCAGATGAGGAAAGAGAACAAATTCAAAGTTCTTAAGTTCAATATTTTCCACGGAGATAACCATTATCTTGAGCTCTAGCATCATAAGTTACTTTTGACTATTTTTTTAACTTTATGCAAATGGAAAATTTCATAATGTATACTTTTCTTCTAGCACATTTTGCTCAATGTTAAATTTTGGGGATTCATCCAAGTTGTTATGTATAGCAATTATTAACTCTCAGTGGTCTGATGGCATCCCCTGCATGATCATATAACAATTTATCTGTTCTACTTTTGGGTGATTTTCATTTTGAGCTAATCAAAATAGTGACTTTATACACATGTCTGTTGGTGAAGATACATGCGATAAATATCTAAGGGTGTAAATGCTGAATCAGACAACATTTATAGTCTTTTTTTTTTAAGGAAGACTCGTGTTTCTTCTTTCTTTCTCTTTTAAGGTTTTAATTTACATTCCAGTTACTTAACATGCAGTGTAATATTAGTATCTGGTGTGCAGTATAGTGATTCAACATTTCCATACATCACCCAGTGCTCATCACAGCAGGTGGACTCCTTAATCTCCATCACTTGTTTTGGCCAGCCCCCTACCCTCCACCCATGTGGCAACCATCAGTTTGTTCTCTTGAGTTCAGAGTCTGTTTCTTGGTTATATTCACTTTTAGTAGATACTGCCAATTTTTTTCCAAAAATGGTGGCACCAATTTATACTACTCTCTTCAGTTCATGAGAGTTCTCCTACTGTGAATCCTCACCGACACTGATATGATCTGATTTGTCATTGTAGCCATTGTAATGTATGTGCAGCAATATAACATTGTGCTTAGTGCATATTACAAGGGCCCCTTCAAGTGTTTTGTCATTGTTGTGCAGGGCTGTGTGTTCTCTTTCCTGTTGTCATGTAGGAGTTTGTTAATAGAGTCAGGATATGGCTTTATTTATTGGTCATAAGCATTTAAAGGATAATCTTCCTCTCTATAGCTTGTGTTTGCACTCTCTTAATAATGTCTTAAAGAAAAATTAGCTTTTAACTTCATAGTCATCCCATGTCTTACATTTTCCCTTCACAATTGGGAGTTTCCATGTCTTGCTTGAGACATCTTTGCTACACCAAATATCATAAAGGTACTATTTTGTCTTTTCTGCTAAGACTTTTGTTGTTTTACTCATCACATTTGGATAGAGTCTATTTGGAAATTGCATTTGTGTTTGCTGTGAGGTAAGGATTAAGGTTCCTCATTTGTCCATATGCCCTCTAATGACTCCGCATTATTGATTCAAAAGACTGTTCTTTCCCTACATGGCAGTGTTATCTTTAACATAAATCACGAGGGGTGTGTGTGTGTGTGTGTGTGTGTGTGTGTGTGTGTGTGTGTTTCTCAGTCTTCTGTTTCATGGTCTATTTGTCTACCCTTCAACCAATGCAGCAGTTTTTATTACTACGACATTTTAACGTGTCTTCATTTTTGGTCCAGCTGTCCACTGGCCTCATTCTCCTTATTCGAGATTACTAGTTGTTCTTGATCCTTTTTGTCGCTTCATAGAATTTAGAATGAGCATTTTAACTGATACCCACACATGCATAAATACTTAAGCCCTTGTAATGTTATAGCCCTCCACTTATGTAGGCCTTTCTCAATAATGTTCTGAAACGTTTGATAACTTTTTCATGTCATCACAAGTGACATTTCTAAGACCTCGTTTTCTATTGGTTAATTCCAGTGACTAAAAATACTATTTGCTCTTCTATGTTGATCTTTTTTCTTCTGATCTTTCTGAATTTCACCTGTTAATTTTACTAGCTCATTTGTAGATTCTACGTGTTACTATATCATCTTCATTTCTTCCTCCCAGTTGGTTTCTTTCATTTTTTTTTACTTTATTTCCTATACCAGATATGACCTCCATGAAAATGTGGATGGAAGTAGTAATACCAAATATTCTTGCCATGTTTCTGAGCCCAAAGAAGATATTTTAATATTTGCATTAATAAGCATTATTCTTCACATAGTTTTATTTCAAAACACTTATCAGATTAGATCAATTTTTTTCTATCCTTACTTTCCAAAAATTGTTACTGTGAATGAGTGTTGAATTTCATCATTTGTTTTTCATTTATTATAATGACCATAAGCAATTTCCTTTTTTCTATTAATGTGACAAATTACAGTGATTTTTCAAATGTTAAGTCAAACTTATCTTCCTAGGAAAAAGAAAGAGGCCTATTATTCATGATGTGTTGTCATTTTTATGTATCTTTGTTTTTGATTTTCTAACATTTTGTTTAAGATTTTTGTATCTGTGATAATGAGAGACATTGGTCTGTAACTTTTCTTTACTATAATCTCCTTTTTGGCTTTCATAGCAAGGTGATGTGGACATAATAAAAATGCTTTGAAAAAATGGTACTTTTGAGTACTTGGGGAATTAACTGTTGCATTACCTGGTTTTAGGTTTTGTTTTGTGAGAGGGTCTTAATTGTAGTTTCAGTTGCTTTAATTGATGTAGAGTAATTCAGGTTCTCCTTTTTTTCTTGCATTACTTTTGGAAATTTTCTTCTTTTCTAGAAGTTTTTCCAATTTCTTTTAAATTTGTAAATATACTGGTACTAAAATTGTTCCCGAGCCCCTCAGTTTAATATATTTACTTGTTTTGTGGCTGTTTATACTTTAACACATAGGTTATATGGAAGTATATTGCTTTATTTCCAAACTGATGGGTATTTTCTAAATTTTTTGTTGTTGCTATTATTGATTTCCTGGTTACCTCCACTATGGTCAAAAGAATATACTCTGATAGTTTTTGTCATTAGAAAGGCAATGAGGCATGCATTACCACACTGTATGTGATCAATCTGGGTGAGATCCATGTGATCTCAAAATGTAAACTTTTTTTTCTTTCTGTTGGGTTCAGTATTCTAAATATGTTACTTAGATCAAGTTTGTTAATTATGACCTTCTGTATCCTTACTATTGTTTCTCGGTTTATACTGTCAGCTTTTGGCAGAATTATGTTGAAGCCTCTCACTACGATTGTGATTTTTTTCATTAATTATTTCTTTTTATTCCGTCAATTTCGCTCTCTGTATTTTGAATGTTATTAGTGCCTATAGATTTAGATTTTTTAGTTCTTCCTGATACGTTGTTGCTTCTATCAGTATGAAATTTCTCACTATCTCTAGCATAGCTTCTTGTCTTGAGCTTACTTTTGGTTAATATTCAACTATTTTAAAAACCTGACAGCTCCTGGTTGGCTCAGTCAGTTAAGCGTCTGACTTCGGCTCAGGTCATGATCTCACAGTTTGTGGGTTCCATCCAAGCTCTGTGCTGACAGCTCAGAGCCTGGAGCCTGCTTTGGATTCAGTGTCTCCCTCTCTCTCTGCCCCTCCCCTGCTTGTGCTCTGTCTCTCAAAAACAAATAAATAAACGTTAAAAAAAAACAACTCTGAAAAATATGCATGCGTTTGACATGTAAATGTTGTTGGAAAGAATGATTGTTGAAGATGTCCTTAAACTCTGATGTGTTCAGAATGCAGTTGACTAAATGCAGTATGACACGTATAAGCAGGACTGACAGGCCATGCCAAGTACTTAGCTAAAGGTTTTTTATAAAGTTGCATATAGTTATAAAACAAAAACATATTGTGCAGGAGGAAACTGGAAAGAATTGAGAGAGAACATAAGTGACTCTTCCTAGATAAAAAGCCAAAAGGAGAGAGATCTGTGTCCCTGTGAGTGGAGAAGATGACCATGGCAGGAGAAAGGAAGATATGTTAGCTCAAAAGTGCTGGAGTTCAAATAAAAACTCTGGAGGGGGAAGGAGGAGAAGCAAAACAAATGAGCAAAGGGACCAAAAAAAAAAAAAAGAGGGGGAGAAGAAAAGCAAGAAATAGATGCTTAACCACCAAGAACAAACTGATGGTTACCCGAGGAGACCTGGGTGGGGGATGGGGGAACTCGGTGATGGGGATTCAGGAGGGCACTGGTGATGAACACGGGGTGTTTTATGGAAGTGTGGGATGGTTATATTGTACACCTGAAAGTAATATTACACTGTATGTTAACCAACTGGAATTTAAGTAAGAACTTAAAAAAAAAGAAGCATATGAGAACACCCATGTGCTTAACTCTCAAAGGTGCCAACATTCTGGAGACTGAAAACATGTTTGGCCCTTCCTTTGCAAAGGCTGAAATTATCCTGGGTGTGAGAACCAAAGTGGTAGTTTAAACAAGGGTTCTTAAACTGTGTTGTGTAATGCGGTTCAGGTAAGAACTTGGTGGTGGCTAGGTGTTAAATGCCACTAATGAGTGTCCTGAGAGGTGGACCCAGGAATCTAATTTATCTAGCCCTGAAAGAACTGTTGGAGCTGGTCTGATCTGCACGTTTGGAGGAACACTGGCGTACGAGTTACTGGGAACACCGGAGCCCTGTGGAATTCTATAGGTGAATGAGTGGTTGGAAGAGAGCAGACTTCACTGGAAATTAGCAAGTGGAGTAATAAATACTGGAAGACACAAGAACATAATGCAATAAGAAAACTGCCTTCCACATCTGGTGAGGCTGAGGACACTTAGAAGAGAATAAAGGGGCCCCTGGGTGGCTCAGTTGGTTAAACGTCCAACCCCTGACTTCTGCTCAGGTCATGATCTCGTGGTTCATGAGTTCAAGTCTTGCATCAGCCTTTGCACTGACAGTGTGGAGCCCGCTTGGCTCCCTCCCTCTGCCCCTCCCCTGCTCATGCTCTCTCTCTCTCTCCCTCAAAATAAATAAATTTTAAAAATGCTTAAAAATACATAAATAAATAAAAGAAGAGAATATCAGGGTTATGGTGAAAGGGGTCATTTGCTTCAGGTCCCAGCTACTGACAATTGCTTATTTTTTTTATATTTGAGTTTATTAATATACTTATAATCAAAGTACTTGAGTTATTAATAAAAAAATTAGACTTTGGACCCTAAATGAAAGCAGTAAGTTCTGCAGATTTGCGAGACAGTTTAAATGGCTACATTTCATGTATATTTCCTATACCCATTCCTACATATATTTCCTATACGATTCTCCAAACTTGTTACATTTGTTGATGATTTGGTTGGTCATATGTAGGCTGTGAAGCCTTATTCTTATTGACGGTATTTGACTTATAACTGGCTTATCCATGTATTTGCAGCAATGACCCCACTTAATTCATAGTCTTTGAGGTCAGTATTTAAAGATAAGAAGTCATATGTATGGAGTTTCAGTAATTTGAGGAAAGATCCTAAGACAACCGAGTGTCAAACCTGAGACTCAGACACAGGTACTTTATATGAGATACATTTGACATACACTGAGATGAACAGTTGAAAGTTACATTTAATGCAGGACAGAATGATAGCACAGTGATCAATACAGTTTTGCTACCTGAGATTTGTCCCCCTACTTCTGGATATCAGGTTGCCCTTCATTATCTCATTTATAATGATTTATTTTAGTAGAGCTGAGTGCTCTAGTCTCCTTTTCTCCAACCCTGCCGTCCAGGCATTTGCCAATTTTTATCTGTGCAGTGTATGTACATAATTTCTACGAGCCAATAACAAAATGACACACATTTCAAGTGGAAATATGAGTAAATGACTTAATCAGGATGAGGATAAGATATTCATATTCAATTTGTGAAAATATGTCAAGCTGGATCTGGAGGTCTGTGTATGTTTTTCTGTAAGTATGTTATACATAAATCCAGAGATGTTCTTTAAAAATTCATTAGTACTTTCTAATGGACCTAAAATGTGCAGAACTATCTAAAATCATATAATCCAGCTCATTTAAAAAAATTGTCAACAGAAACGTAAACCATGTCTATGAAACATGGAGCTTCATATATTAATTGATGGTGGAAATTAATTTCTGTGAGTTGGAGATTTATAGTGTATGTTTAATTCTAAGTGGCAGATAGACTCTAAAGTGATTCCCTGTGATCCCTGTATCCTGGATTTATATATATATATATATATATATATATATATATATATATAGCATTTATATATAAATATAAGTTCATATATTAAAAAATTAAATTATTTATATTTAATATTTAAATTATATATGCATATAGAACTTATTTTTTATTTTTGAATTTAATTTTTCCATTTTATTTATTTTAGAGAGAGAGAGAATGAGCAGGGGAGAGGATCAGAGAGAGAGAGAGAGAGAGAGAGATCCGTAAGCAGGTTCCATGCTCAATGTGGAGCCCAACGTGGGCCTCAATCCCACAACTCTGGGATCATGACCTGAACAGAAACCAAGAGTTGGACACTCGACCGACTGAGCAACCCAGGCCCCCCAATAATCTTCTTCTGAGTGAAGGTAGGACTTGTGACTTGCTTCTGCTAAGAGAACATGGCAAAGGTAATGGACACAACTTTTACAATTATGTTGCTTTTCATAAGATTTTATCTTGCTCGTAGACACGCTCTGAGATTCTCTCTCTTTCTGGCTTTGAAGAAGTGACCATATTGGGAGGCCCACCTCATGAAGCTGAGGGTGGCTTCCAGCCAAAAGCCAGCAAGCTGGGCCCTCAATCCTAAAGTTGCAAAGAAATTAATTCTGTCAACATCGGGACCGAGTTGTTAAGTGGATCCTTCTACAGTTTAGTCTCCAGGTAAGAACATAGTCCTCTCCAACACCTTGTTGGAAAACTTTAGAGGACCCCGAGAAGCTGTGTCCAGAATTGTGATCCACGGGAAATATTAGATAACAAATGTGTTTTGTTCTAAGCTGCAAAATTTGTGATAATCTGTGATGCAGCCATGTATGACTAATGGAAGACGCAACTTTGGGTTTGTATTACTGGTTCAATAGTTTTTGAGAACTTTTGTGCTTTTTCTTCTTGGTTTCTCAATGTTGAATTAAAGAGTTAAAGAAGATAATATAAAACAAACTATATATTATATATGTATATATATTATTTTAAATATAATTTATATGTATATTTATGTTATATTTATAAATTTCTTTTCTGCTTAACTCTTACTCTTACAAAAAACTCACTATAGTGATTATTGCTGATGCACTAAAATGTCTATTAATGAAATATATAATAGAGATTTACCATAAACATAAAAACCAATTAAAATCTGAAACCCATGGGACGCCTGGGTGGCTCAGTCGGTTGGGTATCCGACTTTGGCTCATGGTTCATGAGCCAAACTGTTCATGGTTTCGGGCCCTGCGTCAGGCTCTGTGCTGACAGCTCAGAGCCTGGAACCTGCTTCAGATTCTGTGTCTCCCTCTCTCTCTCTGCCCTCCCCTGCTTGCGCTCTGTCTCTCTATCTCTCAAAAATAAATTAGCATTATAAAAAAATTTAAAAAAAACCCCTGAAACCTGGAATACAACCTCTTGGTAATATGACAAAATTTTTTTTCATATCCTTGATTGCCTCAAGCAACAATTGTGCATTTTGCTCTGCCATGTCCATGTTTGAGAAAAGAGCCAAATCCTGGCTTTAGCACATTCAAATGCAAACATTGTGAGTAAATATGAAATGTTGCAGTTAATGCCCTGTATTGAGAAAGAAAAAGAACTCATTAATAAATCATTTAAAAAAATTTGCTTTATTGCTCCTGAAAATAGTTTACTTTCTAAATAAAAATGATATGTATTTATCTTAGATATGAGCCTAAGTCTGAAATGGAGACCTGAACTTTATCGTATTTCAGGTCTGGCCTTAAATAAACCACAGTTTCTTACCTCCAGTCCTAAAGAATGGAATTGTTCTCCTCTTTAACCATTTCTACCTTTATTGAATACAAGCCCTTAGGGCATTAGGTCGAGTTCTGGAGGGAAGCACAGGCTCATTCCAGACTTTTCTGCAGGCCTTTCTCCTGATTGATCTATATGTGCCCTCAAGTGCAGAGTTTAGTTAATTACACCCATTCCCTCATGGCAACCCATCATCTTTTGAACAGGTAATGCCTGTCTCTTGTTTGAATCATTTGTGCTCTCATTCCCATTCTCCATCCCTATTCTGCTTTCCTTTCTACATGCCACCATTCGGATGCGTTTGATGGGTATTAAGCCACGGACACTATGCTTCCTCCTTTTTGCACTCACTCAACACCACCACAAACAGCACTGTGATGAGCTTGCACACTAGTCCCTTTATGAACGTGTTTGAGAGTCTCACTGGCATATATACTCAGTTACACTATACTTAATTTAATTTGACCGAGTGCTATGCAAAATAATTATCACTGCACCCTCACACTGGTAGGGACGAGGGCGTGAGGGCTTCATTACCCTCTCCCTGCTAACACTTGGCATTATCCTGCTTTCCAATTGTCAACATCCTAATAGGTTCAAGGGGACCTGACTATTTTAATATGCAAATGTTTAATGTGTAATGGAATTTGTGTGTATCTTCATATGTTTATTTGCTTTCGGGGTCTCTTCTCTGTTTATGTGTTTTGCCCATTTTCCCATTAAGCTTCTCTTTCTTTTTCTTGTGGCTTACAGGAATCTTTTATATGATCTAAATACTTGTTCTTTGCTGATTTTAAATATGGCAAATACCTTTCCCAAAACACGGTGTGCTTTGTGGAGCTGAAATCCTTACTTTAATATAATCAAATTCATTAATTTACAACAAAGATGTGAAACTTACGAAATCTATGCAAATAACACCCTCCTAAAGCAGAAATTAAGGAAGATCAAAGAGAAGTCCACTTATGATACCATGTTTAACACACTGCTTTCTGGCTTTGATTAATCCAATAAAAGTAAGTAAGTAGGAATATAAAAGATTTAGCCAGCCCAATCAGAAAGGCATATCTCATAAATATATCAAACTTTATATCCCATAATATAGAATATGCCTTCTTTTCCATTGCATATGGAACATCCGCAACTAACTACATATTATGTCACAAAGAAAAATCTCAATAAATATCACAAAGTAGAAATAATTCAAAGAAAATTCTTTCCAAAGTAACTAAATTGAAAAATTCATACCAAAACCAAAAAATAAAAAAAAAATCTTTAACTTAAAATTAACTTTAATCTTTAAACTTTTTAAGCAGGTTTCTAAGAAGTAAATCTAGGGAGAAAGGGATTAATCAAATGAACATTGCAAGAGTCATAACATTAATCTTAATGGAAACTGCATCTCAGAGTCTATAGGAAATAATGAAAGTAGTGATGAGAGAAAAGTCCTCTGTTTTGAAAACTTACATAACTGAAAATTGAATAATAAAGATAAATAAATTAGATCCCTTACTAAAAAATTCCACAAAAAGGATCAAAAGTTGTAACAAAAGCAAGCAGCAGGAAATACTATAGATATAGGTGTATCTAATGAGACATAAAACAGAGAAATGTAAAAATAAATAAATCAAAATGATTGTTTTCTGATTTTATTTATTTATTTATTTATTTATTTATTTATTTGTAATTTGAGACAGGGAGAATCTTTTTTTAAATTCTTTTTTGATGTTTATTCATTTTTGAGAGAGAGAGAGAGAGAGTGAACAGGGGAGGAGCAGAGAGAGAGAGAGAGACAGAATCCGAAGCAGGCTCCAGGCTCTAGGCTCTGAGCTGTCAGCACAGAGGCCGACATGGGGCTTGAACTCACAAGCCGTGAGATCATGACCTGAGCTGAAGTCGGATGCTTAACCACCTGAACCACCCAGGTGCTCCAGAGAGTCAGAGAGAGAGATAGAGAGAGAGAGAGAGAGAGAGAGGGAGAGAATCTTAAGCAGGCTCCTTGCTCAGCACTGAGCTTGATGCAAGGCTTGATCGCACATCCTTGGGATCATGAACTGAGCCGAAATAAAAAGAATCAGATGCTCAACCAACTGAATCACCCAGGCACCACTTAATTCTTTTTTTGAAAACAAAAAACAAAAAACAAAAAACAAAAAAACAAAAAGCAAACAAACAGAAAAACCCCAAATTAGTAGCCAAACAAATCAACAACTACAATGAAAAGCACACATACACAGAAGAAATGATGAGGGGGAAATATACATTATAGAAAAGAGAATTTTGAAAAAAAGTCATAACCAAGTATGCATAAATCTAAAATTAACTTGGAAACTAGATCAAATGAGTGATATCCTAGAAAAATTGTAATTTAACCAAAAATTGACCCTCATAGAAATAAAATCCAAAAATATGACCATTTCTATACAAAAGAAAAAAACTTTAGAACTACCCCACAGAAAGCACTGGACTTAATAAAATATTTAAAGACCATATGTTCTTAATGCTACTCCAGCACATGTAAAAAGAATGAAGACCTAATTTTAAAATAAATTAGTGGGGTGCCTGGCTAGCTCAATCACGAGCGTGTGACTCTTAATCTCAGGGTTGTGAGTTCAAGCCCCACACTGGGTGTAGAGATTACTTAAAATCCTAAAAATAATCAAAAGAAAATGCGTTAGTATAAGATTACTATCTAAACCTGATAAAGATATCACACACAAGAAGGAAAACTATACACCAATCTTACTTGTGAAGGTTGATATAAAAATCTTAATGAAATGGCAAAAGGTTACAATGATACATTAAATAACATGCCACAAGTGAGTAGAATACATTTCACCGATGTAAAGATGCTTCCGTATTAGGAAACCCATCAATGTAATTCACCATTTCAGTTGACATATGGGGAAAAATCATAATTTTCTTCAGTTATCAACAAAATTTAGTACCAATTTTGGATTAACGCATTCAGCCAAGCAGCAACTGAAAACTTCTTTAATATCATAGCATATATGTAGAACAGTTTTAAAGCCAGAATCTTACATAATGGGAAAAATTAAAGGCATCCTTTCTAATACAAGGAACAGGCAAAATACCCCTACATCTAGTACTACTTAACATCATATTGGCACATTCTAGTGCAATGAGAGTTTTCAAAAAAATGTAACATAAAAAAAGGGGGGGTAGTATCTGTATCCACAAATTATAAAACATCATACCTGGAAATTTAAAAAAAATTCAAGCAGAAATCAAGATGTGATAACTGATGTGCAAAAGATCTATTGGAGGAAAACATCTCTGAAGGGTAAGGGGAGAGGAAGGAAGAGTAAGCATGAAGGAATTCAGACCAAGGTGCAAGGGTAATGGGGAAAGGAGGAAGGGAAGGTAAAGATAGGCAAAATATCTCAGAAGGCAGAGCAGTTCTGCTCAAGTTTGGCCTGGGTTAGTGGATAATCTTAAAGCAAAGGATGCCTGTTGGTTGAATTTCATATCAGGCTGGAATGGTCGGTCCAGTTATAATATTTCTTTCATGACCAGTCATTGACTGTCAGTAGCCTAGGGAGCTGTGGCCCCGGAATGGATGTTACTCTGGAATCACAGGTATAGTAACTAGAGGCTTTTCATCCAGTTCTTCTTAAATGAGATTTGAGGGGCACCTGGGTGGCTCAGTCGTTAAGCGGCTGACTTCAGCTCAGGTCATGATCTCGGGGTCTGCGAGTTCGAGCCCCACGTTGGGCTCTGTGCTGACAGCTCAGAGCCTGGAGCCTGTTTCAGGTTCTGTGTTTCCCTCTCTCTGACACTCCCCCGTTCATGCTCTGTCCCTCTCTGTCTCAAAAAAAAGAATAAACATTTAAAAAAAAATTTAAAAAAAATAAAAATAAAAAAAAATGAGATTTGAGCTGAGTATCTTCCTAGCCAATGAGTGACTATTTTATTCGATAAAATAAAAGATTATAGGGGTGGCTGGGTGGCTCAGTGGGTTAAGCATCTGACTTTGGCTCAAGTCATGGTCTCTCGGTTCATGAGTTCGAGCCCCCTATTAGGCTCGGTGCTTGCAGTCTAGAACCCAATTGGGATTCTCCCTCTCTCCTCTCTCTGCCCCTCCCCCCACTCACGCTTTCTCTTTCTCAAAATAAATAAACTTGAGAAAATAAAAATAAAAGTTTATTAAATTCAACCAAATAAAAATAGATTTGTATAACAACAACAAATAAAAACCATATGCAATGACAAAGGATAAACTGGGGCTTTGTCATCAATAAGGGGCTAATCTATCCAATATATGAGGTGTTTTTGACATTGAGATTAAAACAAAACCGAAAACAAAAAATAATTCTAAATGCTAAGAAAAAAATGGGCAAAAATCATAGACCTAGTCTATAGGAAATATGCACATATTTATAACAAAAATACAAACTAAATTGTTACTTCTCACTTATCCAATAAGCAAGAATTCTAGCACTTGTCACTGTTGGTGAGAGTAGAGGGAAGTAGACACTTTCATTTATGACTGCAATGCATATAAAGAGGAAATTTAGGAAAATGAATATTCATTTATCCTTTAATTCAGAAATCCCATTTGAAAGATATAGTGACAATACACTTCTGAAAACATGAAACGACATATGACCAGGAATTATTCACTGTGGTAATAATGAAGCATGGGAAGACACCATCGGAATGCCAACCAATAGTGAACTGGTGGAAAAAGCCAATGGGTTGCTGTGGGCACAAAACAAGTCACGAAGACCTCTGCGAAGTTCAGTGCCTTGATCTCTACGACATAGAGTTAAGAAGATCAGAATTGTGTATATATAGTAAGCCACATTTTTGGGCAACAAACAATAAGATTTTTTTTTCTATTTTTAAAGAACCCATTATTCTTACTATCCACAGCTAGTGGGATACATTAGGAGGACCCAAAGAACTACAAGGAAAGGCTGAATTGTGCTGTCTATAGTGGTTATGGGTGTAATAATTCTAAAACTATGTTTTGGTAGATCTAAATTAAAAATATGTTGATGTGGGGGCGGCTGGGGGGCACAGTTGGTTAAGCGTTGGACTCTTGATCTCTGCTCAGGTCCTGATCTCACAGTTCATGGGTTCGAGCCCTGAATTGGGCTCTGCGCTGCTGGCATGGAGTCTGCTCAGGGTTCTGTCTCTCCTCCTGTCTGCCCCTCCCCTGCTTGTACTCTCTCCCTTTGTCTCAAAATAAATAAACTTAAAAAAATTAAAAAATATATATATGTTGGTGTGGCTGGGAGTCAGTATTATTACCATAAAGGGGAAAATTAAAACAGTAAAAATATGAACTGAGGAAGGTAAGGAGAACTCACTGAGATTGGATTAGAATTGCAAGTATCAGTATGAATTTGAGATTTTTAAGAAGTCTCAGTTCCCTGTTCTCACCTGTGAAAAAGAACCAACGACACCCCAGCAACGGTGAGCACATCTAACTCTGAGTTTTTGCTTTCAAAATACCATTCTCTGCTTAAGGAACCAGGGCTCCTTGGAGGATGACTGATTCCAGGAAAAGTACTAGGTGAGCCTGAATTTTTATTGCCAGAAAGCAAGAGAGTGCTCAAAGACTAATGGCGACATGGCAAAAATGGTACAAGAGCAGCTCGAAGTGATTCCCACCGGCTGAATTTGTACATTTGGAGCAAAAAGAGCATAGTAAGTAGATTATAACACATTAAATACAAGATATTGTTGTATGTGCCTATAGCAATACCAAAAATTGAAGGATTGAAGGTGATGAGAGAGAAAAAGCTCTTCTTTAAAGAACACCAGCCAATGAATGTGAAAGAATGATCAAATTAGGAAGAAAAAATATCACTATTTTTCAATCACCATATAACATTAGTTTACTCAAGGTTAATTGGCGGATACTTGCTCCATTGGATGAAATGTTATTGAGGATAGGATAGGTTATTCATGTAGTCTCAAAACCTAGCATAAAGATTATTATTTTCAAATTTGGAAGCGGTATTTTTACAATGGGGAAATGTGTTTGTCACTACCCATAATAAGTGTTATTAATGCCCACCAGATCTCAGTTGCATTTACCCTCCAGATTCTGTGTATTTCTTCAGACAATTGCCCTCTGATGACGGGAGCTATCTTGCCCTTAGGTTAGACCTTCTGATAGAAGCACACATCCAATGACTTCCTACCATGAGAGAACAGAAGTCCAGCCCCGTGTTCTCAATGAGGGAAACTTTGTGATGTTATTTATACTCTAGAGGACACTCTCTTTTGCCTTCTCCCATTCACCATGGATCAGGCCAAAGCGAGACCTTACCTGAGAGCACATCACTGTTTGCTTCTTTCCCTTCCCATCTCCTGCTTCACTCACTTTCTTACAGGTTCTTTCTGCATAGCACCCCTTCAATAAATCCAGTGCCCCCTAATCCCTGCTTAGGCTTTAATTCCAGGAAACCCAAACTAAGACCTTAGCCAAGTAATCAGACGTAAAGTCATCATTCAAATAACAAAATGACATTTTGTGCTTTGAAACATTACATACATAATTTTTTTTCAAAAAAAAAAGAACCCTTAACCTGACTCGAATTGTGAAGAACCAATCAGACAAGTCCAAACTGTGGGAGACACTCTACAAGATAATTGGCTTACAGGGGCACCTGGGTGTCTCAGTCAGTTAAACTTCTGACTCTGGATTTGGGCTCACGTCATGACCTCACAGCTCATGAGTTTGAGCCCCTTGTTGGGCTCTGTGCTGGCAAGTGCAGAGCCTGCTTGTGATTCTCTCTCCCTCTGTCTCTGCTTCTCCCCTGCTTGTGCCCTCTCTCCCTCAGAATATAAGTAAACTTTAAAAAAAATTAAAAAGCAAGATAATTGGCTTAGATTCTTAAAACTAATGATAGTATAATGAATGACCAAAAAAAAAAAATGGAGGACCATCCTAGATTATAATAAACTAAAAATTATAACAAAATACTGTGTGTAATCTTTGGTGAGATATTGGAAGTTTAAAAACGAGCTTTAAAAGATGTTTTAGGATCAATTAGGGATATTGAATATAGACTTAATATAGATAATTTTCTCTCAACGTTGAATGTCTAGGATGTCAACATGTTGGGTGATGTAATAGTGTTGAGGTTGTGTAAGAAGTGTCCTTTTCTCAGGGCATCTGGGTGGTTCAGTCGGTTGGGCGTCCGACTTCAGCTCAAGTCATGAACTCACGGTTTGTGGGTTCGAGCCTGGCGTCGGGCTCCATGCTGACAGCTCAGATCCTGGAGCCTGCTTCACATTCTGTATCTCATTCTCTCTGCCCCTCCCCTACTTGTGTGCGCTCTCTCTCTCTCTCTCTCTCTCTCTCAAAAATAAATAAATGTAAAATAAAAAAATTAAAAGAAAAAAAAAAAGAAGTGTCCTTTTCTCAGGAGATACGCGCCAAACTTAGATGGGAAGTGTTACGATGTTTGAAGCTCTTGAATGTTGCAGAAAAAGTTTATATATATGCATGTATGGAAAGAGAGATAAAATTGCAAATTGTAAACAATTGCTGAAGCATTTAAATGTATTTGCTTTATCATGCTTTCAACTTTTCTGTAACATTGAAAAATTTCAGATAAAAATTGGGAAGGAGAGGTGGAACAATTTGACCATCAAAATACATATTGATAATTGTGGATTATAACCCCCCCAATACAGTAAATGTGCGTGAGTAAATATTAGTATGCTAAATGATTGAGCAAATAAATAAATTGAGGAGAAGGAGCAATTCACCATGCCAAAGGGAGAAATTGCTATGAGAACACCAGTATAATCATTGCTACAGGAAACCCACTGATCAATCCTGAAATTAGGACACAAAGCTTTGGTAACACCTTTAAGTCATTCACGTAGCCTTAAAGTATCTCCAATGCCATACCATGGCGTTTATAACCCATGCCCACAAATTCTTTGGTGCTCTTTTCTCTAGGAGATGGATGTTAATTCCCAGCCCCTGGCT
This sequence comes from Felis catus, assembly GCF_018350175.1. Taxonomy (NCBI): domain Eukaryota; kingdom Metazoa; phylum Chordata; class Mammalia; order Carnivora; family Felidae; genus Felis; species Felis catus. Next base: position 19,470,684 of record NC_058372.1, read on the forward strand.
ATGAGTGTAGATTGGGTTTAGTGACTCACTTGAACCAAACAATACAGAAAGAGCAAGGGGGTAACTTGTCCACGAAGAAACTTGCTATCAGCTTAACCCAGAGACCAATATTCACATCACCAGTGAAAATGAATAATGATACAATGTAACACAGCTAATCTGACACAAAGGAAAGGACACGTCATAGCTGTGGCATTCTTCCCTAAAAATCTACAATTTATCAGTCAAATCACAGGAAACCTCCACCAGCCAAACCTAGAATCGGGGAAATTTTATAATCTGACCACTTCTCTACAAAAGTGTCAAGGTCATGAGACACAGAAGCACTAAGGAACAATCGCAGATTGGAGGACATTTAAAGAGATATAAACGGAATAACCAAGTGGAATATGATATCTTGAATTGGATTATGGAACAAAAAAGGAAGTTGATACAAATGTGAAATATCTAACGGTAATTTCTCAGTTTTAATAATGTAATGTGTGAACATTGAGTGAAGGGTACACAGACATCCTGAGCTCAATATTGCATTGATTATTCACGAGGGACCATGGTAACCACATTAATTCTATTCAGAGTTCAAAATAACCCTTGTCCCTGCTTTCCCAAGAAAAACACTAGTTTTCTTATACAATGTGAGTTCTTGGCCAGCTTTCAAAACTATCAGATGATATGTTTAATTTGCTTGATATATTAATTTACATGCTGTAATACCACTATAGAAAAATCCATTTCTGTCTGGTTTTGAGTGGTCTTTACTAAGTGAGGGACATTTCACTCTCTCTTGAGTCTTTCTCCATATCCAACTTCATATGAGTCTGTTGCTGTATTTTTCTCAGATAAAACAAGTCTTTATTTCTTTTTAATTTTTTTTTTCATTTATTTATTTTTGAGAGAGAGAGCACAAGTGGGGAGGGTCAGAGAGAGAAGGAGACAGAATCTGAAGCAGGCTCCAGGCTCCGAGCTGTCAGCACAGAGCCGGACGCAGGGCTTGAACTCACAGACTGTGAGATCGTGACCTGAGCCGGAGTCACACGTTTAACCGACTGAGCCACCCCAGAGCCCCAAGTCTTTATTTTTTTTTATTCTTATACAGCTTTGCCCACCTTGAAATGGTTGATGCTGAGAAAAATTGAACACGAATCTCTTCCAGGCCTTTTTAAATACAGTCCTTCCCATTTGCCCATGACCCTGATGAGCTGCTAGAGGTCTATGAAGAAGGAGTAAAGAGCTTAGGAACGACTCCTTGGCAGGAACCGCTAGTCACCTGCTGTCACAGAGAAAGGATTGAAAAACTGAAGGAAACTGACTTTTCCTACTTCACTGCCCCTACAATCTTCCCCCACGACATGAAGTATTCAATATGCTTTAAATAGAAATTAACTTAAAATAGAAATGTATTTATTTATTTTTTTCTCTGCTCCCATGCTTGTAGGGGAGAAGCAGAGGGAGATGGAGAGGGAGAGAGAGAATCTTAAGCAGGCTTCACACCCAGCATGGAACCTGATGCAGGGCTTGATCTCACCACCTTGAGATCATGACGTGACCCAAAACCAAGAGTCGGATGCTCAACTGAGCCGCCCGGGCATCCCTAAAATAGAAATTTAAATAGTGAAACTTCGGGGTGCCTGGGTGGCTCAGTTGGTTAAGCGTCCGACTTCAGCTCAGGTCATGATCTCACAGTTCGTGAGTTCGAGCCCCGCATCGGGCTCTGTGCTGACAGCTTGGAGCCTGCTTCAGATTCTGTGTCTCCCTCTCTGTCTGCCCCTTCCCTGCTCATGCTCTGTGTCTCTTTGTCTCAAAAATAAATAAACATTAAAAAAATTTAAATAGTGAAACTTCAACAAAGGGAAACAAATTTTGAGGCACTAAATGCTTTGAAGAATGGTTATGAGGTGACATTTTCAAGATCTGGAATGGGAAGAACTGCACGAGATATTGAGGAAGGTGCCTTTATGTTGGTCTCATTTCAGCGCTTCCCTTTTATAAGATGAAAGTTCACACTAAATAGTATAAGGTCCATTTAAAGTTGAGGTGGTATCTATATTGGTCTAGACCATGGACCACTAGCTAACATTGAATTGTCCGAGAACTCTGTTTTTTTATTAACTTTATTTTATTATTTTAGAGAGAGAGAAAGAGACAGAAAGAGAAGGAGAGAGAGAGAGACAAAGCGTGTGCACATGCACAGGGGAGGAGCAGAGACAGAGGGAGAGAGAGGATCCCAAGCAGGCTTCACGCTGTCAGCAGCAGAGCCTGATGTGGGGCTCGAACTCTAGAATGGCGAGATCATGACCTGAGTTAAAAAGAAGAGTTGGACACTTCACTAACAGAAACACCCAGATGCCCCAAGAGCCCTTTTTGAATCAATTGAATCCACGTAGTTCTTCCCTGACAGCAAAGTGAGAGAATTAAAGAAAAAAAGAAGAAGGAAAGAGAATGAAAGGCCTTCATGTAAAAATGTATTATACTGAAAAAAAAATGTATTCTATTGGTACAATCCCAGAAGAATCCATATAAAAAGTTTTATAGCTATAGCAATAGCTGCCGGTGAAAATTTCTAGCAGACTCTGAAAATTTCCTTATATATCCACTTCTTCCCCACAAGCCACTCCAAAATTCTCAATATGTTACAATTAATAATATTTGAGAGGCCAATATAGATATAGCCTCAACTTTAGATGTGCATTATACTACTTAATGCAAACATTCATCTTATAAAAGGGCAGTGCCGAAATGAGAGCTCCCAATACGAGGCGCCCTCCTCAATATCTTGTGCGGTTCTTGTCCTTCAAAACCTAGAAAATATCACCTATCTTTTTTAATATGAGAAAATTGCAACTTAGCGTGGGACCTGGTCCCTTTCTCTCTTTATTCCTTCTCTTCCCATGCCAATATATCATCCCGCTGTGATATTCGTATTTCATCATTTGCCAACGTTTTACCGACGAATGTGGAAGAGAATTTGCTGAGATTATTTAGGATGCTGAGGCTTGCTTCTGTATCATGGATTCAAGAATAGGTTTCTTTGAACAAGTGAAGGGAAGACCTTCAGTTTTTTTTTTCTTTTTTTATGTAGCAAGGCAAAGGAAGCTCATATACACCTATGTAGGAAAAGAATAAAACTATGGATTTATTCATTCATTCAATGAATATTTGTTGTCTTTATTATATACCAGGAGCCATGGTATAATATGTGGCCCCCACACTTTTTTGTTTCCCTTTCAAGATTTTATTTAAATTCAGGTTAGTAGCATATAGTGTACTCTCGGTGTCAGGAGAGTGGCTCATCACCTATGTACAACACCCAGTGCTCATCACAAGTGACTTCTTTAATGCCCATCACCCATTTAGCCCATCTCCCCTCCAACAACCCTCAGTTTCTTTCCTATTGTTGAGTCTCTTCTAGTTTGCCTCCCTCTATGTTTTTATCTTATTTCATTTTTCCTTCCTTTCCCCTATGTTCATCGATTTTGTTTTTTAAATTCCACATACGAGTGAAATCATATGGTGTTTGTCTTTCTCTGACTGACACATTTCGCTTAGCATAATGCATTCTAGCTTCATCCATGCCCTTGCAGATGGCAAGGTTTCACTGTTTTTGATGGCTGAGTAATATCCCATTGTATGTGCCTACCACTTCTTCTTTATCCATTTATCAGTCAATGGACACTTAGCCTCTTCCCATAATTTGGCTACTGTTGACAGTGCGGCTATAAACAATGGAGCGCATGCGCTTCTTCAAATCACCATTTTTGCGTTCTTTGGATAAATACCTAGTAGTGCAATTGCTGGGTCAGAGGGTAGTTTTATGTTTGGACGTTGAGTCTAGCAGTGGAGACTCAACAATAGATTTTCCAGGATTTCACAGCAAGAAAGAGCACTGAGCAATGTCTCAAGGAAAGGCTGAGTGTTGCCTTCTGAACAACAACATCCCAGTCTTACAGTTATGCAAGTATCAATCTTCCCACATGCCACTTTTCAAAGCTATTTCAGAAGCACATACTAACATCAATCACAGTAGAGACTCATACATGGCAGTGCTATGCCAGATATTGGGGTAAAATGTTTCCATTGATCGTATTTCACTTATCCATATTATAACCAGTGAAGCTGATAGTGTTATACAGGTTTATGGGCTGATGTGATTGAAATTCAGAGAGTGACATTAGCTTGCTGCTGTTCACATAGGTGATAAAGAGTGAGACTAAAATTCAACCCTGGGTTGGGTGACTCAATTCACCTAGAGAATTTTGTCCTTTTCCTCCTGCACCAGCTAATGGGTCTTTTATTTTTCCTGGCCTGTTATTCAAAGCAATAGCAGTTACTTAAAACAAACCAACCAATGAACCATCACACAAAAATCCAAGGCATAACTGAAAGGGTCTAACCAATGCCACGTGGGTGAGGCAAAGCTCTGCCTCCCCGGACAGCTGACAGGATTATTTTAGCCCCGCTTCAAGACCATCTTGGAAGGATGCATCTGCAGAACTTCCCTCTGTTCCAGTTAGCTCCTTTGCCCTAAGTGAAGATAATTCCCAGTTGGGCTGTTGGCTGTTGGTAGAAGCTGTGGTCTTTGTTTTTGTGATTTTATGTACGCTATTTGGGAGGCATATTCTGTATGGGAACAAAAAAGGTTGGGGCAGGGGATGAGATGATTTCTAACTTCGGTTAGTGCCAGTATTCTCTCTGAATGTATCAGGAAGAAAGGAACCCTAAAGAAGAATATAAAACCAAACCCAGCCTGCAGTGTATTAAGTTACAATTTGGGAAACCAAAAGTAGTTTCTGAAAGCTGTGTAACCTGAGGAATTCCGTAGACAGTGGACACTGAAACAAAGAACGCTCAAATGGCCCAAGGAACGCGTAAGACCGTAATGTACAAAGCAAGACTCTTCTCACACTTCCATGTTGTCAGCTAACATTGGAAGGGATGGAACAACTTTGCTTCTTCAAAGGAAAGAAAACTGTTCCAAAGTACGTGGGAGGATCAGACCCAACTCTTGTCTAGAGTAACGTTGGAGGGAAATAGAAACATTAGAAGAGATGGAGTAACATGGGCAAGAATCAAGAATTTCCAGGAAAAACTTAAACGTGTATAGCAGATTGGCATTCGGGGCATTTAGATGGTGAGCGGGTCTTACTGAAAAGCCCCTAGCCATTGTTTTGAGTTTATAACAACAAACAAACAAACAAACAACAGCAAAACAGGTGCTCCTGGCTCACTCCTGAAGAACATGTGACTCTTGATATTGAGGTCATGAGTTTGAGCCCCACTTTGGGTGTAGAGATTACTAAAAAAAATAAATAAATAAACTTAAGGAAAAAAACAGAGATTACATACCACAAGATGACTGGGATTGGAATATGTCTTTCAGAGAGATAAAAAAAAAAATAAGAAGATGCATTGCCTCGAATGATGTACTTTTCGGTTTACTAACTATATCTAAAAAGAGCTTGATGGGGGGGGGGGGGTGCCTGGGTGGCTCATTCGGTTGGGTGGCTGACTCTGGCTCAGGTCATGATCTCACAGTCTGTGAGTTCAAGCACCACATCAGGCTCTGTGCTGACATCTCAGAGCCTGGAGTCTGCCTCTGATTCTGTGCCTCCCTCTCTCTCTGCTCCTTCCCTGCTTGGTCTCTGTCCCTCTGTCTCTCTCTCTCAAAAATAATAAACATTAAAAAAAATTTTTTTTTAAAGAGCTTGATGGAAGAGTATGAAAAACTCTCTAAGTTATAAATTAGCAAATATATGGAATAATTAAATGTATAAAATACTAGAAAGCCTCTGATGAAGCTGTTAGGTGGAATGGAGAGGAGCCTCTGTGCTACTTTTAAGATGAGGGGTCTGTGGGGCGCCTCGGTAACTCAGTCGGTTAAGCGTCTGACTTCGGCTTAGGTCAAGATCTTGCAGCTTGTGGGTGTGAGCCCCATATCCGGCTTTCTGCTGACAGCTCAGATCCTGGAGACTGCTTCGAATTCTGTGTCTCCTTCTCTCTCTGTCCCTCCCCTGCTCGTGCTCTATGTCTCTCTCTCTCTCAAAAATAAATAAACATTAAAAATAAAAAACAAGGTGAGGTATCCGTTGTATTATCTTTGTTCCCATGATGCCTATGGCTGTGAATGAAAAGAATGATAATTTTTGATTTTGAATATATACTTATTTGTGGTATTTGGAAAAAATCAGTATTGAAATAAATTTAATAAAGAGAGATAGAGCAGACAGTAGAGAATATATATGCTTTTGAGCCAGACACACGTAGGGTCAAATTCTAATCTAGCTTCTTAACAGCTACGTGACCACGGGCAAGAAACAAACTCTCTGAGCCTCAGTTTCTTCCTTTTTAAAATAATAGAGATAATTTTGTGGTTATTATTTGTCCCGAAGGAGGCATTGATGAAAAATAGCATTCAGGGGCTCCTGGGTGGCTCAGTTGGTTGAGCGTCTGACTCCAGCTCAGGTCATGATCTCGCGGTTCGTGGGTTCCCACCCCACGTGGGGCTCTGTGCTGACAGCTCCGAGCCTGGAGCCTGCTTTGGATTCTGTGTCTCTCTCTCTCTCCTTCTCTCTCCCTCTCCCCCACTCAAGCTCAGTCTCTCTGTCTCTCTCTGTCTCAAACATAAATAAAAATTTTTAAAAAATTAAAAAAAAAATAGCAATCAACTTACCTAAAAGACAGGAAAGAAAATTTTTGAATTTTGTATCTGGGGACTACAAGATTTCTGGTCATTTTATAAGTCAATAGTTCTTTTGTCAATACTTTATTGGAAAAATAATCGTTTTAACTTGTACTAACTACCCTACACATTTCCAGCCTTAAGAAACAAGTTTACTTTTTTTAGGAAAAAAACTCACAAAATGTAAATACTATTGCATGTAGCATATTTTATAGTTTTCCTAACTCTTGAATTAACTTTCAGCTAGAGAATTCCAGTGGAAGAAAAGCTGAATTGAAATTAGACATTCATGATGCATTTTTTAAAAATGTTTTATTTATTTTTGAGAAAGCATAACTGGGGGAGGGGCAGAGAGAGGGGGACAGAGGATCAGAGGAGGGCTCTCCACAGACAGAAACAAGGTCCATGTGGACTTAAACTCATGAACCATGAGATCATGACCTGAGCCAAAGTCAACTGACTGAGCCACCCAGGTGCCCCCATGATACATTTTATAATTTGAATACTAATGTAACTGTGGGATTCACACTATTCAACATCTATTAGTAGTAGTAGTAAAACTTCTTGTTTTTTATTTAAAAAAATTTTTTAATGTTTAATCATTTTTAAGAGAGAGAGGGGGCCGGGAAGGGCAGAGGGAGGGAGACACAGAATCCAAAGCGGGCTCTGGTCCCTGAGCTATCAGCACAGAGCCCAATGCAGGGCTTGAAACCACAAACCATGAGATCACGACCTGAGTCAGAATTGGACGCTTAACTAGCTGTGCCACCCAGGCGCCCCAGTAATAGTAAAACTTAAATATGTCTCTGACTTCAGTATTTGGAATTTCCAGACAGTTTTATGCATGGCCATTTTATGAGCCAGACGAAACAGTTGTCCTCCATATTTGAAGTGATTACTTTCTCAGTGTGTGAGGTTCCATGGGTAGAATGAGCTCAGTTAAGATACAGAATGAGTTTGCTTTCCTTCAGTATATGATGGAAACACTTGGACACAGAGACTTATTCCCCATCAGAGACCCTTGATGAAATGGAATTAAGAATCGAAAAGTGATTCACAACCTGGCACACAGCCTGAATTCAGCCCCTAGGAGCTATGACACTCGAGATAAGTGACTTAACCACTTTTGGTGTTAGACTCTTCTTTGATGACTTTGTCACATTGACTGTGTGACTTCTAAGGGTTTCATCTGGCCTCCCATGATCCACGATTCCTGAAAGGACCACATAGTCCATGATTCACTAGAAGATCCTACTGATTTGAAAGAGTTAATTTTCTTTTTAGCCCCTGATTCTAATATCTCAATCACAAACGTCAATTTCTTAAGCAGTATGGTGGTTACACAAGTGTTTTTTTTTTCATAATTATTCGTTAAAATTATTATTTGTCATGTTTGATGTATTTTCTGTATATATATGTATATGTAGGTTATAAATCATTTTTAAAATGTTTATAAGTAGAAAAATGAACACAGGAATGTGAAAATCAATATAAACATTTTTTTTCTGCAGAATGGTGCAAAACACAAACATTTTTAAAACTATTTGTTTTTTTTCCCCCTCTGACGTCCCCTTGACAGTTTTGTGATGTCCTTTATTGTTTTCCTAAACCGTTCGCCTAAACCTAATAAAAAAGGCACCATCGGTTTACTACAAACTAATCAGACACAGGGATTTGGAAAGAAGTTTATCTTCTTGCAAGTTATTGTCATTACCGATGTGGGTTCTCTAAAGGCCTGACTCTTTCAACTTATCTAGTTCTCTGCTCACTGATACTTATTTTGGTTAGAGTGTGTTTATATTTGTACCCCTCACTGTGCATGGAGACACTCTTTCTCTTTGTGTTGGAAATATGATGACCCAAAAGCCTTTTCATCTCCCCTTAATATAAGAGCGGTTGAGATTATGTTCTAGGTGTTTTCTTCCTTTGTTGTTGTTGTCGTTGTTGTTGTTGTTGTTCATTTATTCCATGTGGCTAAGGGCATGAATATATTTGGGTCCATATGCTCTTATGCTGAATTCTCATAACACTCCCAACTTGCCCAAATGCTCGTGAACTTTGTCCACCTTTGCCTTCCCTGCATGATTCCCTTGCAAATGTTGACTGAGCCTGATACGGAACCTTTCATCCTACTTAGTGAGAAGAGTGGATGCCACTGGGGAGAAGTAGGGTCTAAGAATTGTCATGTTTTGCAGAACACAAACAGGACCTGAAGGAACCAGTTACTTGAGACGTCAAATGATATTTGCGTTCCTTTCACCTTTTGCTAGCAAAGTACATCCGTAAGACTTAGACGTGTTGGATTTCTCTGTCCTTTCTACCAGTTCCTTTTCCCTTCCACCTCCACGCTCCTTTCCTTATGACTTTTTTTTTTTTTTGCACTGAACATTAAGCTCATTGATTACAAGGACGACACAAAGTGACCTAATGGTGGGTCAGTCTTAATGAGAAAAGCGGCTGCCTGTGATGTGGCCTGGCTCGGCCACCCCCCACTGCGTCCCGGCATGTCAGACTAAGTCTCCTTTAAGAGACTAGAGCATGGAAAATCAACAGAAACCCTCCCGGTGCCTCTTCACAGAATGGACCATGTGCATGGCTATTTAGCCCTGTAAAAGAGGGCGCATTTGCACAAACGGGAGTGAACATAAGGAGTCCTTCAGAAAAGAATGGGGCCTTGGCAAATTTATAGACTCCCCTGAAAGAAAGTGATTACAGATCATTATCCAATTGAGGCAGATTGATGGGCTGGGGTCAAAGTAATATTGCAGATCTCACCAAGGGGACAATGGCTGCTTGTCACAGTGAAAGAAAAGAAAAGAGAAGGGAAACTGCCACACAGAGAGGCAGAGCTTATGCTTTACCAACTGCCATGAAAGGGCCTAGCTGTGTGTGTCGTTACTTTTCTCGAGCACCATGTTTTTACTTTATGTTACAAAGGATGAGCCTTTGAGATCCAATTGGGCATTCAAACGTACCCCAATAAAGAACATACAAATGGCTTAAATACAGACTGCAGCTCTCAATTTTCTTTCCTACCAAAAGGCGATAATGCAAAATAAAGTGAGGGTGGATGGACCACATAAGAATACCGGGTTCTCTCTCTCTCTTGCTCTCAAATGGAACCCTCTTGGCAAAAGGGAATATGCAAAAAAAAAAAAAAAAAAAAAAAAAAAAAACCCAAACAAAAACAAAACAAACAAACCAACCAACAAAAAAGGTAGGAGTAGATAGAAAGCCTTCATGTGTATAGGTAAGGCAGCCTTTAGTTGACAACCAGGGGACGCACAGATCTGACTTGGAAACTGCAACATCTGGTCAAGCAAAACTCTGGCAGCCCCGAAATGGAATAAAACAGGAATAAATGTGTTCCCACCGCTTCCTCTGTATTGATTCCTGAGCGTTTAAAAGTGCTTTCTATTCATGCGTTTTACAAAATGCAATCCGAAGGCAAAAGAATCGTCAGCCCACCAGTGTGCATTTGCCTTTCATTTTACAATAGGGTTTTGGTATCTAGAGATTTAGAAGTATCAGCAAACATTTATTCAGAGGAGATCCGATTTTGGTCTGCTTTGTTTGGGTCCAGGGAGTATTAGCAAGTAAAAAAGAACTAATTTATATTCTGAACAGTATTTACCAGCAAAGAAGCATAGTCAATTTTTCCCCCACATATAGACCTTTCTTAAACAATTAGATTAGTTGGTTTCTCTAAGATATAGTCATCTAGCATTTAAGGATAGGTTAGATAGATAGTTGGAAACATAGATAGATGATACATAAAATTTGGGGAGAAAAGAAGGAAAGGAAAACTCAGGGAATGTGGAAATTTTTCGCTTGTTTTTCATGATCAAATTAGAGTTATGAATTCTATCACCTTTATCTTTTCTTAGTAAGGCGAATAGGCTAAGATTTAATGAATGGCAATATTACCATCATTTTCTGTTTTATAAGTAGGTATAGCTTACTTGCCTTCACCATCAGATACCTTAGCTCCATTTCCTATTCTCCTGAAATATTGAGGACATTTACAAATGAAGACTTCTTTCTCAGCAACTGAGACCCTGATCACTGGGTCTCCACTGCTTCCTAATGAGCTCTTAATGAGCTGTCAATTGCTTATGCAAATAGAGAGGAAAAACAGACGCCAAGGGGTTGCTAGATATTCCGTTAAAATATGACACTGCCTAACCTCTCAAAGTTATTAAAAATGTAAATAGCTCCAACTCAATAACTGGCCTTGACTCTCCTTTTCTTCCACTCTCTGCTTTCTTTAGTTATGTGATCCCAAAGAATCAGAGACATCATCAACTTCACTTCAAGAGCACTGAGTTTGTGTTTGAAAATACTGAGTGCGTAGTTAAGGTTTCTATCGAAGTCCTGTGCAGAGATTAGATTTAAAAAAAATGAATGAAATTTATTTTTTTTTTAATTTTTAATGTTTATTCATTTTTCAGAGATGGAGAGAGACAGAGCATGAGCAGGGGAGAAGCAGAGAGAGAGAGACACAGATTCCGAAGCAGGCTCCAGGCTCTGAGCTGTCAGCACAGAGCCCAACGCGGGGCTCAAACTCACAAGCAGTGAGATCATGACCCCAGCCGAAGTTGTACACTTAACCGACTGAGCCACCCAGGCACTCCAAAAACTTTTCAATCTTGTGCGTGACATATGCTAAAATATGCGAAGTACATATTCCAAAATGATAATAGTACTTATCTCTGGGGGAGAGGAATAGAAATAGAAGCTGTTAGTGGGACCTTTTTTTCAATGTGTATATATTGATTGAATAAGCTGACAAGAAATTAAAGAAAAAATCGAAAATAGTTCCTGTCCTTGAAAACGAGTTTCCAAAAATATCTGGGATTCATGGACATTTGCAAAGAAAGGGAGTTCCTAGGTTTATTTTCATCGTATATTTTGCTCAAGTTTTATTTCAAAGCCTCTAATGTATAAATCAGTGTTCTCTCTTTTTTGTAATTGTTCTGCCTTCATGCAATACTGAGATTCAAAAGGATTCCAAGTTACTCCTTAGGAACTAAAGACCCTCAGCAGAGATTAAAATGACACAATGCGATGCTGACATTGTATTCATAGTCCAGAAATTACACCTCACAGCTGATGTGTTGAGACATTTGTGTCTAAAACAGAACAAGCTAAGTGAGGCGGGCAGTTGAACTGACCATCCTGGGCCAGGAGGAAATTGTATGAGGATGTTTGACAACCATTGTGCTAACTAACTAGCAGTTGCTTCACACCTAAGTAAGGATTGGGCTGTTCTCACAGGGATCCCAAAGCCTTTTTTGCAATACTGACTCTGGGGCCTGCATTTTTTGGCAGTTGCGAATGATCGACCCAGAATATGGCTTCCTTTCCGGAACGTCCAAACAATTTGAGTTGTCTAGGGGCAACTTTCTTGATGTTTTAAAAATATTTTTAGAATTGTATTTATTTATTTTTGAGAGAGAGAGAACAGGCAGGGGAGGGGCAGAGAGAGAGGCAGAGAGAATCTCAGGCAGGCTCCTCGCTGTCAGCACAGAGCCCAACGTGGGGCTCGAACTCACAAATCGTGAGATCATGACCTGAGCCACAACCAAGAGTCGGACTCTTAACTGACTGAGCCGTCCAGGAGCCCCAAGGGGCACTGATTTTGTTAAGTGTCTGAGGAGAGAAAAGTTCTGAGTAAATAATTAAAGGCCAGGAGAGATTATCAGTGGGAGTTCATAAAAGTAAACTGTTCCACTTTTTCACTTACCTGGGATAGATCTTCCCTTGGAACCAGAGACTCACAAGATGCTTGATACCCCTTCAGGGGCAAAAAATCTACCTGACAATACACAACCGCCAAGCAAGTGAATTGTGATTATAACTCATGTGTACCTGGTTGCTCTTTTCACTATACTATGAAATAGTAACTTCGAGCATAACTAAGCCTGTGTGGGTTCCATCTGATGCCTGTCAGGGTTCTCCACTGCATGCAGTAGGTGGTAAGCACATTTCAGGTATGTTGGCACAGAAAGATTGGCACATTTCTTTATAGGCTTGTAGCATCTTGGCAAGATAACCTCCTTTCTATAGGGGGCCTTTTATACACTGTAAGGTTCTGTAGTAAATCCAGAAATTATGTGCCTTTCTGTAAAAGATAGGTTTAATTCAGACATGAGGACACAAGGTTTTCCCTACATTCCCCTTTTCCAATACTGTCTTTTTCTTACTCTGCCTTGCCTTTGTGGATCAAACATAGGGACGATGGGAAGCTTCAGTCCTCTTTAGACATATAAACATTCTGTAAATCCTTCATACATGTCAGACAATGAACAGACAGGGATATGCCTAGAGTTTTGGGTTTTCCAAAAGGCATACTGGTAACGAATTTTTTGTAATGCATTGCAAACATGGCAAATAATGAATTTAAAAAGCTGTCACTCAAAACCCAACGGTATGAAAACAAACAGCCTGATTGAAAAATGGACCAGAGACCTGAACAGACACCTCAGTAAAGAAAGTATACCGAAGGCCAATAAGCATATGAAAAGATGCTCCCCATCATATATCATCAAGGAAATTCAAATCAAAACCACAATTAGATAACACTAGACACCTATTAGAATGGCCAAAACCACTGGCAACAGCAAATGCTGGCAAGGATGTAGAGCGCCCAGAACTCTCCATTCATCGCTGGAGTGAATGTAAAATGGTACAGCCACTTGGGAAGACGGTTGGTGATTTCTTACACAATTATACGTACTCTCACCATACAATCTAGCAGTCATACTCCTTGGTATTTACCTACAGGAGTTGAAAACTATGTCCACACAGAAAACTCCAAGCAGATGTTTATAACAACTTTATCCGTAATTGCCAAAACTTGGAAGCAACTGATATGTCCTTCAGGAGGTGAATGGATAAATAAGCTATGGTCCATCCAGACAGTGGAATATTACATAGTACTAAAACAAAACAAGCTATCAAGCCACGAAAAGGCACAAAGGAAACTTAAATGCATTTTACTAATGAGAGGAGTCAACATGAACAGGCTACACACTGTATGATAACAACTCCATGACATTCTGGAAAAGGCAAAAAGTGTGGTGACAGTAAAAAGATCAGTGGTGATTGGTATTGCGGGACAAGGGGAAGGATGAATAGGCAGAGCACAAAGGATTTTTAGGACAGTGAAAATACTCTATATGTACCTCATATGCTGCTGCAATGATGGATATATGTCATTGTATATTTGTCCAAACTCAGAATGTATACATTCCGGTGAACCCAAGGTAAGCTATACACTCTGAGTGCTAATGACATATCAACGTAGGTCCATCGGTGGTAACAAAAGTATCCTTCTGGTGGGAAATGTTGATTGTGCACTAGGTTGTGTATGTGCAGGAACGGGGGATATGTGGGAAATTTCTGTACCTTCCTTTTATTTTTCTGTGAACCTAAAACTGTTTTTTAAAAGATAAAGCCATTAAAATAAAAATCATTTAGTGTGAGATGGAAATGAAATCTTGATCATGTCACCATATAGGAGAGGTATTAAAACAAACATAGGGGCGCCTGGGTGGCTCAGTCGGTGAAGCGTCGACTTTGGCTCTGGTCATCATTTCACAGTTCGTGCGTTCTAGCCCCACATCAGGCTTTCTGCTGTCAGCACAGAGCCTGCTTCAGATGCTCAGTCCCCCTCTCTCTCTTCCCCTCCCCTGCTCCCTTTCACTCTCTCAAAATAAATAAGCTTAAAAAACAAAACAACAAGAAAAAAAACCAACTACCTACCAACCTGGAATGACTTGCCTCTTTCTTCACTTTCTCCCTGCCCTTTGTGTTTTGGGGCCCAGAGTCAGAAAGTTCCTGAGAGGTTTGCAAACCAACAAAAAAAGGTGTGACTTTTTAGTGATCTGATAGTTTTCTATAGCTAATCTGGGTCATTACAGTCTGTAAAGAAATTTGAGGCCCAATCGATTTGATTCATATTTCTAAAATTGCCCATGATTGCCTGAATTACTATCTAGAATGCCTTAAAGAATTTGAGGAAAAAAGGGGCACTTGGGTGGCTCAGTTGGTTAAGTGTCCGACTTCAGCTCAGGTGATGATTTCATGATTTGTGAGTTCAAGTCCCGCATCAGGCTCTGTGCTGACAGCTCAGAGTCTGGAGCCTCCTTCAGATCTGTTTCCCTCTTTTTCTGCCCCTCTCCTGCTCATGTTCTGTCTCTCTCTCTCTCTCTCTCTCTCTCTCTCTCTCAAAACTGAATAAATGGTAAAAAAGAAAATTAAAAAAAAAATTTGAGGAAAATGGAAAAAAGTGATGAATCCTATATACTTAAGAGTTATTAATCTGAATTAACTGGGAATAAATACCACATTATTTTCATATTGTAGTATTTGTTAATATTTTTATCAAAATGTATTAAGAGCAGAATAGGTTCTTTTCCTTATTCAAAGTAGTTTAGAAAAATTCCAGCCAGCCAGTTTAAAATAAATATTGCCCTAAATTGATACTTTCCATAACTTTATTTATTTATTTTTATTTACTTATTTATTTTACTTTCCTTAATTGACTCTTACAAATTTAGGGGCTTATTATAACATTGTTGTTAATTCTTACAAGTTTTGGAAAATGTTTATAATCATAACAGTTATACATTAAAGTATAATTTTAAAATTGCTATATGTTACATTATATATTAAGGTTATATGTAATATATAATATTAAATACAAAGAATATTAAATATAGAGGATTATATATTAAATAAATATAAAGAATTATATATTAATAAAACATCATATATTAATGTTATATGCAATCTATATACTATTAAATATAAAGAACATAAAATTGTATTCAAATTAGAAAGTTATAATTTTCAGTACTGTTTTGATATTTTGTTTAATCTCCATAGAATGTTACAGATGACTTTGAGCTAAAGAAAAGTCATGCAATTTCCCAAGAAAATACTAAAGGGAAAATAAACTTGACACTACACCATCTTACTCAAAGTCTAGCTGAGTCTTCTGGATGATGGCAGTCCACATATTCTTGAATGGAAGAGCTGGACACATTCATTCTGGGGATGCCTTTTCATTTCTAAATTTAAAGGTGTTTCTAGAACCTCAGAATAGTCTGCAATAATCCTATTATGTGGTAGCCATTAGACTTTCCAGTGGTTTCTAAGGTGAGGATGAAGAATGGGCTCTTTTTGCATGGTATTAAATGAAGACACCATAAAGAATGTCATGGAAGCGGAAAGCCAATCCACGTTTTGTGACTTGGTGCTTAGCCCTTCCCCACAAGTAAACCAGGTGTTCAAGCCAAATGTGACCTTGTTGAAGCCAATGAAAGGCTTAATGCGGTTTCATTGGTCTATAAAATGTTTCTTGAGTATTGGTTGTGTGTCTAGTATGGCTAAGATAATTCTAAAGGAACTTACAACTTCATCTATTATGAAATTGCCTGAAAGAATTCATGTAGCTTCCAAGAAGTGAATAATTTGTTCCACAGAAGTAGTTTGGCAGGTTGAAAATGTGGTTTCCTTGTTAGTGGAAAAACAAAGCAGAACTTTTCAGACTTATTTTCCACATAATATGGGACCATTTGAACAATGTATAACTCTGTTTCAATTCTCTTCATCATGAAACAGCAGCACCATACATCTCTTCACAACTCTGACATATTCATTTTTGCATCCACACCAGTGGATATGTCTTTTCGTAAACGTGCTAAATATATTTCTTTCTTCCCCCGAAACGTAAGTCTCCACAAAAGAACATCAATTTTACTCATACAGAAAATGGTGCTTTTCAGGCACGAAAACTGTTCCATTTCATTATAAAGTCCTACATTAAACTTCAAAGCATAACCACAAAATCTTTCACAATTTTGCAATTCTACCAAACTTAGATTTTCCCCCGGTTTTGCCAGAAAATAAAATTTGTTTTGTATCAGAACTGTTTTCTCAGAGAGAGAAGTCTCCCAAGAGATTAAGGAATAAAAATTATTTTAAAAAATACTAACCAATTTCAGTATTGCATACAAGGGAGCGTAATGCAAGCAACATGTGTTACAGATGGCTTGTGTCAATTTATTGTGAAAAATTGATTATGCCGATGCCATCACAAGGTAATGGATTGTCATATCAAAATGAACAAAGACACCTTTATCAAGCTGACTCCTCTTGGACCAGAGTAAATTCATTAACCATCCTTTGCCAGGAAGGCTTTGCTATGGATCTATCCTTTAGAGGTCATTCTCACAGAATCACTTCTCTTCCACGGTGTGGGTTTGATCAAATCTAAAGAGGATGGTTTGCAATCCATCTGTGATCCCACAACAGTAGTTTAAGGAAGATAATATGAATGCAATCTTGCAAAGGTTACACAGTGTAAAACTGCTATGTTGATCTCTTCAGTGACCCAAGTGGATAAAGATAGAATAAATAAAATACTCTTGGGAATAAAGTATTTTGTTTTCTAATTGTAACCATTCCGGCGTAATTTTATCATCATCATGAATATTCATTTACATCACAATACAGTGCCTTTCATATGCTATACAAAGCAGATTATAAATTTCAAAGTGCTTTCATGAAAATTTTCCCATTTGGTGTTCACTCTGTTAATCAACAAACCAAGAGTATTAACTTGTTTATTCCAGGTTATTTGACAGTAAATGGAAGAACCAATACTAAAGTTTAAGTCTTGTGAATCTTGTGAAGCTATCATCTTATTCTATTATGGTACATGGATATTTTAAAGATATTTCTCTAGATTTCAGTGGCAGGATATACCTGATAATGCTTCACTTCAGCAGAACAAGCCCTTTGCTTATATCTATTAAAAATAGGACTTTCTTGCTTGTGTTATTAGACTTAGCAAGAGATTTCCCCAAATTGAGCTAGAAATACCAAGCTGAATGCTCTGTGTATATTATGATTTTGGCTCATGATGAACAGGGCTGATACTCTAAATCCATTATTTAGATAGCTTTAGTTTTCACATAGAGTTGTGAATTCATGAGTTAAATGGTTCTCTGAGTTCTTGCTGAAGACACTGGGCAAAATGGCAACGCTTCCAAAATAAGATTAAATTAACTAGTAACACCTCATATTCATCACTGCCAGTAACCTAAGATAAAAAGCAGTTGCTACAATAAATAACATCAATCAAAGTGAGTGTGCAGTTAATGGAGTTTTTTTTGTTTTGTTTTGTTTTGTTTTGTTTTTTTTGGCAAGCATCATAAGAGCACTAAGCTGTATCAACAGTGGTGTGCTAGGTGATCTAACAGCAATGTGCATCCAGGGCCGTGTTCATCTGGTGGGGGAGGTGAATTGCTCTTTGGTTCCCAGTGTAAAGACAGCCTCTTCTCCACCAACCCCTGCAGAATATATGTAAGGGTGAAAAACACTATGACCTGTTACGATTCCCAAACTTACAGTAACCTGATAGAAGAATGGTAGAAATTCAGAGCAGAGAAGGACATTATTTTGCAGGTGAAGAGATGACCTTATCTGTGGCCTGTCCAGAGTCACAGAGCTAGATGGCAGCAGAGGCATTCCTGAATCTGTCTCTTGGACAGAGTAATAGGTTCGTAAAATTTCACTGTGCTTGGGGCACCTGGGTGGCTCAGGTGGTTGAGCGTTTGATTTTTAGCTCAGGTCACGATCCCAGGGTCATAGGATCGAGCTCCATGTTGGGCTCTGCACTGAGTGTGGAGCTTGCTTCAGATTCTTTCTCTCTCCCTCTTCCCCTCTCCCCTGCATGCTCTCTCTCTCTCTCTCTCTCTCTCTCTCTCTCTCAAGTAAAATTTAAAAAATTATCACTGTGCTTGTCTTACAAGTCTTATCAATCTTAAAGACTGGAAGTGAGAGAGAGTGTGTGTGGAGGGAGATTCTAGAACAAGCAGGGTAGGGATGAAAGAAATTAGTCATTACTTATTTTTGTTTTCTCTGAATTTTCTCTACATTCGTGGGCTTCAGATGGTTTATTGAGCCCACTATTTAAACACTTCTCTCAAAATCGGTAGATCATAAAATACATTGTTCTAGTACTTCATAAATCATATTATATGGGGAACATGTGAAGGTTCTATATGAACAGAGGCCATCAAAATTTAAAATCCACTACATGAAATTGAACATATAAACAGTTATTCCTTCCTGCATGATCCTTTTAACAAAGTCTCATGAACATTCGTTTAATGGGTCTTGGGGAAAAAGATTATTCCAAATATGTCAAAATATTTCTTAGTGTCCATATTCACTCTTTTCATGACATGATATTACGGGGTAGATAGTCACTGAATGCCTCCCTCTAGAAAATCTTTTACCCCGAACTCAGTAATCATGAGTTGCTGACGAGTCAGGGTTTCCATAAACTCATTTGCTTCGCTGAAGACATAAGCCTGAGACTTCCAGATAGACAACTGGACTCCAGACTGTGATGCCCATCTCTCTGGAACTCTCTGTGGCCTTAAGCAATGCAGACATCACGCATGTTGACTCTGGCTAATTGGGCTGCATTTACTACAATGCTGAGGAGACCTTCTCACCCTGTCATACATCTCTGAGTTGCACTAGGTTTAGTTAGTGATTGCACTACATTGTCGTTCAAACATAGGTCCCCGTGACAGGAAAACCATCTGGTTTCTTCATCTGACCTGTGGTCACATCATTCCCATGGAGGTATGCCCAGTCACCTCAGAGGAGGGCAAGGATGCTGAAAACTACACTGCATTGAGGGAGACTGTCACTGATGTGAGGAGAATGGTCAAAACGGCCACCTTGAGATTTTGTGCGATCAGCCACTGGAGAACAGAACAAAGCTCAAAGAAGTTACTATTGCTGTTTTGTAGAAAGATAATTTCTGCCTAATGGACGGTGTCTCCTTTTCTCCTGCTGTCGGAGGGTAAGCTGTTTTTTAAGCTGTGAATTAATTGTCTCCGGTAGTGACTTCCACTTTCTAACACACATTTTTTAAGTATTTTCAAGGAGGCAAGAATGGCACTTGACAACTGCCATTGGTACTGTGAGAAATAAAGAATATCATTTGCTAATAACCATATTTGTACCCAAGAAAACAAATTGAAGCTGATTTCTCTCTGTTAAAATCTTGTCACCAAGAATGATGCTTTAAAAAACACAAGGGGCCTGGGTGGTCCAGTCGGTTACACATCTGACTTCAGCTCAGGTCATGATCTCACTTCCTGAGTTCGAGCCCCGTGTCAGGCTGCGTGCTGACAGCTTGGAGGCTGGAGCCTGCTTTGTATTCTGTGTCTCCCTTTGTCTTTCTGCCCCTCCCTTCTTGTGCTCTGTCTCTCTCTCTCTCAAAAATAAACATTAAAAAAACTAAAAAAACACAATAATGCTATCCAGACTAGAGATACTTTCCTTTCTTTGAACTTTGTGACAGGGGAAAAACCAAAAACAAGCAAACAAACAAACAAACAAACAAACAAACAAAAAACAGAAAAAAACCCAACCAACCAACCAACAACCAATAAATAAAAAACTGGAAGGGTATGGATCGATCTTAAATATCCTAAAGGAAATGTATGCTAAGTCACTCACCCAAATTATATTGATCATAGAGGCTTCACTAGACTGTCTCATTAGTTTATTAGGTAAAATTAAATAAAAAGACAGCCGAAATGAATCACACATAGCCAGTTTGGGGAATAACAAATATATTGTGGATGAGAAAATTAGCTCCACGTGACATCCACAGCCACCATATGTAAAACGCCTATTATTTGTCCTGTCTCTTTGAAAATCATTTTATTGGAATGTATCGGCTAAGCTAAAACACATGACCATCCTTCTTGGAACATGAAAGAAACCACTGAAGAGAAGTTGCTGCCCAGCCCCCACCTCTAGCCTGTGAGTGCTCTGGGAAAGCAGCCCGAAGGATTTTTTTTTGTTTTTTAATCAGTGTCTATGTAACAGCAAGCGCATCACATGCACCCTGAACCATTAGCTGCCTCTGTCTGAAAGAATTTGGTCAACATTTAGGAATTCACTTAATGAAAGACTAGCCTATTAAAGCTCTGCTGGCCAGAGGAGAGGATGGTGTCTTTCTTTCCAACTTCCTGGAACACTACAAGGGATGCCGGGTAGTTCCTTCATGTGATGTAGCCCAGGCCCTGGACAATAAGCCAGCATTGTGGCTTGAGAACATGTACCTCTTTGCTGTGGATCTCAGGCTTGATTTCCAGGATGCCGTTTACTTTGTACACCGTGCCATCGGATTGCACACTTCCCTTAACGCCTAAGGGGGAAGTTGCTCCTGAATGTGCTGTCGGGTAATCGCCTCTCCTAACGAGGGAGTAGAGCTACGACCCAGCAAAGTGTCCAGGTCACCAGAGAGAATGCCCCTCAGAGGCCGTGTGCTGTGAATCTTTGTCAAAGAGTACCTCCTGCAGGCTGATGCTAAGGGAGCATTTCCTCCAAACTTGCTTTTGAGGACTGATTGGGTGAATGAGAAGATGGATTCAACAGAGAGGAAATCCCTCGACCAAAGAAGCTACATAAAATTATATGAATGGTGTTTTCATAGGATTGAGTGTGGTGTGGGGGATTTTCCCAGAGGTATTCTTACTTAAATTTCCTCTTTTCATTGGCAAGTACTTTTGTTAATTTTAAACCATCTTGATTATTACTGAAAGTAAGTAAGAATAGTATTCTTATTATTGAATCTCATAATCAACACAACAGCAGCAAACTTTCATGAACGCTATTTATAATTTGGCTACATATAACTAATGTACTAAGAATTTTCTGTGTAAGATTGCATTTGATATGCCCAACAAGCCAATGGGATAAGTACTATGGCTAACTCATTTTGCAATTAAGAAAAAAGAGGCATGAAAACATTTGTTCCTAATCACAGAAAACTGTTGTAATTCTGAAGTCCTTACTCCTAATCATTGCACCATAGCCTCAGAGAGCCTTCAAAGAGATCTTTTGTCTGGATGATAGCATTCAGTAAAAGAACATCAGTAACTCTGTCAAAGATAAAAATTACACTTTTGAAATAAATGTAATTTTATTCCAACTTCTAAAGAATCCAAGGCATACGTTTCCTCCATAACAAGTCTATACATATAAGGTGAACAAAAAATCTCATTAAGTAACACAACTGATTACTGCTGACTTGGAGTGGAAGAAGAGACCTGGAAAAGCAGGGGAAACTGAAGGGTGGTGGCGCTAGGTGACCGATATAGCTTCTATTCTTTCTAAGGTAGAGAGCCATGTCTCTGAGAGCTAACATAGTTATGTGTTTACTATGGAAAACGCTAGCGCTGATGATAGCCAAAACTGGGTCTCAAACCAGACAAACGCGGAAGTCTGTGTAGTTCTATCTGGCCATGAAAGAATTGAGGGAAATTTTTGCAATGGAAATTTGGGATTTCAAAGTGCCTTTAAAGATAATAGAGGCGGTGCCTGGGTGGCTCAGTCAGTTAAGTGTCTGACTCTTGATTTCGGCTCAGCTCACGATCTCACCGTGGTGAGGTCAGGCTCAGTGCTGAGCGTGGGGCCTCCTTAAGATTCTCTCTCTCTCTGCTCCTCTCCCCTGCTCATACTCTTTCTCTGAAACTAGAAAAAAATAAAAAATTTAAATTTAGAAAATTAAAAAAAAATTAAAGATGATCTACAACAGACTATTTTTTAGATGAAAATCAGACTCAGAGAAGTGATACTATATACCCAACCACACAGATTTCTAATGGCAAAGACTAATTAGAACCTAAGTCTTTTTTAAAAATTATTATTATTAAATTAAAATATGTGTAAAAAAAGAAGCCTCAGTGACTAATGTATAGAAGTATACTCAAAAAATATTGTCCTTGCTGCTGGCCTTCTAAATTATGATCCTGTGCCCATTATTTCAATCTGTGACTGCTTGTTAACAAGCAATGAGTAAGCAATTATTTATTGAATGCATTTTCTATGTAGAATGTGATAATATCAGATTCTTTCTAAGTGGAACTGTTCCAAAGCCCCAAAATAGAAGAGCTAATGAGGAACTCTCAGCTCTGCCAGAGACCTTAAGACAAAGATAAAAAAAAAAAAAATCTGTCTCTCTACATGGAACACGATGGAAGAATAAGACAATTATTTGATAATTTAGATTTTAAAATGGCCAGCGATCAAAGCAGGCGTTCATACGCTTTTGGGAAGATTGCTTGGTTTAAAATTTCCAAACAAATTTTGGACTCTGTTTCTAGCTTTATACTTTTCATTACAGCTTATCTATGAATCATCAAAGGTCTCCAGATAATATTACTGAGCAAAAGTGGACTGACAACTCCTAAATCTAAAATCATTTATAGATTCAAATCAAATCTTCACCCATAGTAACACACACAACTCTTTCCCTCCTATTTTGGAAAGTCTTGGTCACATGTGTTTATTGCCACAGACCTTACAAAGACAGCTGGATGACTAGTTTACAAAATTAAATCTTTCTGGGAATACCATCGCTCACATTAAAAATTCCATAAAGGATCACTCTGAAAGGCTGTTTTGTTCCATTGATTGTCCACAGCAATCTAGTCTCCAAATAATTAACCTGACTGACTTTGATCTGTTGCTACAAGTTGAATTCATGTTAAAAAATCTAGCCATTTTGTGAAGTCCTTGTCATAATTTCTTCTTTATATTAGAAAACTGAAAATACTTTACCTCCAGGGATAAAATATAATATTAGTTCTTGTCACTTACAGTTTTCAACATCTTTCATCTGAGCGTTACAAAGTTCATTTTGAGTGAACTTTATTTATATATAAATGAACTTTAATGATTAAATTGAGAAAGTTAAATTTGATTCTTATTTCCTTTTTCTTGTGATTACAGCTACATAAATAATTAGCTTTATTTTCTACTATAACTTTAGAAGAATAAAGAAGAGTGGGAGGAAAAACCTCTCTGCTCATCTTTCTTATTTTTTTATGATGAAAGCGTATGTGGAGAAACAAAGAATTGGATCTTCTTGGGACAGAAATAGCCTTTGCTAAAGTAGGGAGCATCTGGGGGACAACAATATCCCCTCCCACACCTCACAACCACATGCATATACAGACACCTACATACTTACACATAGAAGGTGTAGGAAGCTTCTTCCCTTAGTGGAAATTGTGGGAAAAGGGGGGGGGGGGACAGAAGAAACAGGCTTTACATAGCCAGATAAGGTATTTTCACATTCAATATAATTGGGTAAAAAAATACCCCACCGACATATGTAAGTTAATGGAGACCATTCAGAGTATTAAAGCCTGCCTG
This sequence comes from Felis catus, assembly GCF_018350175.1. Classification (NCBI taxonomy): domain Eukaryota; kingdom Metazoa; phylum Chordata; class Mammalia; order Carnivora; family Felidae; genus Felis; species Felis catus. The sequence goes on from NC_058372.1 coordinate 19,494,625, forward strand.
AGTTTAAGAAATCAATCATAAAAATTGATAATAATTTTGTACAAATTTGTGAAGATACAGAAGTTTCTTTATGCTGAACGGAGCTGCACATGCTAGAACAAGAAAATCCTAAACTAAGATTTTTCCCATTAATTAGTATATCAATATGAATACATATTAATTATCATTGTTACACAATAATAATGATGCCATCTTTGTCTCTGAAAGTTTGTTTATCCATATGCATTGTATAGATTATCTAAACACCAGCTACCAGTAATTAACATAACTTGCTAATGAATGGCACGTATTTCGACAAAATCACGATATTTTTCTTTTGTCACATGTAGCTGTCAAATCTGTTTTCAGGTTTTAGTAGTTTAATTTCTTTTAATGTTTCCATAGAAATAACATTAACACGATGATAGATTAGAGGCAATAACATGATATCTCTGACATGCAGTAGAATTTATCTTCATCACATGTCTGATAATATCCTCTTATTGTGTAATGAACCCTGCTATTTGTATCTATCATACTTTTACTCATTCATCTTCTTAGCTACTAAAGATAGAATTCTCATCCCCAGTCTGTTATAAATGCAAATTCATACTCCTCTATGTGCCCGTCATTATTTGTGGTCATGTAATAAATTGGCTCTTCATATGCCAGTTCAAGTGTCGTTAGCTGGAATGCACATATATGATGATATAGAAACTGTTCATGTATCAATAATCCCAGATGCAGGAGAAATTATTGTAATTAATCGTTTTGGCCTGTCTGCAAAATGTTGAGAACTGCAAACACCTTTCTGATAAAAACACATGGTAGGTAGAAACTCTAAGAGAAGCATGTGAGTGGGATAGGAGCTCCGTGGACTACTTCGGTCAGAAGTTTTCTGAGAGATCCAATTTCAAATCTTTCCTTTCCCTTTTCTCTTCCTTCTTGTCCTTAAACTTTCACTATATTTATTCTAGACTTGCTTTTGGCAGGCAAAAATGGAGAAGAAAGCAGACAGTACATATGTATGCTTTCTGGAATTTAAGATATTTAATTCTAATTCTAAATTTGTTCCCAGCTCACACGGGTTTGTTGTTCATGCCATTTATTCTCAATGATACCATGACCTTCATCTTTCAATGAAAGAGTAGACCTAACAAGCCAAAGGTACTGTGCTGCAAGAGATATGTAAGTCTCTTAGAAATATAATCATAAAAATACTTGACTCGGAACCTTCGTAGAGCCTACTTTCTGGATGAGGAGCCAGGGAGAGGCACCATTTTTACTCAATGTTATAGGTTAAGTCAAATTAATATTATGCTCATTCAACAAAGAACTACCAAAGACCTGTGATAGCACCCAGGAACAAGTTAGAGTTAAGAAAATGATTTCATCACAATGTATCCAACACTAACACAGTTAGAACAGCTATCCCCTCTGACAAAGGAATGACTAATAAAAAATAGCTAATTTTGTTGATGTTGCTGGTGGCTCAATGGACGATTCTCAGAGGAAACCTTTTGCTATGAATACGTGTTTGCCAGAAGAGAATGGCAGAGAGGAAAAAGCAAGTACCAAGGGTTGGGGGAACTTGGAAAAGCTTTTAGAATATATGTAAGGTATGGGTACAGTGAGATAAAGGGCAGAGAAAAGTCTGGACAAATCTCCTGGGGAAGATAACCCAAATGAGTCATTTACTTGCATACCCTTCTAAGAATGGATCAGATGTTTATAGCTTATACGGTTAGAAAATTGGTGATGGGATTACTAATGACATACTACGGGAAGAATCATACTTGAGAAAGAAAATAATGAAATGTGGAGGTTAAAACAAAAACTGCAATACATCCAAGGATTGGGGAGGGGCATCCTGGCAACTTGAGTCTAAATCTTCTCAGTCTAAATCTTTTCTTTGATTCAGAAAAGATTGAATCAAAATGTGCAGAATGCTAAAAAAAAATGCATTAGCCAATAATTGTATACCAAATTAAGATCTTCAAATATATATTCTATGGACTGAGGTTTTAAACACAAGAACTATTGGAATATGTTTTACATCATGTTACTGGATGAAACCATTGGAAAATAAAATCCAACACAGCAAGAAATTCAAGATAAACTTAAAGGAGTCATAAAAAGCAACACAGGGATAAGAACAATAAGAAGTCACTCACTAACACAAATCTACTGTAAAGTAAGAGACAAAAAAACTGCAAAGTCTAAATTGTGCATAAATATAGCCTAAAGTTCCTGAGGTCAACAACACCTTAACCAGCACAGGAACAAAAACAAAAACACAAGCCAAAAAGCCCAGAGACAGTGGTTGCTACACAGGAAAAGAGGATGGGTGCCCTCACCAGACACCAAATCTGTTCTGTTCTGTTTGTTTGTTTGTTTTGTTTGTTTTGGGTTTGTGCTTTGACCTTGAATTTCCCACCTTCCAGTAGTATAAGAAATAGTTCTGTAAGCCACCCAGTTTACACTATTTTTACGATAGCAGCCTGCATGTGATGGAAGGCGAACGAACTCTCCAGGGTCTCTTTTATAAGGGCACTCACCCCATTCATGAGGACCGTACTCCCAGGACCTAATCACCACCCAAAAGCCCCACCTCCAAAATCATCACACTGGAGATTAGGTTTCAACATAGGAATTTTGAGGGAGTACAAACATTCAGTCTATGGCAGGAACCAAAAAGAAAGCAATCCAAAAACAAAGATATTATAAGAAAAAAAAATGCTCAGAAAGGACACACAGTCTTCTTACTCATGAAAACATACAACAGAAAAAAAAAAGTTGCCACGACATATGTGTAAATTTTAACAATATCTTATCATGGATTTTTACAAACTGCTGAAAAAATGATGATATAAAATATACGTAAGCAGAAATGCGAGATTTAGCAGACTTGGGGACAGACAACAGAAAGACATGAGGTAAAACAGTGAGGGGAAGGAAAATGGGAGCAGGGAGAACTTGGGAAAACATAAGAGAATGTGAATTAAAACAAAAAACAAATTGCAAGATTCGCTCAGATGAAGAGACACTATGGGAAATACATCAAAGGATAGAAAGATTTAAAGTAAGAAAAATAAATGAGAATAAGATGATAGGTTATAAAGATTTGGAAAGTAAATGATAGCTATAAAAGAGAGCAAAAATATCTAACATATGAATAATGGAGCCACCACAGAAAACACTAAAATGATGGAATAAGACAATTCTTTAAATGAAGAAGACAACTATTTTGAAATAAAAGAGTGTTTGGATTCACATAGAAAAAGAGTAGCCCACATTCTGATGAAAGCTGACCCTGGAATTCAAACTCAGGAAACATCTAAATAAAGTTATTACCTTTAAAAGATAACAAAATAATACATTAGCCCGACAAAGACATGAATACATACTTTGTAAAGAAAATGAATTTAGGCCGTATCAAATTCCTCCAAAGCAACACTATTCAGAAAAGATTGAATCAAAATGTGCAGAATGCTAAAAAAAAAAAAAAAAAAAAATGCATTAGCCAATAATTTTATACCAAATTAAGATCTTCAAATATATATTCTATGGACTGAGGTTTTAAACACAAGAACTATTGGAATATGTTTTACATCATGTTAGTGGATGAAACTATTGGAAAATAAAATCCAACAGAGCAAGAAATTAAAGATAAACTTAAATACATGACAGGGTAAACTAAACCATTATATATATATATTTTTTTTTTCTACATCTGAGACAAATACTAAAATAGGGATAGGAGTAAACAAATGGAATATAAATGCTTTATGCTATGACAATATAATAATAATACAGCTAGCAAAAATACAAGAAGATGAGAGAAGGTATAAATAGAATAACCATGCTGATTGCCAAATGTTTAAGAGCTAATAACCATGGAAAAGTCTGGGAATATTTAAGATTACATTCCTATTTATTTAGCTGAGTTGTGAAAAAGAAGGACTACAAAAACAAAAGCAAACATATCTAAAGACAGAAGAACAAATAAATTAATATCTTTGAAAACAAACAACAAACCCAGGAAAGCAGGCGTACTGAAATTAAATAAAACCTGGTTTTCATAATAATAATAAATAATAATAATAATATCTGTCAATAAATTAATCAGACATAGAAGGAAGAAAGCACAAATACATAAAATAAGAAATGATAAAGGGTAAATAACCTTAGGATTAGTTTCAAGAAAATCTATTTTACTTAGTTCATGCCAATTGAATCTAAGCCATAGATGACAGGGACACTTTCTAAGGAAAATACGATTTATCAAACTGACTTCCAAAGACACAGAAAGTTTAAACAGGTCAATTTTCTCTGGAAGAAACAGAAAGTTTTATAAGACCAACCTCTCACCCCCACCAAAAATCACTAGGACCATGTGATACAAGGACAGAACCATGTGATTCCAGTTAGATTTTTAGGGAATTTATTAATGTAATTTATCCCATCAAAAGATCTGAGGATAACAATCACAATCACAATTCCATACACGGTATAGGACACAACATCTGTGCTCTGCTCATATGCCCTCCGATGTCTTTTTATCATTTCTGGGTCTCCCACTGCCCACGAGTTGTGCTTTCAACACGCAGGGAATGCTACTGGTCTTCAGAGCCCTGTCTGTGGGTGCCTGGAGTCACTTTGCACAATTTCACAGAGAACTGAAGGGGCCTGTGAGTTCCTACTCGCCTCCCTCAGGATGATCCCTGTGGTCATTAACTAATGATTTATAAAGTTTAGGAATGCGAAAGTCAGTTTTTTTACCTCAGATTGGGACAACTCTGAGTCAACTTACACGCCAGAGTTGCCCTCCAAGAAACGGCTGACTTTCTTGCAGAGTCGACCTCTGCCAGGCTATTGTCTGTGATCACACTCTGGCTTGCTTCTTCCCCCTTCTCTGCCCTGCTCTCCTCATGCCAGAAACGAAAGGAAAATCTCATGTCATCATAAAATATAACTTTCTCAGTCAAAAGCCAGCATCATACTTGGGAATGGAAAAGCCATTTGCTAAAGGCAGGAATTAGACAATGATATTCATTATCAGTGATATCATTTTATAGCGATCAAAGTATTAGCCAACAGCATCATACAAGAGAACAAAATTAGTGACATACAAATTGAAAAGAAGATAAAACAACATTTATTCACAGATGATCTCATTGATCTAAAAAGCCAACAGAATCGACTGAAAACCTACTACAGACTTTATAAGAAATGTAGAGATGCAGGAAAAATTCCTGAAGATGAAGAGTTTTGAGGATAGAGTTGCCTTCCCAGTTGTTCAAACACCAGGAATGTCCAACAGTTCTAATGGGGTGCTGATGATATAGGAGCAGGCAGAGACCAGTGGGACTGAACAAAAAATCCAGGAATAGACCCATGCACACAAGGAAATGCAACATAAAGGAAGGATCTCAAATGAATCAAGTACAGGTGGGTATTTAAATAATTGATTTGGGGGAAAGTAAGTGATCATTTGGGGAAAGCAAGATAAAATTGGAATCGTATCTTACTCTGTGAACAGGACAAACTCCAAGTGGATCAAAATTTAAAATGTAAAAAATGAGGGGCACCTGGGTGGCTCAGTTGGTTGAGCGTCTGACTCTTGATTTTGGCTCCGGTCATTATCCCAGGTACATTCTCTTGTGAATCTATATTTATTTCAGAATCAAAAGTTTTGAAAAGCACGTAGAAAGGAAAAACTAATAAAACCAGAGGAATAAATGAACAAGACCACCATTATAGTTGGTGTTTTTCACACTGCATCTCAGTAACTAATGAAGTAACTAATGAAGTAAAGAGATAAGATGAGTAAGAACAAAGACGTGAACAAAACTTGAACCACCCTGATTTAATTGATAGTTTTAGCACCCAACACCCAACAACTGCAGAATACACAATTTCAGGTGTACATAGAACATTCACATGACAGACCACGTATTGGGCTACAAATTATATCTTAATAAAGTTCAAAATATTGAAATTTTCTAGGGTATGTTCTCAGATTAATAGTTTACTGCTATTTTGATATATTTTCCCATACACACACCTAGACAAGTTTTAATCAAATTTAATTGGAAAAGATATATATATCCATTTGCATTTATACATGTATATGCACAAAATCACCTTATAATTTACTTTTGAAGAGGAAGTTAGTTATCAAGTGAAGCATGATAATGGTAGGCACTTTTGCTTCACTTTCTAATATACTTCTTTTTGTGAAATATATGTAATAGCTACTATTTCAGTCAACTTTAAATCTATCTATATTTAGATATATATATTTAACAAAATAATATATATTTTATATGTAATACATAAATATATATTTAGCAAAAATAAAATTTTTGCTTTGCATTGGTAGTCATTGTTGAATTACAAACTGTTAATATTTTATCATCGTTGAAATTACTATTCTTGCTTTTAAACGTTATAAAAGTAATTTCATTGAAGATACACTACTAATAGTCATAATCTTTTTTGCTCATAATCTATATACACTGAAAGCTAGTTTATAAAATACACGGCACTTATTTATAACACCCTCAAAATGATAAAGACATAGCATGCTATTTAAGAAGCTGAACTTTTTAGATGTCTATTTCAGGAAGTTAGGAGGCTTTATGAAAAAGAAAATAAATAATTGTAATAAATAAGCATCCAAATGTTCCTTGAAAGACCCCAGGATTCAGAACCATACAATTAAATTAGAGAGAGAGAGAAAGAGACTGAACAGAATCTCGGGGCATAAATCTTTAGCCTTTGTCTTGGCTGTCGTGATAATCCATTGCCAAACAGTATTTTCTACACTACAGCAACACTATAGCAAGTATTGATGTATCATTTTCTCCCTGGCAAAAAATAGTTTGCTTTCTCTCTGGTTGCTATGTATATGAAACATGTTTTTAAGGTTTCCTGGGCTTGCAACCAGATCCATAAGTATCTATCATCGGGATCATTAGTGTATTTTTTTTTCCTGCCCTGGTTTCCAGGTCCCACCTGTTTCATACCAAAATTAATCCCAACCTTGATCGTGTTCTTTTTTTTTTTATTTAAAAAAATATGTTTATTCATTTTTTGAAAGACAGAGAGAGACAGAGCACAAGCAGGGGTGGGGCAGAGAGAGAGGGAGACATAGAATCTGAAGCAGGCTCCAGGCTCTGAGCTGTCAGCACAGAGCTTCACACCGGGCTCGGACTCACCAACTGCAAGATCATGACCTGAGCCGAAGTGGATCCTCAACCGACTGAGCCACCCAGGTGCCCCGATTGTGTTCTCAATATTTATTAGTTTTTCTAAAATTGTTCTTTAGTAAGAAGCAATAACCCAATTATACTATGTAATACTCCATTTCTCAATTTATGTTGCAAAATATATTAACATATATAGCATAGAATTTTTTTTTTCAAATAAATGACACTTTCTTAGGCACTGCCTTCTCCTTCTACGGCATTCTTAAAACCAGAGAAGCAACCCCAACTATCCTGCATTCATATTGACAGTAAGAAGACAGAGAGACCCGTAGTTGAAGATTACTGAGAAATGTGCTGCTATTTAAAATCTCTTAAACAGAGTACAAGTAGTTTGTGTACACACATAAAATTGTTGAGGAACCAAGGTCATTGCCCAAACAATGAAAACACTAAAGTTTACATTTGAGGGGAAAAAAAATTTTACGATTCAGATTTCTTTTTTTTCTTCTTCTTCTTCTTTTTTTTTCTTTTCAACGTTTATTTATTTTTGGGACAGAGGGAGACAGAGCATGAACGCGGGAGGGGCAGAGAGAGAGGGAGACACAGAATCGGAAACAGGCTCCAGGCTCTGAGCCATCAGCCCAGAGCCTGACGCGGGGCTCGAACTCACGGACCGCGAGATCGTGACCTGGCTGAAGTCGGACGCTTAACCCACTGCGCCACCCAGGCGCCCCTCAGATTTCTAATATACAGTCTTTACATTGTGTGATACTAAATCCACTTTCCATTTCCTTTGCGTGCTATTTGGCTAGAAGAAACTGCTGTCCTGATTTTTCCAAACTTGAAGAGATATCTTGAGCTTCAAGTCAAATAAATCAAGGCTTTTCTTCTTAAATATACACTTCCTTTGGAAACACTTGTAAAATTATTTTTTTATAAATTTGAAATAATTGGTTACAATTTTGTTTCAAAGCACACTTGTTTGTGGTTCACTATTTTCTTATATGGAAGCCAAACGAGTGGTTGGAAAATTTCCTGATTGTAGAAATAAACCAGGAATTGAAAAGTTAAATCCTCTTTTTAACTCTTAAGCCACTGGGTGGCTCAGTGAGTTAAGCATCTAACTCTTTCCTCTTAAAAAAAAAAAAAATAGTGTTTATTGTTGAGAGAGAGAAAGAGAGAGAGAGAGGGAGCGAGGGGGAGAGAGAGAGGAGTGCAAATGGGGCAGGGGCAGAGAGAGAGGCAGACACAGAATCCTAAGCAGGCTCCAGGCTCTGAGCTGTCAGCACAGAGCCGGATGCAGGGCTCAAACCCACAAACCATGATATCATGACCTGAACTGAAGTCAGATGCTTAACCCACTAAGCTACCCAGGTGCCTCTAGCATCCAACTCTTGATTTCAGCTCAGGTCATGATCTCAGAGGTTCATGAGTTCAAATTGTATCTGGCTCCTCACACAGATAGTTCAGAGCCTCCTTGAAATTCTCTCTCCTTCCGTCTCTCTCTGCCCCTCCTGCACATGCTCTCTCTCTCTCAAAATAAATAAATCAACTTAAATAAATTAATTTTTAAAAAGTAAAAAAAAAAAAAAGAAAAATGGAACCATCTTCTTTTTTCCCTTGAACATCAATTTACCAAAGAACCATATCAGGATTTTGTTTTCTGTTCTGTTACCATCTAACTGCATGCTTGGAGAAATTTATTGTACTTCTAAATTGTGGTTGCCCTAGGAAACATACCAAAAAAAAAAAAAAAATCCAACTACAGCCAGAACTGCTAGAGCTATTCCCAGAACTCACATTTGAGAAGGTCTTCACGGAAGCTCAGAGAACACCTGTCGAGGATGTCTTCACCTTTCTTCTGGGCACACAACCTTCTTCACTATAGAACTCAAGGTAGTCCAAAAGGGGAAGACCGGGTAGTAAATCATAAACTTTTATAATTTTTTAAAGGGAAAGCTATAGCTATAGAATGTTTCATTTTAAGCAAAGCCTAAAGAAATCCAACATCAATGACATGGAACCAGTTTTTGAATTGAGCTCTGAGAACACATTGTGATTTGCATTCATGCAAATACCTACATTTTTTCGTTAACTGAACTGATTTAACTGCTAATTAAAACTAGTTAGTAAGCACAATGCAAAATTAATTAAACCATTTAGTAGATAGATTCAAATTAGGCGAAGCAATGCATTGGACACTATCAAAGTAAGCACAACTACTTGTCATCAGGCAAAATAGTTCTTAGGGTAAGTGCTTTCCTTAGGGGGCAATGTGAAGGCATAAAAATTATCCTGTTGATGATATGATCTTTTATTAAGCAAATGTGTGGAATTCAGCTTATCTTGAAAATGGGAAAACTTGAGTCTCATGGTTGTTTAATAATCATTAAGAAAACTAGGGCGCCTGGGTGGCTCAGTCGGTTGAGCGTCCAGCTTCGGCTCAGGTCATGATCTCACCGTTTGTGAGTTCGAGCCCCACGTCTGCCTCTGTGCTGACAGCTCAGAGCCTGGAGCCTGATTCAGATTCTGTGTGCCCCTCTCTCTCCACCCCACCCCTGCTTGTGCTCTGCCTCTCTCTCTTTCAAAAAAAAAAATGAATAAACATAAAAAAATAATAATCATTAAGAAAACTTGTGAAATGGGTACAGCATTTATAGTAAAATGCATCATTTTTTGAGATTTTTATGAAGGCAAAATTTTAAGCCACATGCTACAGAAATATTGCTTATTTCACCTAAAGAAAGAAATCAGCCGGACTCTCAGCCCTCAATCTTTCAATTCCAGACAGTCTTTTATTTAGTAATAATCTTCTATTTAAGAGGTGACTACTTTATTTGTCAATAAATACATCATTTTGGCACTCTGGACATTCTATATTTTCGTAACTTTTTTTTTTATCTGACCTTGGGTTATTTTCTTCCTTGAGTAGCTTCCCGCAAAGCATATGGGACTTCAGTCAAGGGGAAAACAAACACGTTGCCCTTAATGCTCAAAAATACAAAGGGAGAAATTTCATTTACCTTTTTTGTTTCCCCTATGAATGCTGGTGATTATATCTCTAGACATTCCTTGAATGTCACACTCTGTCACCTTCTGTCACCTCACATGTTCAGGGTAATTATACCTCAGCGGTTTGGGAAGTCATCTACCAACGTGGGCACTACTTGTGATGAGGACTGAGATAATCATATACTAGCTGAAGTACTGAACTGACATATATTACATTACTCTACATTCTCCAAAGATAGTGTATGTACACACACACACACACACACACACACACACACACACACTTTTTTTCCTGCTGTGGGTAGCATAACTAACATAATTCATATGGCCAAAAAAAAAATCTTATGACTATTTAAAAATAAAACAAAAACAATACTGAGTATAATTTACCATAACCAAAACAAAATGACCCTTTTAAGATACATTAACCTGAATTTAAGTTCAACAGTTTATGTTTTGTACACTCCTGTTAGGATTTCTCAGGCCACTCAAAGAAGCTTCTAAGTGAACTTCCGTACAACTGGAGTTAGAATGTGCAGATCATAGAGGAGCCATGGACAAAGAACCAGATTCGCTGTGATCAACATAATAAATCCTGAAAGAAGGAATTTTGAATCTATAACTAAAATATATCAAGAACCAACCAACTCATTTCACGTAAATGAAACCTTGTATGTGGTTTCCTTAGCCAGAGAAGAAAATGCTGTTTGACTAGTCACAACGTAACCATTAGCAGATTTCCTCACTGTGGAAAATGTTGGCCATAGGATCTTGTACTCTACATGTGATTCCCTCCAGACCATGAGACAGATGTTGAGGCTTTCAACTACCCAAAATAAACCTTGGCCCTGAAGTGTATCCCCTATCTTCTGCCATACAGTCAGGTATCTTGGCTTTGCCATACTTGATTTATACCATAAGACTAAGCCAAGAAATGTGGATTCGTAGGAATATACAGTAACTTTTATTCCAGGTGTATAATACCTCCTAATTCTGAAATTTTGTTTGGAGTAGTGTAAGTGGAAGATGGGGACAATATATCAGATTTGAATCTGAGCTACCCGGACATGCACATGTAGGTCCCTCCAAATACATCTATAACATATAACTGAGGGCACTAATGCCAAAAGGCTGTAATTTCCTTAAATATGCTTTGAAATCGCAACATATGTTAGAGAGGTAAGTGAGCTGTTTCTCCTTCTTCTTCTTCTTCTTCTTCTTCTTCTTCTTCTTCTTCTTCTTCGTCTTCTTCAAGAAAGAGATGGGGGGGCGGGAAAAGGGAGAGAGAATCTTAAGCAGGCTCAGCACAAAGCCCTACACTGGGCTCGATCTCACCATCATGAGATCATGACCTCAGCCAAAATCAAGTTGAATGGTTAACCAACTGAGCTACCTAGGTGCCCCACCTGTTCCTTTTTCTATCCTAAGAAAGTATTGAGTGTTGGTTAAAGTTAAGTTATCCACAATGACTTAATTCACAATCAGTAACCCTAATGAAGAGACCTAAGACAATAATCCTCAGGGAAATTGACAATTGACAAATGGTAAGTGTTCTAACCATGTATTTAAAGAAGGATCCTGCTGCATCTGTGCTAAGCAATCATCTCAGTGGCTCCATTCTGCATGTAATCAGTTATCACACTTTCTTGCTCCTTAGAACTCTTTATTCCTTAAAGGATAGGGTTTCAGAGCCAAGAAACTCTGAACCACACCCACGAGGCATGTGCCAGACCTTACAGAAAGTGGCTGAAATTGACTTCCTTTACCTAGAGTAGAATTTTTCTCCATAGGGTGATAGTTCTTTTTCTTTTGCAAATGGCAAAAAACTAACTCAAACTCTACCTTAAGTGGGCCGGGGGGGTGGGGGGGGGGTGAGAGGGAATGCATTGGTTCACTAATAACTACAGATGCAGCATATCCTTTAGGTCCTACAGGATCCAGGCTCAAAGAACATAATCAAGTGTTTATCTCCTGTCTCATCACCCCCCTGCTTGCCGCTTGCCATCTCTCTCTCTCTCTCTCTCTCTCTCTGTCTCCGTCTCTCCCTCCTTTTCATATTTCTCTCCAGCTCATTCAGCTTTTATTTGCTGTGTAAATCATGGTGTGCTTCAATCTCTCCTGTAGTCCGAAGGACCGTAATCTCCAGAAGAAAAGGAATCTCTCTCCTAGCATCCAATGTTAATTCCCTCTAGGGTCTTTTGATAAAGAATCCTGGGTAATGTGCCCATCTCTGTGGTGAGGATTATAGGATTGACCCCTGGGTTGACACTCGCTCCTAGCCCCTGGTAGGAGAAATTCCCCAAGCCAAAGAAAGCTCTGATATCACCTGAAGAGCCAGGAATGCCAAGTAACAATAAAACAATAGGTGTTTATTGCAAAAGGATTTTGACAGCTGAGGACGCAAAGCATTAAACAAATGAAGAATTTGGAAATATTCAATGCAAAGAACATAAGGAGAAAGATAAATGGTTTTCCTGGGACTTTGATTCTGGTTTTGATTCTGCTGCTAACGATAGTAATGATAGCTTTGTCCTTTCTGGGTCTTCCTTAGGTTATAAATGGTAACTTTGCTTATATGGATTCTCACCCCGTTGTGGTACATCTGTCGTGCCAACAGAAAGATGGGGGGGAGCTCATGTCTTCTACTCTGTTCAAACTCTTGTGGTGAAAGCTTAGCATTAAAATGTTAAGATATATTCTAAGCTCACTCTTCAACTCTCTGACTTTCAAAATCATTAAGAGCCCACATATAATTCTTGTTGCATTCACTCTTTGCTAAAACATTCTACCTTAAGCTAGTAAGAGAGACAGACAGATACACAGATGCAGACACACACACACACACACACACACACACGGACTCCATGCTCACAGAAACTCACAGCAATGTGTTTAGAAAACTTAGGCGAAAAACTCACAAAGATTGAGTCATTCTTTGTTTTTCAAGCATATTTTATTTTAGCTAGTGTTATGGGCTGAATTGTGCCCCCCCCCAAATCCATATGTTGAAATCCTAATGCCCAGTACCTCAAAATGTGAAGGTACTGAGTCTTTAAAGAAGTAATTATGGTTCAGTGAGGTCATTTAGGGAGGGCCCTAAAACAATATGACTGATGGCCTTATAAAAAGGGGAGATTAGGACATGGTAGGACACAGACACCCAAAGAAGGAAGACCAGACAAAGACAGAGGGCGAAGATAGCCATCTTTAAAGCCTAGGAGAAGGGCCTCGAAAGAAATCAACACCGACACCTTGATCTGGGACTTTTAGAGTCCAGAACTGCAAGGAAAGCATTTCTGTCTTTTCACCCCCCAGTTTGTGGTAATTGTGACAACAGTTCTAGCAAAGCAATACAGCCAGTAATTATAACAATGGGAAATTATTTCCAAACTTAGAAAAATTGCTTGTAATGCATGTTATAGGTCTCATTTTTGGTAAAATCTGCATAAGTACGCTGTTAACTCTATTACAAAATAGGAAAGTGCTTTAAGTCATGTAAGGAGATTATATACATGAAATGTCAGCAAACTACCACGTTTCAAGCAACATAGAGTAAACTTATGTCAATATGGTTTATAGAAAACTAGTTTCTCATTAATGATATGTTATGGTTATATTTGTACCTGCAGAATTCAATTACTCTACTGTAACTGCTATGATTCATCCAAAGAAGGTTCTGGGCTGCATACATTTTTTGGATGGATCTGACTAAATGTTGCAAAAAGACACAAATCCATAAGCTTAAAATCTTAACTCACAAGGGTCTAGACAATGGAGACTAAAATTGTATTTTACCTGGAGTAATGATTTCCTTTTCTTATCGCTTTCCTTTTCCCTATTTTCTCTACTTACACGTGAAATATTTTCATGTAAATTAACACACCAAATAATTTTGCAATTTCACTCAGAGCATCCTTTTTTGTACATTAGTGAAAGACGCATGTATTTTACTATTCGCTACTTCCTTCTAAAAGAATTTGATCTTCCTACTTCTTAGGGGAATGTGTTTCTAGCATAAATTCCCCATGGTGCTTCGGGAAAACTAACACAGCATTACTAGAGTTTTTGTCTACGGTCAACTGAGAGAAGGCAGTGCAATACAGAATTGGAAAACAAATGTTTCTATTCTGGATGATGACTGTGTTGGCAATAAATTATTTTCCCCACCAACAGTATCTTTTATATAGATGAGAAAACCAACTTGTAAGATTCAGAGACCTTATTAAAGTTCTTGTAATTAAAAGCATTTAAACAAAACAAAATAAAGCAAAATGATGACATTTGGAGAGGTTCCAAGTTCTAACAAGTCAGAAAAAATTATTAAATAGATCAGCAGTCTAACCATACAAACACATAGATAGATACAGAAACAGTAAACAGTAACCATATTTTATTCTGGGTAAAAGCAAGAGTGCCTGTGAAATTATTTTGAAAGGCTTCATTTTTGAAGGTGATATTTTAAAATAATCATACAATTAAATTTATATAAGTGTATTTCCATCAGGAAAGTTTGAATCATGTATAAAATAAGATAAACAATGCTGATACATTGTCAGTGGGCGTTGGTCAAGTAGACTATTGACTTCGAACTGGCAAGTCATTGGGTGAAATTTCAGAGGGGGTTTTCAAAGTTGCTCTGACTACAGGATACCTACATGATTGAATGGCAGTTTAAAAGCCAACCACTACCTATACTTAACGTTTTATGTGTTCAGAGCAGATATTTCATTTGGCTTGGTTGGTTTCTTTTTATTGGTTTGGTTCAATTTTGTGAACAAAATTGATTGGTAAGTAGGTACAGTTTTATATAAATAGGTTGCCCATTCTTACCTCCTAATTTGGGATCTTCTAGCCATCAGAAGCCAAGATTCAAATGTCCGTTTTGGGGGAAGAGTGGCACTTTCTCGTCCCACACCAGTGCTGTAAAGGTGGGAGGACACAGGCATCAATGGCCTGACTTCCGCCCAGAAGCTCTGTGCAGGGCATAACCTTCAGAGATGATGCCAGATTGTCCCCTGCCACGTCCCATCCTGCACATAAAATAAGAATCTACTAAATGTACACTTATGGGATTTTCAGAAGGTCTTTATCCTGCCAGGTATTTCTCCCACATGACTTTTCTTTTTAAATTTTTTTTAACGTTTATTCATTTTCGAGAGATGGAGAGAGACAGAGTGAGAGCAGGGGAGGGGCAGAGAGAGAGGGAGACACAGAATCCAAAGCAGGCTCCTAGCTCTGAGCTGTCAGCACAGAGCCCGATGCGGAGCTGGAACTCACAGCCTGCGAGATCATGACCTCAGCTGAAGTCAGACGCTTAACCAACTGAGCCACCCAGGCACCCTCCCTCCCATAATAACTTAAACCTAAGGTTTCACCCACTTTCTGAAATCCTTCATGAATGGGTCACCAAATATGGGAGTTAGTCTGAATTATGGACTAAGAGGCCCGATTCCTGGTACTAGGAAAGGAAAAATTTTTAAAGTCAACCTTCATTCTTGGGCCTCAGAATACACTGGCAACAGTGATCTAACTGAATTCCTACATTTGGAAGTTGTAGGGGAGGAGAGATCATTTTTCCTCTCTCCTCCTGAGATCTTAGCTGAGGTCCCTATAATAGAAGACAGATTAACTGTATAATACGTATGTATGTTCTAACATACCGACCTCACATATACACGAGGGATGTTGAGGGAGAAATGGGTTACTCACAAAGGTGGCTTTAGAATTCCGGATTAAATACAACCTTACTAGGGAAAGGAGAGGGAAGACGCAGGCCCCTCAGGCGAGAGTGAATGATTTTTAAGAAAGATGAGTGGGCTCTTAGAAGAATAGGTCGGAAGGATGATAGTTTTTGACAAATTTGTCTGGGTGCGGTGTGGACTTCTGGTCTCCTCCTGTGACCAGCGTCCATCTTCCCTGGTTGATGAAACTCCCAGGGAGGGGACGTAGGACAAAATTGAGTTTCGTTTGCAGGATCTGTCTTTAGGCAGATTTGGGGAGCTCAAAGAAAGTCTCTCCCTGCGTTTGCTGTGTTTCAAGTGCCGACAGCTCAAAATGTACCAAAGCGGCATAGTCTGCTGGCCTTCAGGGTCCACATGAGTAAGGGAGGGTCCAAGAGTTCCTTTTTGTAGATATATTTACTTATTTCATTTTCTCAATTTTGATTCTTCTTTTGGTCAGTTGAAGCATGAGTATTCAGATAATCCTTTCCGACGAGGGGCTACCGTATCTTTGTATAGTGTTAGGGATAGTGAACAATACTTACAGTGACTCTAATAAATAGATTTAACAGTTATTATACAGGTCCAGAGTGACAGATCTGAAATCTTAAAGTCCCCAAATTTCTGGAAACCCAAAGTATTCTCGTTACTCCTTTGGTGGGAACACCTGCCCCAAACTGGCATGAGACCATTTGTGTTCCTTTTTTATTCCACTGAATAAATATATTTATGTTTTCACTCTTATGTGGATCCTGAGAAACTTAACAGAAACCCATGGGGGAGGGGAAGGAAAAAAAAGAGGTTAGAGTGGGAGAGAGACAAAGCATAAGAGACTCTCAAAAACTGAGAACAACTGAGGGTTGATGGGGGGGTGGGAGGGAGGGGAGGGTAGGTGATGGGCATCGAAGAGGGCATAGTTTGGGATGAGCACTGGGTGTTGTATGGAAACCAGTTTGACAATAAATTTCATATATTAAAAAAATAATAAAAAATAAAAAAAAAATATTTATGTTTCACTGAAGAATTACTAATGTGTGTGTGTGATCTAGAAAGCATTTATAGTATTTATTAGCTTAGCATCTTGCTCAGACGCAACAGCTAATTTAATACGTGAATACACTCACACATTAAGAAGTCACAAAGAAGTCATCGTTTCTGTTCCGGCAACTTAATGTGTTTTTACTGTAGGATGTGAGCCCGGACTCTGAGTCTTAGTAACACGTGCACTGTAGTGATCCAGGGTCTTTCTTGCAAATGCTTCCAAGACCATCCATGTCTGGATTGTTTTTTAATATTCTTTTAAAACCAGGTAAGTTGGGTGCCTGGGTGGCTCAGTCGGTTAAGCGTCCAACTTCAGCTCAGGTCACGATCCCGCGGTTCATGAGTTTGAGCCCCACGTCGGGCTCTGTGCTGACAGCTCAGAGCCTGGAGCCTGTGTTGGGTTCTATGTCTCTCTCTCTCTCTCTCTCTCTCTCTCTCTGCCCTCCCCCACTCACACTCTGTCTCTCTATCTCTCTCAAAAATAAACATTAAAAAAAATAAATACGCAAAATAAAATAAAATAAAATAAAGTGGAGAAGTCTCACTGTCCTTCTCTCAAGTGTCCACTAACAATGAATCTAAAAGTCCTGTCTCTGGGCCACAGGGCCCCTCACGAGTGGCCTTGGTTCCTCTTCTCTATCACCAAAGCTCATGACTCATGGTTCTCCACTCTTACCACCTTCTGGTGGTTCCTCACCCCATCCCAGGCACACCTGCATTTGCTGATGCCTCTGTGTAGAAAGTTCTTCCTCTGAATGTTGACATTGCTTCCTTTAGAGAAGTGTCTATTCATGTTTTCTGCCCATTTCTTCACTGGGTTATTTGTTTTTTGGGTGTGGAGTTTGGTGAGCTTCTTTATAGGGCCACTTGTACCCCAATGTTCATAGCAGCACTCTCAACAATAGCCAAATTATGGAAAGAGCCTAAATGTCCATCAACTGATGAATGGATAAAGAAATTGTGGTTTATATACACAATGGAATATTACGTGGCAATGAGAAAAAAATGAAATATGGCCTTTTGTAGCAACGTGGATGGAACTGGAGACTGTGATGCTAAGTGAAATAAGCCATACAGAGAAAGACAGATACCATATGGTTTCACTCTTATGTGGATCCTGAGAAACTTAACAGGAACCCATGGGGGATGGGAAGGAAAAAAAAAAAAAACAGGTTAGAGTGGGAGAGAGCCAAAGCATAAGAGACTCTTAAAAACTGAGAACAAACTGAGGGCGGATGGGGGGTGGGAGGGAGGAGAGGGTGGGTGATGGGTATTGAGGAGGGCACCTTTTGGGATGAGCACTGGGTGTTGTATGGAAACCAATTTGTCAATAAATTTCATAAAAAAAAAATTGCTTCCTCACTCCCTTCACTGGGTCACTGCTGAAATTCCATTTCCTTGGATAGCCCTCCCCAATCTGCCTGAATAGCCTTGCCTGTCACCCCTTTTCTTCTCCGTCCCCTGCCTCCTGCTTTATCTCTCCTTATCACTCGTCTCGCTAGCTGCCACCATGTATCTGTGTATGGAACATTTTTTTGTTTTGGTTTCGGTTTTGTTTTTAGTGCTTCACTCCTTTAACTAAGATATTAACGTCGTGAGAATGAAGGCAAGAAATATCTCTTACCCCACTCTGCATCATCAGAGTCTATAATAGTGCCTGGAAAATAGTAGGTATTAAATAAATTCATCTAATTGGGATAATACTATTTAATTTTATATCTATATTTTTTATTTGTATTTACTCTTTGTTTTATTTATCAACATCGCTTATTAAATTACTTATACAATAGAGTACAGTTTGTCCTAAGTCAAAATTATTTCCCTCCTCAAACTCTATTCAGTTATCAAAATTGTCACCAGTTCTAGCAAAATCAAAATCAAACAATACTGCAGTGTATTACAGAGACACGATGTGTTGGATAGGATCTAAAGAGCCCAAGCTGAGGCGCCTGGTTAGCTCAGTCCGTTGAGCATACGACTCTTGATTTTGGCTCAGGTCTAGAGGTCACTTCACGGTTTGTGAGTTCGAGCCCCAAGTCAGGCTCTGCGCTGATGGTTCAGAAAGCTTTCTTGGGATTCTCTTTCTTTCTCTCATCCTCTCTCTCTCTCTCTCTCTCTCTCTCTCTCTCTCTCTCTCTTTCAAAGTAAATAAATAAACATTAAAGAAATAATAATAAAAAAACAAAGAACCAAAGCAACAACAAAAACTGTCACCCCATGGTATTTTCTGCAAAGCAAACCACCCGGGGTTAGCTTTATTCTTTGAGATCATGGTACGTATATATTTTTTATTATTGTTACTCATTAAAAGTCTAACATTATGTGATTACCGTTTCTTAAGTATTTGTAGCTAGCTATATTTTATTAGACATCTACAAATCTGTAATAAAATATCATCTTCCTTATCAGTGGCTTCTGCCAACAGCTATCATCTTACTCCTGAGGCACAGGGCAATCTGAAATGCTAAACGTGGATGCATTCTTACAGAAGTTTCCATCTTGCACCCCTTGATAAAATCCCAGGCAACACAAACAATAACAAAGCAATAGCAGGTGTTGCACCTAAGAAAAAGGATACTTTGAAAGAGATAAAGCTTCCAGCCAAGCCGTTTCAAACATGTTTCTTTTCCATTACCAAGTAAGTCAGATGGGGAAACAGGTTGGAGAAATAACTAACTTCCATGTGACAGTTGAAGACGCAGGAGACTCACCTTTTTCACAAATCCGTATAAATGCATTGGAAGTCAAGGTTTAGCATGTGTGTGCATGTCAATGAAGACATCAGGGGTAGTTTCTTTGCTCTTTCGCTCTGAGAGTTCTTTGCCAAGAAGAAGTGGGTGGGGAGTTTTTTATGATTCCCTCAAAAAATACATAAAAACTGGAAGCAAAACACAGATGACATGAGTCGGCTGGGAGTCTACACAGACCAGAAAAGAGGTACAATTAAACTGCTACTCTGCTCGTGAAATGATTCACTGCCCAAAGTCTACAGGGATATTTCAGAAACACTATTCTTTGCCTCAGTTCTCCACTGAATTTCCTAGTATGAGTAATACCTTTGTCAATCATCATCCTGAATTCTAAGTTGGGTTCTAAAGCAACTGCACAGGGGAATATAAAGGAAGACATTCAACTATAGAGAAAGCCTTGAGGTTTAGGCCTTGAGGCTATAAAACAGAACAAAACAAAGTAAACCAGAGGAATTCCCTAAGTAGTTCAATTCTTTGCTTCAGTGATATAACCAGTGATATAACCAGCATATGGAGCACATTGTGCCCACGAATTAGATCTAATAAGATCAGAGGAACGTATATAAGGAAGAAAGAAGAATCTGGGGGAAAGCTTAAAGGGATTTACCATTGGGTCATTCACATGTCTTAAGAGCTTTACAGAGATCTCTTGTGCTCCATCAGCTACATCTGGGATATTTTATCTTTATTTAGTTCATTGTGGACTAGAAAAGAGGTTATCAAAGACAAGGATGTCATAAAAGTTCTTTAGGATTTCCTCAGTGTCTCAGAGAGTATGTCAGTGTTGCCTTAAAAAAAAAAAAAAAAAGGAAAGCATGTGTTACAGTTCCGGGGAAAGAAGGACACAATGCATTATTTTTGCTCTTGTCCAAATTCTGAAATTCCCAGAAAAATTAAGTTGAACCAAGTGCTAACCTAGTAATATCTGGAAACAAACAATCAAAATGCAATAAAAGTAATATGACTAGGTAGGTTATGTTGAACCATATTATTGGCCACTCACAGAAATTGTGATTAACAATTTTCAGCCAAATATAGCATGGGATGAAAAGAAAACTTTTCAAATGTCATTCAGAACCAGCCATTAAGGAGTTCAACTTGGTTGGAAATATAAGATTTCCATTCATTTATAAAACAATTAGAAGAGAATTCAGGTTTGATTTACATAAGGAATATTGAATTGTGTATTATTTTTATTTATTTTCAAGTAAGTTAACATGCAGCATAGTGTTGGGTTCAGGAGTAAAACCCAGTAATTCATCCCTTACATATGACACCCAATGCTCCTCCCAAGAGGTGCCCTCCTTAATGCCCATCACTCATTCAACCCACCCCTCCGGTAACCCTCAATTTGTTCTCTGTATTTAAGAGTCTTATGGTTTGCCTCCTTCTCTGTTTTAATATTATTTTTCCTTCCCTTCTCCTATGTTCACCTGTTGAGTTTCCCAAATGCCACATATGAGTGAAATCATATATCTTTTTCTGACTTTCTCTGACTGACTTATTTCACATAGCATAATCCCCTCTACATTCTTGCAAATGTCAAGATATCATGTTTTTCATTGCCGAGTAATATTCCATTGTATATATACCCCACATCTTCTTAATCCATTCATCAGTTGATGGACATTTGGGTCCTTTCCATAATTTGACTATTGTTAATAGTGCTGCTATAAACATTGGGTTGCATGTGCCCCTTCGAATCAGCATTTCTGTATCCTTTGGATAAATTCCTAGTAGTGCAATTGCTGGGTCCTAGGGTAGTTCTATTTTTCGTTTTTTGAGGAACCTCCATGCTGTTTTCCAGAGTGGCTGAACCAGTTTGCATTCCCACCAACAGTACAAAAGGGTTCCCTTTTCTCCACATTCTTGCCAACATCTTTTGTTTCCTGAGTTGTTAGTTTTAGCAACAACTAAAATTGACTGGTGTGAGGTGGTATCCTATTGTGGTTTTGATTTGTGTTTCCCTGATGATGAGTGATATTAAGCATTTTTTCATGTGTCTGTTAGCCATCTGGATGTCTTCTTTAGAAAAGTGTCTACTCATGTCCTCTGCCCATTTCTTCACTGGATTATTTGTTTTTTGGATGTTGAGTTTAGTAAGTTCTTGATAGATGTTGGATATTAACCCTTTATCTGATGTGTCATTTGCAAATATCTTCTCCTTTTAGTTGCCTTTTAGTTTTGCTGATTGTTTCCTTTGCTGTTGGGAGCTTTTTATCTTGATGAGGTCCCAATAGTCCATTTTTGCTTTTATTTTCCTTGCCTCTGGAGACATGTCAAGTAAGAAGGTGCTGCAGCCACCATACATCATTACTAGAGTATTACTGACTGTATTACCTACGCTGTACTTTTCATCTCCATGAATTTTTTATTTTGTAATTGGAAGTTTGTACCTGGTAATCCCCTTTATCTATTTCATCTATCCCCCTACCCACCTCCCCTCTGGGAACCACTGGTTTGTTCTCTGTATTGAAGAGTCTGGGGGTTTTTGTTTGTTTATTTCTTTTGTTTTTTAGGTTCCACATATAAGTGAAAACGTATGCAGTATTTGTCTTTGTCTGACGTATTTCACTTAGCATAATACCCTCTAGGCCCATTCATGTTGTCACAAATGGCAAGATAGATTTTATTTTATTTTATTTTATTTTATTTTATTTTATTCTATTTATGATAAATGCCAGTATAGTGAACATGCAGTGTTATATTAGTTCCAGGTGTACAATACTGTGATTCAATAATTCCATACATCACCCAGTGCTCATTACAAGTGCACTACTTAATCCCATTGCCTATTGCATCCATCCCCCTACCCACCTCCCCTCTGGTTACCATCAGTTTTTTTCTCTATAGCTAGAGTCTGTTTCTTGGTTTCTCTCTCTCCCTCTCTCTCTCTCTCTCACTCTATCTCTCTGTCTCTCTCTTTACTCATTTTTCTTTCAAGACCCCATTCATTTTTCCATTGAGTCATATTCCATTGCATATATATGCCATATCTTCTTTATCCATTCGTCTATTGATGGATACGAGGGCTGCTCCATATCTTGGCTATGGTAAATAATGTTGCAACAAACATAGAAGTACATACATCTTTTTGAATTAGAGTTTTCATTTTCTCTGGGTAAATACTCAGTAGCAGAATTCATGGATCATATAGTAATTCTATTTCAAATTTTTTGAAGAACCTCCATACTGTTTTCCACAGTGGCTACAGCAATTTACATTCCCACCGATAGTGCATGAGGGTTTTTTTTTCTCCACATCCTCACTAACACTTGTTATTACCTGTATTTTTGATTCTAGACATTTTGATAGGTAAGATAATATCCCTTTGTGGTTTTGATCTGCATTTCCCTGATAACTAGTGATTGATAGTATCTCATGTTGGTGAAATTGTGAGAAAATAAATGAATTTATATATTCGTTGTATATAACATTCTGGAGAACAGCATTTTGGAGAATAATTTTGCATTGCTTATTAGAATTAAAATATGTGTTTACCTTTAAAGTAATTCCATTTCTTGTCATTTGTCTTATAAGAATACTAACATATTGCTCAGACATTTGCAAATATGTTCTTGCGGAGTGTTTGTAATAATTAAAAGTAGAAACCACCTAAACACTAATACATAATTTTAAGTAAATGATGATGTTCCCACAGTATGGAATATTATGTAGCACTGAAAGATAACATCAAACTCTATGTTTGAACTTCAAAATAGTGCTAAGAAATTTGGTGGAGCTTGGGAGGCAAGATGGCGGCTTAGGAGGACGCTGGGCTCACTGCACGTCCTGCTGATCACTTAGATTCCACCTACACCTGCCTAAATAACCCAGAAAACCGCCAGAGGATTAGCAGAACGGAGTCCCCGGAGCCAAAACGCAGACGAGAGGCCCACGGAAGAGGGTAGGAAGGGTGGCGAGGCGGTGCGCGCTCCACGGACTGGCGGGAGGGAGCCGGGGCGGAGGGGCGGCTCGCCGGCCAAGCAGAGCCCCCGAGTCTGGCTTGCAAAAGCGGAGGGGCCCTACGGACTGTGTTCCCACAACAAGCACGACTTAGCGTCTGGGAGGTCATAAGTTAACAGCTCTGCTCGGAAAATGGGAAGGCTGGAGGACAAAGGGAGGGAGGGCTGCTGAGCCCCCTGACAACAGAGCTCAGTTTGGTGGGGAACAAAGGCGCTCGCCAGCGCCATCTCCCCCCCCATCCCCCAGCCAAAATCCCAAAGGGAACCAGTTCCTGCCAGGGAACTTGCTCGCTCCGCGCAAACACCCAACTCTGTGCTTCTGCGGAGCCAAACCTCCGGCAGCGGATCTGACTCCCTCCCGCTGCCACAGGGCCCCTCCTGAAGTGGATCACCTAAGAAGAAGCCATCTAAGCCTGCCCCTCCTGCCCCTGTGCACCTTGCCTACCCACCCCAGCTAATACGCCAGATCCCCAGCATCACAAGCCTGGCAGTGTGCAAGTAGCCCAGATGGGCCACACCACCCCACAGTGAATCCCGCCCCTAGGAGAGGGGAAGAGAAGGCACACACCAGTCTGACTGTGGCCCCAGCGGTGGGCTGGGGGCAGACATCAGGTCTGACTGCGGCCCCGCCCACCAAATCCAGTTATACACCACAGCACAGGGGAAGTGCCCTGCAGGTCCTCACCACGCCAGGGACTATCCAAAATGACCAAGCGGAAGAATTCCCCTCAAAAGAATCTCCAGGAAATAACAACAGCTAATGAGCTGATCAAAAAGGATTTAAATAATATAACAGAAAGTGAATTTAGAATAATAGTCATAAAATTAATCGCTGGGCTTGAAAACAGTATACAGGACCGCAGAGAATCTATTGCTACAGAGATCAAGGGACTAAGGAACAGTCACGAGGAGCTGAAAAATGCTTTAAACGAAATGCATAACAAAATGGAAACCACCACGGCTCGGCTTGAAGAGGCAGAGGAGAGAATAGGTGAACTAGAAGATAAAGTTATGGAAAAAGAGGAAGCTGAGAAAAAGAGAGTTAAAAAAATCCAGGAGTATGAGGGGAAAATTAGAGAACTAAGTGATACACTAAAAAGAAATAATATACTAATTGGTATCCCAGAGGAGGAAGAGAGAGGGAAAGATGCTGAAGGGGTACTTGAATAAATAATAGCTGAGAACTTCCCTGAACTGGGGAAGGAAAAAGGCATTGAAATCCAAGAGGCACAGAGAACTCCCTTCAGACGTAACTTGAATCGATCTTCTGCACGACATATCATAGTGAAACTGGCAAAATACAAGGATAAAGAGAAAATTCTGAAAGCAGCAAGGGGTAAACGTGCCCTCATATATATAAAGGGAGACCTATAAGACTCGTGACTGATCTCTGTTTTGAAACTTGGCAGGCCAGAAAGAATTGGCACGAGATTTTCAGGGTGCTAGACAGAAAAAATATGCAGCCAAGAATCCTTTATCCAGCAAGTCTGTCATTTAGAATAGAAGGAGAGATAAAGGTCTTCCCAAACAAACAAAAACTGAAGGAATTTGTCACCACTAAACCAGCCCTACAAGAGATCCTAAGGGGGACCCTGTGAGACAAAGTCCCAGAGACATCACTACAAGCATAAAACATACAGACATCACAATGACTCTAAACCCGTATCTTTCTATAATAACACTGAATGTAAATGGATTAAATGCGCCACCAAAAGACATAGGGTATCAGAATGGATAAAAAAACAAGACCCATCTATTTGCTGTCTACAAGAGACTCCTATTAGACCTGAGGACACCTTTAGATTGAGAGTGAGGGGATGGAGAACTATTTATCATGCGACTGGAAGCCAAAAGAAAGCTGGAGTAGCCATACTTATATCAGACAAACTAGACTTTAAATTAAAGGCTGTAACAAGAGATGAAGAAGGACATTATATAATAGTTACAGGGTCTATCCATCAGGAAGAGCTAACAATTATAAATGTCTATGCGCCGAATACCGGAGCCCCCAAATATATAAAACAATTACTCATAAACATAAGCAACCTTATTGATAAGAATGTGGTAATTGCAGGGGACTTTAACACCCCACTTACAGAAATGGATAGATCATCTAGACACACGGTCAATAAAGAAACAAGGGCCCTGAATGAGACATTGGATCAGATGGACTTGACAGATATATTTAGAACTCTACATCCCAAAGCAACAGAATATACTTTCTTCTCGAGTGCACATGGAACATTCTCTAAGATAGATCATATACTGGGTCACAAAACAGCCCTTCATAAGTTTACAAGAATTGAAATTATACCATGCATACTTTCAGACCACAATGCTATGAAGCTTGAAATCAACCACAGAAAAAAGTCTGGGAAACCTCCAAAAGCATGGAGGTTAAAGGACACCCTACTAACGAATGAGTGGGTCAACCAGGCAATTAGAGAAGAAATTAAAAAATATATGGAAACAAACGAAAATGAAAATACAACAATCCAAACGCTTTGGGATGCAGCGAAGGCAGTCCCAAGAGGAAAATACATTGCAATCCAGGCCTATCTCAAGAAACAAGAAAAATCCCAAATACAAAATCTAACTGCACACCTAAAGGAACTAGAAGCAGAACAGCAAAGGCAGCCTAAACCCAGCAGAAGAAGAGAAATAATAAAGATCAGAGCAGAAATAAACAATATAGGGGCGCCTGGGTGGCGCAGTCAGTTAAGCGTCCGACTTCAACCAGGTCACGATCTCGTGGTCCGTGAGTTCGAGCCCCGCGTCAGGCTCTGGGCTGATGGCTCAGAGCCTGGAGCCTGTTTCCGATTCTGTGTCTCCCTCTCTCTCTGCCCCTCCCCCGTTCATGCTCTGTCTCTCTCTGTCCCCAAAATAAATAAACGTTGAAAAAAAAAAAGAAATAAACAATATAGAATCTAAAAAAACTGTAGAGCAGATCAACGAAACCAAGAGTTGGTTTTTTGAAAAAATAAACAAAATTGACAAACCTCTAGCCAGGCTTCTCAAAAAGAAAAGGGAGATGACCCAAATAGATAAAATCATGATTGAAAATGGAATTATTACAACCAATCCCTCAGAGATACAAACAATTATCAGGGAATACTATGAAAAATTATATGCCAACAAATTGGACAACCTGGAAGAAATGCACAAATTCCTGAACACCCACACTCTTCCAAAACTCAATCAGGAGGAAATAGAAAGCTTGAACAGACCCATAACCAGCGAAGAAATTGAATCGGTTATCAAAAATCTCCCAACAAATAAGAGTCCAGGACCAGATGGCTTCCCAGGGGAGTTCTACCAGACATTTAAAGCAGAGATAATACCTATCCTTCTCAAGCTATTCCAAGAAATAGAAAGGGAAGGAAAACTTCCAGACTCATTCTATGAAGCCAGTATTACTTTGATTCCTAAACCAGACAGAGACCCAGTAAAAAAAGAGAACTACAGGCCAATATCCCTGATGAATATGGATGCAAAAATTCTCAATAAGATACTAGCAAATCGAATTCAATGGCATATAAAAAGAATTATTCACCATGATCAAGTGGGATTCATTCCTGGAATGCAGGGCTGGTTCAACATTTGCAAATCAATCAACATGATACATCACATTAACAAAAAAAAAGAGAAGAACCATATGATCCTGTCAATCGATGCAGAAAAGGCCTTTGACAAAATCCAGCACCCTTTCTTAATAAAAGCCCTTGAGAAAGTCGGGATAGAAGGAACATACTTAAAGATCATAAAAGCCATTTATGAAAAGCCCACAGCTAACATCATCCTCAACGGGGAAAAACTGAGAGCTTTTTCCCTGAGATCAGGAACACGACAAGGATGCCCACTCTCACTGCTGCTGTTTAACATAGTGCTGGAAGTTCTAGCATCAGCAATCAGACAACAAAAGGAAATCAAAGGCATCAAAATTGGCAAAGATGAAGTCAAGCTTTCGCTTTTTGCAGATGACATGATATTATACATGGAAAATCCGATAGACTCCACCAAAAGTCTGCTAGAACTGATACATGAATTCAGCAAAGTTGCAGGATACAAAATCAATGCACAGAAATCAGTTGCATTCTTATACAGTAACAATGAAGCAACAGAAAGACAAATAAAGAAACTGATCCCATTCACAATTGCACCAAGAAGCATAAAATACCTAGGAATAAATCTAACCAAAGATGTAAAGGATCTGTATGCTGAAAACTATAGAAAGCTTATGAAAGAAATTGAAGAAGATTTAAAGAAATGGAAAGACATTCCCTGCTCATGGATTGGAAAAATAAATATTGTCAAAATGTCAATACTACCCAAAGCTATCTACACATTCAATGCAATCCCAATCAAAATTGCACCAGCATTCTTCTCGAAACTAGAACAAGCAATCCTAAAATTCATATGGAACCACAAAAGGCCCCGAATAGCCAAAGGAATTTTGAAGAAGAAGACCAAAGCAGGAGGCATCACAATCCCAGACTTTAGCCTCTACTACAAAGCTGTCATCATCAAGACAGCATGGTATTGGCACAAAAACAGACACATAGACCAATGGAATAGAATAGACCCACAAACGTATGGCCAACTCATCTTTGACAAAGCAAGAAAGAACATCCAATGGAAAAAAGACAGCCTCTTTAACAAATGGTGCTGGGAGAACTGGACAGCAACATGCAGAAGGTTGAAACTAGACCACTTTCTCACACCATTCACAAAAATAAACTCAAAATGGATAAAGGACCTAAATGTGAGACAGGAAACCATCAAAACCTTAGAGGAGAAAGCAGGAAAAGACCTCTCTGACCTCAGCCGTAGCAATCTCTTACTCGACACATCCCCAAAGGCAAGGGAATTAAAAGCAAAAGTGAATTACTGGGACCTTATGAAGATAAAAATCTTCTGCACAGCAAAGGAAACAACCAACAAAACTAAAAGGCAACCAACGGAATGGGAAAAGATATTCGCAAATGACATATCAGACAAAGGGCTAGTATCCAAAATCTATAAAGAGCTCACCAAACTCCACACCTGAAAAACAAATAACCCAGTGAAGAAATGGGCAGAAAACATGAATAGACACTTCTCTAAAGAAGACATCTGGATGGCCAACAGGCACATGAAAAGATGTTCAGCGTCGCTCCTTATCAGGGAAATACAAATCAAAACCACACTCAGATATCACCTCACGCCAGTCAGAGTGGCCAAAATGAACAAATCAGGAGACTATAGATGCTGGAGAGGATGTGGAGAAACGGGAACCCTCTTGCACTGTTGGTGGGAATGCAAATTGGTGCAGCCGCTCTGGAAAGCAGTGTGGAGATTCCTCAGAAAATTAAAAATAGACCTACCCTATGACCCAGCAATAGCACTGCTAGGAATTTATCCAAGGGATACAGGAGTACTGATGCATAGGGCCACTTGTACCCCAATGTTCATAGCAGCACTCTCAACAATAGCCAAATTATGGAAAGAGCCTAAATGTCCATCAACTGATGAATGGATAAAGAAATTGTGGTTTATATACACAATGGAATACTACGTGGCAATGAGAAAAAATGAAATATGGCCTTTTGTAGCAACGTGGATGGAACTGGAGAGTGTGATGCTAAGTGAAATAAGCCATACAGAGAAAGACAGATACCATATGGTTTCACTCTTATGTGGATCCTGAGAAACTTAACAGGAACCCATGGGGGAGGGGAAGGAAAAAAAAAAAAGAGGTTAGAGTGGGAGAGAGCCAAAGCATAAGAGACTCTTAAAAACTGAGAACAAACTGAGGGTTGATGGGGGGTGGGAGGGAGGAGAGGGTGGGTGATGGGTATTGAGGAGGGCACCTTTTGGGATGAGCACTGGGTGTTGTATGGAAACCAATTTGTCAATAAATTTCATATATAAATTAAAAAATAAATAAATAAAATAAATAAATAAATAAAAATAAAAAAAACAAATTAAAAAAAAAGAAATTTGGTGAAAATAAAAGAAACACAACATGTATAGACCTTATATATATAAAATAACATTAAAATTATATATATATATATATATATGCATTATAAAGATTATGTTCCCCACTAAATTATTACCAATTTGTTACATCTGGGGAAGAAGAGAATCATAGCACTATCATTTCACATGATATGTACTTACTGATTTTCTTAAAATATCAATGCTTTAAATTATTTCATGTGTCATTTTGAAATACTACCCACTAAAAACAATCAATAGTACAAAATGTAGGTGTACCTGGCTGATTCAGTCAGCAGGGCATGCTATTCTAGATCTTGGGGTTGTGAGTTTGGGTGTAGAGACTACTTAAAAATAAAAATAAAAAAATCTTAAAAAAAACAGTGCAAAAAGTAGTTATTTGAAAATAACATGCATCCTTCTTTCATTCCTTCAGACTTTTAAATAAAATCCCTTTTAGGAAAACTTGTAAGTATAAAAATAACAATGATTATTGTTGACAATTTCTTATTGAGAAGAGCAATGTTGAATGATCTCAAGACCTACACTTCCAACCATGCTAAATAAACATAACAAGCTTTATTGCTTCTTGACCTTTTGGCTAAGATCAAGTGTATAAACATAACAAGTTTTTCCTCCTGCCTTAAACAAATAGAAAATCAAGAAATGCATAAAACAGCTATTTTGTATTTTCAAATATTGGACAGCAGGTGGTACAGCATGGCCATCCCTGAAACAAGTAAATAAAAGAACGGTGAGACCTATAATTTACCAAGTTTACTGCCTTGGTATAGGTTACAGGTTGTAATGAAAGAAGGGGGAACTGAAAGTTGTTGTGTTGAGGAAAGACAGAGCATAATCTGGGGAAGCTAAGGGGCTAAATTTTATGAGAAAATACTAAACGGAAGGATGCTGACACAGTGAGTTCTGAAGATCCCTCCCACAGGGATGCTGTCATGTCTTTAATTGACAAAACATGCATGAGAAGAAACCACCCATGGGTGGGGGGTGGGAATCACCAGAAATCTCTAGGCTGAAAAACTTGTGGAAGTCGTAGAAGAATTGGATTTTGGGTGTTCTAGAATGGAGAGACTGTTAAATATAAGGGACATCAAATTGAGCTAAATTAAAACTAAAACCAAAAACACTGTTTGCCCAGCAGTCTACCTAGAGAAAATAACCTTCAAAAGTAAATATGAAATGAATTAATAGAGGTAGAAATCTAAGAAAATTAATCAGTAGCAAACCTATAGTACAATAAATGTTAAAAAACATAATTTCCAAGAGAAGGAAAATGATCCAAATGAAAATTTGGATCTAGAATAAAGGAATAAAGAATGCAAATGAATGGTAAATTTTGAATAAATATAAAAACATATAATTCTCAGTGTTTATTGTCTTTAAAAGATAAGTGATTGCTTACAGTGCAAACAGAATGTATTAAGGACTATATAACATATATTTAAAGTTCATGACAATAATAGCACAAAAAACAAGAGTGGGAAGATGTAGTACTTTGTTTTTACTTGTACTATATAAGAAGTGGTATAATATTGTTTGAAGATGGACAGTGAAGAGTTAAAAATGTATATTGAAATTCTAGATCAAGCACATAGACATGAGGTATTTTCATTTATCCAATAATAAAGACAAAATGAATCATTAAATGATAATTATTTATAAATATGGCAGTAAAAAACTAAGCAAGAAACAGGACAAATTTTAAAAAGAGCAAATGTTAGATTTAAATCAAATCATATTGATTGTTGAATTAAATATAAATGGCCTAAATATCCCTTTTAAAAGACAAAGATTGTCAGAATGGATAAAAATGAAAAACCCAACTCTACAAGAACTACTTAAAGTACATTTTAAAAATAAATAGACACAGATTGATTTAAAATAAAAGCATAGAAAACATAAAAGTATGGGAAATATGTATATATATATATACACACTATATAATATATATTAATAGTATATAGTATATAATATAATAATATATATTATATATGTATATACACACTATACAAACACTAGCCAATGAAAATTGCAGTGACTATATTAAGATCAAAAAGTATGTTTTTTTAATGTTTATTTACTTTGATAGAGAGAGAGAGCATGTGTGAGGAGAGGGAGAGAGAGAGATTGGGGGACAGAGGATCTGAAGTGTGCTCTGTACTGACAGTAGAGAGCCCCATGTAGGGCTCAAACTCGTGAACCGTGACATCATGACCTGAGCCGAAGTCAGATGCTTGATGAACTCAGCCACCCAGGTGCCCCTCCTACAAGGTATTTTTATTCTATTCCAAGAAAATAATTTACAAACGTTTTGGGGGGAAGGTAATGAATCCCTTCATTACATGGAAAATAAAAAATATTTTTTTGTAAATTTGCCCAACATTTTCCCTTCTTCAGTGGAAACCCTCTGCTTGAGATTTCACACATTTGGATTTGTCCTCCCAATGGCCTAAATCCCTCTCTAACTGTGATTTAGGCATGCATATCCTAAAGGGGGGTACTTTTCACTAAGCACCTTAGAGCACCACTGTTGGTTGGTGGCTGTAAACTAACAGCCTGAAGTTAAGTCTTCCTACTAGAAAATGATGAAGTCATTGGGGGAAATCTGGCTCTCATTTCTATCTGCACAGCACTTGGTCACAAGAATATGCATGTGTATATGCACATTAATATCCATATATCAATAGACTGTCACTTCAAGGTCATGATCCAGGATAATCATGTAGAGAAATGAGCAGTTTTGAAAAATTATGTCTAAGAGATTGTAAGCTTTGATCAAACAAAGCTCTTCGAGAAAAGGTAAGGTTTAAATCTTTTTTTTTTTAACTTCCAAAAAGACAAAGCAAAATGAAATAGGAAAACAGGAATTAAAAACCCCATCCTGCAGAGAGACAGATGCAGAAATGATGTTATTATCTCAAGTACTGGGTGGTTTTTAGCCAACAACAGAAGCATCAGTATGGGATCTTGCAGAACAGGCACACATGTCATCACCGTTAAGTAAAGTAATTACAGATTTGGCACCAGTGAAGGCTTTTTATTTGCCAAAATGTGGTGGTTTAAGTAGCAAATGATTAGCACCACTTTGAGCAGGTCTGATCATCCATCAGTTATTAATTCCCTTGGCATGCCATTGCATAACACGGCTGTTTCTGGGCAAATGAGCCAGCGTGGCTCCAGTTAAATGAAACTCACTTCTGCAATCTGATCATTCCTCAAAATTGCAATTTGAGTGTGAGATACAACGACTTCTATAACCATTCTGGCGACTGTCATACTCAAATATGTTTCTACTGAGAATGCTTCTGACCGTCTTCAGTCATTTAAAAGGTTGAAATTATTTTCAGAAGTCGTGTTATAGATATAAAGAAAATAATTACCCATGACATTATAATTTTTTTCTTTGTTGGCATCCACCTTGTTATGTTTTCAGTGCTCATATACATAGAATTTCTTGCATTGTTTAAAACATTTTACGGTGAATGTATTAATACTAGCTAAGTTCTTAAAGTACACAGTCACTGAGCTTTCATCTTATGTGATGTGATTTTGGCATATCTTTGATTAAAGTCATTGCCTAAATTATATGGTACATTAATTTCTTTATCGGATATTTTGTTCATTTGTTTGCTTCTTCATTTCTTTGTCTCTTATACTGGAGTGGAATCTCCATGAAAGCAACAGCTTTATCTGTCTGTTCATCAGTGTATCACCAGCACCCAGATCGTAGTAGTTTTCAGATGCTTTCAGGAAACATTTAATTATCAATGATTTTATTACTCCCTTTCCTGAACACAAAGAAAAGCACTGTATGTAGCTATCCCTGAATAATAAAAAGTTGCCTTTTCTCTTTTATGATGACAAATAAATATGTCGATAAAAAGTATATTGTTTATTTTTTTTAATTTGTTTTTGTTGACTCCATGACTAATTTAGACAGCAGATAGGAAGTCCTTGAGATTTAAAACCTCAAGGTCATTGAGGGGCCCCTGGGTGGCTTAGTCAGTTGAGCATGACTCTTGATTTCGGCTCAGGATATGATCTCACAGTTCATGAGGTAGAGTCCCGCATCAGGTTCTGTGCTGACAGTGTGGAGCCTGCTTGGGATTTCTCTCTCCCTCTCTATCTGCCCCGCCACCCCCACTCTCTCTCTCTCTGTTTCTCTAAATAGATAAATAACAGAGATTAGAGAAATCTATGTTGCTGAATGGTTTTCACAAGTAAAACAAATTTCTACCAATGTATTTAATGTTATATGTTCTATAAAGAAACTTCATCTTATTACTATAGTAGTCAATCAGAAGCCACAAATTACCTTTTTAAGGGTCTGGTCATATACAGTCCAGATATCGCTTAGTGAAGTTTCTCTACATCAAAGAAAATGAAGACTCCAACATATTTTCCCAGTTTTCTTACATGGATATAACAAAGCATTAAAAAACACACACACGCATAATTCTCAACAAGTTGCAGAAATGAACAGGAACAAGAATCCCTCTATTATGATACCAAAGATGCTTCAGGTCGACGCTGTGGGCTAGATGTGTATGATGTCATGGTACACAATATTCTGCACGTGCTTAATCTTAGCTCTCAAACAAGAGTCATGACAAGCAGCCAAGAAACAGATGTGTGCACTCTCTTCCAGCACAAGCTTGTTGGTTTGGAGTCAATAATTTCATGATGCAAAAATACAACCTGCTCATTGACTGCTTTGATCTACGACATAAACAGTTTTCCAGCTAACCTAAATAAATACGTTTCCACCCAAGAGCTTTCCTTAAGAAATCACTTAAAGACTGAAAAGAATTTAAGGTGTGGAAGGAAGAAAATGCAACGGAAGTTGGTTCCTTGTTTATTTCTGCAGAGGATTGATTCAGGAGCCCTATTTTGAACAGATGCGAAAGCTGTACTGATTTCTTTTCACTGTTTTTTCCTCTTTTTAAAAATGTGCTATCTGCTTTCTTCCTACTCTCATAAACGATCAGTTTAGAGAAGTTTCATGTCAAGGCCAAACCATGTGAGAAGGGATAAGAAAACGACTAATTAAGTCCATATAACCAAGGAGAAAGTGACTTTTAGTAATTATCCATCAGAAAATAATCTAAATACAAAATAATTTCTCCATATGAAATATAGTGTATTAGATAGTTATGGTCCCAAAGACTACAATGGAATAAAAGATGTCTGTATTTACCACATTCCTAACACTTATATTTTAATATTTTCAAAGCATTTTAACAGTAAACTATTTTTCAAATTTTAGTTAAGTTATGTAAAAGAGAATATAGCTGTATATATTTTAGATAATTTACATTTTTTTTCTAAGGGCTGTTATAGAGATTAAACACATGTTAAAAATTGTAGCCAAGCACTAATTTCATGGACAATTGAATACATTAATATTAATGTCAATATTCATATTTAACTAAATTAAGATACAAAGGTAGCTGTATTTTGGTTTCTATCTTTAAAATCAACAATTAATGCTAAAGATTAGAGCCACATAGCCTAGGAAAGGTGATAAGGCACTTTCTAAGATCAAGATAGTTTTACTCTTTGGGGTGAACAATTCTACTTTTTCGTCACTCTATATGTTTATAGATGAGCAAGTTTTGAATCCAGTTCAAGTAGAGATCTACTATGATAAGATTCTCTCACATAGCTCTCATACTGGATTATATGGAGAGTATTCAAGTCGATGACTTCTTTTTGTATACTAAGGTGAAGCAAGGAAGGGAATGGGAAAAGAAAGGAGAAAAAAAGGATAAGAGAGGAAGAGATAAGAGAGTGACAGTGTGGTGGTTCTGGAGATGTGCCATTTGAATCTGTTTAAGGAAGTTTGGTTGCCCCAGCTGTACGGTCTTTCAGGACTGCCTCCATTATAGACAGCAAATTCACCCAAGGCCCCATGCTTCGCAAGACAGCCTGTTACTGTTACCGGTCCAGGTGGACGTATAAAGGCTCAACCCCTTAAGTCCAATGTCAGTTAAGTCAGATGATGATAGATAGATAGATAGATAGATGATAGATAGATGATATACAGGTATAGATATAGATGATATAGATATAGATACAGGTATATATATATATATATATATAGAGAGAGAGAGAGAGAGAGAGAGAAAGAAGGAGATCTATCTACAGGCATTCATCTACGGGGGTTGGCTAAGGCTTTCATGGGCCTGAATCTCAGTTCAACTTCTTCCTCTGCTCAGTCCTGTTCCCATGCCCCTTCCTTCTAATGGTCCTTAATAAAAACCCTTCATTCCAAACTCCGACTTAGCATGTGCATCCAGAAAACCCAACTAGAGACATTCAGGGAGCGAACAAAGAGAACACAAAGGAATACATGAAACAGAAATGGAAAAAATAAATTCACATTTGTTGACCACTAGATACAGGCAAGTCATGGAGCTCATCACTTCACAGAAATATTTGATTTAACTATGTAACCTTCCTGGAACAATATAATGAGCGCATTATACTTATCTTCATTCTCTACACATGGAAACTGAGACTCAGAGAGGTAGCAACCGTTTTGAAATGATACAGGTGGCAAATTGCGGAGTGAAGTCACAGGTGCAAAGAGTTGCAAACCTGCACTGTGCTGCCACTTTTTTGAGAATCTGCTTTTGTGTAAGATTGCCCAACTCCTCGAAATATATTATCTCAAGTAAAGATTTACATTATATGCATTAAAAATTGTTTTGAATGTTTATTTATTTATTTAGAGAGAGAGCAAGCATCAGCCGGAGGGGGAGGGGGTTGCCGGGGAGCGAGTGAGCGAGAGAGAGAGAAAGAGAGAAATGAGAGAGATCCCTAAGCAGGCTCAGTGCTTTCAGTACAGAGCCTAACTCAGGCCTTGAACTCACTAACTATATGAGGCCATGGCCTAAGCCCAGATCAAGAGTCAGAGGCTTAACCAACTGAGCCACCCATGTGCCCCTGTATGCATTTTGAACAGTGAGGCTGGCATTACCTTGATACAAAGTCCTGGCAAAAATATTACAAAAAAATATAATCATTAAGCCACTCTTACGAACATTGTTTTATATAGTCAACAATCCTTTAGATTTATCACCCATTGGAACATTTTATTCCTTCCACCATTGACATGCGTCTCTCTGACATCATTCTCCTTCTATCTGAAGGGTGCCCTTTGTTATTTTTTTAGTGTGCTTTTGCTGGTGACGAATACCTCAGTTTCACTAAGCATTTGTATTTCATCTTTTTTCTTGAAGAATACTTTTGATATAATAGAACTTCATGTCGACAAACTGTTTTTCCTTTTTGTGGAAAGATGGTATCCTTCTGTCTTCTTGCTTCCATTCTGTTGGTTGGGAAGTCAGTTTTTAGTCTTTATTTGTGCTCTTTTAAAAAAAATAATGTTTATTTTTGAAGGAGAGAAAGTCAGAGAGAGAGGAGGGAATGAGCACGAGCAGGGGAGGAGCAGAGAGGGAGGGGGACACAGAATCCGAAGCAGGCTCCAGGCTCTGAGCTGTCAGCACAGAGACTGATGCAGGGCTCGAAGTCATGAACCATGAGATCATGACCTGAACTGAAGTTCGTCACTTAACCAACGGAGCTACCCAGGCATCCCTATTTTTGCTCTTTTTAAATTACTGGTGTTTTTTAATTTTTTTTTTTCATGGCAGGCATTATGGAAGAAAAGCTTCAGAGCCTTCAAATGATGTTCACTTTCTCCAGATGGGATGGGATTTTCTTGTAAGGAGGAGTTAGCATCGGAACATGTCACCTAGATTCAACAAGGCCAACGTTGAGATGAACTGAAGCTAGCTTTAGGTGGTATTTGAAGGCTGGTCTATTTGTGATTTGTCTTTACTCTTAAGGTATATAGCGTTTCAGGAGCACCCACTAAAAATATAACGTGTTTACTAAGGTCATCCTTGGGAAACCTTGAATTTAACTTCTTAGCCTCTCGGTAGCTGCTTTATCCATGGAATTTGAGAGGCTCAAAATTAGGACTCGCCAAAGACCTTGGGGAAGAAAAGTTAGCAGAGAATTTTGGGCTCACTTACTCACACTTTCCTTTCCTCTAAGTGTTGGCCTCTCATGTCCCATCAGCCTTATTTGTTTTCTGTTGCCCTCAAACTGCCAGCTTTTATAGTTGTTTTCACTGGCCTATTTGGTCTAATACAAGCTATTCTATTGCAGCCAGAAGACAGTAACCATTTGTTTTTCTCATTAGGTATTGTTAGAACACTGTTTGGTTATTTTGATGCTCTGTTTTTATTATATACGGCCATTTTGTGTGGAGAGATGATATTTTATGTTAGTGGCTTTACCAGTCTCTTCTTCTTAACATCTCTAGCACTTTTGAAGTGCTTCTCTGCTTACCTGTCGCAATGTATTGCTTCAAGCTGTGGTCGATGACTTTATTTGTATGTGTCTTTCCACAGGAGTTCCCCTACTGTTCTCCCCAAAACACACTATCTTTCTTATTTTCTCTTTCCATTCCCTGCCTCTCTATTCTTCCTAGAAAGATAGCTCTATTCCTACCAGTTAAAAAAATACATGGCGAGGGTAGTCTGGGGTAGAATAAGAGAAGGGTAATGACTGGGGCACCTGGGTGGCTCAGTCAGTGGAATATCCAACTTCGGCTCAGGTCATGGTCTCACAGTTTGTGAGTTCGAGCCCCGCATCGGGCTCTGTGCTGACAGCTCAGCCTGGAGCCTGCTTCGGATTCTGTGTTTCCCTCTGTCTCTGCCCCTCCCCAGCTCACTCTCTGTTCTGTCTCTCAAAAATAAATGAACATTAAAACATATTTTTAAATAAAAAAAAGAGAAGGGTAATAATTAATAGACAGCTATTTGCAGAAATAAATGTTTCGGACACAAATGGAAACGTATTGTAAATAAAGAGGACAAGTGCTCACTTTTTTATGGAGATCAAACTATATTAGATTTTGTTTTTCTAAGTAAATCTATATAAAAGAGATCTGTGCATGCTGTAAGTTAAATAGTTAGAAGTGTCAGGCCATCATCTTGGTCATGAAGAAATGATTTTGGTGTAGCAAACTATTCAAACAACCAATCGCACACATGGGACCCAGTAATTTCTTGCATTTTTTCCCCATAGGTGAGTCCAACTCTTGTATATTTCCATCTTATATTCAAGCACTTGTTTTCTGATGTTTATGTGTTAAAATTCCAAGATACCATGTTTCCTATCCTTGGAAAGTTTTGTCTTACTCCCACTTCCTTGAAAGTGATATAAATCACCAACTTGTTTGAATAATAAACAAATAAAATGGTATATAATTTTTCATTCCCTTCCTAGAAACTTGAATTTTATTACCCTGAATGCAGAGATATAATCTAATATTATCAATACATACTGAGCAACTTCAGCTTTCTCAATCTGTTTGCATTTGTAATGTAATATGTCTTCAGAATTACTCCTTTAAACAGTCAAACTTATCTGTATCACCATGCAGTGATATGTAGCTTTATTTTTTTAAGATAATGAAACGTTGGATGAGTCTCTGCTAAGATTTCTGAGATTAGCAATGCATTTATTTTCTCTGCCTCTTTAAAACACTATGGCATGTAACAAACTGGCTTCTGTGCGATTATATTTCTATAAGTGATAGAAATTAAGTAAAGATTAACATTTGGAAAATAGCAGATGGCCGCCAATCTTAAACATTTATTTTTTTTTATTTTAAGTTTTTTTAAAATTTATTTTGAGAGAGACATAATGAGGGGAGGAAGGGCAGAAAGAGAGTGAAAGAGGATCCCAAGTGGGCTCTGAGCAGAGAGCCCAATGTAGGCTTTGAACTCACAGAGCGTGAGATCATCACATGAGCCAAAGTCAGATGCTTAACCAACTGAGCTATCCAGGAACCCCCATTGTAAATATTTTAAAGCAATACTTTCCTACAAAACAGGAACACAAAAACATTCATAATTAGCATAAACAAAACGATGCGATATTTTCCTAGTCTGAATGTAGTAATAAGAGAATGGCTTCTGCTTCTGAAATTTTTACTTGGTGATATTATGATTGGAATATATGAATAAAACCTCAAATTCATTAAGTGCAGACATTCTGAATTTCCGCGCGAGAAAACATTGAGACAAGTTGGTTAGATGATATAAAGGTAGGTACATTGGAAAAATAGAAGCTTCCTTTAAATTTTTTTAACATTTTTTATTTATTTTTGAGAGACAGAATGAGAGTGAGGTGCGGGAGGGGGGTCAGAGAGAGGGAGAGAGACAGAATCCGAAGCAGGCTCCAGGTTCTGAGCTGTGAGCAGAGCCCGATGTGGGGCTCAAACCTGTGAACCGTCAGATCATGACTTGAGCCAAAGTCGGTTGCTTAACTGGCTGAGCCATCCAGGCACCCCATTGAAAAATGGAGTGTTTGAAAGGAAAGTGATGTGCCTGGTTGCTGAAAGGTAGAATGGAAAATCTAGGTATGGCTAAAGAGAGCTCAGTGGGGTTTAACAGAATCTCTCTAGACCCTGCCCTCTCAAAGGTTGTATGGCAGGAGCCACTGGGCTTCCCTATGGAGAAAGCACCCCTTTCCCCCTGAGATATTTCTTGAAATGATCTTAAGCCTAGGAAGAGAGGACACCAGCTTGTGGTTTGCAGAAGCCTCCATTAAAAGACCTGTTTTTGTTTTTGTTGTTATTTTGTTTTATGGTGTACACTGTGATGATTTAATGTATGTGTACATTGTGAAATGATGACCATAACCAAGTTAATGAACACATCCATTACCTCACATCTTTTTTGTAGGGGTGACAATATTTCAAATCTACTCTTGTACCAACTTTCAACAGCATTATCAATCTAGAGTCACCATGCTATACATTATAGCCTCAAGGCTTATTCATCTTATGACTGAAAATCTGCACCATTCGATCAACATCTCCCCGTTTCCCCAGCTCACCAGCTCCTGGCAACCAACTTTCTGCCCTCTGCTTCTATAATTTCAACATTATTAGGTTTCATATATAAGTGAGATCATACAATATTTGTTTTTCTGTGTTTGGCTTTTCTCACTTAGCATAATGTCCTCCAGTTTCATCCATGTTGATGCAAATGTTAAGATTTCCTTCTTTTTTATGGTCGAGTAACATTCCATTACACACACACACACACACACACACACACACACTTTCTTTACTTATTCATACCCCAAAAGAAACTTAAATTCTTTCCATATCTTGGATATGATAAATAATGTTGCAATGAACATGGGGGTGCAGATATCTTTTTGAGATACTGATTTCATTTACTATGGATATATACCCACAAGTGGAATTGTTTTATTTTTAATTTTTTGAAGAGCCTGCTACTGTTTCCAAAGTGGCTGCATCAATTTACATCCTGACCAGCAGTGCACAAGGGTTTTCTTTTTCCTACACCTTCCCCAACACTTATCTCTTGTATTTCTGATAATAGCCATTCTAACAGGTTTGAAGTAATGTCTTATTGTGGTTCTGATTTGCATTTCCTTAGTGGTTAATGATGTAGAGCACCTTTTGGCCATTGTCTGTCTTTGGAAAGGTGTCTATTCAGGCCCTTTCCTCATTTATTTACTCAATTATGTTTCCTGTTTCAGTTGTATAAGTTTCCAATATATTTTGAATATTAACCTCCTTTCAGATATATTTTCTCCCATTCCTTGGGTTGCCTTGATGATGATAATAATTTGCTGATGATGATTTCTTTTGCCGCACAGAAGGTTTTTAATGTGATGTAGTCTCACTTTTAAATTTTTTTAAATTTTGTTCCTTTTGCTTTTGTTGTCGCATCTAAAAAAGCATTGCCAAGGCCGATATGAAGTTTCTGTGTTTTGTTTTTTGTTTTGTTTTGTTTTGTTTTCCCTATGCTTTTCTAGGAGTTTCATGGCTCCAGGTCTTACATTCAAATCTCTAATCTCTTTCACGTTAATTTGTGTATATAGGATAATGGTCCAATTTCATTCTTTCATTCTTGGATACCCACTATTCCCAGCACCATTTATTAAAAAGACTATCCTTTCTTTCCCTTATTGCTAATTCTTGTTTTAATTTTTTTTAACATTTACTTATTTTTGAGAGAGACAGAGCATGAGCAGGGGAGGGGCAAAGAGAGAGAGGGAGACACAGAACCTGCAGCAGGCTTCAGGCTCTGAGCTCTCAGCACAGAGCTGGACACGGGGCTCAAACCCACGAACCATGAGATCATGACCTGAGCTGATGTTGGATGCTTAACAGGCTGAGCCACTCAGGCGCCACCCCCCTCCCCACCATTGCTAATTCTTGGTGCTCTTGTCAAGTATTAGTTGACTGTACAGGTGTGAGTTTATTTCTGGGCTCTCTGTACCCTACTGTTCTGATTACTATAGCTTTGTTCCATAGTTTCACATCAGGAAACATGATGCCTCTACCTTTGTTCTTCTTTATCAAGATTGCTTTGTCTTATTCAGCATCATCTGTGATTCCATACTAATTTTAGGTTCCTTTTTATTTCTGTGAAAAATTCCATTGGATTTTTTACAGGGATTGTATTGCCTGTAGATTGCTTTGGGTAGTATGGACATTTTAACAATATTAATTCTTCCAACCCATGAACAGAGGATACCTTCCCATTAATATTCCATCTTCTTCAATTTCTTTCAT
The DNA here is from genome assembly GCF_018350175.1 of Felis catus. Lineage (NCBI taxonomy): Eukaryota > Metazoa > Chordata > Mammalia > Carnivora > Felidae > Felis > Felis catus. The sequence goes on from NC_058372.1 coordinate 19,536,943, forward strand.
GAATGTTTTATAGTTTTCAGGGTACAGATCTAAAAGGTCTTTTGAATTATTTCCATTTGATTTTTATTATGTTATCTTTTTAGTTATATTTTTCATTTAATTTCATTTCAGTAAATGTCTTTATTGCCTTTGCATTAAGTTCTACTAATTACATATATATACATATATTGATTTCTAATATTTCATCATATTTTTCATATGTGCTAAGGAAGAAGAAAATAATAAAGACACACCTGAATATTAATTACTTCTTTTGCAAGAGATATGGGAAGAATTTTATCTCTATCATTTTTGATGTCTGTTCCAGCCCTGCCCACATAAATGCCAATGACGGAATTGAGGTGTTGGTGATGAGCCAATGTCTCTGTTTTCTAGCTCCCAACTCATCCAGGATAATTGAAAGACTGCCCTCATGCATTTATTGTAAAAATCTTTTAACAAGTCAGGCTGTTTTATTTAAAAATCCCATTTCCTTTAGAAAGAAATTTGAGATTAAACGTTCTTAGATGTAGCCGAAAGGTATTTAATGTAGTCCAAGCTGTGCTAACAAATGAAGGAAACAGCACAGAAACACCACTGATGGAGGGGTCCTCCATATAACCATATACAGATTTAGTAAATGAACATTTCTGAATTTTGAGCCACATTTTTCTAAAAAAATGATCCAGGAGATTTTTTAAAATATAAGTTAGCACATCTCTTATATGAATCCTGTTGTCATTGTCTATTAAAACAAGAAACAAGCCCTCACAAGGGACCTACTTGTTTTCTGTTCCTGAAATCTCAGTACATTTTGTATATTCAACAGGCTTATTAAGATGGGAGCTATATCTTTGTTGGCTTCTCTGTAAATACAAAAGAAAATGAAACTCATTTTAATCATCTAAGCTAGGTTGGAACTATAGATTTCTTCAAGAAAAGAACTCTGTCCTTTCTCTTAATGACAGAGTTTACTGAAGGCTCAGTGAAGTTTGCAGCATGTGGTTGCAATTCACAGTTAGCTGACCCTCCGTAGAATCCCTTTGCCGCTCGGGTCTGCACATGGTTGAGATGAGACAGCAGGATTGAGATCTTGACTCCAAGCCAATGTCTCTCCTCTAAACTGCATCCTTCCTCCTTCGCCAAAAGTTTGCCCCGTTGAGTTACATTGTTTTATTTATAAAGTTTTTGTTGCTGCTGTTAGTGTCATCATTATATTTTAATGGAAGAATTCAGGGCAGCTAACTCATATCTCAGATCTTGAAACTAAGCACTTTTAAATGTTCCCATTTGTAACGTTAGGTCTTAAAGTAGATAATGCAAAAATCAACAAAACAAAAAGTAGATGATAAAATATCCCTTCCAGCTCTAAGCTTCTGTTATTGATAATATGTTTGCATCGCCTTCATCATTGAATATAAAACATGATGACAATAAATTTCATATGGTAAAAAACAAAAAAACAAAACAACAAAAAAAAACATGTTGTATGTCTCTTATGAGGAAGGAAATACCTGACGTGCAAAGAAGTCTGATACTAGGCCCTGCCCTTTGGAGACTCACAAACATTATAGAAAACAAAACAGGTCGTAAGCAAACTTGTATTTTTAATAGCCATATGAGTTTTTGAACACTGGTCACAAAAAGTCTCTGGCTTGATATATGAAATATAAATGATCAGTCATTTCGCAGAAGTAAAAATGTGACAACTTTTGGTTAACCCAACACTGCACACCAATTGCATTTGGAAACTGTTAGATCTTTTAAGCCTTCTTCTTTTTTCTATTGGTGTTTCTAGAGTAATAAGATGACTGGGTCTCAGAATGTGGGTTTGCTGCAGGCAGCATCATGTATCAGACATTTTATGGTCCACCTACTTCCTGATCAAAGGAGATGTTCCAAACCCATTTTCATCAACATTTGCAGATGCTCTCCCCCTCCAAATGTCTTTTTAAGTATCCAGACACAGCAGTCTGGCTCTTCCTCTGGGTAGTGATCTCCTCTTCTGGCTACAAGAATAGCTACATGATCCAATAGACAAGATCTTCCAAAGAACTTACATTTTAAAATAAAAATATTATTTCATGTTTAGATACCTGTGGCCTTGAAACTAAGAGGATCATCAATGAGAAGCAGGATGAAGCCCTTCCTTCCCTCTTGTTCATGGAGACCAAGGACGGGGCGGAGGGAGACTTGGATGAGGTTTCTGGGACAGTTTCAGGATAGGAGTGCCATCGACAACTGGAGGAAATATCTTTGTCTCAGTCATTATGCCACCAGGAGTGCTTGAAAGTCAGCTGCACACAGTGGGAGACGGGAGCTCTCCGAAGAGGCAGATGGAGCAGTGAGGAAGCTAGGAAGCAGAAGCTTCAACTCAACTTGGAACCATCCCTCTTCCTCCTTTGTCACACTGCCCGTGAGATTCTGAGTCTGCTTGCTCTTTCCTGCAGTTGAAAGCCTAGTTATTGCCGAGATGGGGGAACCCAAGCCTTCCCCTCGATGCCCCCTTCAACCTTGACTCTCAAACCCTGGAAGAGCCGGGTTGGAGACAAATGTCAGGGCAGTTTCTCAAGTCCGGGTTTGTCCAGTTAGCTGCTAGAGCTTCAACTTTGTTGACGAAAAAAAAATCTATTTTCTTCTTCCTCCTGTGTATTTTCTGCTGGTTTAGAATAACACATACGCTGTTGCCAAGAATAAGGGGGAATTATATGTCCCACCATTTCTAATCTTCTTGAGTGAAACCAATTTATTTTGTGTTGAATGGGGGTGCTCATAAGCCAAAAGGTAGCCCTGGGACTGGATTGAGATATGAAGGGAAATTGAAACACAATAAAGCCCCATGCATGATGGTTTGCACCAGATCCATAATTACCACATAAGATGTTCTTATGTAGACAGGTGCAGGTAATTAAGCAACACATTGACAGTTTTTCAGTCCCTTAGCCATTTCCAAGGGAGCTGGGATAATGCCATGTTCAATAGACAAACCTTACTAGATGGGATCAGGAACAAAGAACTTTTACTCCACTGTCCAGTCTCATGAAACAGTTAAAATTTAACTTTGTTCTTTGAACTGAGTGTAAAATTTACCTATTGCATCTGATTGGACTGGCTACCTTCTGGAATATGATCCATTATGATACCATGTATATGAAATGAAAATTTAAGTTAGGATTATACAGATAATTAAGTATTCAAATTTCACAACTTCTTGGCACATGAAATTTGTCCACAAATCTGTGATTGACTAAATGAGACGTGAAAAGTGATATTAAGGGACAATATATTCCATACCTTAATTTAGTTTATGCTATGCAGCAATTCTTCATGTAGTCACTGTCTCTATTTTGTAGATGAGGAAACTTAAAGAGATTAATAAGTTTTCTGAAGGCCCCAAAGCCAGGAGTGATGTTTGTGTCTAAGTAATGCTTCCATACACAGTCCTGGTTCTTATGGGTGGCTAAATTAAAGTCACTTGGGTGGTATGTATCCTTCAAAAACAGTTGAGAAGTCAATCAGTAGTTGGATCTCCAGCTACAACAGAATTTTTCCCAATTTTTCATTAACAGTATTAGCCTGATATTGAAGTTGGAAAAAGTATTGTTACAGTGTATTGATTAATTAAAATTCTAAAAACATTTCCTCAGTAAAGGATAAAAATATATTCTCTTAGGATGTTGGGTCCTACTGCAGACTTCTTATAGGAATTACCTGATGAGTATTTCTTATGTGCTGAACTGCATCCCCCAGAATTCTTTTGTTGAGGTCTAACCCCCAGCACCTCAGAATGTGACTATATATGGAGACAGGGGCTTTAAGGAGGCTATTAAGTTAAAAGAAGGCCTTTAGGGTGGACCTTAATTCAATATGACTGGTGTCCTTATAAGAAGAGGAGATTAAGACTCAGACCACACAGAGGAAAGACCATGTGAGGACACAGGAAGAAGATAGCCATCTGCAAGCCAAGGAGAGAGGCTTTGGAAGAAGTCAACCCTGCCAACACCTTCATCTTGGACTTCCAAACCCCAGAGCTATGAGAAAGTCAGCTGCCATTGCTTAGGCTGCCCAGTCTGGGTACTCTGTTATGGCAGTTCTTTCAAACTAATACAGTATTTTAACCCCATATTTATGAAATCCAAACATATAAACTCTTACTGACACACAAACAACCATATAACATAATTTAGAGATGGTAAATGAAACAGAAAGATTATTTTTAAAGAATTTCAAATATAACAGTAAACCTGATTAATACATCTTCAACTCTTTATTCCTTGTTTATAAACACTAGACCAAATTTCGTTTTTGTTTGTTTGTTTGTTTGTTGTTTGTTTGTTTTGTTTTTTTGGGGGGGGTATTTTTGGCTAATTTCAGTTTAGATGGAACAACCAAAAACACTAGATCATTTCTTGGATACATGTGTTGATGAGGACTTTATTCATTACTGTATCTTATTTGGGTCACAAAAGCCATGTCATATGAAGAAATACAGCACAAAACAGGGAATTAATTGGAAACCCAGGTCCATATTTTGCCCCTGCCAGGAACTTTTTCTATGTCATTTGAGAAATTCAGTTAACCTCTTTGGGCCTCAGTTTCTCTACCTCCAAAGTGAGGAAGTTGAACCAGAGGGGTCCTGGGGTCTCTCCTTACATGAATGTTTTATATCTATGATTGAACAATGACAATGAAAAGAGAATTCGAAGAAAGACACTGTAGATAGTTTTCCTAGAAAATGTAATATAAACACCTCACTCAAGAACTCATTCTAGGGGCGCCTGGGTGGCTCAGTCGGTTAAGCGGCTGACTTCGGCTCAGGTCATGATTTCACAGTCCGTGAGTTCGAGCCCTGCGTCAGGCTCTGTGCTGACAGCTCAGAGCCTGGAGCCTGTTTCAGATTCTGTGTCTCCCTCTCTCTGACCCTCCCCCATTCATGCTCTGTCTCTCTCTGTCTCAAAAATAAATAAAGGTTAAAAAAAAATTAAAAAAAAGAACTCATTCTAAAGAAAAGAAATAAAATTGTTATAATGAGGATACTGACCAATTATTCTCTCCTTTCATATAAATGAAGAATAAAAATGGGTTTCAGTCAGAAAAAAAAAAAAAAAAAAACACTTGGAGGGAAAAAAGAGACCTAATTTTGAAGGTGTTTAAAAGCACTGCATAGACTATAAAGCAACACCAAATGATTTCTTCATTGGACATGTTTTAAATAATAGTAATCAGTTATTCATTAAAAAATAATCATATCAAGTACTTACTATATGTCAGGCAGTATGTCAGATGCTAGGTATAAATTAGTGAGCAAAAATGGAAACAGATCCCTGCCATTATCCTTCTATAAGGGAGAAAATAGCAATCAAGGAACAGAGACATAAAAGCAAAATTACTTGAAAATGTATCTGGGCCTATGAGAACTCTTAACAGGGAACCTGGGGTAAGAAGTCTGGGAAGGCTTCCCAGAGGAGGTGGCCTTTGAGCTATTTGAAAGCACAAACCCTGCTAGCTTCCTGTACCACATAAGTTCCCCTTCTTTTTTACCAAAAGAATATTGTTGTTTTCTCTTTTCCGCTTCCGGTATCCTCTTCTGAATATCTAACTCCAGCTTTGGTTGCATCTAGGAATACCTATGTGACGTAATTTCTTGCACGTCATTTCTTGAACACAAGAAGTAACCCAAACACTGCTGGTGACTTCTCTGGAAACGTTACTTTTCCAGTAGAAGTGTTATACTTTTATTTTGGTCACATACTTTTTCTTCCTACCTGGAATTAAGATGCAATGTTTGGTCACCACGGTGATCTTGTGAACACGAAGAGCAAAGTCACATGACAAATCATGGTGGATGAGGATCGAAGCATTTTTTTTGACTTATCTTATAGTGATAGCATTTAAATAATTCATTTGAGTGGCAGCACCAGGTGGAATTGGCTCAAAATCTTGATTCCAGCTCAAACATCAAATCTACAGATGCTTTTCACAAGCTTCCACTGGATGACTCACCCAACTCTCCACACCTTCTATAATTCGTACTCTTGGATTCTCAGACCAATGCATAGTGTAGCTGCCCCAGTCTGTTCCCAGAGGTGTGGTTGCTCACTTATTAAGTGTCAGATCTGCTTCCTGCTAAGCCTATTGTCAGATGTACTTGGTATTGTAGTTATGGTATTTAATTGCATACCACATAAAGCACCTAAGTGTTGAAAAGACTTTTAGTTTTTGTTTTATAAAACTAAGTTAAATGTTTTAAAAATGCAATGATTGCAAGTTGCCCAAAATATGTCAGGGTGGGTTTGGGCAAAGTGTTTTTTAAAATTTAGGAAAAGTATCATAAAAATCCAGGAAACACATTGCACTCAAATTTCTATACAAGTGTCTTCATGTTTTCCATTGCTCCAATGAGGAACACAAGAGTGTGGTTTTTGTTTTCAAGGCCACAGGGAAATAGAAGAAACATCAACTACCCGAGACTCAGAGAAAGAGTTTATCAAAAGATTAGAAAAAACAAAATGTGCATTTATATGCTTTACCTGTACACACACACACACACACACACACACACACACACACACACATCTTTATTTTCCATGGTTTTCTACTTTCAGTAACTTTTTGGACTACCTAACCAGATTCTGATGTGATGGACTGGTAGAGTGAGATATCTATTGAGCTTCTAGTAGAATTATTCTAACAGACTGTTCTTTTAATCAGTATATACCCAATTTTGAGACTGAAAACTTTGACACAGCCAAGGACTTAAATCTGATCAGGTCCTTTGTTTCAATATGCCAGTTGTTTATGGATGCAAGCTATGATTTAAGGATCATGTGTGGTTCTGGCTTCATTTCCATTGTTCAATCCATGGCCACCATGTTGTCCAAGAAAACAGTGATGCATACAAATAGCAGACATCAATCATGAACTGAATTTTCAGTGAATCTTAACCTACGTTGGTGTATAGTCTCTCATAAGATATCCCCCAAATAGAAGTTAGACATAAGGAAATGCATTAATTCTTCCGGGGCAAAATGATACTATTTAGTATCCTAAATAAATAATTTATACAGCTATAGAGCACTAAGTTGCTCCCATGCACCAAATGACACCCTACAGAGCTGAAAGAGCTCAGAAGTTTCTAGAATGCCAAACTAGCATAAACTAATTTCTTTACTTGATACACACTTTCTACAGGAAAGCAAAATGGCAACTTGTCAAACAAAGCACAGCAAAACTAACCCCCCCAAAACCTACCTAATCGTAGAGGTCCTTAGTAGCTGAATTTTGGCAATTTATTTCAAGGACTATTGCCTCACAGCTGTAGCACAATGACTCTAACTATGAATTCAATAACAGCTGTAAAATGGCTGTCATTCGATATGTCTGTATAGAAATTTTCATCATGGTTTTCTGTGCTAACGTTGAGTTTGGTGACTATCAGATAATTTAATTGGCTATAATTGCACAACTCCAGCCTACTCTCGCAGTAACATGGAATACACCTGGCCAAGACAAAGCTCTGCATGTTATGCTTCTAAAATCCTGGTTGAATACGTTCATCTCCCCCTAAGTGAATCTATGGAAGATGGTGACAATAGTGTGTATGTGCACACATTTTAATATAATGTGACTGTACTTTAGGTGGCCTCTGTCTTCAGATAGCAGTAGCCAAATCTATAAAGAGTAAATGCGTGCCATAAAGTTCTAATGAGAAATCTAGGCGTAAATCTTGCTCTACATATAGCGAATGGTTGAGCGAGTGTGTGTGCACATCCACACACATGCATGCAGGGGAAAAGGACAAGGGGTACTGGAAAGAATTTTCCACATTTTTGTCTCTTTTACTAAACATCTAGCCATCCTTTGGTTATTGCCATACCAATGCATGAATTGATAATGACAGGAGCCTTTAAAAGAACATAAAAAAGAAGAAAAACACACTACATATTTAAAATTAACATTAACAGTTTCAGACTATGTAAACCCAAATTTTAGTTCTAACCATAAGCAGTTATATTTAGGTTTAACATGCTACTTCAAACAATGGCTACATTAAATGACATGGAAAACTCACAGTCTCCTTCCTGGAATTTATATGCTGAAAACTTTCATTCTGTCTTGAAACTTGCATAGAAAAAGGTCTACACAAGGGTCTTAAAATGTTTGAGCCTTAAGAATACAGATTAGTAAGATCTATTTCTTGAAGAAATTTCTTCTTGAATGTAATTGTGGCTTCATGCACATCCTATTTAACATTTATATCATTAACATTTTAGATCCAGAAATTAAGTCAGTATCCCTGTTGAGTATTTTTATAGACATCTTAGGGAGATGGATAAGTAAATATAAATATAATAGTTCAATTACTTGAATAGTACAAGTTTTAATTATGTCTGAAAGAGTATAGACATTATCAAACACTGGTTGTGTCAGTAGAATTCAGTATAATATTTTTTGGAAGGAAATATGTACCAAATGCAATAAGAATGTGTATGCACAGTTTTCTCACATACCAGAACCAGAATGGAAGAAGACAACATGAAAACCTTTTCTTTAGGAAACAATTCACACTTTATGAAGTCAATTTTCAAAAACTTCATGCCATTACAATGCTCTAAACACCAAACATTAACCACCATATTTCTCAAGACAATTTTTTGAAAGTGCAAACTTATGCAGAGCAATTGCTATTATCTTATCTGCATCAAAATTTATTTGAATATTTAAAAATGCTTTTCAATGGGAAAACTAGCTCAAGTAACTATAAAACAATGTGTCTTAGGGCCAGTTTTTCATCTGAAACTTCTTTTCAACATTTTATCTTCAGTTACATTCAAGGATTTCATGTTCTTGTGCCATTGTCAGTACTCAGATGATAATTAAATACATGAATATAAGGGCACCTGGGTGACTCAGTCGGTTGAGCATCTAACTTCAGCTCAGGTCATGATCTCATGGTTCATGAGTTTGAGTTTCACATCAGGCTCGCTGCTATCAGTGTGGAGCCCACTTCACATCCTCTGTCTCCCTCTCTTTCTGCCCCTCCCCCACTCATGCTATCTCAAAAATAAACAAACATTAAAAAAAAAAAAAGACATGAAAATAAGTGAGGTCTCCTAAGAAGAAGATATAATGTCTGAAGAGAGCAGGATTGAAACAGAGCTTTAAGTAACTTCAACAGGACACAGAGTGCAAAGGTGTAGAAAACCTAGATAACACAGGGACATGGACATTTATTGCAGCTTTATTCATAATTGCCAAAACATGGACGCAAACAAGATGTCCTTCAATGAGTAAATGGATAAATAAACTGTGGCACAAGCAGACAATGGGATATTGTTCAGTCCAAAAAAGAAATGAGCTAGTAACTGGGGTGCCTGGGTGGCTCAGTTGGTTAAGCATTGGTTAAGCATTCGCCTTCAGCTCAGGTCATGATCTCGCGGTCCATGAGTTTGAGCCCTGTGTTGGGCTCTGTGCTGACAGCTCAGCTCAGAGCCTGGAGCCTGCTTCAGATTCTGTGTCTCCCTCTTGCTGCTCTTCCCTTGCTTGCACTCTGTCTCTCTCTCTCTCAAAAATAAATAAACATTAAAAAAAATGAGCTAGAAAGCCATGAAAAGACATGGAGGAAACTTAAATGCACACAACTAAGTGAAAAGAAAAGCCAATATGAAAAGGCTAATACTGTAAGCTTCCAATGATAGGATATTATGGAAAAGGTAAAACTATGGAGATAGTAAAAAGTTATGTGGTTGCCAGGAGTTGAGGTCAAGTGGAAGAATGAATAGGTGAGACCCAGAGGATTTTTAGGGCAGTGAAAATACTTTGTGTTTGGTACTATAATAGTGGATATATGTCACTGTATATTTGTCAAAACCCATAGTACAACTCCAAGAGTAAACCCTGTTGTAAACTATGGACTCAGTGATAAAGGTCTGTCAGTAAAAATTCACTGAATGTGACAGATGTAACCCTCTGGTGGGGGACAGTGATAGTGGGCATGGGGGGCTGTGCTTGTGTAGTGGCAGGAGGCATATGGGAAATCTTTGTACCTTCTTCTCAATATTGCTATGATGCCAACACTGCTCTGAATCATAAAGTATATTAAAAGAGAGAAAGTGGTTCTCAATATGAACTGCATTTCAGTTCTCAGGTGAGATCTAAAGACTGAACATTGTGCATAAGATCCAACCACAACGATACCCCCAGTGATCTTGGCAATCATAATCTCAGCAGAGCAGTGTGAACAAAATTCAGGTTGCAATATAAAGACATGTGAGATTTTTCCAGTGAGACAAATTTAACACATTTAAATATTAAAAGCCAGTAGAAGAGAGCCCAAGCAATAGTAACAACAACCATATATTAACAATATAAGAAAGAGGGGAAAATTCAAGAATTTGAAATACATTAGCTTAGTGGCCAGTCTCCAAAATGGCCACCAATGATCTCCACCCATGCTGCTCACACCTTTATGTAACTGTCTTCATTTTATGAGGGTTGGTCTAACAAATAGAATATGGCAAAAAATAATGTTATGCCCCTCCTGAGTTAGATTTAAAAAGATACTATGCTTCTGTCTTGGCTGCTTTTTGTTGCAGTCTCTCTGGGGGTAATGAGGTTGTGAGTAAGCTCAGGGAGCCTGAGGAAAGTTGCATATGGCAAGGAATTGAGGTCTTCCCACAACCGTGTGAGTGAACTTAAAAGTAGACCTTTCCCAGTTCACTCTTGATAGACCAGAGTCTCAGCCATTGGCTTATCATAAGCCCACTATAGTCCCAGAGCAAGAACCATGGAGCTAAGCCACTCTTAGATTCCTGCCCTTCAGAAACTGTGAGATTATATGTTTGATGTTTTAACCTGGTACATTTGTGGTGATTTGTAACAATAGGTAAATTAAAACATTGAGAAAGCCAGGCAAAAGGTCTCAAAATATCTCTAAAGATATTCACTTTAGACAGAAAGAGAGATACCACTTCTGGAAGATATAAGAAATATCCTTTTTGGTATGAATGTAAGTAGATGGATGGGTCTCACTAACTTTGTAGGCCAACTGTTTTCCAGCTTATTTTATAATGTGAATGTTTCCTCATTATCCTAGAAGCTAAGCATTTGTGGGAAGACAACAGATTGTTAAATCAACCCAGACCTGATGGTTGATAGAAAGATGATGAAGAGGCTAGTCAAGGACACTATTGGCCAACAAGAAAAACAAACCATGATGTCTAAGCCGGAAAGACCAAAAAGCGTTTGATGGAAGCAATTAAGAGATTATGTTAAGAAATGAGTAAAAAGTAATGAAACTAATAGCTTAAAGTATAAGCAAATGTGGCCAGAGTGGGATGTCCAAACTAGTGATTTTAGCAGTGCAACAAGTTAACAACAAGTACAGAGTGCACATGGCAGTGTGTGACCAAAAGAAAGGTAAGTGCAGTTGACTGACCAAGAGGAGACCATTGAAAACCGAGGAGTCATACTGTGAAGCTAGGCGGACATGGAATTTTGCAGGCGGTAGAAAGAATTCAGGTAAAAAGCGGCCAGAGAGGGGCACTTGGGTGGCTCAGTCAGCTGGGCGACCCAGATCAGGTCATGATCTCACAGCTTTCGAGTTAGAGCCCTGTGTGAGTCTCTGTGCTAACATCTCAGAGCCTGGAGCCTGCTTCAGATTCTGTGTCTCCCTCTGTTTGCCCCTCCCTTAATCGCTCTGTCTCTCTCTCTCTCTCTCTGTCTCTCTCTTTCAAAAATAAATAAACATTAAAAAAAATTAAAAAAATAAAAAAAAAGGAGCCCAGAGAGCCAGAGCCTAGAATATCCTAGATGGCAGCAATGGGCAGAGGTAGCATTGTACTTCAGGCAACGGAACCAAAAATGAGTGACTGTTTTAATAAGCACTGTAGAGGAGGGCCATAGAATTGTGGATTGAAGAAGATGATTCTAAAGCAGCTATATTAAGGCAGGTCAATTATGGAAGGATGAGACCATCTGCAAGAGAGAGCTTCAGGTAAAGTGGAATCCTTGTGGAAAAGGTGGTTCTTCTAGGTAAGGAACGTCTCTTTCTCATACGTTATCTAGATCATTGGCTTAGATGGGGTAGGCTGCTAGTGGCCAGGAAGGTCCCACACTGTCACCAAGAGGGGGGTTTCCATCTGAACCCTTGTGTGAACCATTCTGCACATATTTGTGGGAGAATTATGGCTTCAAACAGAAGTTGGAGGAAGTGTTCAATTTAGAGGCTGGATGAAAAGAACTCTTTCCATGTTAATCCTGGCTTGTTCCTAGGGAAGATGGCCAACGCCATGTGCGATAACTGGGAAACATCCGTCTGGGAGGATGATGAGATTCATTACTAAAGATTTGGGACTTGTAGCAGACGTAGCCTTTGGCTGTAGATCACTGGAGAGAAGTGAAGTCAGGAAAGAGTCAACACAGCTCGAAACCAATTATAACCTGTTAGATGTTATCATTCCTGGCAATATGTCTCCATTTATTTCAGTTCAAATGAAGAATATTTTAGATTTCACATGAAAACTTTATCTGAGTGATGGACATTTGCCTCCTTGCCTATATATAAATGATCAGGCTGATATAATCTGTGGACAAATAAGGCTGATCTCAGGGTGGGAATCATCAGGAAGGAAGGAGAAACGGGCCTAAAAGACTTGCCAGGTTTTTAAGGGGCCACCATTTCTATTACCATGCATTAAATTACTAATGGGACAGTGACTTAAAACATGACTTAAGGGGCTCTGTTCAGACATAATTTATAATTCTCAGTCAAATCATATTGTAAATATTGCTATGGTTGCACTGTTTCCTGACTCATTTTTATAGGCATGGTTTGTAAGATCCATAAATCTTCATGGCTAGTTTCTCTACTCAGAGCTTGGCAGTGCTTTGAATACAAAAGGCATCACACAGAGTTGGTTGAGAGAATGAATTAATGAATGAACGCAATTAGGGTAGTGTAAGAGGGCACAGACGTGTCATGCCACCTATTGTTAAAATTTTTATAACAATAAGCCTTTGTAGATCAATTTACAACAATAAGCCTTTACAATGAATTTTTAATTAGTAAGCAAAAAGTAATATCTTGGCTCTGTAATACTCAACACTTTAATATATTTACATTTATATCTATGACTTCAAGAAAATTGTATTGTGTTTTCAACCAAATTTCTTATAACCACGATCATGAAAAATTGAAAAAGAAACAGAGTCTGTTCAGGAGAGAATCGGGCTTTGTTTTCCCTCATATTATAAATATTGAGGGTAAATGAGAGTTTCTTAAAGGAAAAAAAAATATCCATTCTCAAACTTCATTTAATCTTTCCCTTCTGTATAAACACATGACTACAGTAAAGATATGGTTTAGGAAAGGCAGAAAATATGTTAAGCATTTTATACAGTATTTTCTACTGTGTATAAAATAAGAAACCTAAAGGAGATTCATAAGGAAAGTTATATTCAAATAAACAGACAATAACAGAGCAGAAAGAATCAGTCATCCTCCTTAATTAGATGGCAGAGTGGAAACATCACAAAACCTCCCCTCCCTTCTGACTCTTAAATCCCATTTACCGTTTAAAAGAACTTTTAAGGAACACCTGGGTGGCTCAGTTGGCTAAGCGTCTAACTTCGGCTCAGGTCACGATGTCAAGGCTTGTGGGTTTGAGCCCCGTGTCGGGCTCTGTGCTGACATCTCAAAGCCTGAAGCCTGCTTCGGATTCTGTGTCTCCCTCTCTCACTCTGTACCTGGCCCTCTCGCTCTCCCTCTTCTTTCTCTCAAAAATAAAATGAGCATTAAAAAAATTAAATATAATAAAAATAAAAGAACTTTGAAAACACTAGGTAATTTGTTCAGAAACCGTAATTAAGGAGAAATGCCTGGTTGGATTCCTCGATCTCCTTGAGGCACCTGGGTGGCTCAGTAGGTTAAACATCCGACTCTTGACTTCGACTCGGGTCATGATCTCATGGTTTGTGGATTCCAGCCCTGAGTCAGGCTCCGCACTAATAGTGTGTAGTCTGCTTGGGATTCTCTCTCTCCTGTCTCTTCCTCTCTCTCTCAAAATAAATAAATAAATACACTTAAAAAAAGTGAATAATTAAAAAAAAAAAAATTCCTGATCTCCCAATGAAGCCTTGGGATGGTTCCCTCCAGTGGATTTGTAAGCTCTAGTGACAGACGTTCACACCAGACCATATTCTTTCTACCACCATATATATATATCATATCTATAAAGAATCAAGGGTTTTGTGCTAACAAAAGAAATAATGTGTACTCTCTGAATCATGTTAATATTGGCCTTTATTTATGCTGGACTATGCCCCCCAAGAAGAGCTTTTGTATGTACCAAATTTAAAATGACCAACAGATGAGGAGACAGTATTGAAGATCAGAATTCGTGGATCTTTATTTTGGGAGAATATCAGTAAATTTTAAGGGCAAATGACTTCAAATTAAGCAGAAATACTAATTCCATGTGTTATGTTCACCAAAGCTCCAAGGAAATATTTCCCCTAGGATTAGGGAAGAATATTTTCACAGACCATTAAATTCCTGATTCTGGGTTTGTATTTATGATCAGCACTATGTTTTCTTTTAACTATACTTTTATTAAAAAGAAAGAAAGAAAGAAAGAAAGAAAGAAAGAAAGAAAGAGTACAAGCATTGAGGGAAAAATCATCAAATGTCTTCAAAGTTACTTTGGCTAATGGGCAGACTTGTGGGAAATTTTTATTTTTACCAGAATTTGTTTTCCTACTCCTACTAATGATATGGTCCTCTGCAGATTTTTTAAAGAATGGAGTTGTTGTGTGGTCTATTAGAGGAATGTGTTGATACGTTAAAAAAAAAAAAAAGAGTTTAAGGGAACAGCATTTTAATTAGAAGAGTCTATATTCACATGGAAATTATTTCCTGAATTAAAAATTTTAAAAGCCAGAAGATTGGCAATTCAAAATTTTAATGTCTCAGTTTCTTAGAAAAAGCTCCTTTATTTTCTAATTCACAAGCCAACGCAACTAGAACGAAGCTATTTATTGCCTGGATGACCCAATCAAAACAACAATGAACTCTTTTTTTCCACATGCAAGTGGAAAAACAATTGATATTGTTAAAAATATTGAAATACTGAAAAGAAACTTTTAAATGGATAAAATGTGTTAGAATTGAAGAAAGACCAATCTCCAAAATAAGACCGATTGACAAATACAGTGTTAACTTGTACAAGCCATAACGGCATCGATTTTTAACCATATTAGGTGCAAACGCATTAATCCATTTGTTCTTCTCAGGTGTCCTGGGATACACACAGGGTATTAATACAATTTTAAGTAAGGAAACTGAGAACCAGAGGTGAAAAGGAATTTCCCAGGAAAGCACACAGAAAGTAGCAGAGCTGGGAGGCAACCAAGATTATCCTGACCTCAAGTCCAACTTCCTTCTCATTAAAGAAGACTGCAGAATTTTTAAGATTTACGATTGCTTATTGTGCATCCTAAACAAAACTATCGTAAGACTGCAGGTCTAAGACCAGCTATCAGTATTTTTAGCAGCTGTTATCACTTGTGTCTTTATTTCTCTGATGGGAAACATGAGATTGCAGTGATTGAAAAAACAAAACAAAACAAAAAAACATAGGTAAATGTAAACATACTATTATTTGACAGTCATTGCAATAACTTTCCCCCAAAATAAATAGGATTTTATGTGAAGATTTAATTTTAATTTTCCCAAGGTGGAAGACTAAAACCCGCTTGGGAAGTGATACCAGTGTAAATGTTTTTCTTTGCCTCACACCATTCTCAGGTAGAGTCAGATATCACTCAGCGACCAAAGGAAGAGGCAGCAAGAGCACAAGAAGAATTCAGCATCGTGTTTGGATTGACTAATCGAATTTGAATGACGAGGACCCGTAAATGCGTAAGGAAGTCCACAACTTGTAAGTTTCCATTCAGTCAGTTCCTTCAAGAAATAGCTCACAGCAACACCGTGACTTTATTTCGGAGCTTTCATGGTAACACTGCAAAACTGGGTGTGTGGCAAGAAGAAAAGATGGATAATCAGAGATGGGTATGGAGGATGGCTTTTACGAAACGATGAAATCCAAATAAAATAAACAAGCTCTCAAAAGCAAGACTCAGCACCTCACCCCTGATAAAACACCATTGTTTTGGGTCTAGCATTGCGCCAACTTTGTATATCATTAAATATGCTCTATCAGAATGCTGTGTATATATTTACTTACTGTTTCTATAGAAACTCCGTACACTGAAGAGTAACGGAACTTTGAGCAAGGTGATGAACATGACTTTGAAATACTTGCAATGGCCTGAATGCCATCAGCACTTGATGTCTTACATGTCCAGACTCAGTGCCATGTAAACAAAGTTCGTGTTTTGACATTTTTAAACTAAGTAGTGTAGCTCATTGACTGGCCATCTGGGGGAGACTTGCTGATTTCTATTTTCTTCCATAGACCATATCATTTTCTCTTAAAATAGAAAGTTTTCAGAATTCCCCAACTGGCAATAAGTTGAAGATGTTTTATTTTCTTTTCGCTTATGACAGTTCTACTCCCACTCAGAAGATAGAGAGCCATGCCTCCACGTCATTGTCACCTACAGTGTCACTTAGCAAAAGGCGGGGAACCTGTTCTTACCCAGCGTCGCTGACACAGAAATACAAAGAAGGGGCAGGAATGCTGAGGAAGCATCACTCTGGAGACTCAGGCACAAAAGCTTAGCTATGAGTGAGACACAGCCCTGTCCCACCATGAGGCTTTCACTGAGTGACAAATGACACCAGTTCATCATTTGTGGAAGGATGAGAGAATCCTCTGTGGTACAAGTGTGGAGGGCTTACTGAAAGCTAAATGTGGAGCAGGACTTTTGAGAAAATCTCTGGCACTCTAGCCTTTAAAATAAACACGGGGCAGTGACAGTGGGAGGTATCTGAGCCTGTGGTACATCAAAGGCAAGGCAACCAGAACAACGGCAAAGTCCATGCTCAGACCAATTATTGACCGTGGTGACTCAATCTTACACAATAAAGGTCTTATGAAGGAAGAGTCATGCCCATTTCTGGGTATAAATACGCTACCACAGTCTCTCCCCTGTTCTTCTGCCAAAATGTCTAGGATTCAATCAACAACTATGAAGAACTCAAAAAAAAAGTGAGAATACCAGAATGACCCACGGACTAAAGATAAAACCATTGACCAAACCAGATTTAGAGGTGGAAACTCTCAGATAAGGATTTGAAAATAACTCTATTAGTATGTTAAACGTTCTACATAAAATGCAAAGAGCACTGTATTAGTAGGGGTTCTGCAGGGACACAGAAACAATGAGGGGTGTGTTTGTGTGTGTATTGAGACATTTTAAGAAATTGGCTCATGCAATTTTGTGAGCTGGCAAGTCCAAAATCTACAGGGTAGACTAGAAGGCGGGAAAGTCTAGCAGAAATCAAAGGTGTAGTCTTGAGTACAAAGGCAGTCTGGAGGCAGAATTCCTTCCTCTTCAGAAGTCAATCCTTTCCTTAAGGCCTTCAACTGATTGGATAAGGCCCACCCACATTTGGAAAGCCATCTACTTTACTCAAAATCTATTGATTTACATGTTAATCACATCTAAAAAATACCTTCACAACAACATCTAGACTAGCATTTAACCAAACAACTGGGTACCTAGGTGAGTTGACACTGAAACGTAACCATCACAACTAGTAAATTTGATTAATTGCTAAAGAAGAAGTGTGGACTAGAAGGAAAGTTAGAAACTTCTGGGGCTTCAGTCAAAGGGGGTCTCCACATGTTCTTGGTCTTTCACTGTAGGAATTGTACCAACTTTTTACTGTAAGAATCTGAGTAAGATTCTCTCACGACACTGGCAAATGAAGTTGAATAGTAGCCATTAGTAAAGCCTCCCAGAACCTTCTTCATACTCTCCACGTAAAGGACTTCGCTAGAAAGCAACACTGAAATCTTATCCCACCCAGGGGAGGAGAACATCTCCCTACTCCATCCCACATCAGCCTTTTTGTTTTATTTGAGGGTGTGTGCATGGGCAGGGGTGGGGAAGGGGCAACAGTAAAGAACATAGTGAGCAGGGAACTGGGCTTCAAGGAAATGGATTAGGACTCTCTCAGCTAGGGAAAGGAGTAGAATGTAGAAGGAGGTAAAAACAAAATCAAAAACATACAAAAAAAACTACATCCCTAAAGGAGGGATAAAAACACCTGCAAAACCCATACATACCTCTGAGAGGTCTATCAGAAAACTAAAAGTTAGTCAGAAGATGATGGGGCTCTTTTCCTTTTCCACTCTCTCCCACCACACAAAAACTCCGGTAAAACACTGAAGGAATACAGTGGCGAGAGCTTCACAGCATAGACCCTTAGAGAAGCGTACAACAAGAATCCCCAAAGGCAAGGAGACAAAGAAAAACAAGGACATCTCAGGAATCTGAAGCCTCCGGGACTTTACGATAAAAACATTAACCACAGCCCAGCTCCTACCTGGATTAATATAAATCCTCACAAGAAAGGGATGCTTACCTCAGAAACTGTCCTCCCACAACGTGTTTCAACAAACCATTCAAGAAAAAGTGCAGTTTGAAGAGACAGAGCGATCGTCAGAACTGCACTCATATATGACACAGATGTTGGAAGTATCAGACAAGGAACTGAAAATAACCCAATTAACACAAGAAGGGATCTAATGGAAAAAGGCGATCTCATGCAAGACCTCATGGGTAATGTCAGCCACAAGATGGAAACTATAAGAAAAAAAGAAACCCCAAGGGTAACACTAGAAAGAAAAGCATTGTAACAGACACCAAGAATGCCTTTTGATGGCTCATCAGAAGATTTGACACAGCTCAGGAGAGAATCAGGGAAATTAAAAGTGAGTCAATAAAAACTTCCCAAATTTAAATGCAAAGAGAAACAAGGAAATAAGAATAAGAAAGAATGGAACATGTCAAACGTATGGGACAAGAGCAAAAGGTAAAAAAGAAAAAAATACACATAATAAGATAACTAGAAGGAGAAGAAAGAGTGAACGGGCAGAAGAAATATTTAAAAAAAATATGACTGAGAAATATCCAAAATGAGGGCAGACACCAAACCACAGATGCAGAAAGCTCAGACAACACCTGGGCTAATAATATTCACATTGAAGAAAATCAAAGACAAACAGAAAATCCTGAAGGAAGTCAGAAAGGCTAAAAATCCACTCTTACCTTGAGAAAAATAGGAATACAGCTGATTTCTCATCGGAAACCATGTGAGAAAGAACAGAGCAGATGAAATCTTCAAATTGTGCAAGAAATTAATTGCCAACCTAGGATTCCCCAGCCAGTGAAATTAACCTTAATAATTAAGGAGAAATAAAGATTTCATCAGACAAACTGAAACTACATGTAATCATTTTCAGTGGACGTGGTTAAGGAAGTTCTTTGGGCCAAAGAAAAATGTTGGAGGTCATAAACTTGGATCTCCACACAAAAGAATGTTTGAGAGGAATGAAATGAAAATAAAATGTCACTTTCCTCTTTTTCTCACTCTTAATTGATACAACGGTAACTATTAAGAGAATATAGCAGCACTGTTATCTGGTGATTCTACCCCGTGTGTACATGAAGTGAATGTGGGCTATGTCACAGGGATGAGAGGAAAGATGTGGGGAGTGTATCCACACTACACCTGAAATAGTGTAGTGGCATTTGAAAGGAGACTCCAATTATTTAAAAAATGTACATTTTAGGGGCGCCTGGATGGCTCAGTTGGTTGAACGTCTGACTTTGGCTCAGATCATGATCTCACGGCTCGTGAGTTCGAGCCCCGCATCGGACTCTGTGCTGAGAGCTCGGAGCCTGCTTCGGATTCTGTGTCTCCGGCTCTCTCTGCCCCTCCCCTGCTCGTACTCTGCCTCTCTCTCTCTCTCTCAAAAATAAATAAACACTAATTATTTTTTTTAATAAATAACTGCCTATGCTGCATCCCAAAGGTTTAAAAAAAAAAAATGTACATTTTAAACCTAAGAGAAACAACCAAAGCTGTAAAAAAAAGTTTCACCAAATGGAATGAGAAACAATGTATCACAGGACCAAGAAGCTTAGAGAAATAAGCAAGAGGATCACAAAGAAAAACACAGGAAAGTACCTCTAATAAGCAAACTGCTGACAACCCAAGATAAAATCTTGAAGTCAGTCAGAGAGAGAGGCACATTACACGTGGAGGAAGAAGATAAAGATGAGAGGAATCTTCTGGACAGAAACTCTACAAGCCAGAGGGCCACAGAGAGACATCGCTGAAGTACTCAAATAAAATTATCACCTGGAATCCTAGTCTTTGAAATTATCTTGCAAAAATGAAAACGAAATAAAATTTTGGACAATCAAACGCTGAAAGAATTTATTGTCAGCAGACTTGCAATGCAAGAAAAGTTAAAAGAAGTTATTTGGAAAGAAGCAAAATGATATCAAGTCAGAAGTGAAGATGTCCAGAAACTAAAATTGTGGATAAATATAAAAACGAGAGGGTATTTGTTATTTTTAATCCTTTTAAAATATTATTGTCTAAAGCAAGAAAAAAACTACAATGTACCGTGAGATTTAGATTTTTTTTAACATTTATTTATTTTTGAGAGACAGAGAGAGGCAGAGCATGAGCAGGGGAGGGTCAGAGAGAGAGAGGGAGACACAGAATCCGAAGCAGCTCCAGGCTCTGAGCTGTCAGCACAGAGCCCGACATGGGGCTCGAACTCACAAACCGGGAGATCATGACCTGAGCGGGAGTCAGATGCTTAACCGATGGAGCCACCCAGGTGCCCCCAATGTACCGTGAGATTTAAAACATACGCCGAAGTATGGGGTGCCTGGGTGGCTCCATTGGTTAAGCGTCTGACTCCCGCTCAGGTCATGATCTCACACTCCGCGAGTTTGAGCTCCTCGTCGGGCTCTGTGCTAACAGCTCAACTCACAACCCAGAGCCTGCTTCTGATTCTGTGTATTCCTCCCTTGCTTGCTCTCTCTCTCTCTCTCTCTTTCTCAAAAATAAATAAACATTAAAATTTTTTTAAAGAAAATAAAAAAAACACATGCAGAACTAAAATCTATAATGATAGCAAAATAATAGTTGGGGAAAACGGAATTACACTGTTGTGAGATTCTTACATCATAAAAGAGTTTACTGTTATTTGATGGCAGCCTCAGGTATGTGAAAGATGTATATTGTAAGCTCTAGAGCAATCATGAGAAATAAATACAATAAGGAACTATAACAAGTAAGACACAGTAGATAAAAATAGAATCACAAAGACATTCTAAAATTCTGAAAGAGGCAAAGAGGGAAACAGTACCAAAACAGATCAGACAAAAAGGAAATAAATAGCAAGACGGTTAAATTAAGCCATATCAATAATTGCATTAAATGTGCATGACCTAGGCATTCTAGTTAAAGTAAAATATTAGCAGATTGTGTAAAAGCAAGAGCCAACCATGAGCTACTATTTTAAATATATGTTTTAAATTCATAGATATGATAAAAATTTAAAAGACGGTAAAATAACATTTACTAATGGTCCTCTTATCCATTAATAATCTACCAGCAAAATTAAAGTAAAATGGTTCTATTATTCATGTTTTTCAATCAATAATCTGAGATGTTTTGAAATGATTAAATAACAGAATAAGATTGTGCATTTAATCAACTTACAGTTTTAAAAATCCAATTAGATTTGTCAAATATCCTTTACTTATATGATCAATGGGAAAAATATCTCCCTTCAGACTTCTAAGAGAACCCAAATAGGGTTTAGTTCACACACTTTCATAAGTGAAAATAAGTCCTTGAAATCCCAAAGACTTTGGGATATAAAAAGGTAAACTGAGCCATTGGATAGGATTCACATGAACACAAACATTTTTATGCTGTAAGAAGTAGCATTATTTTCCTGATGTAGAGAGAAATATTAATAACTGATTACAATACCTTATATTTATCTGTATTTACTGGTACTATCCTACTTTTTAGTGTCTTTCTTTAGAGCTATCGACGTGCACTTAATTCAGCTATGCAATTATCCTCATGTGGGGAATCCAAAAGTGTCTGGGATGAATGAATGTCTGGCCAGAACCTGAAGGGTTGCTGAGTAAGTGTCACAGCAGTTTGAAATTGCTAAGAACAGTGATGTACAAAGTACAAACCCCAGTCATTATTATTTATAATTACATTTTCCATCATCGATGGCTCACGTGTCTCAAAAGACCACCAAACTCCATGAGAGCAAAACTTTGCTCATTTTTTTCCCAGAATCCTTTCTTATTTGGTAAGTTTAGTGATTGTTTTGGCCATCTTGCTACCTACACTCAGAAACTCCTCACTTCCTTTTCTTCCAGGTCCTTATCCAAGCAGTTGTCAAGTTCTGCAGACTTGACTTTGTATTTATGATTTGGATGTCTCCCTCTGCATCACTACTGTGATTTACCTATTATTTTTCCCTGACAGGTTCTTTTTATTGCTATTGTTAACTCTGTCCTCAACACAGTTACTGAATAAATGGGATATCACTCTTTTGCTTAAAATTCTTCAAAATTTCTCAAAGATCTACAGAAGAAACCCTAGAAGTTACCTTTTGGCCCCCAAGGCCCTGCATGCTCTAGCTCCCGTATTTCTCTTCAGGCTCACCTCCTGCCACTCCTTGACACAAGCGTATGTTTCGGAAACACACTGCTGTGTCTACACACACACACACACACACACACACACACACATTGCTTTGCCTTTGTGTCTGTGCTTTTGTTCTAACCCCATTCCCTGGAATAAATAATCAGTCATCATCCATCATATCCACCATGAGTTATAATGACCAGTTTTTGTCTTTCTCCCTTATTATAAGACGAGCACTTTCAGGGCCAAAACTTTGTATTCATCTTTTAGCCACAGCATTTATTTCGGTGCCTGACACATAGTAAACACTCAATAACTGTTTGTTAAATATTTGAATTTATAGGAGACAGGATTTTTATTACTTAGACAAGTGCATGTGATAATAGCCATATTGTTTTCATTACGTCAGCTTAAAAAATACATCTGCAAATTCTTTGAAATTCCTTCCAGAGAGATGTGGTCTATGCGTCCTCTTCTTGAAAGTTGGCAGGGTTTTGTCACTGTTTGAACCAATAGGGTATAGCGGAAGTGATGCTCTGTGACTTGAAATGTTAAGGAACTAAAGACACAGCTTCTCCTCTGCTTTATTGGCATAGTTGGTCTCGAAGTCTACATTGGCCAAGTAAGCAGTTTGACAGCCCTGAGGCTACCATGCTATTGGGAAGCCAAACCTAGCCCATGTGGAGACCATATGGATGGGCTCTGATACTATATCAAGAGAGAAGAAGAGATACCCAGACAGCCCCCAACTGTCCCAACCCGACCCCGGTCACTTCGGTTACAGCTGTTTTGTCCCCAACTGCATTGGAGACTTGGAGGCACAACTGATAGGCTGATCTCCCCAAAAATCCCTTCTAAAATTTCTGACCTCCAGAGATCATGAGAGAGAAAAATGACTGCTGCTTAGGCCACTAAGCTTTTAGATGATGTGTTATATATGGCAATAGAAAATTGGAACCTTCATTTTAAAAAGTAATTAAGGATAATGGATTATAAGCTTTGGAATTAATTACTTTTAAGAGTAAATAACGTTGAAGACATAAAGTATTTTCATTTTTAAGTACCCCAACTTCATGTATGTGTATATGTGTATATATATATACACACACACACACACACACACACACACACTCTCACACACACACACACAAATGTGGTTTCAGGAGAAATGAACATACTACACACCAATGATATCATGTTCTACAATTGTGGAAATATAATTTTTTGGAAAAGAGAGAGATATACTGTATTGATTTTTACACTTTTTCTTTCCAAAAAACGTTATGGTGGGTGCATCATCCTTTGGGTAATCTGGGTCAGTCTTGTTGCTACTAGTCTGTGGCAATCAGAAATGAATAAAAAACTAGTCTTATTCTTATAACAACATGTTTCTGGACTGTGACTCAATGAAACGTCTGGTATATAATACCGAGGAGAAATATTCTTGATTCCAACCAGACCTCTACAGAGACAGAAGGAGGCAGGGTGAGAAATCAGTGACCCAAGACAAACTGTGTAACCTGTATCCGTAAGACATATCAGGAAGTTGCTCCCCAAGTTTAGTGATGAGTGGCTAGTTCTCAGAATCCTGGAAGATTTGTGCTAGGATATAAGGCAGATTCAGTATAAGAGTAACCTAATAATCAGCAGACCTTAAAGAAAATACATGTGATATGAATTCATGTTTCACTCAGACCTAAGAGACTATCTGAAACAAATTCAATTATAGGTCTTTCCTCAACCTCCTTGATATCATAATTCTCCAGGACCTGAAGGTCAGAATTCCAGACGTTTTTTTTTATCTCTTTGATTGCAGTATCAGCTAACAATAGTTATCTAAGAAGTTGAGATCTGTCACTACCCTAATAATTCATAATATTTTTGTGCCTAAGCCCATCATAGGTTACAAATAACAGATGACAGTGTAGAGCAGAAAATTCTAGAGGAAAACACACTGAGAGCGGGAGCTACAAAAGACACAGGATGGGATACAAATGCAGAAAGAAATAAACAGAGAAAAGTAAACACTGAACTTTGACAACATAGTAGGATGGGTAGAAGCAAACTGTTTCTACTCACGTATGGCACTGCCCATAAATTATTTTGAGAACAAAAGCAGAACTGAGTTTGAGGGAGAAATGGAAACCTGAGCATAGGCAACCCAGGGCCAAAGCTAAATATGTCCTTCAGCATGAGAGATGGGGATTACAGTCTGTTTCAGATGAGTTCAAGGAAGTGAAGTCAACCTCAGGTTTTATTCTGGGAAATTTTCCAGTTTTCAAAGTCCTCTTCCTCAATGTTGTCCGTCTTAGGCCAGGCCGTGGACGTACAGCATCAGGACAGTGGCAGACAATGGAAATCAGAGCTGGTAAAGTGTGGCGTAAACCCAGTGAGTATGGGAAGGTCAATCCCACAGTCTGAGGTCTGGGGCTAGATACTCCTAGGGAATCAGGAAGCGGGGGGAGAAATGGAGAACCAGCTGCTTCCAAATGACCTGGCAAGCTGGAACAATTTTGTTAAGTGTTTTCCTACTTTTATAAAAATGCAAGTCGATTTCTAAATTCCTTGGCTTAGTAAAGCAAAAGTTACTCACATTCTTCGAGGTTAACTTCTTTGCTTCCAGAGAGTATAAGGCAAGTTCGGGATGGTGTGTTGCCCAGCATGCTTTCTTCACCTTTTTCCTCTTGCTCCTTTCAGAACGTCTTCTCCAGTTCCACATGGTTCTCATGGAACTGCCCAGACTGTTTCCACCCTCCTGCCATAGGGTAGGCCCCTGCTGCCTAGATTGCTTCTTTATAGATAGACAAGTAATCCATACGGGGACAATTCTCTGAGATTGGTTGATAGATACAAAGAGTCAGAGCTCCATTTTCTGCTGGAGGTGGTAAGCTGGTAGGATGTGAGTTTGAGTTTGCTGATGGTTGTTCTGCCTGCCATGCAGAGAGAACTCCAGAGGGAATGGAGCCATGTCAAGTCAAAGAATAGAGACAGTGGCTGAATGGCTTTGCTTGAACCCCTTGGGCCAACCCTCTTGAAGAATTAGCTTCAGGATTCCCAGATATTGATCCAATACATTTCATTTTTCCATCTTATTTGGGCTACTTTCAATTTCTTAAATCACTTCCAACAAACCAAGACCAAAAACTACAATTTCAAATGCTGACTGCAGAGAGCGAGCTAGGGCTGAATAAGGACCCAACATTTCTCAAAAGTGGTGCTCCCTGGGGGAACCCATTATATTCAATTGATGTTCTTGATGATGGGATCTGGACCTCAAAATAACAGCAAAAACAGCCTTCTAAGAAGATATAAGCACATCATTTCTGTGTTCCTAGAAAGCAAATTGCCCTTTCAGTCATCATTGTACATCCTAGCCCAGCTTAGTGTCGGTCCCATAAGAATCCTCATGGTTGAATTTCAATGTATATATAATCTATTTTAGAAATACTGCGATCGAAGATAGCTAAATCAAACTTTTCGTGTGTGATGGGTAACATTTCAGCTATGCAGTTGACTTTACTAGTTGAGGATGATGTGTTACTACATCATGGTAACACATCTTAGTTCAGTTCTTTGAAATAATTAATCTAGCTCTACTGCTTAAAAAGATGGGGTTAATAAAATAGTAGACATTGACATACAGAGGGGGTACTTCTTTCTCCATCTGGCTTATTTAACATAAATGGCTCTGTATAACACACAAATACATAATTTTCTTTCAAACATAATGGTAATAGAATAAAAAAGGACCCAGGTAGGAAAATATTTGCCCAAGATGATGTATTTATATATATACATATATGTATATGTGTATATATGAAAGCATCATAAAATGTAAAGCTACTATAAAATGTTTCTTGTTAAATAATTCCCTACAATATTTTCTACTTATAATATTTGACGAGGTAGTGAGAACTCAGAATTTCTAGGACAGTGTTTTGTCATAGTGTGCTAAAATAATTCTATAGACCTTAGGAAGAATATTAGAAGAAGGACTAGACAGATAGAAAGGATGCTAAACCCAATAAAGATTAGACACTAAAATGGTTGCCCAACCTGTGTTTAACTAGATCAAATTATAAATAGTAGCATTTATGACCATCTGGGGAAAGCTAGCTTTGAATTGAAAAAAAAAACTTATTGGCAAAAAAACATTTATCAATGCTGTTTTAAAAGGAATAAAAAACTGTGTTTTAGCCATGTTTTTCTAATTATCGGTCACTAACATAGTCTACTCTTTAAATAAGTGGCCACACAGACTTCTGATTCAATTTATTATTCTGTCAAGTAAACTTCTTGATTCTTAAAAGCATATTGTGGAAATCATTTGAAGTTTTAAAATGCATAAAAATAAGTGCATTAAGAGCTAAGGATAAAGTGGATTTCCCTTTGTAGTTTCTTTTCTATATGATAATACCACCAGAAAAGCTATACAATTAAATAATAATTATTTACATCTGTGGTCCTCTGGATTGCACAAAGTCATTTTACATATATTCATTTTGCATGTCGCATGTAGTTTTGTGCAATTGGGAAGTGTTTCTATATCCCAGATAATAGATAACTAAAACTCACTGAATAATTAGGCTCTGTTTCTTTCCTCTGCTTCACAGGGGAATTACAGTGGGCTTTAAATCAGCAATGATATTATTAATTTTGTATAAAATAGTGAGCTGACTACTGCAGTATATGTAGAAATGAATAAAACCCATTTTCTGCTTTCAGAGCTTACATTCTGGAAGGGGGCACAGGGTAAATACATGGATAGAAAACCACATGAAAACGCAAACTCTTGAGGTTTTGGAGTTGAGCAAAATCTAGTGTTTGAAAAGCTTGTAAAGGGGCGCCTGGGTGGTGCAGTCGGTTAAGAGTCCGACTTCAGCCAGGTCACGGTCTCGCGGTCTGTGAGTTCGAGCCCCGCGTCAGGCTCTGGGCTGATGGCTCAGAGCCTGGAGCCTGTTTCTGATTCTGTGTCTCCCTCTCTCTCTGCCCCTCCCCCGTTCATGCTCTGTCTCTCTCTGTCCCAAAAATAAATAAAAAAAAAATGAAAAGTTTGTAAAAAGATATATTTGAATTAGGTCTTTAAAATAGGTCGTATTGTTTTCTTTAATAATAATAAAAAAGGAAAGTACAAAAGATAAGGCCCTTCTGTCCAAGTACACAGTTTGGTCTCATGAGAACATTCTGGCAAGTGGACAAGGCTGCTTAGTAGGTTGACGACCAGAGACAGAGAACTAACTGCATGGAAATTCTCAAGTCTGCTTCTTGGTTAGCACTCCAGGGGGGACAAGTTGGGCTCTTGGAGAACTGGGACAGCATCCTTTTGGTGTACAGTCTGTTTTCTGTCACTCGATTTTGTATCTGCTTTGAAAGCACATGTAACCATTCTAGATACACAAGTCCTTGTGCTCCAAATCCAGCTCCCATAACAAACTGAGAGACCTCAGAAATACTTGGTCTTTTAGCAGCCCCATGATTAGTTATCTTTGGCATTAGAGATATCCTGTATCCCTCAAGAAAATGTAACATACACACATTGAAAAAGGTACTACTAAGGTTTATACTGATACTTTTTTTTTTCCTGATTGGAGATGATAAAAAAGTTGCTTTGTTCTTCTCTGAAATATTCTCTGCTTTTCAGCTTCAGAAGACGAAAGGGTTCCAGGGAGTGGCTTGCTTGCTGTTTTCACCTGTTAAAAATTGAAATACAGAATCCAGGTCAGTTTCTTTCTTTGATCGGATCACACCCTTTCCCGTATATTGTGACAACTCTCAGTGGTCTCCAGGTTCAACGAGTTAGATGTGGGGCTTTTGAAGACACAGTCATAGATTCACTTCCACCAAAGGCCAGCTGGCCCCTCCCTGCTTCATTGCTGATGTCTGAACCCACAATTTTGTTAGTTCTTTCACAGTTTACACCTGTAAGCAGATGACACTGTGCTAGAAGTCATGGTCCTGTGACTTGATAATAGTGCACTAATCACAAATTCAGGAATAAGATACAGCAAGGTTTGAGTCCCGTGGTTACATGATCATGTAGCCTTGGGTTACATGAAATACTTGGAATTAGTTACACTGTCTGAATCTTAAGAGGTAACAAGGTCAACTGGTTTACGGTCATCTGCACAAACACCTCAAACTCAGGTTTGCAAGACCACAATTATGTCCTCCTACCACGTCAAGTCTAACCCCTCTTCTACTTCCCATATTGACGGCCAAGGACCACGCTCAATCCTGTTACCCAAGTAAGGAATCTAAGACTTTCCCCTTGGCTCCTTTGTTTAATTAATAATAACATTTAAAAAAATAGCATCCGAAAAATATTTCATATACCCCCCATCTCCAGATTCCCTCTTCCTTAGTCCCATCCTTTCTCTTTCTTGTTTTAATTACTGGAACTAACACCTCACTGTGCCCCTATCTCTAGTTTCATGCCCCCTCTCTCATACAGTCCACAAAATTTCCTCTATGTGACCAGAATAACGGTGTCTCCAAGATGCATATCTGATCACATGATCTTCAGGCTCACTATATTGCACATCAAATACTCCCCCTTACCATATGTTTCTGTCTCCTGTCTTTGCAATTCTCCTTGCCATCACTTGAGCTCTTCCCCGTCTCTGGAGAGCCCTCTCCTTCTGGCCACTTGGAAAACTGCTATTCACTATGATTCTTAGCTTAGATGTCCCTCTCATGTGCAAGATCTCCTGCCACTCATTGGGTAAACTAAGGGAGGTTTCTTCAGGGTCTCTTCACACCTTGTATAAATCATCTATTGTAATGATGTCTTTTGTTTCTTCCTAGCACATTCCCCGATCATTACCTCTTGATCACCGTATTTCCCTAGTATTTAGAATAGTTACTGGCACATAGTGGCCACTGGGCAGATATGGATAACGACTAAATTAAAGTATGAGTCCTAAATGTAGTGACCTTTGGTCTAATGAGCACCTGATGGCTTAGCTGTGCACCTGGGTCATAAGAACAATAGATGGTCAATGATCAACAAGGTCAACTCAGAGCTAAAGAGAAAGGAAGGGTGGTGATGAGCTAGAAAGCAATGGGAGGGCTGGGTGCTGAGTGGGAGAAAGGCCAAGGTAAGAACCCTTAGAATCAGGATGGGTGAAGGAGGAGGCTCAAGAAAAATAGTTTGCAGTTGTTTCCCATGGAGTTAGTTCTATTCTGTGTGGTCACTTTCTAATGTTCCCCAGCTCTTCTGTCATGATTGCCAGAAATCATGTATGTCTGTACGTGAAGGGGTATGTGTGTGTGTTGTGTGTGTGTGTGTGTGTGTGTGTGTGTGTGTGTGATTGTATGTGTGAGAGAAAGAGAGGAGACAGGCAGAGAAATACAGAGATGGACATGGAAATAGAAGTGGATGTAGAGACAGAGCCAAATATAGAGACAGAGAGAGAAAGAATGCAAAAATCTTTGAAAATAAGGGGTGTGGCATTTTATGTTGGGTGCATGTGCTCTAGCACCTAGACCACGATTTCACCCTCAGGTATCCAAGCAGCCATGGAAACTATGTGAATTCCTGGTGAAACCTCAGTCACGGCTTTGGAATTAAGGGTCTGCTTCAGTCTTACCTCAGAAATGAAGAATGAAGAAGCTCCTCATGTGAGTGACAGTGGGAACAGAAGACTCATGAGGAATGTCCATTTTGTGTTCTAATAAACACAACCTCTTACCTTGCACCGAATACCTGAATATTTCTACCCGAACCAACAAAGCCATCCTAGAAACATACTCCTTGATGGATTCAGTTACGTCCTCATACATTCCTGCAATGCAAGTAATTCCAGGAGTCTCGTCTCTTATAGAATGTCAGTCCTGTATTTCTACCTCTTCGAGAATCACTGCTTTGGAGAACACACATCATGGTGCGTCACCTCCCCCTTACCTTAACGACTGGCTTTTGAGGATTATTTTTATGGAGCCTCCCAGGTTTTCATTAGCTCACATGACTTGTGGCACTGTATTTGCATGGGGACCCTTGGGGAGCTTTATTACCCATTATATTACGGCACTGCATGGGCCAGGTGGCTCCATCATTAGGCAGAAAGAAGCAATAAGCACTGCACTCTCGGGCACAGCTTGGGCAGTGCCATCAGATCAGAGGGGCGCTGCAAGCTCAGAGATGACACTTAATGGTCCACAAAGTGCAGTGGGTCCATTGACTTCAACTGAGGCTCAGCTCTCCTTCCTTCTTTTAGTGGATAAGAAGAAAACGATGTGTAACCGTGGATCATTTAGATATTCACCAGATGGGTTTACTGAAATTACTTATTCCCAAGCCTCTGTACATATTTCCTCTTCCTAAAAAAAAAATAAAAAAATAAAAAAACATGGTGTTTTTGCTGTTTTAATTAACTAATCTATTTTTAAAAGAAATTCTGTAACCATCATTGCAAAATCATTTTGTTCTGTTCCTATTTCGTGTCCAAAAAAGTTCACAAATTCAATTAAATGTTTTCTGCTGACATTAGTTCTTTGTGCTGCCCTGACTTCCTCTCTCCCTTCTAGACTAGTAAGAGGGCCACCAGGCATACCATGTAGTTAATTCATGGTTATAATTAGAGTTTTCTTCCACCAGGGCACTGACTGAGAAGAGCTATCTTCCATTTAATCAAGCGTCTTGGAAATAAAAATATATCACTCTCTTGTAATGCTCCCAAACCTGATATATTGAGGTGCTCACAAACTTCGATATATGAAGCCATTCAACAATATTTTCTCCTTGTTCTACTATTTCCACCTGGACTTGAAGTGTTTTCTTGATTTAATGTATTTTAATAAATGTTTATATGTTGCTGAGAGACACTCCTAATATCAATGACCACAAGGCTCTAGAGAATCAGGCATTTCTTTAGACAATTCAGTTTTGAAGCTTAATCAACACTTCATAATTACTTACTCAGGGACCTTTATCTTTACCCAATTTTTCTCATCTCACTGCACCTTGGTTATCCATCCCAAATCGGAAAGTCTCAAACCTGCTTATTTTTAATTACTTCCTCATATTTTGGCTCTCCCTGGGCCGAGTACATCTGCATAACCATATTACAAATAGACACAGAAGAAAGATTTCAGTAAATTGAGAGACAAATCATGTTTGTGACTGTGGAGGAAGGTAAATGCTGTCAAGATGTCAATTTCTCACAGATTTGTTGATAAATTTAATATCAATCCAATTAAACTTTTTAACAATGATTTTTTTAAGGACTTGAGAATCTCTAAGTTGACCTGGAAATATCAAATTGGAGCTTGGTAAGAAGACTCACGTCCTTTAAAAAAAGTGATAAGAGGAGGCTTGTTTTTTGTACATCTTAATATGTAACGTAAAGTTAGAAAACCGAAACAGTACTGAGGCAAGAGGGACAGGATAAGAGAAGAGAATAATCATAATTTCATGTGCATTAAATAGTATTTGATAAGTACAGTCACGCAAATAAAAGAAGGTTTAAGTGATGCTGGGAAAATTGGTCGTATTTTTGGAAAAATAAAAATGGACCCTCAACTCTTATTTTACGCTAACATAAAGTATATATGGAATAAAAAGTGTAAAAATATAAAACATAAAAGAATTAGAGGGGAATGTAAGCAAATGGTAAGGAGATTCTTTCTAAGCAAAAGAGGAGTGAATAACTTCACAGTGAAGAAGAGAGAGATGAGACCACAAGGTAATTAAGTTAAAACTTCCAGATGGCTAAATATTTGACACATGAAGTTAAATTTCAGATTGAGGAATTTACTTCAGACAAACTTGACAAAGTATTCATTGTGTCAACACACCATAAGTTAAAATAAGTAAGACACTAATAATCTCATAGAGTAAAAAAAAGGCAAAGTAACGAGATAATTTATAATAAAAATTTTTAATTTACAACAAAATTCTATTTTTCTTGCAACCTACCAATCTAGTGAAAGCAAATAATTAAGATATGTTTGCCTTCAAAATGTGAAAATGTTTACAATGTATGAATCGGCTATAGTGATAAAAGTTCTGTGTTAGTCTCCCATTGCCTCTGTAACAAATTTAGTGTCTTGAAAGCAATAGAAATTTATTCTATTGAAATTCTGGAGAACAGATGTCTCAATCAGTTTCATGAGGTTGAAATCAAAGTGTCAGCTGGGTCACCCTCACCTACTAGCTTCTAGAAGAGAATCCATCCTTGTCTTTCAGCTTCTGCTGGTGGTTGGCAGTCCTTCGTTTGTGGTTGCACCATTTCAATCTCTGCCTTGGGCACGGGCTATCTTCTTCCTTAGAAGTCAAATCTCCCCCCTTCTCTCTGCCTGTGATTATTTTTAGGGATCAGGTGAACAATAGAGGATAATCTTCCCATCTCAAGATCACAACTTAAACACATCTGTAAAGACCATTTTCCATATAAGGTAATATTGACAAATTCAGAGAAGAGAAATGTGGATATCTTTAGCGTAGGGCGTTTTTATTTATTTACTTACTTAATTTTTTTACTGTTTATTTTAGAGAGAGAGAGAGATTGCAGGTGGGGGAGAGACAGAGAGAGGGAGACAGAGGATCTAAAGTGGCTCTGAGTGGTCGACAGAGAGCCCAATGTAGGGCTCAAACTGAGGAACTGCGAGATCATGACCTGAGCCAAAGTTGGAGGCTCAACAAACTGAGCCACTCCAGTGCTCTAAGGTACGGCTTTTTTGATCCTGCCACAGGCTCACTCATTCTTCCAGTGGAAACATAGATTGGGACAAAGTCAGGAAAACAAGGTGGTAATGTGCCTGGCAAATCTGAAGTAACAGCTCCCTATAGTTCTATTACTAAGGAAATAAGAAGTCAATGATGGCAAATTATATTTGTTACAAATTTGTTAAAATTATAAAATGCAGAATCTAAATGTTTAACAATGAATAAAAGTATCTTTAAATAAATAAATTATTAGGTCAATGATTAAGATTATGTTGTGAAAAATATATAATCATGTAGAATTCATGAGAAAATATTAAAGAAAAGGAACAGTGAAATTGATATTTCTATCCCAAGAAATGCACTTTTTATATATTTATTACAGCCATATTTATTTTTGTATTACTAATACATATATGTATGCAAAAATACAGATTTTCCCGAAGGTCTTAATGGAAAGGTAAGCTTTAATAACTTCAGAAGTGTAGTGCTGCCATAAATCCTTTTGAATAACTGATTATTTAAATTTCTTGTATACTTTTTTTGGTTTGCGAATTTTGAATAATACACTCGTTTTTGTTAAGTGTTCATCTTTTTTTCTAGAAATTTATCCATTTCATTTATTTATTTTTTATTTTCTTTAAACGTTTATTTTTGAGACGGAGAGAGACAGAGCATGAATGGGGGAGGGTCAGAGAGAGAGGGAGACACAGAATCTGAAACAGGCTCCAGGCTCTGAGCTGCCAGCACAGAGCCCGACGCAGCGCTCCAACTCACGGACTGTGAGATCATGACCTGAGCTGAAGTCGGACGTTTAACCGACTAAGCCACCCAGGTGCCTCTCCATTTCATTTAAATTGCATCGTTAAACATTTTCATGATGTTCGATTATTTTTTAAGAGCTGTTTAGTTTTAGAACAGTTGTAGATTTACAGAAAAGTTGCCAACTAGCACAGAGAGTTCCCATTGACCATATACCCACATTTAGTAGAAGCATGTTCACTCCGCAGGAGTTGGTTACAGCAGTCCTAAGAAGGAAGACAATGACGTCTTGACTTCCACGTTCTAAAGATACTATCCAGGTGCCAGATAGATAGAAACTATTTTAAAGACAACTTAAACAGCTTGAACAAATATTTCTTCTTACTCCCTTCAGACTAGGAGAAAGGTCCTTGTGGGCGTCTTCAAGTCTTCCTGAAGAGAGAGACAAAAGTTAGTAGTCAACCCTGGCTCTTGGTACACTGTTCCTGTCTTGCCAACCAAGTCCTAGAAGGCGCCCCATGATTAGGGAGCAGTTATTTACTGAACCTCCGCGCTGGCTAGGCTCTGGAGATCCCAAGTGGGCAAAAGGGAGCCTACTCTTTATCTATAGCAAGACAATTTCCATTAGAAAGGGAACCATAGTGGGTGTATAGAAAAAGTAGAGGAAGCGGCAGGATCAAAAGATGAGGGGTGAGAACGAGATGAAAGGCCCAAAAGAATCATCTTCAGAGACATAAAGGGATTGGAAAAAGCTATTCAATATTTTGTTGAGGAGGAATGATGGTTTCTGCCTTGTGGCTTTTATCATTGAATTAGAAGGCAATGGTGTTTGGAAAGAACAAAGTGGGAGCTTTATTGAGCCATATTCAAGTGGGAATATTCAGGTAGGAAATATTCAAGTGGGATAAATAAATGTGAATAATATTGGGGGGGGAGAAAAAGAAAAAAAAAGCCTGGTGGTGTACCCAAATCTGGGGATTTGGAGTAATGGAGAAACCAATAAGCTGAGAAATGACTTTTCTTCTTCGTGATCAATGGATGTTGGATGGAACCTGATAACCTTCCACCATTCAACTTCCACCACTCCAAAAATAGGCAACCAAAGAAATAAGATTCTAGCACTTTCTGCCTGGCCACCAGCCTCCATCTCGAACCCATTCATCTAGTCCCTCTTCGCACTAGTTTTCTACACCTGTTCTCATTTAAAACTCCTTCCAAAATTCTTGGCATCTGACCAATAGCTTGCACCTTTCCTCTCTAGGCCAATTTAAAGGAAGTAAAGAGGTAAAACACTGAGATAAATGATGGAGTCTATCAATTATCCAGATTACATAGGAAATAAATAAGAGTTATTTTGTGAGAGGACTGAAAAAATAAAAGTAGAACGGAATGACAGAAAAGCTACAATGAATGTGAGGAGGCAGAAAATTTAGAGACATAACAGTCTGTGATCAGGAAGGAGAATCTCAACTTTGCCATAACAGAGTGAAAATACTTTTGCATGAGGATAAAAATCCAGGGTGTGGTCATTAGTGTGGGGTGTTGGAGTTGACAAAAGGTTAAGGTTGTTAAAATAGTGTTTTCAAGGGACTCCAAAACTAGAGTATTGGATAATTAACAATGATTCAGATAATTTTAGAAGTCCCCCAGCCCTATGGAAGAATATGCACAGAAACGGTGTAATAATCTTTTAAGAAAAAGAAACTGGTCCACATATGTTCTACGTGAAGGGCAGAGGGGATGTGGGGGGAAGAGACAGAATGAATTAACATCGTGCAAAGAGCATCAGTGTCACACTTTCTGTACATTTAATAACCTCTCCCTTTGCTTCCTATGATCATAGCATTGGCTATATGTTTGACTCTATGTAAAAATATCCCAACCATCTTTGGAAGGCTGATAGTTTTTCTGATTCATTGGTCTAGTAATGAAAATGACTATAAAAGAAGAAGAGACTGGAAAACCCGGAGAAAGCCAGTGAGACATTTTGCTTGTTTGTTCAGAATAGGTGAAATTCTTATAAACTTAATAGGATTTGAATAAAATCTTGCCATTTGCAACAACATGGATGGAACGAGAATGTATTATGCTAAGCGAAGTAAGCCAGTCAGAGAAAGACAAATATCGTATGATTTCACTCATATGTGGAATTTAAGAAATGCAACAGATGAACATAAGGGAAGGGAAGGAAAAATAAGATAAAAACAGAGAAGGAGACAAATCATAAGAGGCACTTAAATTTTTTTTTTTTTTACTGTTTATTCATTTTTGAGAGAGAGGGAGAGACAAAGCATAATGGGGGAGGGGAAGAGAAAGAAAAGGAGACACAGAATCAGAAGTAGGCTCCAGGCTCTGTGCTGTCAGCGCAGAGCCTGATGTGGGGTTTGAACTCATGAACCATGAGATCATGACCTGAGCTGAAGTCGAATCCTTAACCGACTGAGTCACCCAGGTGCCCCTAAAGATATATTTTTAAATTATACCCGGTTATACCCAACATGGACAGCAATGCATTTATGAAAAAGTGGGAAACCCTTCTGACAGTTGAATTTTTCACGGCATTTGCAAAAGAAGGGACTTAAAAATGGCACATGATGTTATGAGGATACATTTTCCATGCTCTTCAAAACCTTATTTGTTGTTGACAGAGAAGGGTATCATGTTGATTTGAGAGGCAGTCCCGACAGTTGATCTGTAACAAATTTTTAGCTCGTCTTCACAGATAGAGAAATAAAAGGCGTAGAAAGGTAAACGGATTTCCGCAAGTGAGAATGCAAAGCCAAGAATCTCTCTTGTCTCATCTTAACTAGGAGAGCAGAAACGTATCCTTCCAATTCCAGAATTAGTCATTGCTGTGGTTTTAGAGGGATGACCTGTCCCTCTCTGTTTTCACTTGTCGTTGATTCCTATGATTACCAAGACCGAGGCCAAATGCAAAAAGACTCTATCGTTGGAGGAGAGTGGAAGAGCGGGATGTGGTGATGGTAGCTGTGTTTCTTTTCACTTTGTTTCTTCCCTTTTCTTTTCTTTTCAAGGGATTCCCGCTACCCCCACTCCCATCCCCGCCCCTGGTCAGTATCCCTAAACTTCCTTCCCATGAAACCTGGATTCTGGTATCTACAATGAAGCATACACATAGGACTATGTTTACAGGGGCATCATTTGCCTATTTCTTTGCCATCTATGTAGTGAAGGAAGGACTCCACAAAATCTCGTGGGTGTGCACAGAAACTCCATTCCTTGATTTGGCAATGCCTGAAACATGCCTGAACAGAACTACAGTGTGGAACTGGAACCTCATGAGGTACCATAGCAACTAATCACAATAGTTTCTGAACAATACATCATGTGAATGAGGAGGTTACTGTGGGTGTCCTTGATGTGTTGGTGGTTGACAAAACCAACTTCAGCTACTCCGACCATGACAGCACTGTGGAGTCTCCCCTCTCCCTAGCTGCCTTACACTTTAATGCTTTTGTGACTCTGTCGTGGTAAACAGGCAATTACTCTGATAGTTATGATTTGCAGTTGTTAGAAACATGTGGATTAAGCCAGCCTGCAATTACACATGAACCCAACCTTTGAAACACTTTGTTGCAATACTGTCTTCTTCGTAGACATCTTTCTTGAGATAGCCTTGGTTATTAAAAGCTGATGGTTCAAGCAACAGAATTGTATTTAGAGAAAACAGAAAAGTATCCAACAGCCCAAAGAGAAAATTAAAAATCACCCACAATTGAACCATGAGAGTGTAATTTAAAAAACTCACCAATGTTAAAGTTCATCTATAAAAGAGACTTATTATTCAACATTTTATCAGGAGCATTTCCCTACTCTCCTATTTAAATAAATAGTATTCATTTAACCATGTTTTATTATCGGGCATTTAGGTTGTTCCTAATTTGTGTATATTATAGATAAGGTTATACCGAAAGGTTTGCCTATGTTTTAGCATATATTTGGCAGATGGTATAGAATTGAAACCTACTGGATCAAAAGATGTATATTTTTCTAAACTTGGAATATAAATTCCTTCCAGAAAGGGAAGGATAAAAGAACTATTTCCTTTTACTCTCACATCGCTGGGTGCTATTGCATTTTACAAGCCTCTGTAGTTTGATGACTAAAAAAATGCTAATTCCATTAATTTACATTTTATTTCTAGTGTTGAGTCTGTCCAGTTTCTTTTCTTTTTTTTTTTTTTTTCCACGTTTATTTATTTTTGGGACAGAGAGAGAGCATGAACGGGGGAGGGGCAGAGAGAGAGGGAGACACAGAATCGGAAACAGGCTCCAGGCTCTGAGCCATCAGCCCAGAGCCTGACGCGGGGCTCGAACTCCCGGACCGTGAGATCGTGACCTGGCTGAAGTCGGACGCTTAACTGACTGCGCCACCCAGGCGCCCCTGTCCAGTTTATTTTCAATTTGCTTGTTTTATTTCATGAATTGTGTCTGTTCTTTGCCCAGTGCGATCAGATTTAGTCTATTTCTTATTATTTTGCACAAATATTTTGGTTTTTATTACTTGTAAATAGCTTCCCCACTTTTCGGCTTTCTGCACAATTTTACTTATGCCTTTATTCCATTTGGAAGCCTATTACTTACATATAACCAAATATATGGGAAATTTTATTTGAAGTTCTCCACTTTTATGATCTCTGTGTGAGATTAGATAAACACTTCCAAAATTTTCTTCTAGGTGTTTTAATATTTAAAATTTCTCATTGAGTTTTATTATCTATCTGGAAAGTGTCCTAATGCTTTCTATTATTGTATATTACTCACATAGCCTCCGCTGAAATGGATTTGCACCTTGGATAACAAAATAAAATGAAGCATGATTTATTTTCTTCATAACAACAAAATTAACTTTTAAAAATTGTAACTCTTATATTGACAGACGAAGTGCTTCAGAAGTATCAAAGACATACCTGAAGAAATGTAGTATGTAAATTAATTAAAAGTGGGTGCAAGGGGATAAGAGATGTTAATAAAAAAATTTACATACAAGAAAAACCTACATCTGTTTTTTTTTTCCCCCTTAAAACTATAATGATATTTAGGCATTGTCTGTTGCCTTGTAGTTTCTCACTTGTTTAAATGTTTATTCTTTTTTCAGGGTACAAGTCCCTTCATGTTAAGAATATGTGCTGCCCACATAGGACAAAAAGGAGCAAATTGCCCTTCATCTGTTTATTAGTTTATTGTAAGAAAGAAATATTTTCCAGGCCTATTGACTTCAGAACCCCTTTCAAAAGTTGCGGTGAGTGTGCTCTCCACATCTAGAGTTTCCTTCTACCAGCTTTCTCAAATGTCCTGTGTCAAAAGAGCAGAAAGCCATTACAAAATATTCTTTATGTCTGGAAGAGTAGAGAGGAGGATGGAATCGTATTTTGGGTTTGATTTACAAAGAATTCAGGGAACCAGCTTACAAACTTTAAAATCCATCCTTGGGGGGCCTAGGTGGCTCAGTCGGTTAAGTGTCTGACTTCAGCTGAGGGCATGATCTCACAGCTGGTGGGTTCGAGCCCCACGTGGGGGCCTGTGCTGACAACTCAAAGCCTGGAGTCTGCTTCGGATTCCGTGACCCCCTCTCCCTTTCTGTCCCTCCCTTGCTCGTGCTCTGTCTCACTCCCCAAAATAAATAAACATGTCTTAAAAATTTAATAAAAAAATTTAAAAAAAATTTAAAAAATCCATCCTTAACAATTTTATTTTAACAAAATAAAATCCAAACTTAACAATGAAAGGTACATACTCAGTGGAGATGATCACTTTCTGGCCCAAGGCAGGGAGTCATCTTTTAAATTCCACCTTGTAAACCTCCCTAAAATATTCACAATAACATTGCAAAAACAAGAAAACAAGTAACACAAATGAATAAAATTATTCACTTCTATATTCTCCTCGGAGCTTAGTACATTGTGTGTTACAACCAGTAAATGTTTTATGTGATTTTGGGTAGGACAAATACGTAATCATTGAACTGTCACTGTATTACTATATTGTATCATGAAACTATAAGCAACCAATTTGAGACATTTGGTTTTGGCTATCAAAGATTGTTTTTGTACATTGTTTTCTTAGGGGTATTTTCCCTACTGTCCCATTTGATAAATGATATTCTATTTCATCATATTCTACTATTAGGCATTTAGGTTGGTTCTAAATTCTATATATTCTAACTAAGGTTAAACTGATTTTTTTTCCTTATCCAGAAATGAATTTGAAACTTTGTAGAACAATATATAAAAATCTTAATTCTTGTTTGCCATTTTTAAATATCTCTGGCTTCTATAAAGAAATGTGTCTTAAATGGAATATGTGACCATTTACATTCATGATGGGGGGTACAGGATGAATATTTTTTTCTTTAATATAAAAGAAGCCTTACATTTCATTGACTAACTCAGATATTTGTGCATTAGAGTTGCACAAATCATCATATTTATTCACTTAGTTATTTAGTGTATTACATCACAAATTGATGTACCATGTTCAAATCAGTTTTGAAGAATGTGTCATATTTAATAATCTCTATTATGCCAATTTGCCATTAGTTTTAGAAGTTTCAACTGATTTCAAGTCTACCTACCCATATCAATATTTTGTCTTTGTGTAATTTGAATGTGTCAAATGAATTTATCCAAGGTTAACTTTTACCTCGACATAGGAATGAAAGGAAATGGCAACCACTATTCAAAATGTCTAAGCACCATAACTGACTTTGTTTTGATGTGAACAGGGTTCAATTATTATCAAGTCTCTGATTAGCCAATATTAGTTATGTCTTTGATAGGACATAAATTAACTATGGACTTTGGGAGATGTTTCCCAGATCTTAATCAAGAATGTATGTACGAAACGTAGCAAGAATTGGCTAGGAAATGCATCATTTGCTTGAAAAGATAAGAAAACAATTTCTTTTAGAAAGTTTTCTATCATTTTGCAGATGAAGAAAGCCAAAGGCTGAGAAGTCAAAATACTGCTATTAGCAAAGTAAAACCATATATAAGCAATATTCTATGCAGAAAGGAATGATCAACTTAGCAGAATAATCTAGAAATACTCTCATTCCTGTTTAACATTCCTATCTTCTGTAATTCTTTCTACACATAAGCACTACAGCTCCTGGAACCCCTCCAAAAGGGTAAGAAAGGGGCCGGCTGACAAGTAGGAGAGGGAGAGACTGCTCGGGGCATCCTGGACTAGACCTTTCTCCTATGCCATCTTTGTTATTCCATCCTTTGCCTCTTGTCTTCCACAGCTTGTTTACTTGACTGGCTCCTTCATTTTGTGGGACTTTGTTTTACTTTTTCCTTTCTCTGTTGCATTTGCCTGGTACAGTGTCTGGTCATGTCATGCTCCCCTGTGGTGTTCCCTGTATGCCAGTGGAATGAATCAAAGGAAGAACAGGCAGAAGGAAGGAAGGAAGGAAGGAAGGAAGGAAGGAAGGAAGAAGGAAGGAAGGAAAGAAAGGAAGGAAATAAGGAAGGAAGGAAGGAAGGAAGGAAGGAAGGAAGGAAGGAAGGAAAGAAAGGAAGGAAAGAAGGAAGGAAGGAAGGAAGGAAGGAAGGAAGGAAGGAAGGAAGGAAAGAAGGAAGGAAGGAAAGGAAAGAAGGAAGGAAGGAAGGAAGGAAGGAAGGAAGGAAGGAAAGAAAGAAAAGAAGGAAGGAAGGAAAGGAAGGAAAGAAGGAGGGAAGGAGGGAAGGAAGGAAGGAAGGAAGGAAGGAAGGAAGGAAGGGAGGAAGGAAGGAAAGAAGGAAGGAAGGAAGGAAGGAAGGAAGGAAGGAAGGGAAAGAAGGAAGGAAGGAAGGAAGGAAGGAAGGAAGGAAAGAAAAGAAGGAAGGAAGGAAGGAAAGGAAGGAAAGAAGGAGGGAAGGAGGGAAGGAAAGAAGGAAGGAAGGAAAGGAAGGAAGGAAGGAAGGAAGGAAAGAAAGGAAAGAAGGAAGGAAGGAAAGGAAGGAAGGAAGGAAGGAAGGAAGGAAAGAAAGGAAGAAAAGAAGGAAGAAAGGAGAGACCAGGCTGGCAGAAATCTCATTTTTTTGCACCTAGCTCATTAAAGTAACCTTTGTTTCCATCACACAAAGAGTAAGAGACAGAATGAAGAAACTAAGTATTCGCCAGTTCTCAGATTCAGTCTTTACACTATCAGTTTCCCATTTTGTTTAGAATTGGGGAATTCCTGGGCATCAGACATAATGATATTCAAAGGAAAGGTTTAAAACTGCATTCTAGAGCAATTCAATCAGCATTATTTCATCCACGGTACTGTAGAGACAGGGAATGATACCACTTTCCCATATAGCTTATACTAGCTTGTCAATTATAAAATAGATTCTATGTTAGTTATTCATACACACAACCGAGAACTTTAAATGGGTATTCGAATGGCAACTCTGAAATCCGACATTGTCAAATGTCATTGTAAAATGACAAGGGGACAACCTTGCACCAATAAGGGATTTGATATCTGTTAGTGAGGTCATCGGTGAACTGAGAAGTGTTCATCTTTTGCCTTTGTTGCCACATTTGAGGACACTTTCCTGGGAAGATTTAAGCTCTCAGAAGTCCTGGACAGAGACTGCTAGAGACACTTTATCCAGAAAGTGGAGCAGGTACACATGCAGCCATAGGAGGTCCACATTTTATTTTATTTTATATTTAAGTAATCTCTATACCCAACATGGGGCTTGAACTCACAACCCCAAGATCAAGAGTTGCATGCTCTACCGACTGAGCCAGCCAGGCGCCCCAGTAGGTCCACTTTTCTTTAATATATATTTTTTTACATTTATTTATTTTTGAGAGACAGAGAGAGACAGAGCACAAGTGGGGGAGGGGCAGAGAGAGAGGGAGGCACAGAACGCAGAGAGGGCTCCAGGCTCTGAGCTGTCAGCACAGAGCCCGATGCGGGGCTCGAACTTACGAACCGCAAAATAGTGACCTGAGCCAAAGTCGGACGCTTAACCGACTGAGCCACCCAGGCGCCCCAGTAGGTCCACGTTTTAAAGGAAACATCTAGGGGCGCCTGGGTGGCTCAGTCGGCCAAGCATCTGGCTCTTGATTTCGGCTCAGGTCATGATCTCACAGTTCATGAGTTCAAGCCCCATGTGGGCCTCTGCACTAACAGTGACACTAACACTGCCGGGCCTGCTTGGGTTTCTCTCTCTCTTCTCTCTGCCCCTCCCCTACTCGCTCTCTCTGTTTTCCTCTCAAAATAAATAATAAATGAAGTTAATTTTTTTTTTTAAAGACAAAATCTGGCCCTCCTGCTCCTTCCCCCCTCCTTTCTCCTTTCAACAACAACACTGCAGAAGAGGACAAACTCTCTGTGGCCCTGTCAGTTAGATCAGGACTTTTTTTTTTTTTTTTTTTTTTAAGTAAAATCCCGATGTGTTCCGATGACAGCATTTGACCACATATTTCCCCAAAGATTAACGTATTACAGCTAAAGTTGACAAACTCATCCACCAGCCGTCTGACGTGCACCATGGAAATGTATTAATTTTAACACGAGCACGTTAGCTGTGTTACCACTTGATGGTTCATGTCCCAAAGCTGCAGTTTGAATACAGTCTTGAAGTGAATGGTGGTGTGTTTTGATAATGAACATAGAACCAACTCTCTCATTGATAAGCTAGGATAAGCTATCTTGTAAAATGACTAGTTTCCATATAAGATTAGGA
Source organism: Felis catus (assembly GCF_018350175.1). Lineage (NCBI taxonomy): Eukaryota > Metazoa > Chordata > Mammalia > Carnivora > Felidae > Felis > Felis catus. Next base: position 19,580,704 of record NC_058372.1, read on the forward strand.
AAAAAGAAAATGGGAAAAGTCAGTCATTACTTTCTCAGTGCGAATGGCACTCTTTCCTTCACTTGCAATCTTTTGGTAATTATGCGCCATTCTTCAGTTTCCTTAATCTTCTAAGAAATGAGAGTCAGGTATCCTCCAGCAGAATCTCTTCTTCCGTTTGCTCACACCATTGAGTGCCCATCACCTCGCTGTTTGAGAAACTTTTCAACAGTTGAAAAAAAGAAAAAAAAAGGTTGTTTTAAGTCCATAATTAAAATGAGATCTGTCACTTAGGTTTTTCTTCCTTGCTGCAAAAACACCCCTCAGACCTGTTACATTTTGGCAATGTTATGTTTTTGCATTCCTCTGCTTTTTCCTTTTTAAACCTCTTTTCCTGAACCGTAATGGGGTGAATCATCAACTCTAGGCTGGTACTTTTTTTTTCTTGTGAGTCGAATCAAAATATTTGACCTTAGGGGCAGGGTGTAAAAGAGCATGGTCAATAAAAAGCGGTTAGATTTTAGGTCAGGAAACGATAGTATCTAGAGGTACTTATGTTACACATAGCTATCATAAATTCTCAATAATAAAGATAGATTCCTCAAACAGGTAAAATGGAATGATCACTGCTAGGAAAAAAAAAAAAAAGTGGGGATTTTTCTGTTTACAAAATAGTTATTTGTGTCATTCTTTTCTATTCCCATTCCCCCTAATGCACACTAAGCGGGGTTTGATTCATAAAACCCCACGTATGTGTGCTACCATATTGGCTACATATCCACAGATATCCCTCCAGACATGGCAGACCGGAGTTTGGTTCAAACTGCTTGTCCGGGAAAACTGTGTCGCAGGAACTCCTCGAGGAAACTTTAAAATATCTCTATACACCCTACTGTTAATAATTTTTTTAATGTTTATTTATTATTTTTGAGACAGAGAGAGAGCATGAACAGGGGAGGGGCAGAGAGAGAGGGAGACACAGAATCTGAAACGGTCTCCAGGCTCTGATCTGTCAGCACAGAGCCCGACGCGGGGCTCGAACTCACAGACCGTGAGATCATGACCTGAGCCGAAGTCGGATGCTTAACCGACTGAGCCACCCAGGCGCCCCAGTAATTTTTAAATAAGCAGCAAGCAAACCATTTTCATAGCCACTTTCCACTAAGTAGACATTTTCTCCTCCAACGTATACCACCTCATTTGTACAGTCACCCTCTGAAATTTTTCTCCCCATTTTGGGGGTAAGGATTTCAGATTCTCCACCATAAGTGATTCTGTGGAAGGACTGAGCCTGGAACCTGGTCATTTGGCTCCTAGCCCAGGGCATGTTCCATTCGACCACAATTGCTTCATGTTATTGAACACCTGGGACTTAAAAAAAAAAAAAAAATCTTAGTACAGTAAAACCTTGGTTTGTGAACAGAATTCATTCCAGAAACACTTGTATAGCAAAGCACTTGTATAGCAAAGCAAATTTCCCCATAAGAAATATTGGAAACTCACATGATTCATTCCATAATCCAGAAATATTCGTATAGAAGTGGTTGCAACACTGTAATATAATACAAAATAATAAAGAAGATACAAAACAAAGAAAAATAAACAGATTAACTCGCACTTACCTTTGAAAACCTTTGTGGCTGGTGTGAGGGAGACAAGAGAGAGGAGGGTTATTGTGTAGGACAACTTTCACTGTCACTAACAGAATCACTGCTGTCTATTGGCTCAATGGAATCTTTTTCTGCATGGGGGCCATTGTATATGCTCGCACGGATGTTGACTACAGTACAGTATTAATAAACTCTTGTCATAGACTGTATTCAATGTAACTAGCAATAAGGCAGCAGAGGAAAGCATCTCTATCTGCAGGCAGCCTGACCTAGAATGAAGCAAAGCATTCCTAAGCTACCTCTTGTATGAAAAAGCAAAGGACTGTCCATAGGTGCTTTGAAGTGACAAAAAATACACTAGGGCCAGTTGTGGGCACCTTCCAACATTCTTCAAAATCACTGATTTCTGCCAAACACCCCAGCATGAGACAGAGCATCCAAGCATGGGGGCACAATCACCCACAATCCCACAACGAGACAGAGAGAGAGAGAGAGAGAGAAAGGGAAAGAGAGAACCATTGTCTCAGTCGTGATCATGTGACATTCAGCATCACGTACTACTCGTATTACAAGACAGCACTTGTTTACCAAGTTAAAATTTGTTAGAAATATTTGTTCATCTTGTGGAACACTCTCAGAACAAGTTACTCGACATCAAAGGCCTTTAATGTAATTACATCAGAGGTAGATCAAGAAATGGCTACAACTGTCTCTTCAACATTGTTCAGTGTGGTTATTTGTCATCACCCTGGGGCTTATGGACCAACTTTATTCCACTTCTGAATTCAAACCAGTAACTGTTTACACTGATGGAGACAGTTGTCCCTCCCATACACAGTGTTTTGAACTTGCACTCTTCCTGAGTCATCTTCTCTGAGCTCCTGATAACCTGTCCTGGCTGGGGAAATCATATTTTCCAAATGTTTTAACCCAAAAGAATACTATTTACAAGGCAACAAACATATCAATAAGTAGATAGAGGATACATAGATAAAAGCAGAATCTGACTTCCAAAAATACGTAAGTGCATCCACCAAAGCACTGAGACACAAATAAATAAATAAATAAATACAAATTATAGGTTTTGAAAGGTGACACTAAGTGCGAGTTCAGAGCAACTAATTAATGATTAATAAATAGGCAGGTTAAATTTTCTCCCCATTTGCAAACACTTGAACAATATTTCTAGGGAATCACATTTATTTTTAGCAGAAACTTTTTCAGACTACATGAGAAGCATAAACTAGAGCAGTCATTCTCCCTTGGGGGCAATTTTTCTCCCCTGGGGACATCACTTGACATGATCTGGAGACAATTCTGATCGTCTCCAGGGAGGGGATGGGATGCTACTGGCATCCATCCAGTAGAGGCCAAGGATACTGCTAAGCATCCTATGATTCACAAGAAACTCTAACATGATAAGGAATTTTCCAGCAGAACGTATCAATAGGGCCGAGGTTGAGAGATCCTGTACCAAAGAAGGCATCTGGAATGTCAGACGCATATAAAGGAAAGGAGAGTCAAAAGAAAGCATGCAGGAACCGTGTGATACCGAAACACTAAGGATGTGCGAGAGTGAGAAGAGTTGGTGGTGAAAATGGAAAGACCAAGGATGTGATGAAACATTGGTGTCACGTCAATTTGGTTCCAGTTTCCCAGGTAACTCATGCCATGAAATACTGCCTTTGCGGGACATGGTCACCCAATGGCCTTCCTTAGCTCCACTCTATCACCGCGGTGAGCTCTGCCTACTCTTTCCCCTTTCACATTTCTTACTCTTCTGACAGTCAGAAGCTACTAGAGAACACGTAGCATCTCAAAAGGCTGTCATGAAAGCCCCAACCTTTGGAATGTTCTTCCATACTCCGTGATGTCTGAAGAAATAGGAATCTTCAGGCCTTTCCTACTTGCTCCTTTACATCTCCTTCCCATAGTGCATCCTTGGTTTTGTCTCCCTCGTTCTCCACTGGCAATTAGCTTTGTTTTTCCTCTGAAATCACCTAAGCACAGAAGGAATGCATTTGTACTCTATGCTTTGTGATTTCCTCTTCCCAAACCATCCATCGGCTCTCTCTTTTGTTGGTGTCCATGTATTTAAGAGAAAGCAGGACAATTATCGTGTGTCTCCATTATTCTATTTTTAAGACACTAGTCTTTTACTCCGTTATAATCATCATCTATCTGCTCTCGCAGTTGGTTTCCCTAACACACTTTTCCCTTCGGAAGAATCTGTCTTAGTTTAATGTAGTCACCTCACACTGTTTTACTCAAGTGAGCCGGTGTGATTCTGTTTTCTTTGAACCGTACACCTTGGCCCAATAAACACTGGCCAAGCCCTGTTTGAACACCCTTCTCAGCCACAAAATGGGTTCTGAAGATCCAGAGGTTACCTAGAAGAGTGCCAGTGTGTAATTCTTGAGGAAGTGTCCAATTTCTTTGGTTTCAAGTTTAGAAAAACAGCGATTTGTCATGTTTCATATTTCCAAATCGATAGGCCTAACTCATGTGGTTTGCGTCTGAGCTGCACCGTAAAAAGGAAGTAAAATGTCAAGTTGTTGATTTCTGCAAGATCTCCTTATCTCCAAATAAGACTGAGTTTGCTTAATCAGATCTGCGTTCAATAACATCAGTGGAATTCTTTTGCTCGGCACTACTCTCTGACCGAAAATGACAAATTCCGGTAAAGGAAGAGTTAAACGTTTTGACAATTGTGTCAAAACAGAATAAAAGGCAGGAGTTAACTGGAACAGCAGCTCTCTATTCGTGTGAAATAAAGAATCTATTCTCCTGGTTTCATCTCACCCACCACCTTCTTTTCAAGGCTGTTTCATTATAGATGAAAGGCGAAGATAGGAAGCTCCAAAAAGACACTAGGAAAAAAAAAATCTCCTTCCTGATCATAAGCTTTCACTTAGTGACAAGCAGAAACCCTTTCTGCTGATGTCAGCAGAGCAACATTGGACTCCGTGCTCTCTGTTGAGATAACTGATCAAAGTCTTCTCTGGAAAAGTAAGTAGAACAGCCGAAGCTTTTTGTTTTACCTTGGAGACTTTCAGGTTGATTTCGAAGGCTGAAAGTCATACTTCTTAGAGCTTTGGAAATTTTTGTGTGAGTGTGTGTGCGTGTGTGTGTGTGTGTGTGTGTGTGTGTGTGTTTTAATTAGCTATCAGAATAACACAGAGCAAATCACTAATATTTATTAGGTGTCCAAAAGGACGTATTGCTGACACTGTACTCCAGGCAGTTTTTTTTCTTTCTTTCTTTTTTTTTTTTTTTCCACACAAAATGACATAAAACAGCCGGTGCTCATTCAGCACACCCACTGAATTCAGAGTGAAGTTAGTTTGGGGAACACTTCTCGTAAACATGTTTATTATTTATATGGTTTACATAAAGTGATTTCTCTGCCTTAGAACTTCTTGGACACATGTTTATGACACTCGCTTGGCAATTAATCATCTACTCCCTTAGGATATCTTCGTAATTGCTACCTTGGACCTTTATTTAAATTTTCTGTTAGTTGCTATTTTTTTTCTCAGTTGTAAGTTCTTGTAACTTGACTCTTGAAGTAAACTGGAACATCTTTTATATATTTCTTACACATTTTTTTTTGGCAACCAGTGGAATATAAGGTCTATGAGGGAGGGAGTTGTGTTTTGTTCAGACTACCAGGATGTCTAAAGAATGTCTGACAGGTCCTAGGACACACACATACTATTCAATAAATTAAATAAAATTAATAATCTTCTATAGAACTTCTTCTCATCGTACTTAAATCTGTGTCAAAACCACAGTAAAGTCTGTATGATCAATAAATCATTGTTGATTCAACATGTAGACGTGACTATATATTATGTGTTATTATTTATTGAGCATTAGTATGTACAGGCATGTTCCCATTTAATCCTAAAAACCAACCTGTAGGATAGGGTTTATTTTCCAACTGTATAGGTGGGAAAGCTAATGCACAACTTAGTAGGTAAGTTGCCCTAACTCAAGTATACAGCCTAGAATCAAACACAGGTAAGTCTGATTCCAGAATGGTGAACAGACTCGGCTAGGAGATTCTAAGTCTTATATTTTAAATAATGCTAAATAGTGAGTTCTGCTCTTTCTTTGTGAGTTAAACTTTTATTAAAATTTTTCATACTCAGTTATAGTGCTTTGCACTATCAAAACATTTTAAAAATCAGGATTAGTTACATTCCTGCATTATCCCTGTTATGTAACTATTTTGATTTCTATTTGGTGGATACTGACACTAAAATAAAAAGAGAACAAACACTGTCCCCGAAGACAATAGACTGAAATAATTTTGAAATTCTACTCCTTAACCTTGTTCTCAGAGTGGCTGAGACCTGCCTCAAAATACATGAGAAATATTTTTTTTAAAACAACGTTTTATTTATTTTTGGGGGGACAGAGAGAGACAGAACATGAACGGGGGAGGGGCAGAGAGAGAGGGAGACACAGAATCGGAAACAGGCTCCAGGCTCTGAGCTGTCAGCCCAGAGCCCGACGTGGGGCTCGAACTCGCGGACCGTGAGATCGTGACCTGGCTGAAGTCGGACGCTTAACCGACTGCGCCACCCAGGCGCCCCGACATGAGAAATATTAAAACTCACATAGTCACTGGTTTGTACTAAAACCAGAGATCCTCATCTGGAGTTCAGTGAAATACCACCACCAACAAAAATAGCAATAATTGCCATGTTTGAATGCTTGCAAGGTGGCAAGTAATATTCCACATTTTTTACACACCGGATTTTTTAAAAATGTTGTGTTGTTTTTTTTGTTTATGTATTTTTGAAGGAGAGAGAGACAGAGCATGAGTGGGGAGGGCAGAGAGAGAGGGAGACACAGAATCCAAAGCAGGTTCCAGGCTCTGAGCTATCAGCACAGAGCCCAACACAGGGCTCGAACCCACAAACCATGAGATCATGACCTGAGCTGCAGTCGGAGGCTCAACCGACTGAGCCACCCAGGCGCCCCTTTACACACCTGATTTTATTTAACCTTTGTGCTACCTATATGAGAAAGACTCTCCCCGCCCCATATCATAAATAAAGATCTGACTTAGAAAAGTTGAAGTCACAGAGCTAGTTTTTGAGAAAGACAGGATTTAAACTGACACTGGTATGAATTTTTTTAGCTTATTTTTAAATTTTAATTTATTTTTGAAAGAGTGAGAGAGACACACAGAGAGAGAGAGAGAGAGAGAGAGAGAATGAGAGAGACAGAGTATGAGCAGGGGAGGGGCAGAGAGAGAGGGAGACACTGAATCCAAAGCAGGCTCCAGGTTCTGAGCTGTCAGGACAGAGCCTGATGTGGGGCTTGAACTCACAAACCGTGAGATCATGACCTAACTTGAAGTTGGACGCTTAACCCACTGAGCCACCCAGGCACCCCAACATTGGTCTGAATTTAATATGGGCATGCTTACTTACCACGGTATACCTCCTCCCTGGGGAACTCACTTTGCAGGACAAATCCTAAGTCATGAGGCAGCTGCCCAAATGTAGAAGGAAGCAAGCATGGGCCAACAAGTTACTATCACTCATAGTGTTTATTAAGCAATATACAAGCATATAATCCTGCACGAAAGAATACTGGTTGATCAATCTACCGTGAAAAATAAAAGAATAAATAGAAGCATAGTTCCAGGCCATATGCATGAAAGGATTTCAAAGAAAGGAAGGGCTTCTGTGACCTGGAATAATCAAAGACAACATCACAGGCAAAGTGGTCTTGGGTTCACTCAGTCTCTGAAGTTACTGAGTCTCTACCACATTCCAGGCTATGTCCCCACCAGAGATACAACAGTGAGTAAATCGGAGTGGGCCCTTAGAGGAAGGATAGGTTCTGGATATAGTCAGAGGGGGATGGGTAGAGAATTCACAGAGAAGACGTCAGGAAAGGAAGACTAGTCACTGGGTTAAGAATGACGTATTCTGGGATTGTGAGGAGTCAGGCTGATCTGAAGGGCTCTTGTGGGGAAGGATGGAAAATCTGACTGGAGAGGCAACAATACTTATCTTACCATCTTGAAAATGACACAGAGGGTTTTGAGGGGATTGGCAACTGATGGCCTGTAAGATGTGTTTTGGGGGAAGAATTTTCTCGTGACATCAAACAGCAGCAGCACCAGAAACAGAGCCATTTGTTATGAGGTGTATCCTAATGTGAGGTGATGAGTGGGGACAAAAGGAAGGGATAGATGTTAATTGGGAAAAAATAAGATGTCCAAAGGGAAACTCTACCCATGTATCTGAAGTAATGAAGTACTTCAATATCTAGTTTATCCCAGAAATGAGGACAGGGCCAGCAATGTTTCTAAGCCAACAGGCAGCCTAGAAACATTCTGGAGAGCAGAGTAGCAAGGCCATGTGGTGAAATATGCCTACCTTGGCCCAATGGGCAGAGGGTCTAACCCAGACAGGAGACAACTGGCTATGGTGACTTTATTTCCAGAATGAAAGGAGATTTTGTCTTTTTACTTTTAATACATTTACACAAAGACCCATGGAAAGGTGAAAAACTAAATCACATTTAGTTAAATGTTTGTTAATGGTCTGTGCTATTATTAATATAATACTTTAATTTGGTTTGTTCTAGAAATTATGTGATACATGGAAAGCGTATGTTTGGTATCTTAATAAACTTTTGGCAAATCTTTTCATTGGTTTCTTACTTTTGTGAAAATATGCTACTCCTTCAAAAATCCTGGCCTATATCTCATATTTATATGTAATCACATGATTTCAAAGAGACAATTCAAAACGCTAATGAAATGGCTTCAAAACAATCAAGATTATTTATAACTATTGAAACAAATTTTTGAGTTATATTTTGAAATCAAGAGAGAGGATTTTAATTTTTTAAGTGTATTTATTTATTTTGAGAAAGAGAGAGAGTGAGCAAAAAGGAAGGGGCAGAGAGAAAGGGAGAGAGAGAATCCCAAGCTCCCTTGACAGTGAGGAGTCCGATTCAGGGTTCAATTTCACAAACACTGAGATCATGACCTGAGCAGAAATCACGAGTCAGACACTTAACCTACTGAGCCACCCAGGCGCCCCAAGAGAGATCATTTTAAAAGGAAGTTGTATATAGGTTTGTTGTGCATATAAGATTGATTACTTTATAAAATTTAAAACAAAATGATGACTTTATTTTTTTTAATTTTTTAACAAAATGATGACTTCAGAAAATGCATCGGACACTCAAAAATCAACTAAAATGGATTCAAGACTTAAACATAGGCCTGAAACTATAAAACTCTTAGAAGAAAACATAAAGGAAAAGCTTCATGACATTGGCCTTCGCAATGATTTTTTGCTATAACATCAAAAGTGCAGGGAAATAAGCAGAGATAGACAACTGGGACTTATCAAACTAAAAAGCCTCTGCACAGCAAAGAAAATAATCAACAGAGTGAGGAGTGAATAGGAGAAAATATTAGCAATTCATATATCTGAAAAGGGGTTACAATATCCTATGTATATTTGCATAGTATTTGTTTTTTTTTATATATTGAATTAGATTTATATACATATTTATTTATGTGTATATATTTATATATTATATCATATGTAATTGTATATTTATATATTACTTATATTTAGGTGTATATATATACATATATCATCCAAAATATATTTAAAAAATCTTACATATCATAGCAAAAAAACCACAAATACTTGATTAAAAAGTTGCATATCGTGTCTGGTTAAGTCTTTATGGACTAGTTGTACTGTTAAAGACCAGACATTTTATTAGAGACTACCACTGACAAAACTATTTTTAAAATTTTCTTATTGGAAATTTGGATGTTAAATAAATGTGTCGTAGCTCAAAAATGACTATCATTTATTTAGTTAGGAATGTATCATGACCACAAATCAAATGTACTTAAAAGAAATCATCAGCTTCTTAAAACATACAGAGTAAATACAGAGTAAAGGAAGTTACAGAAAAAAAAATAAGAGTAAAAAAATAAAAAAATAGTACACCCTTGGGCAGTGGAAAACCTAAATAGTAAGATCATTTAATTGACTTCTGGGTAAATCTCATTGATCAAGTTAGATTATTGCCCTTTGTCATTTTTTTTTTAATGTTTATTTTTGAGAGAGAGAGAGAGAGAGAGAGAGAGAGAGAGAGAGAGAGAGCAGGGGAGGGGCAGAGAGAGAGGTAGACACAGAATCTGAAGCAGGTTCCAGGCTCTGAGCTGTGGGAGCCTGAGCCATGAGATCATGACCTGGGCTAAAGGCGAATGATTAACCGACTAAGCCACCCAGGCTCCCTATCCCTTTGTCATTTTTGACAATTCTTTCTTTTAATTTTTTAAAGTTTATTTATTTATTTTGAGAGAGAGAGAGAGCAAGCGAGCACGAGTAGGGTAGGGGCAGAGAGAATTCCAAGCCGGGTCTGTGCTGTCAGTGCAGAGCCTGAGGCAGGTCTAGAACCCACAAACTGTGAGATCATGACCTAAGCCGAGATCAAGAGTCAGATGCTTAAGGAACTGAGCCACCCAGGTGGCTAAGAAACATTCTTAGGTATACCAACTAAAACCTTTTAATGTAGCATCAATGTTCTAGATTTATGGCAAGAGTATTTTTCTGTCTACTTTAAACAATGCTATCTAAAATTGAGAATTTCACTGGATTTTAAAGTTGAAAATAGCCTTTTGCTTAAACAAAAACACTAGGTTTTTTTTTGTTTTGTTTTTGTTTTCTCTTACTGTATCTTATTTTGCTTATGTTCCTCTGGTTTATAGTATTGTGTGGCATATGTTTTATGCAATCATTTGCGTACACAATAGATAATATTTTAATTTCTAAGTGCCTCATCTGAATTGAGAAAGAAAAGTCACTGTCTTCTCAGCTTTAGCGTTCACTCTCAGATCATGCTAGCAAGAAATTCCTTACGCAGAAAGTAAACCCACTGTGCTAGAGTTTAACAAATATTCTAAACTAGATAATGCAAACAGGCTGGGGTTTAACACTAGTCCACATCAATCTAAGGTAATTGTTTTAAATGCTGTAAATATTCATTTGATACCTCTACCATAGAATAAACAATTACTTACCACTCTCATATACTTCTGAGGTTTCCAGAATACCATAAGGATTTATTTACTTCCTGTAAAACAACAGGGGTCCTTAATCCTGTCAACAGATTAAGGAACTGTTTTCTCTTTGAGAGGAGAGTGTGGAAAGCCCCCAGTGACGGTGCTGGCGTTGTTTGTGAAATGCTGCCATCTATGGGAGAGCATTGGGCATTGCCTGTAGGGCCAATGCGGGGGAAACCACAGGGCGGGACAATGGCTCTTGTAGGTGGTTAGGTCAGTAAATGAAGCAGTTCTTGGTCAATAAACAGGAATACAAATTATAGCATTGGCTACAAAATACATTTTAGAAACTCCAAGCTGGCACCACTCACTACCACAGCCAATCCTTGGGGAGGGTAGGGGGCTGAGTTATTTGACATTTAAACTTGCTGGGGCTTTCCTCCAATTCTGTCTCTCCATTTTCTTCCCCAAACACGTGCATGTAAAGGCTTGCAGTGTCATTAGAAGTGTACCGCCTTCCACGCACTTGCGAACAGATATGTCAATTAGGTTAATTAAACAAACAAACAAAAAAACCCGCTCAATCTGAATCATAACATAAGCCAAGTTTACAACGGTCTCCTGTCCTTCCTGTGTGTAATTGAGGCCTGTGAGACGATGTGACATATTTGCATTCAAACCACTGCAAAGAAAGACTGATTTGACAGTTTCTCCCTCTGCTCATGCGTTGAAGGTTTATACACTAATAGCATAAAATACATTTTACTGTTTGAAAGGTCTGTGAAGCACTTTCAACAATAATGTCATTTCATACTCGCTTCAGCCCTAGGAAGCCGATATTGGTATTATTGTCCCTGGTTCCCAAAAAGGTGAATAGAAAGTTAGAAAGGTTGAGTCATTTTGCTTCTGTTTTACAGATAAGTAAGCAATAGATCCAGGATTTGAATGCAGTCTGTCCTTCCTAGGCCTTCCTTGTGGTCAAGGAATGATGATTTAAAACTTGTTCTTGTTTTCTGCTTTCATTTTACATCTATGTGGCCTTGGGCAAATCATCTAACTTCCCTTTGTCTCAGTTTTCCCATTTTTATGGCAAAAAGTTTAGGGTATATATTTCTATGTTCCTATTCGGCTCTAAATCATCTAATTCATCTTCCTTGTTGAAGACAACAAAATTAAAGAGTCACAGATTGTCATATGGACAGAACTCTGAAGGTTCTTTCATTTAATTCTCTCATAAACATAAAGAAGCTAAGCTTGTGGGGAAGGAAAATCAAATAGCTAAGAGGCACTATCCTTGGAAGAATTAATTTCCTATGCACCAATACCTTTAAGGGGCTCAATTGCAGTTTGCTCCAGACCCTCTGGCTCTCACTTGGCCAGCTAAGGGGAAAAAAAAATAGAGAAAAAGAAAGATCCTTGAGTGCCTTCGATAGGCAAAATCGTAATATGGTAGTGGTTACTCATCTGATATAGACTAGGAAGGAACAAGGCATCTCTAGAATTATGACACATCCTGACTTGTGGACTTGATAAAGCTTGGAGTCCAGGAAGCTGGACCTAAAATGGAATTACAAGTTTGCCAATGAGATAACAAGCAGGCATTCTTCCAAACTACTACCTTGATAGTGAGGAGAATATTACTTTTTCACTATTATTTGCACATCTTTGGATGCCCCCAACATAGCTTAGTATAATGATTTTGTTGTCAGTAGAGCTTGGAAAGTAGTTTTCAAGTGAATGAGATACTATTCCATTTCTGTCTCAGAGTGGAATACTGTGAAGGACACTGCTTCAAACCTAGTAAGAAGAAAAAGCTGGATGATTTACAATATCATAACTTTTCTTGAATTCATTAAAGAGTTGATTCCTCAAGGCAATGAGGAAACCAAATCCATAGATGAGTAGAACCATTCAAGGAAAGACAGGACATACAAACTATCTCACCTTAGTTGGGACAGGAGAGAAAGGGGTGACCACCATAGAGGTGGAAGTGAGTACAAAAGAAATAAGCAAAAATTTTAATGAATCCATAAAGACCAAGAGTGGACTAGTATGTTAGTTTAGTTTGAAATAGGTCAGAGCCTAGGAACAAGGGAAGTTTGCATTGTGCTTACTTGCAAAATAGTCTTCACAGGCCCCTGCCAGATGTTCAGGAGAAAAGTGACGGTTGGGTAAGAGGCCAGAGAAATCTTTCAGAATCACAGGGGATGCAGGTGATGAGTGTCGGTGGGGGTACAGACAAAAGCCTTGCCCACCTCTCTGGGCCTCTCTTACAAAGTGGATACCTTAGGTTCTGAAGGAGGAGAAGAAAATGTATTCAGAATGGGGGAGTGGAAGGAAACTCTCAGGACACAGAAATAAAAGCTCATTGCTATTAGGAAAAGGGTTGAGGGTGCCTGGGTGGCTCAGTCGGCTAAGCGTCAGACTCCTGGTTTCAGCTCAAGTCATGATCTCATGATTTTGTGGGTTTGAGTCCCACATTGGGCTCTGTGCTGACAGTGCAGAGCCTGCTTGGGATTCCCTCTCTCTGCCCCTCCCCTACTCACACTGTCTGTAACTCTCTCAAAATAAATAAATATTTTTTTTAATTAAAAAAAAAAACAGAAAGAAAAAGGGTTGAAACCTACATCTTCAAGAAGAAGAGATAGAAAACAGTTTTAGGCCTAGGATCCTACACTGATACTAAATGAAGGCCTGATATTGCTAGGGGTGGGGCAGGAAATCTCACCCAAGATCATCAAGAACTGTGAAGGGTCTGAGATTTTACCCTACTTACAAGCTAACGAGTGAGCTTGACACAATTTCATAGATGCTGGCAAAATAGCATGAGCATGGGGCTCCTGGGGCATAGCCAAAAACAGTTTAACACTCACAGAAATTGTGTTCTCAGCATATTATCATTTCCTTATCCAGATCCCTGAGCCCTCTTTCCCATAGGGTGACATCATGAGGGTTAGATGATGCCTGTACAAGTAGTGAGTTGCCTTACGGAAGAGGAACTCCAATGTAGGATATTTCGATCCTTTATAATGGATGGCAAACAGACTGGCCTGACTTTTGCCCCAGAAGGAGATTTTATCTTTATTTTAATGAATAGCAAACAAATCTACCCTCTGCTCCAGAGACATTATCTTTTTCTTACAAGATTGCTCACTATACAAAATTGTTGGAAAGATCTTTCAGGAAAAAAAGGCAGTCAGTGTCTCTGCTGGTATATTGTTGAGAAGCACAAGAGACTGATGGAGAATTGTCTCCTAAAACCAGTCACAGATATAAAGCAGAGTTTATTGCCATGGGGAGAAGAGACAGGAACACTAAACATGTCATATCCAGGAAGCCTGGACACATACGGAGTTCCTACTTAAGATTAATGCTAGACTGGAACAACAAAGAACCAAGCCAAGCAATGAGTACCCAGCACAATACGCTACTACTGAGAAAGTGGCAAGGACATGGAGAGAGGTTTTACTCTGGGGCACAGGTGTGTAGGGATGGCCAAAAGCTGATATGGGGAAATCAGCTTGGGAAAAACTGGGGATCACACTGGGAAAAACTTTGGGGATCACAGACTCCCTTCTAAGCAGCTGAAGGAATTTACAGCCTATAGTGCATTGAAAGTAACCATCGCAAAAATAAGCCCAGCCCAGATTAGCTCAATCCCACACACTACCTCAGAAAGGAAAATGTGGAACGATTATTAGGCTTACTTTTCTCTTGTAACAGTATTCTATATGTGCTATCTGACATTCAATAGAAAAAGTTATGAAATACACAAAAGATCCAGAAAAATCAACCCATTTTCAAGAGATAAGCCAACCAACATAACAAGAAGCAGAGATGACTCAGATATTGGAACTAACCAAAAGAAGTTTTAAAGCAATTATCATTAAACATTAAAGGATCTAGTGGGAATGGTAGACAATGAATGAACAATGGGAAATTTCAGCAGCCAAAAATAGTAACATTGAAACGATTTAAATTAAAAAAAAACCCAACAAACTAAAAAGACATAGCAGAGATAAAAAAGTAAATCCACGGCAGAATCATGAGTAGAACAGATACAGGTGCAGAAAGACTCAGTGAGTTTGGAGTTATGTCAACAGATTATTCAAGCTGAAACACAAAGAGCTTCAAAAAGTATTTAAAAAAAAAAAAGGATAACAGGGGCACCTGAGTAGCTCAGTTGGTTAAGTGTCTGACTTCAGCTCAGGTCATGATCTCACAGTCTGTGAGTTCGAGCTCCGTGTCAGGCTCTGTGCTGAGAGCTCAGAGCCTGGAGCCTGCTTTGGATTCTGTGTCTCCCTCTCTCTCTGGCCCTTCTCTGCTCATGCTCTGTCTCCCTCTGCCTCAAAAGTAAATTTAAAAAATTAAAAAATTAAAAAAAAAGAAAAAGCATCTAGGATATTCAGCAAAACATCAAATGATGTATATATGAAATTGGAGTCCTATGAGAAGAGAGACCTAACAAGGCAGAAAAAATATTTGAAGAAATAATAGTTGAGAATGTTGTAAAAGTAATGGAAACATCAAATCACATATAAAGGAAACTTGGAAGACCTCAAACTGAGCAAAAACAAAACAAGACACATCACAGTCCAAGTGAAATATGTGAAGAAAAAAATCTTGAAGGCAGGCAAGAGAAAAAAGAAATACTACACGTAAGAGAATAAAGATAAGAATTGCAACACACAATTCTTCACAAATAACGCCAGCCAGGAAGGTAATGTAGTGATAATTTGAAAAGACTAAGAGAAAAAAAAAAAAAAAAAGAACGGTATTGATGGAAATCTATAGAAGCTAGCTTTCAAGAAGGGAAGTGGGGGGCCATTGGTGGCTCAGTCGATTAAGCCTTTGGCTCTTGATTTCAGCTCAGAGCATGATCTCAGGGTTCATGAGATCAACTCATCCTCTGTCTCTGGACTCACAGTGCAGAGGCTGGTTGGGATTCATTCTCTCCCTCTCTCTGCCCCTCCCCCACTCGCACACATGCTCTCTCTCTCTGACTCAAAAGTAAATAAACATTAAAAAAAAGAATAAAGGTGGATAAAGACTTTTGCAGACAAGGCTGAGAGAATTCATTGTTTTCAGACCTGCTTGTCAAGTAATATTAAAGCAAAGCTCTTCGGGTGACCTGCATGTATCAGACGGAAACTTGAACCTCATAAAGAAACAAAGATCACTGGAAATGTCAAAAAATAAAGGTTCAATGAGCACTTTAATGTTATAGTGTAGGTAATTGGCAATGGGATATGACAAGTTTTATAAAAATTATGCTGTATTTATAAATTTATATTTAAATACATTGATAAATGAGATGATAACAATAACCACATTATTACCAGGCCACCTGGGTGGCTCAGTCTGTTAAGCGTCTGACTTTGGCTCAGGTCATGATCTCATGGTTCATGAGCTTGAGCCTCGCATCGGGCTCTGTGCTGACAGCTCAGAGCTTGGAGCCTGCTTTGGATTCTGTGTCTCCCTCTCTCTGCTCTTTCCCCACTCGTGCTCTCTCTCTCTCCTTCAAAAATAAATAAACATTAAAAAAATTTAAATAATCACATTATCACCTTATAAGTAAAAATTATAATAATCATGAAAATAGTAAAAAAAAATGTGAAGTGAAATCTCAAGAAAATTTTTAGAATGGGAATCTAAAAAAATCAAACACCCACATGCCTTGACACATTATAATCAAAATGCTCAAATCAAAGATAATGAAAAAACAAGAATGATAATTGGCCATAACTGTGAACTTGGCCTGCTGATAATAATAATGGGAAAAGAAATAAATAAAAAACTATCAAAATAAAATCATGTCTATATACTCTAATCTTACCAAATCTTTTGGAGAAAAATTTCCTAATAATTAAGTTCTTTCCTAAAGTTTATATATCTATATATATATATCTATAGATATATATATATATATCTATATATATATATATATTTTTTTTGATCAATTAGTACACTTCTGAAAAATAGCCCCAAACACAGAAAAGAATGCTTCAATCAGGACTGTAAATCTCTCACTGCAACTGCCTCTTCCGTGACTTATGTGGTTCTAGTTTCATTTATGGAACAGTTTTTGTAAACTATAAATCTCTTCATGCCATTTCAATTTTATTTATTTATTTATTTGTTTATTTATTTATTTATTTATTTATTTTTGAGAGAGAGCTAGAAAAAGGCAGAAAGGGAGGAAGAGAAAGAATCCCATGCAGGCTCCATGTGTCAGTGCAGAGCCCAATGCCGGGCTCGAACTCACAAACCGTGAGATCATGACCTGAGCTGAAATCAAGAGCCAGAGGCTCAAGGGAATGAGTCACCCAGGGCCCCAACCGTTTTGATTTCTAAAGTTTTTAACCAGTTTCCAGGATCTCTAGGCTCTCTTTGAGTCATCACATGGGTTCTTTGTAGACTAATCCTAAGCCTTTTTCTCCAGGCAACCCTGGCTGTCCCCTCAATGTAATCTTCTGAAAGCAACCAGCTTGCCATAATCTAACCCCTGTCATATTTACACAAATGAGTTGATGTTTTTTTAATAACTCTGAGCTAATCCACTCTCGTGTGCATACTCATCCTTCATAATAATATTTGTTTTGTATTTGGTAAATATTAGATATGATGATATGTATAAAACACTCAAGACAGTATCTGGTATATGATAAATGTAAATTTCTGAATTTTGTATTATTTTATAATCGTTTATCAACCAGTACCTATTTTTCTCTAGAATATTTTTCTTCTCTATATTCTACCTGACTCAAATTGGCTCTTAAAAATATTTGTTGATTGAAAGATAAAATCTGAATATTTATTAACAAAAGGTTAATAGAGTTTAACTCCTTATTGATTATTAATTCTTTATTAAAAAAATAGTAGTCTACACCTGAAACCAATATGTTATATGTTATATGTCAATTATATCTTGATTTAAAAATATGAAATAAAATAGTGGTCAGTAAACATTCATGTTTTAAATGTTTACAATTTAAGTAAAATGAACATTTGCTAGAAATCTATTCACCTAGTAGTATGCATATACTATATACTTTACACTATTATAGTAACTATACAAACAGTCAGTATTTAAGAATATGCATAAAATGGAAAAAGATGAAAAGGAATTAAATTTAACTAGTAGTGGCTTTGAGATCTTCCAGCAAATGTCTGTTTATGTTTTGCTGAACTTGAATATAAGGTAACTTTTCTTCTCTTTTCTAGTATTTCTGTCATGTGCCTGTTACTTTTATAATGAAAACCAAATAGAACTAAAAATAATTTCAAAAAACCATGAAGAAACAATATATTCTAATTCCAGCCTTTCAATGCCAGCATTTCATAATTTGTTTTCTTTACTGGATGATTAAGGACACCATAGCTGCCTACTTGTTTCTTCCTTCTACCCTCCCTGATCATTCTCCTGTGTCTTCCTTGGTAAATCCAATCATCACAATTGGATGATTTGAAAAAAAAAAAAAAAAAAATCCAAACTATCACAATTGCTTAGGGTTGGAGTATCTCAAGATCAATCTTCAAATCTTTTCTTCTTTCTATTTACATTAATTTCCTTACTTATGGCCTTAAATATGCATATGAAAGTCAATCCCAAATGTATATATTCAGCTAAGACGTCTCCCCTGACTCCAGGCCACTCCAGTTCAATTGTGTACTCATCAAATCTGCCTGAATCCAGAGAAGACACCATGTCTACAATTGGAACATTGACTTTCTCCTATTCCACCATTAAAGCTCCGCATCTTTTGCAGATGCTTTTGTCCCTTTTCTCAAGTACCATATTTATTTACCTTCTTTTTATTTTTTTGATTTTTCATATTAACACTCAGCCTCATGAATCAAAAACAAAGTAACTTACACATCAGGTAATGTCTAAGAACTAAGCATATAGTTATGAAATCATAGTTATTGAATCCTCTAATGTGATTTGTAATAAACATGACTACAGAATATCAACTCACATCGTAGAGATGCTTCTAGGAAGGAGAAAAAATGTCCCCCCCCCCAAAAAAAAAGATATTATTTTAAATGCTCAGTATAGAGTCTTTTTTTAGAACCTTCCTTGGGTTAGTGTAAGAGTTAAAAGAAGCTTTGGAAGGAAGCAAATGCCCAGTAGAAGAAAGGTCCCTTCCTGATACTGCTCATTTTCATTAATTTCTTGGTTTCACAACTATTTGTTGATTTCACAACTACTACTTGATTTCACAACTATTATTATCACACCTAAACTTTATAAGGTATCTATTTCTTGACGCGCTTGGGAGGCAAGAATGAACAAAACATACAAAGTTCTCGCCTTCATAGAACTGCTATCCTGTGTGGAAGACTGACAAAAACCAAAGGAAAAAAAATGAATATAAATTATAATAGGCAGCAAAAGTGTGGTGAAGAGAGTACTTTTAGAAATCACTAAGGAGGGACACTTTGAGCAGAGACCCGAATATTTGAGCAGAAATTAAAGATATTGTTTTCATGAACAACTTGCGATCCTGTCGAATCCACCTGCATGGTTTCTTTAATCAGTTGTGACAACCCAACTGGTTTGCCATTGGTGATGGAGATACTCTAGTATGAGGTTTCCAGACCTTAAATTTGCCAACTTACAACATGACTGTATAGAATAACTTTCTTCTTTTTTGTTTTTCAGAATAATTTTCTATTTTGCTCCGGGGTGGGAATGTTTGCACTTAACTTGAACTCATCTGAGCTAAGTTGGCTCAGATACTGCTGCTGGGCTCCAGTGACCATTTCATCGGAAGATCTGGATGTAACCCAGACTGTTTCATTTAGTTCAGGAGTAGCTTTTCATTTCATTTGATTTGGAAGAAATATCGGTCAACCAAGCTCAGAGCACAATGATAGCAATTCATTAAGTTAAGAAAATGAAACATATGATTTTTGTTTTTTAGCATTTTGTTGGGTAAGTATATGTCTCAGAACTCTGAAGTCAGATTATTAGGCCACAAAGCTGGACCTTTTGGAATTGAAATTGTAGACATTATGCATTCCTTAGTCTATTTAAATGACAGGGAGGAAGATGGCATAGACAAAAGACATGGAAAGTCGAATTTAAAAGTCTGAAAGCATATCTATTGATCTGTGTACCTATGTATTGTCTATCTTCACATATACTAGCACATATAAATACATACATGTATGTAATATTTGTAACATGTTCCTTCATTCATTTACTAAGTGCCTACCCTACTCATGCCCTGCTGTCATAGACAATTGGGATTTGTTAGTGAACAAAACAATCCTTGCTCTCATGAAGCTTACATTAGAGCAGGGGGAAATAGCAATCAAGAGACATAGGAAACAAATACATTATTTGTCATTTTAGGGGATAACTGCAATGGAAAAAGAAAAAGTTGAGCAGGAAAGAAAGCTGAGGAGTGCCAATATCGATGAGGGATACATTTGCAAAAAGGGTGGAGAGGGTAGTGAAGGATGTCAAAGTATGAGTTATGCCACTAAAAATATTGAAGTGGGGGGGGCCTGGGTGGCTCAGTTGGTTAAGCGTCTGACTCTTGATCTTCACTCAAGTCATGATCTAATGGTTTGTGAAATCGAGCACTGTGTCCGCCTCTGAGCTGACAGCTGGAGCCTGCTTGGGATTGTCTCTCTCCCTCTCTCTCTCTGCTCCTCCCCCGCTTGCACTTTCTCTCTCTCTTTCTCTCTCAAAATAAAGAAAGAACCTTTAAAACAATTGAATGTGTTGCAATTTCATGTGATATGAACGTGCATTTATATATAAAATATATTTACATTCCAGATTGACATACATGCATATTCATCAACATTTCTATTGAAAAATGCTTTTCCTTTAAGCACTGGTAATCTCTTTAATATTTTAATAAATAAAATATTTCTGGGGCACCTGGGTGGCTCAGTCAGTTAAGCGTCCAACTTCAGCTCAGCTTGCGGTCTCACGGTTCATGAGTTCGA
This sequence comes from Felis catus, assembly GCF_018350175.1. Lineage (NCBI taxonomy): Eukaryota > Metazoa > Chordata > Mammalia > Carnivora > Felidae > Felis > Felis catus. The sequence goes on from NC_058372.1 coordinate 19,601,326, forward strand.
GCCCTGCTTTGTGCTTTGTGCTGACAGCTTAGAGCCTAGAGCCTATTTCAGATTCTGTGTCTCCCTCTCTCTCTGCCCCTCCCCTGCTTGCTCTCTCTCTCTCTCTATTTCTCAAAAATAAATAAACATTAAATTAAATAAAAATTCTGACATTCACTTGTAAAAGTTCTCATAGATAAATGGATTAAAATATACATAAATAAACACATATGTAAGTTCTTCCCTGAACATGGCTTATGTTATTTACTGGCAAAGAATAAGTTTATTTTTCTACACACAAATGGGAAAGGCCTCATAATTAATGATGGGTACCTGGCTTTGAAAGTGAGATGCTACAAACCTTCCTTGAGAGACAGTAGTTAACTGGCTGCCTGCCAGACAGAAGTGTGTAATCATTTCCAAATTCATTTTCTTGGACTCTCGTTTTTTCACTAAAAGGAGTGTATGTATCCACCAGATACATACAAAGGATAGAAATGTAGAAATATAGCATCAAGCTGCTATATTAAGTCTATGATGTCCATGGCTCAAAGAAAGTGTTTGTGCCAAGATTGAATCAAATAAATTACTATTTTGTCTTTGGTTTGAGGTTTTTAATCTTGGAGTTTACTGCCCTGCATTGCCTCTTTTATGTTGGGTAACTATTGCTTATGTTGATGATATAACACATGCTGACTCCAAATATCAATTCTAGGTAAATCCAATTAAGCCCAGAAGCAAAACAGCTGGATTAGCAGTCCTTGCATAAATTATTTTTCTTCCATTTACTTTGTTTTTTTTTTTGCAAATGAGTCTTTTAATATGAAAAATTTGAGCTATCTGTGTCCCCATTCCTTATTAATATCAGAAGCCTAAAATAAGTTCTTTAAGGGCTGAAGGTTTTCTTTTATGTTACTAATATGAATGCTATGATTAAAGCTGTAAATGAACAGGCCTATGTCATATATGGACTTCTTGTCTGTGAAAGCGGGATATCAGAAGTACATAGAATGTGGTATCCAAAAACGAATTTCCCCATAAGGGCTAAGAAGGTATGTTATTTTTGCCCACTAAGAGTTTCTTGCTTTCTTTTTCTATCCAGAAAGATAAAGGCAATAATAAAACATTGACAATTTGCCTAGTAAGGTAGTCAAGATACTGGGTTTTTAGTATTAAATCAAAGTACAAGGTAGAGGGCAGAGAGGTGTTTTGTCTCTTTCTTTGAGAACCATGAATAGATATCTCATGACTTCTGGAAATAGTTTGATAATCTTTTTTATTATTGTGATATCGTTAACTGCATGATAAATAAAGATTTGTATGTGGTATTTTTAAAAAGTGTAAGATGTAGGGGTGCCTGGCTGATTCGGTCAAGGGGCCTTGTGACTTGACCTTGGGGCCATGCATTTGAGCCCCACTTTGGGTATAGGGATTACTTAAATAAATAAATAAACTTTAACAATAAAAATAGAATTAAAAAGTGTAAGATGTAAATGATAATTGAAGCTTACTGATAAGTTTTTTTAAATACTTATTTTTTAAAAAAATAGTAGATTCCATTTGTTTAAAATATGATTGATGAGAGATCTGATATAATTTGTAAGAAACCTCTTAATTTATTTGCATCTCCTTTTCTGGTAAGGATAAGAGAAACTGTTCTTTGTGGGGGGGGCGTCAGGTATGCAAAGGGGAACACTGAAGGATGCTGTATTACAAAAATATGCCACACCACTCTGAGGACTTTAGTGTAAATATATTAAAATGGGTTGAAAATAGGAGTCCCACTTCATCAGATGTAATATCCTTTCTATGTGGATGCCTATGTGTAAATATCCTCTCTATGTGGATGCCTTTTACTTTTCCTTTCTTTTTATCTTTGCCGCGTATCTGTGTTCCTAGTTGACCAGATCACCTGACACAGGTCGTGTGTGTGAGTGTTGACATTTACACATTTCTCTGATCATGGCTTCTGTGATCATGAAAAACTGCTGTAGAATAGTGTTTTATATTTTCTTTTTCATAACAACACTAAATTATGTCTCTACCAAAGAATCAGTGTTACCTGAAAAAGAAAATCACCGAATTTCTTTGTTTATGGTAGTCAATAGCGAACCAAAAATATCATTTTGGAAATTATTATTGTTAATCATGATAAATTACTGAATTTCTTGATGGAAGGCACAAGTTGATAGTTTGTACCTACCTGCTATCACTTCCAGACTTGCATTTCCAGACTCTTATACCTAAGAGACCTCCAGGAAAGTAAATTCAATTGAAAATCAAAAATGACTCTCTTCAATTGCCAGCTACTTTTAATTGTAATCCAAAAGTATTTATTTATTTGAGAGAGAGAGAGAGAGAGAACAAGCAGGGAAAGGACAGAGAGAGGGAAGGAGGAAGAGAATCCAAGCAGGCTCCACACTGTCACGGCAGATCCTGATACGGGGCTCAAACTCAGGAACTGTGAGTTCGTGGCCTGTGCTGAAATCAAGGGCTGCACGCTTGATTGGCTGAGCAGCCCAGGCGCCCCTTGCAGTGCGTGTTTTTAGTACTGAGAACAGTAAATTGGGTATTTAGACCCAGATGTCACAAGTTTTGCGTCAGACCTCTTGACGTGTCCCAGGTGTTTTAGTTACTGATACACACATGTACACTAGTGTATCTACCAGTATGCATTATGTCTGTTGTGTGTGCTAATGTGTTCTAGGCGTGCCAGTGAGTGTACAACTAGGGCACTCATGTGTATACTTGCATGAGTACTCCTTTCTGCTGTTGTGTGGGCTGGTATGTGTACTAGGCGTGCCAGTGAGTGTACAACTATTGCTAGTGTGTTCTCCTGTGTATATTAGCATGGGTACTTGTGTCTGCTAGTGTGCATGCTTATAGTTGTACTCGCATGAACGAATATTTGGGAACTAGCATGTGTACTAGTGTGTGTTAGTGTCTATGATGTGCTAATGTATGCTAGTATGTACCAGTGTGTGTACTAGTAGATGCCCGTGTGTGTACTAATGTGCACTAGTATAGCATGTGTACTAGTGTGTTCTAGTATGTAATAGGTTTGCAATTGTGTGCCAGCATGTGTATGAGGTATGTGCTAGTTTGTGTGCTAGATTGAGTATAGCTCGTGTGCTATTGTGTATTAGCGTGTAGCGGTATGTACTAGACATAATACTGTGTGTACCGACATACGCCAGTTTATACGAAGTGTTGTCGTGTGAGTACTAGCTGTGTACTTTTCTTTGTGCGAGTATGAGCACTAGCTAGTGTGCTACTGGGTGCTAGATAATAGTAGAGTGTGCTAGCCATGTTAATGTGAGCTGGTGGGTGTACTAAGTGTGTAGTACCTCACACCCATGTTTATACCAGTGTGGGCTAGTATGTGTGTGCTCGTGTGTGCTCATGGGCACTCAGAACAAGAAAGAAGGATTGCATCACACATACCATTATGGCAACATCCCAGTCAAGATGCCCTGTGTACACATGATGTCATAGAGGACCACTCAATCAGAATCCCCCCAGCCTTGGGTCCTCAGGTGGGCAATGGGGTTGGGAGTGAAGGCAGAGGTTGAAGCAGTAAGGAAAAAAAAATTAGAGAGGGAGGGAGCCAATCCATAAGAGATTCTTAAAAAACTGAGAATAAACTGAGGATTGATGGGGAGTGGGAGGGGTGGGAAAGTGGGTGATGGCATGGAGGAGGGCACCTGTTGGGATGAGCTCTGGGTGTTGTATGGAAACCAATTTGACAATAAATTTCATATTAAAAAAAGACACAAGCACACATGCATCATGGGAAAAAAAGAAGATACATTGGAAAACATGAATATTTGGTAACATTAAGGGTAATCATAATGGTGATCCTTACTGGCACATCCTTACAATAGACACTGTTCACAGGGTTTAATGTGCATTATCTCATTTAAACCACAAAGAACCCTAACAAGATATGCACATGATTTCATTTTATAGAGATTGAAACTCAGGCTTACTGAAATTAAGAAATTTTCCTAAGATAGCAAATGATCAGGCCAAGATTCAATCTCAGGTATTTCAAGGAATACTAATTCAGAGCACAAGTGACAAACATTCCCTAAAGAGGAACTCAGCTGAAGCAGGTAGCTACAGGCTCAGGTGACAGGATCTATGTAGGGAGCTAGGAGGGAAGGATTCCAGGTGGTAGAACCACAGGAGCTATGCCAGCATCCCTTCTGTGGGGAGGGTCCCAGGCCCAGGAACTTGGGGGCCCTGGGTGTTCTCCTGCTTCAACCTCTACCTTCACTCCCAACCACCATTGTCCACCAGAGAAAATGTTCTTTAAAACAAAAGGAAAAACAAAGTACTGTTTATTCTCCAAGACTGGTTTTATTCTCTCACTTCAGCATCCTCAAGTCTATGCCCACCACCCTAATTTATTATGCCATAAACATAGTCAGGCTTATACGTGCAAAAATCCACTTTTACCAGGCCCAAAACCCATGACAGTTCTGCTTTCGCCCTTTTCCCTTAGAGACATTATTAAGACTGACAATGTAGTCATTTCCTTTATTGAAGTCAGCATTTTTTCTTTTTTTTTTAACCATAAAAGTCTGAATAGAAATGACCACTTTCAAATACACTGGATCTGCCACTGAAAACTATTTCTATAAGAGCAAGATAAAAATCTTTTATTTCAGACTTTACTTTTTTAGAGTTTTAGGTTCCCAGCAATATTGAGCAGAAGTTACAGAGATTTCTTAAACCGTCCCTGCCCCCTACCTCTGGCCCCCTGCCCTTAACCATTCAGACATCTCATCAACATCTTTCACCAGAGTGGTGCGTTTGTTACAATCAGTGAACCAATACATTGGATGCATCATAATCACTCAAAGTCATTATGGTTCACACTTGGTGTTGTACACTCTATGGGTTTAAACAAATGTATATGGCATGTATATATTATAGCATTATAGTGTTATAAAGAGCATTTTCACTATCCTAAAAATCTGTGCTCTGCCTATTCATCTCCCCCACCCCAGCCAACCCAACCCTTGGCAACTCCAATTTTTTTTTTCTGTTTCCATAGTTTTACCTTTTCCAAAAGGTAAAAGGTAAAAAGTCATTTGTTTGGAGTCATTAATATGCAGCCTTTGGGATTAGCTTCTTCCTCTTGGTAATATACATTTAAGTTTCCTCCATGTCTTTTCATGGCTTTATAGTTCATTTCTTTTTAGCACTGAATAATATTCCATTGTGTGGATGTACCACGGTTTATTTATACTTTATCCCAGGAAACGTTGGTTGTTTTCAAGTTTTGGCAATTATGAGGACGCCTGATTTAAACATCCCCATGCAGCTTCCTGAATGGATATGTTTCCAACTCCTTTGGGTAAACACCAATGAATATGATTTCTGGATTGTGTACTAAGGGTATGCTTAGTTTTGTAAAAGAGTGGCAAAGTATCTGCTAAAGTGGCTGCACCAGTTTGCATTCTCAGCAGCAATGTTCCTCTCAGTTCCTGTTGCTCCACTTCCTTGACAGCGTTTGGTGGTGTCAATGTTTCATATTTTGGCCATTCGAATAAGTGTGTGTGTGTGTTCTAATAAGCGTGCCTTGAAAAGTTGTTTCTAGTATCTATTACGAGATGATAATAGTGCTACCCAAAATAATTACAAGGTTGGTAATTACTTGTAAATTATGAGATTATTAATTTTAGAGTAAATTAAAAAAATGTCTGTAAAGGAATGCAACCATGTATAAATCCACTTGCCACTTAGTAGTGAGCTTGCTATTATTTGGTTAAATAGAAAGTAAATCATAAGTAAAATCTAGCTAAATTAAGTCTTCAACAAGTAGTATTCTAGAAATCTTTTATTTCACCAGAGGAGGAAGGGAAATAACACTTGTTTTAAACGTTTTCAGGAATAAGGCATAATCCAATAACCATTCTCTATTATAAGTTAAAGTATATTTTCTTGAAAAGTCCCTCTTACAACCTATGGTGCATACTTTTGTTAAATTTTTCTTCCTTTACATGAATTCTCACATTGGTAACTAAGGCAGAGATTAAAAATTGCCATTTTCATGCCAAACACTGAAAATTTTTAAATATTTTGCATAGTTTTCAAATGTACACTATTCTCAAACTCTTTCCAAGATGAAAGACATTTTGCAGGGAAAAAGTGATTATTTAATTTGGCAAAACATAGAAATTTCCAGCTGAGGTACATTAAAACATTTTTACAATTGCCTCGAAGGCAGAAAATTTCACCATTCCTTTGGCTATAAAAATCTGTCTCTACTGAACAGAAATAAGCCGTTATCTCTGAAAAAAATGTTAAAGCAGACACATTTATAGGTTTTGTTTATCCAAAGGCTCTATAAAATATCTTCTATCCACTTCCACGAGTTGAGTCTAATGTTGATTTTTTTTATAATTATTACTTAGTTATAAAAAACTTAAATTAACAACTAAGAGGCTAAATATTGAATTACACTATCTTTTAAAGAAATAAGTTACACATAGTATGCACTCTTACCAAATGATAATTATCCTTTTTCACAATGCACAAGTTTCAGGTAACTTTCATGCTAACCCTAATATATGAGAGTGTTATGACAAAATAGGAAATTTCACAGGGACTTGAAAACTATATGATAAGAGAACCAAATGGAAATGCAAGAAATGAAAAATAAAACATTAAAAATAAAGAATTCTTGGGGCGCCTGGGTGGCTCAGTCTGTTGAACATCCGACTTTGGCTCAGGTCATGATCTCATGGCTAACGGGTTTGAGCCCCACATTGGGCTCTGTGTTAACCTGGAGCCTATTTGAGATTCTGTGTCTCCCTCTCTCTCTGCCCCTCCCTCACTCATGCTCTGTCTCTCTCTGTCTCAGGGGTAAATAAACATTTCAAAAGTTTAAAAAAATAAAGAATTCTTCCTACAGACTTGCCAAATTCTATTGAATTTAAAAGTAGGTAAATAGAAAACAAAATTGATGTAAAAAGAGGAAAAAGTGAAATAATATTATAAAGATGAAAGGGAAAAAGAAATGTGAACAGAAAAGTGAAATGAAAACACACTTCCCCAAGTTATTTGGGACAACAGCAAAGGAGTCCAACATGCAAATAATTGGCGTTTTTTTTTTTTTCTTTTTAAACTTCTTAAAATTGGAGGAATAGAAAAAAAACACGGATTTTGTTTCTGATTTCAGTTCTAACATGTAAAAAGCTTGGAAGTCATTATCCCTGTCCTTACAACAAGAGAAAGCTATAGCTTTTAAAAATCACCAACTCTTCTTAGATCCATCTGAAAACTAAGACACAGGGGAAACTGCCACCCTAAAGTCAAGAGAGACAGGTGAAGCAAGAGCATCACAACCAAGATAGGTTTATCTGGAAGAGAAATTTCTAGAACTGTAAGCTGGTGGAAACAATTATATGGTAATTTTTATAAATTGCTAGGGACCAAGTTTGGCTTTGCTAGTGAGTGAGAAATTCCTGGGGGCTGTTATCTTAGGGGGACTTAAACACTTTTGCGGTTTGACCTCAAGGAAACTCACCAAATTTTCACACTGAAGAACCAAGAAAAATATTCTGATGGCTCCAGATGGAGGAGAGAATGTAAATTTTGTGAGATATACTCAGAGTGTTGTCTATAACAAAGACCTACCTGCCAGAAGAAACATCTTTACCTAAGCCACATTCCACCTGGAGACACTGCATCTCTGTGACTCTAGTCCCCTCTATTCTTCTTGTGTCACCTAAAGGAAGAATAGCTAATGGAGGAATGAACAAAGGGCACAGCCAGGAACACAGGACCACTAAAAGACTGGAATCTGGTCATCAGATTATAGAAAGCCTTCCTCCCCAACAGCTCCTCACCGTATCAATACTTCAGTATAAGTACTGTTGCAGGGGCAAGATCTATAAGTCACAGACTTGACTGGAGTAGGAGTACTTATAGAAGCCAAAGCCAACAAAAATGACAAGAACAAGTATACTAGAAGAATTTGGAGCCTCTACCACCTGCTGATGGTTTATGAAACATTAAAAACAGTCCATCTCCTAGCCAGATCAACATACACCTCACACTAAAGCCCCATTTACTTTCATTTTTTATTACTTGATGCATTAGTTCTGGCTTTGAGAAAAGATTACAAGTTATATTAAGGCAAAGGGAAAAGAAAAATACAAGCTGATGAGACAAAGCAAGTATCACAACCAGACGCAGATTTTACCTGTATTTGGAAATTATCACATAAGGAATTTAAAATAATTATGATTACTGTATTAAGAGAATTCATGGAAAAAGTGGAAAACATGCATAAGCAGAAGTGTAATGTGGTCAGAGATTATCTATACTTTGAGAATCAAAAGGAAATGCTACAAAGAGAAAAAAGATGGGAGAGCAGAAGTATTTTATGTTATAATGGCCAAGAAGTGTCCATAATTACTGACAGACACCAAAGTACAGATCCAAAAATATCAAAGAGAAGTCAGCAGAATAAATATCAAAAAACTACACTTAGACACCTCATATTCAAATTATAGAGAACAAAGATAAAGAGAAAATTTTGAAAGAAGCTAAGGGAAAAATTCACCTTACCTATAAAGGAACAAGTAAAACAACAACAACAACAACAACAACAACACCCACACACAAAAAAAAACCAAAACCAAAACAAAACAAAACAAAACACCCAGCAGACTTCTCATCAGAAAACATGCAGGGAAGAAACAAGTGGGGTGAAATATTTAGGATGTTCAAAGGAAAAAACAAAAACATAAATTTAGATTTCTATATCCAGCCAAATCATCCTTCAAAATGAAGAGAGAAGCAAAATATGGAAGAATTTATCTGCAGCAGAAGTTCCCTGCAAGAAATGTTGAAAGAAGTTATTCAGGGAGAAGGGAAATGATATAAGTCAAAAACTGAGAGCTACATAAAGAAAAAAAGTGTTGGAAAATGAGTAAGTGAAGTTAAAATTAAGTTTTTGTTTTTTTTTAAATCTGACTTGATATGCAAGGTAACTGTTTAAAGTAACAATGCTACAATGCAGTGGGTGATTATACAAAATGGATATTGAGGAATCTGGGTATGTTTAAAACCTTTTGTGTAATTCTTCAAGCCTGACCATAGTAAATCACAGAGCCTTTACCTGGAAGGCCTCACAAGGAAAATGGCCCTCCCTGTGCCAGACTTGATGCACAGCCAATGTATCACAATCTCTGAAGGTAGTTAGAGTCAGGAGCTCAGGCCCCTCTGGCTACTCATGCTTTGGGCATATTTGCTTTCCTAACCCTGAAGTTTTCATTCATAGATATTTTTATCTGAGATCGTGGACAGAGGTTTTCTTCAGGCATCCCTACTGAGGTGTCTTTATGAGCAGGAGAAGGCGGAGAAAATCATGAAGACAATTTTCCCTACCCCTACTCAGGATTTTACTACTGTAGATATTCCCCTCACCCTTCCTCCACCCCCAGGATCCATAAAACTACCACAGACTTTTGTTCCAAGCTCCTTGTGTTGCTCTCTCCCCCTCCTCTTGCCACCCCATAGCTGGTGTAGTAAATTAAGAATATGAAGATTATGACTTGCTTTGACAGGGAATTAGTGAATGGCTCCCTCAGCATGAGTTCTCACTTGGGGGGAAGTGAAAACTCCAAGGCAGTTGGGAGTGAAGACAAAGCTTCTATAAACTTACACAAAAGAAGTAAAGTCACAAGATTCATGACTTATGGATCCTAGAAATATGATGGAAGGTGTGCACAGCGCCAGGGGAAAGGCAGTCCTCTGTCCCAGGTCATAAGTGAGCAGGAAACAGAAAGCAGGGTAGCAAGTACGTACTATTTATAAGATGCTTAGGATGGTGGCCACTAACTTTTCACAGGCTCAACTCTAAGTGATTATTTTAGAAGATGTTCTGGGAAAAGCAAGCAACAATTTGTAGCAAGTCTTTATCTAAATGTCCAGACTCTGGGTGTAAGCAGGGTTGCCATGATTCAAAACGGCTAGTCAGCAACTCAAAATGGCTGTTTTCTCACCACACTCCTTCAAGAGCCAGATGTGCTGCTCCACCTGAGCTTTGACTGGTTTTACTTCCGTGGGGGAATATGGAACCGAGGGTGCTGGGGATTTCTCCAGTTTTACACTCTTGCTTATACCATCTTAGTAAGTTATTAAAGGCTTAACTCATTTATCTTTAGCTTGTTGCTTTAATTGGCTACTCCAACATCTGGCATCTCAGTTCTCTCCTAGCTCAGCTGAGCTCTTGATGAATGGAAAATGAATGACACAAATATCATGAGGGAAAAGAGGGATGAATTGGGAACACTTTTACAATGTACTTTTACTACACATGAAAAAATACAGTGTGATTTGAAGTTGCAATTAGATTCTTTTAAAATATATGTTGCAAAATGTAAGGGAGCCACTAAAATTTTTTTAAGGAAATATAAGGATATGCTAAGACAGGAGATAAAATAGAACCATATGAAATGTTCAATGAAAATCTCAGAAAAAAACAAAATAAAGTAAACCTCAGAAAGTAGTAAAATGAGGGAGGGAGAAACAAAACAGAGACGCAAGAGTTATCAATATGGTAGATACTCATTTAAATATATCAAATTTGCATGTGAATCATCTACATACATCAATTAAAAGACAGATATTGTCAGAATGAATGGAAAAAAATCACGACCCAACTGTATGTTGTGCACAGTAAAACATTTTAAATGTAGTAACACAGAGTAAAAGGAAAGGGAATGGAAGATATTACATGCTAACAGTAATTAAAAGGAAACTTAGAAGGGAGTTTAGTTTCATTCAGAACAGATTTCAGAATGAGGAAAATTAGGAGAAAAGTCAATTCTCCAAAATAAATAAGAAAACAAACAAATAAATAAATAAAAGACCCACAGCTATCTCTAACGTGTATATGCCTAACAGCAGAGCATCCAAATATGTGAGGCAAAGGCTAATAGAGATGAAAAAAGAAATAGATAAATCCACTGTTATAGTTGGAGACCCCTCTTTTAGCAACTGAAAAATTAAGTAGGCAGAAAATCATTAAGGATAGGGGCACCTGGGTGGCTCAGTCGGTTAAGCATCCCACTTCGGCTCAGGTCGTGATCTCACAGTTCGTGGGTTCCAGCCCTGCGTCAGGCTCTGTGCTGACAGCTCAGAGCCTGGAGCCTCTTTCATGTTTTGTGTCTCCCTCTCTCTCTGCCTCTCCCCTGTTCATGCTCTGTCTCTGTCTCAAAAATAAATAAACATTAAAAAAAATTAAGAAAAAAAATCATTGAAGATAATTGACCTGAACAGCACTGTCAAGCAATGTATCCTAAATGATATTTATAGAATAATCCATAAAAAAACAGAATACATTATTCCTCTCAAGTTTTCTAGAACATTCACCAAGATAAACAATCTCCCGAGCTATCAAACACATATTCACAAAATTAAAAGAATAGGACTCATGCAAAGTATCATTTTTCAAACCACAAAGAAATTAATATAGAAATCAACAACAGAAGGATAGTTGGAAAATCTCCCAATATTTGGATATTTAACAACATCATTGTAAATAATGCATGGGGCAAAGAAGAAGTCTCAGGAGAAATTTAAAAATATTCTGAAGTAAATGAAAATAAAAATACAACTTATCAAAACAGAAGAAGCAACAAAAGCAGTTCTTAGAGGGAAATGTATAACATTGAATACATATGTTAGAAAAAGTAAATATCTAAAATCAATAACCTAAGGGTCTTACTTTGAGAATAGAAGAAATAAGAGCAATTTAAACCTAAAGCATGAAAAAGAAAACAAATAGTAGAAAATAGAGGAGAAATCAGTGAAATTGAAAGCAAGAAAAAAATAAAATTAATAAAAATGGAAACTATTTTTTTAAGATCAATAAACTATATAAACCTCCAACTAGATTAACCAAGAGAAAGAAAATTACCAACATAAGAAATGAAATAAAGGCTAACACTGTTGATCCCAGAGACATAAAATGTATAACAAAGGAATACTATGAACAACTCTATACCTCAATATTTGATAATTTAGATGAAATGGACTGCTACCTTGAAATACTGAAGCTACCAAGACACAAAGTAACATAGATTATATAAATAAGATCATACATATTAAAGAAATTTAATCAATAATCAATTACTTTCTAAAAAGAAATCCCTAAGCCCTAATGGTTTCAGTGGTAAATTTACCAAACATTTCAGAAAGCAATGGTACTGATTCTCTACAATCTCTTTGAGAAACTACAAGCAGAAGGAATACTTTTTGACTCATTTTATGAGGCCAATAATATCCTAACAACAAAAACACATAAAGATATCATAAGAAAGGCAAACTACAAATTAGTATTTCCCATGAGCATAGATGCAAAAAAAAAAAAAAAGGAAAAACACTTCAGCAAAATATTAGCAAATAAACTCAGAAACATATTAGATATGATGATACACTTTGATCAAATAGGTTTTATCCCAGGAATGCAAAGTTGGATTGACACCAATAATTGATTAATGTAATGCACCACAGTGATAGAATCAAAGGCAAATCTACATGGTGATCAAAATTGACTAAAAAAAACCTGACAGTCTAAAAGCTCTTCATGATAAAAACACTCAATAAACTAGAAATAGAAATATCTTCAGCCTGATAAAAGACATCTATTCAAACTTATAGCTAAAATCATACTGAGTATCAAAAGACTGAATGCTTTTCTATTAAGATCAGAAACAACATAAGGATGTAGGTCCACTCCAATAATTTCTACCCAACATTGACTAGAGGCTCTAGCCAGGAAAATTACACCAGAAAAAGAAATAAAAGGCATCCAGATTACAAAGGAAAATAAAATCATTTTTAATCCTAAAGAGCCCCCTAAAAACTTATTAGAACCAATAAATGAATATAGCAAAATTGTTGGACACACAATCAATATACAAAGTCAATTTCATCTTTATGCACTAGCAATGAACAACAAAAATAAAACAATGCAAAAATGAAATTACAAAAATAATTTTATTTGTAATAGCATAAAAAAATGAATACATTAACGTAAGGAAAGATTTGATCACTAAAAACTACAAAATATTGTTGAAATTAATTGTAAAAGACCTAATTAGTGGAAAAACATCCCATGTTCATGAATCAGAAGATGTTATAGCATTAAGAAGCCAATATCCCCAAATTCATGTAGAGATTTAATGGAATTTCCATCAAAATTCCGGCTGCTTTATTTTTTGTAATAATTGACAAGGAGATGTCAAACTTCTTGCATGGCCTAGAAGAGCCAAAATTATTTTAATAAAGGGTTGTTTGGTGGACTAATATCTTATGATTTCAAAACTTACACAAATCAAAACTTACAGTAATCAATATTTTGCTACTGGTATAAAAAAAATGGAGCTGAGAGTACAGAAATGAACCTATGCACTTAACAGTAAATTTTATAAGGGTGCCAAGAAGATACAAAGAAGAGAAAATATTCTTTTCAATACGTGGTGCTTGAACATTCACATGCAAAAGAATCATGTTGGATAAGTACCTCACATTATACACAATATTAATTTAGAATGGATCAGAGGCCTAAATGTAAGATCTAGTTCTATAAAACTCACACAATTTTGTGACTTCGTGGCAGGAAATCGTTTCTTCAATACAGCACCAAAAGCATAAGTGACAAAGAAAAAAATAGATAATGTGGATTACATCGAAAGTAAAAACTTTTTTTTTTCTGCAAATGATACTGCCAAGAAAGTTAAAGGAAGAAGTGATGTCATTAAGATGGTAACATAGGGTTTGGTGCTATCAGTTATTTCAGGCATCCATTGCAGAGTCTACTGTACCATCTCAGCCTCTCTTGGCCTGCAAAATTTCTGTTGAGAAATTATCCTACAGTCTTATGGGTGTTCCTTTTTATGTGATGAGTCACTTTTCTTGTGTCACTTTCAAATTCTCCATCTTTGCCTTTTGGCAATTAATTATTACGTGCCTTAGTGTATCCCTTTCCTGTTTCCACTTATTCGGAGTTTGGGGGCCTCGTGAATCTGGATGTCCAGTTCTTTCATCATGTTTTATAAATTTTCAACTATTATTGCTTCAAATAGACTTTATGCCCCTTTCTCTTTCTCTTCTCCTTTTGAGATTATCATAATGTTTATATTATTTCTGTTGATGGTATCCCATTATTCCTGTTGGCTTTCTGAACTCTTTTTCATTTTTTCCTCTTTTTGAAGTTTGAAAAAATTTTAAGAAGAATATGAGAAGACAACCCATAGATTGGGAGAAAATTCTCGCAAGTTGTAGATCTGCTAAGGGATTTGTATCTGGAATTTATGAAGAACTAACTGACAATTCAATAACAAAAAGCAAACATCTGAATTAAAAATGGGCAATAAAAATTTCTCTGAAGAAAGCATACAAAAGGTCTATACACTCATGAAAAGATGTTAAATATCAGTAATCACCAGGGAAATGCAAATCTAAACCATGAGGTACTTCGCACTTATTACACTGACTGTAAGCAAAGTCATAACTAAAATAATAGGTGTTCCTGAGCATATAGAAAAATCGAGACCTTGGCATTTTGTTGTTGGAAATGTACAATGGTGCTGCTGCTTCAGAAAATGATTTGTTAGTTCCTCAAAATGTTAAGCATAGAATTATTATATGATACATCAATTTCACTCCTAAGTATATATCCAAAAGATGAAGACATATGTTCACAGAAAACCTCGCATGAAAATGTTTATAACAGGCTTATTAGTCAAAGGATAAACTTAAAATGCCTATCAACTGAGGAATAGGTAAATATAGTGTGGCATATTCTAATCTTGGAATATTATTCTGCAATAAAAATAAATCAAATGATTAATATATGTTACAACACACAGATATACCTCTAAAAAGACTATGCTAAATGAAAGAAGCCAGTCACAAAGGATCAATATGCTTTTACTTATAGACAATGTCAAGAGTTGGCAAGTCTATGATTAAAGAAAGTAGTGCTTGCTCAAGGTCAGAGGTATGTGTGTGTGATTAGGGACACTAGGATAAGACTATTAACTGGTATGGGGTTCTTTTGGAATGGTTGATAGTATTCTAAAATTAGGCATAATACTAGGAACTTACTAAAATCTTTATTATAAGTGAATTCTATGGTGTATGAATTATATTTCAATACTTCATTTCATTTTAAATATTTCATTTTAAAAAAATGGCCAAAGAGCACAGGAAAAGATTATTAACATCATCAATCATCAAGAAACTGACTATACAAACTAAAACCACAATGAAATAACAATACACACCTACCTAGATTGGCTAAAGATGAAGCAGTTGTTGGAGAGAAGGTAAAATATTTTGCCATCATGCATGTTTTTATTGGAATGTAAAATGAGATGACCACCTTGGAAAATAGTTTGGCAGTATCTTGTGGAGTTAAGTATGAATTTCCCATATAACTCAGAAATTCATCTTCTGGATACTTATTTCAGAGAAAAGAAAGCATATGTCCACACAAAAACCATGTGCATGAATAGTCCAAGCATCATTATTCACAATAACTCGAAATTGGAAACAACCAAATGATCACTGACTTGTGAATAACCAAACTGTGGTATGTCCATAACATGGAATACTGCTCAGAAACAAAAAGGAATATAATATTAATACAGGTAAAAACATGGTTGAATTTCACAAACTTGATGCTAAGTGAAATAAGTCAAGCATAAAAGATTAAATATTATATAATTACACTGATAGGAAATTCTAGAAAAGGCGATGCTATTTCAACAGAAAGAAGATAGGGGCTCCGGTGTGGCTCAGTCAGTTAAACGTCCCACTCTTGGCTTTGGCTCTGGTCATGATCTCATGGTTCGAGAGTTTGGGCTCTGTGTTGGTCTCTGCACAGTGTGGGGCCTGCTAGGGATTCTCTCTCCTTCTCTCTCTGTCGCTCACCAACTGGCACCACCTGTTCTCTCTCTCTCTGTCTCTCTCTCTCTCTCTCTCTCTCTCTCAAAATAAATAGATAAACTTAAAAAGAGAGAGAGAAAGAAGATAAGTTCTCACCTAAGGTCAAGAGTGGAGAAAGGTATCAAGTGTTAAGGGGCAGGGGAAACTGTAGAGTGAGGAAACTGTCCTGTCTCTTGATTGTGGAGATAAGTTGTTGTACAAATCACCAAAATTCATCAAACTGTGCACTTATTACTGTTGAATTTTAATACATATACAAATATTGTATTCATTTGAAACATGAATAAAAGAGATATAAACTATATAGATTTTCACAAAAACATCTCGCCAGTCCATTGCATTTGCCTTCTATGAGAAATAGTAGCAGGTAGTCTGATTGATGAGTGACCTCTCTGTCACTGTGTTGTAATGCTTGGAGAAACACATATTCTCTTAATGTTCAGACATCTACTGTTGAAAAAGAAAGCCAACTGTATCAATTTATTCTATTTTTCATACTTATTTGACTCATATTCTCAAAGGTCACGATAGTTATGGATTTAAATAGCAGTAGCTATTATAATGGATGCATTGGCAAGATAACATAACAGACATTGTAAAGAATAAAAATATTAAACAATAGAGATCTTGTCCAAGTGATCTAACAGTCTAATGCCGGCAAACAAATTGTGTGCAGGGGCGCCTGGGTGGCTTAGTCAGTTAAGAGTCCGACTCCTGATTTTAGCTCAGGTCATGATCTCACAGTTTATGAGTGGAAGCCCCTTGTTGGGCTCCGCGCTGACCACACAGAGCCTGCTTAAGATTCTCTGTCTCCCTCTCTCTCTGCCCTTCCCTCACTTGCTCTTTCTCAAAAATAAACATTTAAAAAAATTGTGTGCAGCCACCGATGTATAATAGTATATGCTAATATAAACAGATAGGGGCTAATTTACAACTGAATGGAAGAATTGACAAAGTTTGACTTTGAATTGTGTCTGGAAGTATTGGTAGAGTTTTACCTAGATGAGGAAGATGAATTCAGATAGAGAAAGCTCTGTGAGAAAATCCCAAATATTTCTTTCACAGTATTGGTCTAGGTGATGATGTTTTTGCTGGGTGTGAATGAGCAGAGAAGGAGAGAAGGAGTAAGTATGAGAAGAAAGCCTGAAACCCAAAAGTAGAACCGATTATTAACACTTTAGAATTGTTGTGTAAGTGACAAAGCCATGACGATTTTTGGAGAAGCGTAGGCATGCTGAACATGATTAAATATGTATTCTCAGAAAAGAAAAAGGATAAATTGCAGCTATATATATATATATATATATATATATATATACACACACATACACACACACACACACACACACACACAAAGGAAGTTAGAGACAACAATTAGGAGACTTGAATCAGGGAAGGTGCTATGAACATAGGCAGTTTGGCAAGTAATTAAAGATACATTTCAGCAGTAAAAACAACAGGTCTTGAATTCTGATTAGATTATAAAGTGCAGGCTAGGAGAACACTAATGGAGAACACTTCTAATCGAAGTAAGAATGAGTAGTGATACTATTGTTCAAAATAGAACAAAAAGAGAAGGATCAGTGTTGAGTTCAATTGCACTTATGCTACAGTAATATTTTAAAATATGTTCCTAGATCTCAACATAGAGTCAAGTTGGGAAATATGTGTTCATAAACCAAGTAGGTGTCAGTGGTAGTCGAATCTATGTCAGTGAATCTCATGATTGTCATTTTCCAAGTAAGGAGGAAATAAAAAAAGAGACAGAAACGATGGGTCTTAGAAGCACATCTGGTCAAAGGAAGAACTAAAGAAAGAGACTTAGGAGGTCAGAGGCTAAGAAGAATCCCCATTATACATAATGCTATGGAATCAAGAGGAAGGTTGTGAAAAACGTCTTGATAAATAGTCTGTATGTTACAGTAAGAAAAGTGAAAAATTAACTGGAAAAATACAATTAATTTATCAGTTAGTATGCATTTGGTCTGATTAGAAATTAAGTACATACATACAAAAAATTAACTAGCAAGGTAGAAATTAATTTTTTTAATTTTTATTTATTTTTGAGAGAGAGAGAGAGAGAGAATTAACAGGGGAAGGTTAGAGAGAGAGGGAGACCCAGAATCTGAAGGAGGCTCCAGACTATGAGCTGTCAGCACAGAGCCTGATGTGGGGCTCAAACCCATCATGGTGAGATCATGACCTGAGCTGAACTTGGACGCTTAACTGACTGAGCCACCCAGGAGCCCCAAGAAATGAGTTTTTAAATTACACCTCATATGATCCTTTGGAGTTGTAACTTCTAGCTTTAGACCCAGCTCCGACCTGAGCAATTTTTATTAAAATAGCAATATAGTGTCTGCTTTCAAAAGAGTGGTAATTTTGGGCATTATCCTATTCTAGTAACAACACCAAGATTAATAATATCATGAACTTAACAAAATTGAGACCAAGTACTTTTTGTTACTTTGCCAGTTGTTTACACATGCACTGTGATGAAAGATCTGTGATTAAAGATTTTCCTTAAGCAAAAATTATAGGTATTTGTAATAACTTATAAATCCAAGTTTTGTCTGTGTATACTTTCAAAATTCTCCTTTAAAAGAGAAGAACACTAACAGCTTTCTCAAATTTTCTTAAAGGCTTTAGTTTGATCTATTTTCAAATATGTTCATATTATGGACTCATAAATAAAGATATTTCCTAGAGAGGAAAAAGGATGAGGAAACACACTCCAGAGAAATAACTTTTAAAGAAAGTGTCCCACAAATTCCTGCGTACATTTTCTCTCTCCCTCTCTCTCTCTCTCATTGGGCTCTCTGATATACTTCTTTGCAGGGCAATCATTTTTATTCTGCTAAATCTGTAAATAAGCCCATCATATTAGATACTCTTCTTTCCCTGTAATGCGATATTGTGCATTGATTAATTTTGGAAAGTCATGTGTATATATTTCTATGCTAACGCTCCAACAGCACATATGTTACTGTGATACCATTTCACTTATAAGCACACTATCAGTCTTTGAAAGATAAGATTTTGAATGATTATGGGAGCCTGGGTGGCACAGTTGGGTAAGTATCTGACTCTGGATATGGGGTCAGGTCACAATCTCAAGGTTCTTGAGATCCAGGCCTGCGATGGGCTGTGCACGGACAGTGCAGAGTCTGTTTGGGATTCTCTCTTTCCCTCTTGCTGCCCCTCCCCTACTTGTGCACTCTCTCTCTTTCTCAAAATGAATAAAGAAACTTTAGGGGGGCCTGGGTGGCTCAGTCGGTTAAGCGTCCGACTTCGGTTCAGGTCATAATCTCACAGTTCTCGAGTTCCAGCCCCATGTCGGGCTCTGTGCTTACAGCTAAGAGCTTGGAGCCTGCTTCACATTCTGTGTCTCCCTCTCTCTCTGCCCCTTCCCTGCTCATGCTCTGTCTCTCTCTGTCTCAAAAATAAATAAACATTAAAAAATGTTTTAATGGATAAACTTTAGAAAAAAAGATTTTAAGTGATTACATTGTCTTTGTCAATTTTTGGTATTTCCAATAATCATAAACTACTTTTATAAGTAAATATAATAAATACTATTAAAATTTGAAAACTATTCGTTAAAATAACCATACAAGGTTTTTTGTTAGAACACATTTTAAAACTTTTTAATAAAAATTATTTTATTTAACTGAAATTATATCATCAGTTTATATAAAGAAGAAAACACTCAGGAAATGAATTTATTGCTCAACATTCAACAATTGTAAAGTTCAGAATGGTCAATTGAGAATGATGTTTGCCTCCTCTTGCTGTCACAAATAAGGAAAGGAAGGAAGTAGGGAAGAGATGATGGAAGGAGGAAAGAAAGAAAGAAAGAAAGAAAGAAAGAAAGAAAGAAAGAGAAAGAAAGAAAGAAAGAAAGAAAGAAAGAAAGAAAGAAAGAAAGGGAAGGAAGGAAGAAAAGGAAGGAAGGAAAGAAAAGAAAGTTAAGAAGGGGAAGAAAGAACAAAAGAAAGAAAGAAAGAGAAGGAAGGAAGAACGAAGGAAAGAATGAAAAGAAAGTTAAGAAGGGGAAAGAAAGAAAGAAAGAAAGAAAAAGAAAGAAAGAAAAGGAAGGAAGAATGAAGGAAAGAATGAAAAGAAAGTTAAGAAGGGGAAAGAAGGAAAGAAAGAAAGAAAGAAAAGGAAGAACGAAGGAAAGAATGAAAAGAAAGTTAAGAAGGGGAAAGAAGGAAAGAAAGAAAGAAAGAAAGAAAGAAAGAAAGAAAGAAAGAAAGAAAGAAAAGGAAGGAAGAATGAAGGAAAGAATGAAAAGAAAGTTAAGAAGGGGAAAGAAAGAAAGAAAGAAAGAAAGAAAGAAAGAAAGAAAGAAAGAAAAGGAAGGAAGGAAGAATGAAGGAAAGAATGAAAAGAAAGTTAAGAAGGGGAAAGAAAGAAAGAAAGAAAGAAAGAAAGAAAGAAAGAAAGAAAAGGAAGGAAGAACGAAGGAAAGAATGAAAAGAAAGTTAAGAAGGGGAAAGAAAGAAAGAAAGAAAGAAAGAAAGAAAGAAAGAAAGAAAGAAAGAAAAGGAAGGAAGAAAGAAAATGAGGAAAGAGACAGGAGGAAGAAAGAAAAGAAAAAGTTTTGAAAATAATAGGTGAAGGAATAAAAATGTATAAATAGAAAAATTAATGAAAATAAAGATGATGATTGTGAATATAAGAGAAATTGCAACGAACTTCTAGAAAATGAATACAGGTATGCATGATATATAAGAAGCCACAACATGGCTCATCAAAAGATGAGAACACATGAAAAGAATCCTGGGAAGCTCCAGGCTTGAAATCAACAGAAAGAGCAAATGAACATGCATGAGAAATAAAGATGGAAATAAGATAATTAAAAGTTTGTCTAAGCAAAACTGACTATCTATATCCTACAACAACCCTCACCCACTCAACTACCCTGGTGTACAGAATACAAGAAGGTTAAATTTTACTCTCTACAAAGAAAAAAAAATTAGAAGTCTCATCTCTTAAGTTAACAAACCAAAGGGGATTGTAACAGTTAGTGTGGGTGGTAGACATATTTATCACTGGTTCCCCATCTGTTCACTAAATAAAAGCTAAAAGCCAACCACTGGTCAAATGTTTCCCGTGTTTACAAAGATCACAATCAGCTCTTTTACTGCCTCAATTTAAAACATGAGTGGAAAATCAAAGAAGATGTCCTGTAGCAGAAAGAGAATGACCAAAATAAATAGACAATCTAACCAAAAATTAAACCAGACAATTTAGAAAAATAAAGTTTTATATACACTAATTAGTATGACCAAGGAGAGTCAAGAAGACGTTTCATTCATAAATAAAAACAGGATATATGAAAAAAGAAAAAAGTAGAAGAACAAGAATTTAAAAATAATAAGGATCAAAATAAAAAACTAAATTAAAGCTTTCAACATAAAATTGAGAAAATCCCCAGAATACATTGCAAAAAACTGATAAAGACATCCTGAGACAAAAGATGAACCATAGAAAAACTAAGCAGGAATGGTCAGTTTAATTACTAAATCTAGAAACAGAGAAAGAAAAATTGGAGAAGGAAATTATTGAAGAAATGGCATAAAAAAGATCATATTCTATTCAAATCCACTGGAATTTTTTCACATCTAGGTAGGCTGGACCTAGACCCAACTAGATAAACCACCTTGCAGATAGTTAACTATAAAACCAGGACAAAAAGAGCTCCCTACAGATGCTAAGCAGTGAACAGAGCAGATATATTCTGTCAGAAAATCCATGCTTACTAGGAGGAGAAAGACAACGAGCTGTACCAATAATTACCATCTTTGAGGAGCTACGATTACTCCTTTGGGCAGGCAGCAGGGAATGCACATGGGAAATCTCAAAAACTTTCTGGCCAAGGATCCAGGAAAACAAAACCTGGACACTGTGAACACTGAAGAGAGTAGGGAAAATCCCAGAAAGGAAGGAGCTGGAGCCAGAATCTCCAAACTCTGTATTACTCACATCACTGATTTGTATCTAAACTGTACACGCATGGAGTAGAATCACAGTAGCTCAAACAAAGAAAAAACAAAACAAAACAAAACAAAACAAAACAAAAAAACTAAGCGGTGATAAATGTTGCTGTTGTGAATGTTGCTACCCTGAATACTTAACATAAGTGGGCAGGTTTTGGTGGAGTAGAAACTTTCTTGGAAGTGGAGCTGATGAGAAATTTAGTTTTTCTATCTGCAATTTCACCTTGAGGCTAACTGCGGTCCACAGAACACACAGTAGAGGCAAGAGCAAACATGGAAATACTTAGACTTCCTGTCTGCTGAACAAGAAGAGAAACCAACAAATCATGTGTGCTGAAGAGTGTGGGCAATCCTGATAAGGAAAGAGTCAGAGGAGAAAAATCCCTAAAGTTGTTCAATCTCAGATATAAAACTACTCCCTAAAAAAGCAAACAGAAACAAAAAACAAAAACAAAATAAGACAAAAAAAACAAAACAAAACAAAAAAGTACTTGCTAAAAATACTTATCACAGAAAAATACTTATCATAGAAAAATAACAGAATCTGGTATCCTTTTGACAATTAATGATGTGTATGATAGAATCCAAAATTACCCAACATGTGAAGAACTAAGAAAATAGAGCACATTCTAAAGAGATAAGAAAATCAATCAAGTCCAACCCAAGATAAACTAGATGTTGCAACAAAAATTTAAGAGCAGCTATTATAAACTATCCTTAATGAGGTGAAATAGGGCATGTTTTCAATGCATGAAAATCTTGGTAGTGATATGAGAAGTCTAAGTAGAAAAATAGGGATAATGATACATAACCAGATGGAAATTCTAGTAGTAACAAAAGTAATTGTTTTAAATAAAGTTTTACTGGATTAACTTAGCTAAATAAATATGACACAGAAAGAGTAAGTGAACTTAAAGATAGCAAGGTAAAAATGATCCAGAGTGAAAAACAGTGGAACAAATATAAGAAGAAAAAAAAAAAAAGGACACCAACTCAGGGACTTATTAGATAATATCAGATAGTCAAATGTGTAATGGAAAATCCAGGAGAAAAGAGAATGAATGGAGCAAACAAATACTTGAAGAAAGAATAGTAGAAAATGCCTGAAATTTGAAGGTGCAGGATGCTAGACAATGAAAGTGCAAAATAAACACCAAAGACACATTGAGTAAAATTGTTAAAAGACAAACACCAAATATTGAAATCAACAAATAAAAGAGAATAAATTGCCTACAAGGAAACAGCAATCTGATTAAAAGCTTACTTCTAATAAAAAAACAGGCCAGATGAACAAGAAAGAAATCTTTAAAGACCTTAACAAACCTTTAAAGATTTTAATATTTCTGGGGCATCTGGGTGACTCAGTCAGTTAAGTGCCTGACTCTTGGTTTCATCTCAGGTCATGATCTCATGGTTCCTGAGTTCTAGTCCCACGTGGGGCTCCCTGCTGATGGTGAGAAGGCTGCTTGGGGTTCTTCCTCTCTCCCTCTCTCTCTGTCTCTTTCCTGCTCACTTCCCACTCTCTCTCAAACTCAATAAATACACTTTAAAAAATTAAAGATTTTAACACTTCTATTAGAAGGCACAGATTATTAAGAAAAGATGAAAATAAAACTTCATCATATACTCTCTATAGAAGATGCACTCTAAATTTAAAGATAGACATTAAAGGTAAAGGGATGGAAAAGATAAACCATTCCCTAATCCCATTCCTATAAAGCTAATACATCTTTATATCATCCATCTATCTATCTATGAATCCATCAAAACTTCCATCTGCGATGTTTACATAATGATGTTCATACAATCCTAACATTGCATTTTTCTTGGTGGTGTAATTTGTGCTGCAGTGAACATTTATGTTGTCTTATATTTTATACATTGTTGCAATTTTTGTAGAAAATATGGATCACTTTTTAGAAAATGTGAAAAGTTTATTCAAAAACACAAAGTCATATAAAAAACCCAAAAAAATCAATATTAAAGAACAAAAAAATTTAAAAATAACTAATAAAAAAGAAAGTATGGAGGAAGTTCAAAATACTTGAAGAATAAGACACCATTGAGTAGAAAGCAACAGCTTTGACTATTTAAAAATTATCAGTCTGTGTTAAAATAAAAAAACACAGGATGAAGATTAATATTTTTAAAGAGTGTTAATAAATTAATTTTAATATCTTATATCAAACAGTAAATTGGTCAAATTACATGAACTGAATTGCCACAAAAGGAAATACACACATGAGGATATGTTTATCCTCACCTGCAAATACAGAAATGTAAATAAAAGCAATAATAAATAATTTTCAAAATATTTTGATATATAAAATAACCTTATGTTGACAAGTGGATTGGAAAACCAGCACGCCCATCTATTGGGTTAATTTCTCCAAAGAAAATAATGGCACCTTTACCAGGGAAAGTATAAATAATGTCAGGGAGAAAATAATGAAGACTCTTTATTCTATCTATATAACAAAACAGTAGTTTTCACTGAAGGTAGAATTTGGGATAATGTTTCTCTGTTTGAAAAATGTATTCAACAATCAGGTATTTCATTTATTGTCAGAACAAAAACAAGTGTATTTTTTTAAATGGACAGCAAAACGTTTGAGATAATCATCTAGGACTGGAGAAGAATGTTAGTTTGTAAAATGGTGATGCTGAATACAGAGATTAATACTCTAATACTCCTCTCCTTTCTTCAACCCATGCAGGCACCCTGTGTGTTTGCTTGTTTGTTTGTTTTCCTTCTTTCTAAGCCAGTTAGGAATGTAGCATGAGAAGGGATAGGGTCAAAAGAACAGCCCATTGATATACAGAAAACTCTAGAAAGTCTTCTGGCATCACCTCTTTCCTTAGCTCTCAGAGCCAAACTTGTTAAATATGTTATCTCTTACAGAGAAGGTGGAAACTTATTTGACTTGAAATGATAGAGCCAGTAACAATTCCAAAAGATGTCTGATTCTAGGGTGAGGTTAAAGGATGATTTTGAAAGATGCATTCTAAGCAGGTTTGAGACTTTGAGTATTTTTTATTAAAAAGTTTACGTCTCATCTTTAAGATAAAGCCCAACTATATTTATTAATCTATTTTGCATTTGAATTTCTTTGAAAATAATTAAACTTATGGTTATTCTTAATGTTGAAAAATATTTGTTTCTATTTTTGGTTACTTCTTTAAAAACTAAGTATTATTTTAGGCCTATGGACCAATTCTCACCAGTCAGACTATATGACTATTTTCACTGAATAGTTTCAAAGATACTATCAAAAGAGAAAGTATCCTTGCTATCAAGAAAGTGGTTGAAAAAATACACATGGAACAAAAAGCCCAATGTATCATTGTAGCTAGTAGTCATTCAGTAGTCTGGAATATTTTATTGTATATAGATTTCACTTATACACATTTGATAACAGTGAGTGAATCATTCATATGTATGTGTCATTTTGAAATATCCTAAGATAGTATAGACAAACAAAGTTTAGAACAAGTACAAACATAATACTTTTGGGATTATATACCTGTATTTGTATCAAGAAATGTGCATCAAAGAATACAAATTAAAGAAGACTATCCTTAAGGATTGTTATCCAGCAGTTCCAGTGCGGGGTATATACCTAAAGAAAATGAGAACAGAATATGGAAGAAATATCGGCACACCCATGTTTATTGCAGCATTGTTTAGAATAGCAATAGATATGGGAATGACCTAAGTGCCCATGGACACATGAATGGATAAAGATGTGGTATAGATATACAATGGAGTATTAGTCAGCCTTTAGAATGAAGGAAATTCTGCCATTTTTGACAACATGGATTGACCTGGAGGGCATCATGCTTAGTGAGATCAATCAAAGAGAGAAAGACAAATACTCCATGATATCACTTATATGTGGAACCTACAAAAGCCTAACTTGTAAAAACAGAGTAGAATGGTGGATCCTGGGGCAGGTGGGGAGGAGGATTGGAGAGATGTTTTTCAAGCTACAAACTTGCAACCAGTGGAGAAATAATTCCTGGAGATCTAATGCACAGCAGGGTGATTCTAGACAACACTGCTATATTATAAACTTCAAAGTTGCTAAGAGACTAGATATTATTTATTCCCACTACAAAAAAGAAATGATAATTATGTGACGAGGCAGAGGTGTTAGCTAACTCTATGTTGGCAATCGTATCACAATATATAAGTGTATCGAATCAACACATTGTACACCTTAAACTTACACAATGTTATATGTCAATTATATTTCAAAAAATAAATTTTTAAAAAAGGAAGCTATAGATAACATTAAATAATTTGTGTCCTAAGTTGAAAAAAAAATTCTGTTCAGGATGCAGCCTAAAATATTTTAGTGCACTCTGAGATAGTTATTCAGAAAAAGTATTTAAAAACCTAAAAACAACATTAAAGAATAAAGATTCTATTATAATTTATATTTAGAAATATATTTCTATATCAGTCATTTACTTACAAAGAAAGTACTGTCAAACTTTTTTGAGTATAAATACCTAAAGTATATATACTAACTACATGCATTTGTGAGCAGACATTTACATGAACTATAGTATATTAGATTTTTTGCTCAATGATTTAGGCTTTTTTTTCTATGTAATTGGATTATACGTTCTCACTCACTGATATTTGACTTACCAATTCATTCTGTAGAAACAAATGCATGTGCCCATATAACATCCTTTCTCGATTTGAATGGGTAATGAACTTGTTTGCTGATTAATACTTAGGCAACCAGGTTTTCAAATGGAGACAAGTATTTCACTGCTTATTTCAAACATTTGGGTGGACAGACTCTAAGGAGGACACCATGATTCCCACCCCCTTGTATCCATTTCTTTGTATAATCCCTTCTCCCCCATAAATCCCTCTTTCCCCCTGAACCTGTGACATACTTCTAAAAATAGAATACAGTGAAGAAGCAAACCCAAAAGTAATAGATAAAAAAATGTGTGTGTGTATTAAAGTACAGAATATAGTATAATCAATAGGATTTTTCAAAACACTGTGAAATATATCTCTATCATCTATCCATCTATTGATCATCTTTCTGTTTATGTTTCTATCATCTATATAGAAATAGAAAGAGAGATTAAACTTATAATCAGTAGTCATTAAAATCAGTGATTTCTCTTAGGGTCCTAGGATTTTATAGAGACAAGTTGGACCCAAATGGCTAGGGGATTGAGTGTGGGGTAAGTCACAGCAAGTGACAAGGAGACAATGTTCTTGCCCTTCCTTTATAAGCCTTTTTAAAAAAATGTTTATTTGTTTTTGAGAGAGAGAGAGACAGAGTGTGAACAGGGGAGGGGCAGAAAGAGAGGGAGACACAGAATCCAGAGCAGACTCCAGGCTCTGGGGTGTCAGCACAGAGCCCCATGTGGGGCTCAAACTCATGAACCGTGAGATCATGACCTAAGCCGAAGTTGGATGCTACCCTAACTGAGCCACCCAGGAGCACCTATATGATTTTTTTGTTTTAAGTTTATTTACTTATTTTGAGTGAGAGAGAGAGAGTGCGAGCACATGCGGGAGAGGGGCAGAGAGAAGGAGAGACAGAATCCCAAGCAGGCTCCATACCATCAGCACAGAGCCCAGTGCAGGGCTTGAACCCATGAACTGTAAGATCATGACCTGAGCTGTAATCGAGAGTCAGATGCTTAACTGACTGCACCACCCAGGCGTCCCTATGTGCTTTTCTGATAGAACTACTAACAACAATGACAACAACAACACTAGTTTTATTATTTAATGTTGTTGGTAGAAAAGAGTTTATAATCATAATGTTAAAAACTACAAATGATGTGTTAGTAAGCTTCATTTAGAGATTTTGCCTATCGTGCATACAACTTGCATTTTAAAACTTGAGCTAGTTGCAAAGACATTATAAAGACTGTGTACTTGTAAGTGAAAGCTGCTAAAACCAATCTTAAATTTTGTCTTAAAAATGAATATGACCATGGAAAGAGCACACGATAATTGTAGAATGAAGCCTGCATTTTTGGACAGCCTACAATCATCTCTGTATTTTCACTGTTTAGTCATTGTTTACTGATAACAAAGTTATACATCAGGAAGTATCTTTGAAAGTCATTACCAGGGCATCTTAAGAGCACACCACATTAAATACACTTGATTTTCCATGAGTTGGTATTCCTGCACTTTAAAATACTGCAAACAATAGTCTTTGATGATTTAATCACAGAAAATCAGAAATATTTGAAGGACCATTGCTAAAGAAGAAAGGCCAGATATGCATGAGTCATTAGTTCAGCCTCTAAAATAGATCAAAGAAGCATCTAAAAATGAACTGGTATTTACTGCTCTGAAGGCAGTCGTGGTATTCAGCTGACCACAATGTAAACTTTTCTCCAGCTGTGTGAAATGAACATTAGAGTTACAATTACTGAGTTCTAGAAAGGAAGGAAATAGGCAATGAAATTTAACTGGTACATATTGTTCTCTTTTCACAAATAATTCTTTTTTTTTTAATTTTTTAAATGTTTTTATTTATTTTTGAGAGAGACAGAGACAGAATGCGAGTTGGTTAGGGGCAGAGAGACAGGGAGATGCAGAATCCGAAGCAGGCTCCAGGCTCTGAGCTGTCAGCACAGAGCTCAACGTGGGGCTCGAACTCACAGACCGTGAGATCATGACCCGAGCCAAAGTCAGACACTCGACTGAGCCACCCAGGCGCCCCACACAAATATTTCTTAAGAGTGAAGTAGAATTAAAAAAAAAACTGTTTTAATTTTTATCATTTTTTTGAGACAGACACAGAGTGCAAGGGTGGTGGGGCAGAGAGGGAGACGCAGAATCTGAAGCAGGCTCCAGGCTCTGAGCTGTAGGCAAAAAGCCCAATGCCGGACTTGAACTCACAGACTGGGAGATCATGACCTGAGCCGAAGTTGGAAGCTTAAACAACTAATCCACCCAGGCTACCCCAGTTGTGTTCTTGAAGGGTGAACTTTTTACCCTTTTCCAAATTCCAAAAAGGAACAAAAATAATCAGGAAATGTCTATGTTGGCACTGTTTGGCCTAGTCCATGAGCATCCGAAAACCAATCAAAACCCTTCCATTTGTTACATTTTCTTAATGCTACTGATTTTTGGAGGTTGATCTTACATCTAGCAATGGCGAGAAACTCATATCAATTCTATATTTATCATTGATTTTTAAAAAATGCTTTATATAGAAATAACCTGTTGAAAAACAATAATTCTTCATTTTCCTTTCCAATCATTATACTTTTATTTCTATTTTCCTTCTTTGGTTTCACCAGCTGCATTTTCAGGTGAATGATACATGACAGGAAGGATTCATGTTGTGCTTACCTTTAACATAGATATTTCTCAAATTCTGTTCTTAAGTACAATGATACCTATTGGTCTTTAGTAAATAAATGCTATTCCAATTATGAAAGGTCTCTCATCTTATTGTTTTCTGAGTAAGTATTGCATGTTATGGGTTATTTATTTTCTGCATCTATTGCAACTATTATGGCTGGTTTGCTACCTTTTTAACCTTTACTGTGGTTGCAAGTTGAAGTATTTTAGCTTTCCTTGTATCATTTCTATTAGGTCACGTTTTATGATGTGAAATCACCTCTAGAAATTCCACTGATCTCAATGAATGAGGCATGTAGATTCTTTTTTTTTTTTTTTTTTTTTTTTTAGTCTGCATCCTCAAATAGTCTGTATTAAGGATTGTTTAGATCTTGAAAATTTTGTAAAATTCTCCTGAAAAAGCACCTGATCCCTTTTAGAGGTTTATGGGTAAGGGTTTTTTGTTTTGTTTTGTTTTGTTTTGTTTTGTTTTGTTTTAATGTTTATTTCATTTACTTTGAGAGTCAGAGAGAACAGGGGAGGAGCAGGGCAGAGAGAGAAGGGGAGAGAGAATCCCAAGCAGGCTTCATGCTGTCATGGGAGCCTGACAAGGGGCTCCACCTTATGAACTGTGAGATCATGACCTGAAATGAATTCAAGAGTTGGACACTCAACTGATTGAGCCACCAAGGTGCCTCTGTTTCTTTTTTTTTTTTAATGAAATTTATTGTCAAATTGGTTTCCATACAACACCCAATGCTCATCCCAACAGGTGCCCTCCTCAACACCCATCACCCACCCCCCCTCCCTCCCACCCCCCATAAACCCTCAGTTTGTTCTCAGTATTTAAGAGTCTCTTATGTTTTGGTTCCCTCCCTCTCTAACCATTTTTTTTTCCTTCCCCTCCCCCATGGTCTTCTGTTAAGTTTCTCAGGGTCCACATAGGAGTGAAAACATATTTAAAAAGGTGCTTCTGTTTCAATATACATTTTCTATTCCCTATTTAATTATTGTTTTACTTTAATATTACATCCAACTTATTTGATTTAATTTTTTAAATTATGTGTTTATAATTCCTTGACAGAGATGCTAGCGTAATAATTTTAAACCTTTTCTTTTAATTAAATGCACTGAGGACACAAATTCCCATATAAATACTTTTTTACTTGTTTTCCATATTTGGAATAACATTGGTTTTGTGGTCACTCAATTGTAAAGATTTTATAATTTCGTCATGTTTTATTCTTAATTGTATAAATCATTTAGAATGGTGTTCTCTAGTTTTCAAATAGAACTTTATAGTTCAACCACCTTTTTATTTGTTTTTTTTTTTTAATTTTTTTTTTCAACGTTTATTTATTTTTGGGACAGAGAGAGACAGAGCATGAATGGGGGAGGGGCAGAGAGAGAGGGAGACACAGAATCAGAAGCAGGCTCCAGGCTCTGAGCCATCAGCCCAGAGCCTGACGCGGGGCTCGAACTCACGGACCGCGAGATCGTGACCTGGCTGAAGTCAGACGCTTAACCGACTGCGCCACCCAGGCGCCCCTCAACTACCTTTTTAAAGCTGGTTTCTGATTGAACTGAATTGTGACCAGAAATGTGATCTACAAAATGTAAATTGATTGAGACTTCTTTTGTGGCCAGTTACATGACATTTTTTGGTAAATGACTCCATGTGTGGCTGAAAACAATGAGCAGTGTGTGTGTGTGTGTGTGTGTGTGTGTGTTTGGTTTTTTTTTTGCTTTGTTTTTGTTTTGTTTTTCCCTCCTCTGGATGTGAAACCACATAGATCCATTAGCACAGGCTTTTTCATCATGGGGACTGAATTCATTACTCATTGAATTTTATTTAATTTTCTGAAAGAGATATACTAAAATTTCTCATCTTAAGTATGTCTTTTCGATTTTCTCCTATATTTTTGGTACTTTTTACTGTATATATTTTCCAGGCTCTGTTGTCGGATTCGTGGTAATTCCTGTATTGAGGTAGTTTGGGGCTGCCTTTTTCATTTTATGAGGAACAAAAAAGATTTTTATTGGTCTCTGCATTGTTCCACTGTAGCCATTGTATCAAATGACTACACACTTGGTGGATTAACACAAGAATTTAGTTCTTTGTACTTCTGGAGGCCAGATGTCCAAAATCAGTATCACTGGGTTAATATCAAAATGTTGGTCACATCACACTCCCTTCAGAGGTTCTAGGATAAAATAAAGTCCTTGTGGCTCCTGGTGGCTGGGAGCACTCTTTGGCTTGTAGCCCCATCACACCAACCCTTACCTCTGTGGCCACATTTTCTCCTCCTCCTGTCCTGTGAAATCCCCCTTACATCTCTGATGGCATTAGGGGCTCACCTGCTTAATCTAGGATATTCTTCCACCTTAAGATCATTAACTTACTATTATTGTTTATTTATTTATTTTGAGAGAGAGAGAGAGAGAGAGAGAGAGAGAGAGAGAGAGAGAGAACAAGTGGGGGATCAGGGAGAGAGAGAGAATCCCAAGCAGGCTCCGCACTGCCAGTGCAGAGCCTGATGTGGGGCTCGAACTCATGAACTGAGAGATCAGGACCTGAGACATTTAACTGACAAGTCACCCAGGTACCCCTCAAGATCATTAACTTAATTGCATCTGCTAAGTTTGTTTTACCATGTAAGGTAACACTCAAAGATCCTGGATGGCTTTTGATGAACACTTCAACAGCTTCTTTTGATTTCCTTTTAAATTTTGTTTTGTGTCTTTAACGTTGTTGTTTTTTGTTTTAAAAAAATCCCTATTTTTTTTTAAATAACACCACCATTTAGATAATTTTTTAAACTTATAAATTTCTTGTCAGCATTGCACTTTCTATCTTCTTATTTTTGCCTGAATTATTTTTCTTCTTGTGAATATATGATAAATCCTTAGACTTCTGTGGGTGGTAAATTTTCTAATTATACGTATGAAAATACCATTGTTTTGCCTTTACACTGAAATGATACTGAATAAAAATTCTTCACCTCCTGGTCCTTAGTGCTTGGTTGAGTATGCTTTCTTAATACTGTACAAATGATTTTGTAATATTTTGTTAGGATGTTTACCTCTGTAATCATTCTTCAACATGGACTTTTTTTTTTCAATATGTGTCAGTATGAGGTAACTGCAGTTTAAGTTAGGTGGCATTATTTTTTTTTATAATTCTCTAGACTAATAACGTATAGTTTATTATTCTGAAGAGATTATAGATGTAATCATTTGTGATGTTTTATTGACTCAGTTTTTAGTTCATTAAAATATCCAACTATTAGCATCAATTTTATGGTCATAATTTCCTAAGCATCGGTTCTACTGGGATTTCAAACGTACCAACATAATAATGAACATTCTATTCTCTAGAAATTGTTCTATACTCTGTGTCTGGTATACTTTTTCTTCTTTTTAAAATAATTTCGAATTAAAGTATAACGTACATATAAACAGATGCACAAATCTTTTTTTTATTTTTTTTATTTTTTTTAATGTTTTTTATTTATTTTTGAGACAGAGAGACAGAGCATGAACAGGGGAGGGGCAGAGAGAGAGGGAGACACAGAATCTGAAACAGGCTGCGGGGTCTGAGCCATCAGCCTAGAGCCCGACGCAGGGCTCGAACTCACAGACCATGAGATCATGACCTGAGCTGAAGTCGGACGTTTAACCGACTGAACTACCCAGGTGCCCCAAGACACACAAATCCTAAGTGCACAGCTCACTGAACTCTCAGAAGCAAACTTGGGTCCGACGCTGCCACGAAGTCACAGAACAGAATACCAGCAGTATCTTCCAGGCTCCTTCCTCTCCCAGTACTCCCCAATCTCCCCCTCGTCTCCTTAGATGATCAATATCTTGGCTTCCGTAATTACAGATCAGTTTGCCTGTTTTGGTTCATATGCACAGCCTCTGACTCAGAGAGACCGTGTACAGTTGCACCCTGACAGAAACATGCATCCGTACGAAAACAAAAGACACGTAAACCAACGTTTCTGGTCCTCGTTTTGAACTTGTCTATCCCTTCTTTTTAATTGCGTTTTTGAAAGAGTCCATTTTACAACCCATTTCAAAGTGTTTCTCGTACATATTTTAGCTCTACTGATCAGTGTTTTCCATTTTATCAGTTAGTATTTTTTATAGATGTTGTTGTTCTCAGCTTTTAGCTGGTTTTGTGATTCTTTTTGTAACATTCTTGTTACATTGGGTGGGCGGATGGGTTAAGTGGGTGATGGGCATTGAGGGGGGCACTTTTTGGGATGAGCACCGGGTATCATATGTTAAGAGAAGAATCCCTGGGTTCTACTCTTGAAGCCAAGAACTACACTGTGTGGTAACTAACTTGAATTTAACTAAAAGAAGAAAAGGAAAAAATCAAGGCACCAAATGTTGCTCTAAAGGTAGCTTTGGTCTTATCTCATTGGATTTCATACATAGTATTTTAATATTTCTTATTTACAAATAGTGATTATAATACTGAGGACTTTTCACTCATAAATTTTCTTTTTTCAGAATTTATACAGATTTTATTTCTCCCTCAGTATATTGTCATCTTGAAAACCAAGTATTTTTATTAGATAAATTTTTTTATTTATTTATGTATTTATTTGTTTATTTGACAACTATTAACTTTATTGCCTAGTGTAGGAAATTGTATGAATTACTAAACAAGATAGGAGATGTAGATAGAAGATAGATAAATAGATAGATAGATAGACAATAGATTTAGATATACACATGTATAAATATATATACATCCATATGGTATTCAAAATACTTTCTTATTAGTTTATGATTTACTTGATTTCTTTAAGACTCAAGTAGATATGTGACAGTCTCCTATAATGTCTTATTTTTTCTAATATTTGCTTTATACCGCTTAAATTTGTGATTTTCCCTTAATGTTATCAAAGAAATTAAATTTAGTATACTATACTTAAATCTCATCCTTTCCTCTATCTTATGTTTGTTAACAGAAAATGAAATTGCTGTGAATAACTTATTTAATTAATATTATGTGTTTTCTCCTTGAGGTTTATTTTGGTCACTTCCTTTTTCCAATTATCAGAGTTAAATTTTAATTATATTAGTGCTTTCCAATTGTCCTTTAAGAAGAAGTCCTAAGGGAACCTGGGTGGCTCATTCCCTTGAGCCTCCGACTTTGGCTCAGGTAATGATCTCCAGGCTCATGAGTTCGAGCCCCCTGCCTGGCTCTGTGCTGACAGCTGGGAGCCTGGAGCCTACTTGGAATTCTGTGTCTCCTTCTCTCTCTCAATCTGCCCTTCACCCTCTCATGCTCTCTCTCTCTCTCTCTCAAAATAAATAATAGAAAATTATTTTTTTAAGAATTATTTTTTTCTGAGAATTTTAATTGTATTTCTCTCTTGAGTAGCTGATATCCACGTTCAGGTTATATTTTTATTTTCAAAATGATATGTGGGTGGCATATTTTCTATCTTCCTGTTGTTGAAGTATTTCTTTATGACATTTTAAGACATGCAAGAAATCATTTTTGAACTTAAAAGTGTTGGAATATTGTCTCTTTTCCTCAAAATTTGGAAATAAGTCTTTATTATTTTTTAGTACTTAGGCCTGTGCAAAAGAATTCTAATTCCAATTGTTGCTTTGCAATTGACACAAGTTTTCTCCTTAGTTTTGTTTTGGTTTGTTTTGACCTACCTGAGAGACTTTAGGATTTGCTCTTTAATCTTTAAAATTCAACGTTGGCCAGACGCAATATCCACCACATGTATGTAAACAAACGTTATGAATCTTTCTTCGCGTCAGTTACTATTTCTAGCTCTGCTGATCTTTTAAATTTCCCATTTCTTAACGTTAGCCTGTGTCATGCAGAACTGAAGGCTTTTATCTCATCACTTTAATATTTGTCCTTTTTTCTTCCTTAGGGAGATTGTCTCGGGTTCTCATCTAATACAGTTTGTCTCTCTCTCATTTCTTTCCTTTCTTTGCTACCTCCAATGCACCACTGAGATTCTGCCTCCTTTTTAGTATGTCCCTCCCCATGGGAGCCCATTGTCCTCTTCTTGCTTTATCTTACTCTTTTCTGTCGTTAGCACTATCTGCTCCAGGCTTATTTTAGATATTGAAAATAAGTAGATTCTGACATTTTATCTGGTCGATACAGTGTCGAAAATTTTATCTTGTTCTTCGAGACTTCAAAATGCTGGTAATGTTTTGTGTAATGTTCATTACTCTGTTTTGGTTTTTTGTTTGGTTTTGGTTGTTTGTTTCTTCTTTCCAACATGTATCGTTGCGTGAGGAAAAAGCAATCCTTGGGACACATTATTTACCATACATCGTATGTCTTCTTTCCCTTGGCTTTATAGCAGCAGATCCATGGTGGTTAGTCACAGATCTTCCACTGGAGATGTGATTCATGCGAATAATTCTTAGTAAAAGTATTTGGGTTTAGTTCAATATTGTAGATTAGCCTGGGATCTTTTGAAAACGGTAAGCCTCCCTGGGGGCTCTAAATCAGTGGATAAAGAAACAAACAGCACATAAACTACCATCAATATCATGTACTGAGACCAGAACTCCTGTTATCTCTAAATCTTAATTTGGGCAATATTTTAATCAGGGAGACTAAAAGTCCCTGGAGGTAATCTTACCTCTTTCAAAAGTATTCCTTTTTTTTTTTTAAGATTATTTATTTACTTTCGAGAGAGAGAGAGAGAGAAAGAGAGAGAGAGAACATGCACGAGTGAAGCAGGGGCAGAGAGAGAGAAAGAGAATCCCAAGCAGGCTCTGCACTGTCAGCACAGAGCCGGAGGTGGGGCTCCAACTCATGGACTCAAGATCATCACCTGAGCCAGAACCAAGAGCTGACGGTTTAAAGCCTGAGCCACCCAGAGACCCCAGAACTACTCCTTTTTAAACATTTGCTAACAGTATTTCTCTAGGAGCATACATGAAAATGAAGTGGGATGGGTAACACTACTCTATATCCAGAAGTGGTACTCAGGGGCACCTGGGTGGCTCAGTCGGTTGAGCATCGGACTTCAGCTCAGGTCATGATCTCGCGGTTTGTGCGTTCGAGCCCCGCATTGGGGTCTGTGCACACAGCTCGGAGCCTGGATCCTGCTTAGGATTCTGTGTCTCCCCCTTCTCTCTACCCCTTCCCTGTTCATGCTCTGTGTCTTTCTGTCTCTCAATAATAAATAAATGTTAAAAAAAAAAGTGGTACTCAGATTAAAAAAAAAGCCTTTTGCAGTCCTCTAAATGATTTTTATTTTTATGAATTTTCTTTTTTTTTATTTTTAAGAGAGAGAGAGAGAGACAGTGTGGGGGTGGACAGAGGGAGAGAGAGAATCTTACACAGGCTGTATGCTCAGCACTTAGCACAAAGTCTCTCAAACGGTTTTGTTCCCCGGGCCCTGGGATCAAGTCCTGAGCTGGGGTCTGAGGCTCAACCCACTGAGCCACCCAGGTGCCCCCACAGGATGAGGTTTGCAGAAACATGGGAGAGGCTGTAGGTCACTGAATACTCGCAGTCATCGTTTCTCTTGCCTCTGCGGTTTTACATCTGATGGAAAAACCTCTGTCCACTATTACATTTACCTGAATAATTTTTAAAGGTCTTTAAAATCTTTGCTTAGATCTCACCCTAACCTCCTGCGGGCCGTATGTTTAAAATCCCCGTATCACGCCTGGGTGGCGCAGTCGGTTAAGCGTCCGACTTCAGCCAGGTCACGATCTCGCGGTCCGTGAGTTCGAGCCCCGCGTCGGGCTCTGGGCTGATGGCTCAGAGCCTGGAGCCTGTTTCCGATTCTGTGTCTCCCTCTCTCTCTGCCCCTCCCCCGTTCATGCTCTGTCTCTCTCTGTCCCAAAAATAAATAAACCTTGAAAATAAAATCCCCGTATCAAATTAAGAGCTCCTGATTTGTTACCATGGGAACCCGTGATTGCTTCTATGCAGTCTGTGGCACAAACCTTCACTGAAAATGCCTCAGTACTTGTCACTCCTGAGTTCAGTGAAAGTGCCTTAAATGGCACCGCACTACTAATAGCAATAATCTAGGTTCAATAAATAGGAATTAATTGAATGGATGAAGGAGCTGCTCACTAGATATTAGACTCCAATTTCAGCAACTAAGTTTCAACTTCTGCATTGTGAGATACGATAAAGGCCAGGGGCTCAGAAATGTCCCAAGTCAATCAGAAGTATGGGGGTGGGACCGGAGGGGGTGACGGGGTCGTGTGGGTGGGAAGGGGTCTGCTTCTTCAGCCAGCGTCTCCTGTTTTGAAAATCCTCTGGCTCTTCTTTTGCCAAAGCCCCCAGACTCCACCCATACCTTATACACAATGAGAGCCAACCAGGGGAAAAGTCTGAACGTGAGAACGGAGACGCTGAGAAACTGAGATAAAGTACATTGGGTTCTAAAAAGCCTGGAAGATACATTTTCCTGGACCAGTTCACTGCTTAAAGAAATGAGTTTGTGGCTCGGAGCTACAGGTAAACAGCTAGGCTTCATGAATTACAGGTGTACATACTGTTCCTTAGGGCCCAGAATTTAAATTCATACCACTGAATAGTTTTTAAAGGCTTTAACACATTATTTTGTTTGTATGCAAATGAGGGCTGCTAATTTCAAATGAGTCTTAACTATTTATTTAAGTAGTCCCAAAGGATCTCTACTTGAAAACAATTTGCTAGCAGTTATTTCAAGTACTAACACACTCAGAAAATAATAAACTGTTTTAAATTAATGTAGTAACTTGGGTTACCAATTCCAACAGATCTCTCTAATTAATCTGAATCAGAAAGTGTAATGCAGACGGTATCTTTTTTCTTCACCTGAATTTAAGATTCCGAAGAGAAAATGAAAACGTCTGAGGCACAAGCATGCAAATAAGATATTACAGTTAATGAAGAACCTTTGTATAACTGCCCATTTGAGCTTAACAACAAGGATATGGCAATATAGTCAACAAGTGAGGTATATAATATTAATATGCTTACGTAGATGATGAGGCAATGGGTCCCAGTTGGGAGAGCCACAACTTGGACCTGTGACTTACAATATAATCATGACTCTAAATGATCTTGGTCACGGGTTGCCACACTGAATAATTCCAGATGGTCACCATTTACATCATGAGGCCATTCAACGATCCTGAGTGGCTGACCGCGTTTAAAGCAATCGGAATATTTACGAGCCCCATGTAAGGCATTTTGTAACAGCAAAGACTGTTGCTGTTTTTTGTTGTTGTTGTTGGTTTTCATTTGTTTGTTTGTTTTTTGTGTTTTTTTATCAGTAAATACTGTTAGTATTCTGGACATGACTGAGGCGTTTTGTATCATTCTCAGCATCTCAAGGTAAAATAATAGTTTTTCTTTTTTACTTTTTTTTTTTTCAAAAAGAGGGGGAGACACTGAACCACTGAACACAATCTCACAGATCCTACCTGGCTTCTAAATTTAGAATTTTTGAATTGGAATCATAGGTCTAAGGGTGGAAACGATTTTATGGTTCATCTAGCACAATTCCTGATTTTACGTTTAAAGATGTTGAGAACTAGATTCTAAAATGACTTGTTGAAGTTTGCAACAGTTAGGTTGTGACAGAACCAGACTTCTCACGAGAAAATTGGTCTGTTGACTTATTCTAGATTTTTTTCTATAACGCCCTGCTTTACATACTATTTTCTAAGTCATATAAGCATTTGTAAAATTTTTTTCCAAGTTTTTACTGGGATATAGCTCTCTTCAGAGCCTACTGAGCTATAGTAAAATAATAGCTAAAGGTCAGGAAGGAGTTGTTTTCTAGATAGTGCCCAACAAATAGCAGGTGCTCAATAAATTTTTATTGATGACACAAAGGACTAGAAATAATGAAGCACCAGAAATTATAAATAAGTGATTTTATTACTACTACATATCTAATGAAGTAAGTATGTAAAGGGAAAACTGATATTGATAAAGACCAAAAGTATGAAGTATCATAGTTAAAATCCAATGGTAAATCTTCAGTGAGGATACTGACTGTATATTGATTGTATGCTATATGTGGGTGTCCTGGCGTATCTAGTATAAGAAGTAAGGTGGTTTCAGCTAACCTGCTTCACCTGGACATCAGTTCTTTCATTTTCTAAAGGTAGATTTTAAAAATACTTACCTTCTAGGATTGCAGAGTCTTATATATCCATCCAAAGAGCAAAGGTGAAAAGAAAGACAGAAGGAAGATCTCAGGAGTGGGGCACCCCTGTGACTCAGTCAGTTAAGTGTCAGACTTTGGCTCAGGTCATGATCTCTCATGGGTTTGAGCCCTGCATCAGGCTCTGTGCTGATGGCTCAGAGCCTGGAGCCTGCTTTGGATTGTATGTCTCCCGCTCTTTCTGCCCCTCCCCTGCTCACTCTCTGTCCCTCAATCTCTCTCAGAAATAAATAAACATTAAAAAAAAAAAAAAGAATATCTCAGGTATGTTTATGGGCCAGGCCTAGAATGGCACATGTCACTTCTTCCCACATCCCATTGGTCGGGAATTATCTTATGACCCCATCAGGATGCAAAAGAGGCTAAAACTAATAGAATACAGATTTTATGTGAAAGTGAGGGGTATTATGTAACCTTTGTAACACCTTCCCCCCCAAATACCTGCAGCATTTTAGCATAATTGAGAATGACCTCTTGCTCATGTTATTCTCCAATCACTTGGGGCAGGGAAGGATCGGTTCCTTGTCCGTTCGTTCATTCAGGGACATTGGCACCTTCCAGTTAGTAGCTGTCTTCAAGACCTGTGATGTGCCAACATTAAAATGCACCAGTAACACCTGGAGGACTCACCAAAGTGGATTGTTGGATCTGCTCCCAGAGTTTCTGATTCAGTAGGTTTGGATTGGGGTCTGAGGATTTTCATGTTTGATAGGCTCCTAGATAATGCTGGTGCTGTGATGTTGTAAGTCTGGGGATAGTAATTTGAGATCCTCTGTGTTTGGCCTTGGTAACCACTTTCTGTGCCCCCAACGTCTTCTATATCCTTATACCTGGTCACAGCAAAAGACCGAGACCACATGGAAAGTCCTGGGGATGTTTATGGGCCAGGCCTAGAAGTGGTACAATCATTTCCTCCTACTTTCTGTAACTCAGAAGTTGTCCTACAACCCTTACATCGATGCACAGGGGACTGAAACTCACAGCATGCAAGGAAGGAAGGAAGCACACAAATGATGGTGACTGGTAGTCGTCTTAGTCACCAATGCTGGATACACATCATCTAAATATTGATAATGATAATAATGATTTTTTTTTATTTTCTCTATTTTATTGTTTAAGTTTATTCTGAGAGAGAATGCAAGAGGGGCAGAGAGAGAGGGAGACAGAAAGAAACCCAAGCAGGCTCCACACTGTCAGCGCAGAGCCCGATGTGGGGCTCGAACCCATGAGACCATGAGATCATGACCTGAGCTGAAATCAAGAGTCAGACAGTTAATGGGGCGCCTGGGTGGCGCAGTCGGTTAAGCGTCCGACTTCAGCCAGGTCACGATCTCGCGGTCCGTGAGTTCGAGCCCCGCGTCAGGCTCTGGGCTGATGGCTCAGAGCCTGGAGCCTGTTTCCGATTCTGTGTCTCCCTCTCTCTCTGCCCCTCCCCCGTTCATGCTCTGTCTCTCTCTGTCCCAAAAATAAATAAACGTTGAAAAAAAAATTTAAAAAAAAAAGAGTCAGACATTTAAGTGCCTGAGCCACCCAGGTGCCCCGATATTAAAGATTTATTAAGATTTCTTTCACTATTGATACAATCAGGGAGGAAATCTCTGTTAAAGAGCTACTTCGCCATCACTAGAATTCCTTTATCACCTATTAGGCAAGGGAATAATGAACGAGAAATGTCACTGACTCCCTCAGGACGCCCACGGATAACACTGTGAACTGTGATGTTAACGCTTGTCCATTTAAAAATATTCTCCTAACTGAAAACATTTTTGAAAGAAAGGTAAAGAAATTGCCCTTTTCGTAAGTGTCGGTGAGAAAATAGACCAACTCAAATTCAGTAGTTTTCTCAAGTGCCTTTCATGACAGAGAGAGCCATGTGTGAAATTAAACAGCATGTGTCACTTTGTTGAGGTTTTTCTGTGGGTTGTGTTTTTCTAAGGGTAAGCTGAGCAGTTCCAACAAAGTTTTCACGGCACCATTTATAACTTTTCCTATATTTATTTACTCGGAAATATATTATTCTTCATGTCACAGTGCCAAGAAATCTGGTTAGTAAAAATGCCAGATTCTTTTATTTGATTTTATTTGATTTCATTAGGGACCATCAGCCTAGCTGCTTAAGTGCCCGACTACCGTTTGCAGTTAAACATTCATTAAGGAATCCCCAGTGGGTTCATTTGTTTCACTGAGGTCCAATTACAGTGCCACAAAAGCAGTTTTTGGAGCAATTAGCTGATTTTTCCTGTTTATGTTCTGTCTCCTTAGGAAGAGGGCTAGCTTGTGGAGGTCAGATTTTTAATTAGGCACGATTTAGGGCCAATAAGAAAACTGATAATTTACTAAATGGCTGTGGTGGACTCAAGAGCTCAAAGCAGAGGTAAATAACGCAACGGGGACCCCAGGACTCTGTTTTCCTGGTGTGCACGGCTCGGAGCCCTCCGACGCGAGGAATAGATTATGTGTTAAATGGTTGTCATTGATGCTAATGGGCCACGCAGGGCACCAGTGTTTTAACCTCAGGTGCCACCAGGGTTAGTTATCCACAGTGGTTTTGTTCCTGGTAGTACGTCAGGAATAAGAGGGATTCGCTTGTGTTTTATTTCCTCCAAGGTGGTCTGAGAAAGAAGCATTTGGTAACACAGTGCGGGAATGTACAATTACCAAAACGAAGGCACCTACCAAACAACCCTCAATTGACTAATTGTAAGATTAACATCCTAAGTGTTACATGGGCCCAATTACGTCTCCTCCAAAATTTGTATGTTAGAGTTCTAACCCTAGGATGTGACTGCATTTGGAAACAGGGTATTTAAAGAAATAATTAAGGTTGATGAGGTCATTTGGGTGGGCCCTCATCCAATATGACTGGTGTCCTTATAAAAAGGAGATTAGGACACAGGTACACGTACAAGGAAGACAATGTGAGGGCACATGGGGAGAAGATGGCATCTATAGGCCAACGAGAGAGTCCTCGAGAAACCAACCCTTCTGACAGCTCGATCTTGGCCTTCTAGCGTCCTGGGCTGTGAGGAAATCAATTTCTGTCATTGAATCCGTGGGTGTGGGGTACTTTGTCACAGCAGGGCTAACATCCTAATACATAGACCTACAGGATGCATTTGAATACTTATATTTAGGCAATAGACATGTATGATTCCATAAATCCCCATTAATTATCCCAAGTCTACGGCATCCCAGCACAACTCCAAAACAAGGTGAAATGATTTGGATTCCAGGTGACAGCATCCTGTCATCTAAGCAAGAACAAGAGAGTGTTCTCCCAATGACAAGTCCCTGTATAAGGATTGTTTCTGGGATTGAAAGCAAAGCAATAATATATTAAAAAAAAATGTCCTGCAAACTGTGAGGGCTTTAGCTCCAAACTATGCAAAAAAAACACATTTTTGGAAATTTAAGGAGGAAAAAAGGGATTAAAAAGATAATTGGAAGATTTAGACAGGCATGAACTGGTAAGAAGCCACCTATATTGTTAAACAGAAACATTTTTTAATGTTTATTAATTTTTGAGAGAGGGAGAGAGGCAGAGAGTGAGTGGGGGAAGGTCAGAGAGAGAGGGAGACGCAGAATCCGAAGCAGGCTCCAGGCTCTGAGCTGTCGGCACAGATCCTAATGCAGGGCTCGAACTGACAGACTGTCAGACACTTAACTGACTGAGCCACCCAAGTGCCCCAAATAGAAACATTTTTTAAAATGAAATAAGAGGGGCGACTGGGTGGCTCAGTCGGTTAAGCATCTGACTTTGGCTCAGGTCATGATCTCACAGTCCATGAGTTCAAGCCCTGTGTCCGACTCTGTGCTCACAGCTCAGAGACTGGAGCTGCTTTGGATTCTGTGTCTCCCTTCTTCTCTGCTCCTCCTCGCCGCACGCTCTGTCTCTCTCCTTCTCAAAAATCAA
Organism: Felis catus; assembly: GCF_018350175.1. Taxonomy (NCBI): domain Eukaryota; kingdom Metazoa; phylum Chordata; class Mammalia; order Carnivora; family Felidae; genus Felis; species Felis catus. The sequence continues at coordinate 19,644,736 of NC_058372.1, forward strand.
TAAACATTAAAAAAAAAAAAAAGAAAGAATAGAAACAGTAAGTGCTACTGGTGATATACCTATTAAGTTAGTGTTAAGGCTACAATGCAACCCACGTTTATTCACCAAAACCTTCCCTGTTCTCTGACTTCAAGAAGATTGCTTGCAAATCTGCTTTACTTTATTGAGATCATGCGCTTTATAGGGGACTCTTTTTCAATGTCTGGATATTTATCAAAATGACTGCTGGATTGAAAATTTGGAATTTTTGATTCCAACATCTCAACCCACGTCTCCCCAGAGAGAGTGACTGTACTTCGGCCTTCTCCTCTTGCCCAGGGTTCATCACAGACTGAACAGAAAAAATGCAAAGCGTGCCACCCCTACCACACCCTGTCATCACCTCCCTTTTTACTTACCAATATTCAGTTCCTTTCCTTTTTTTTCTTTTTTTAAACCATGCTCCATTCCCAAAGTAGGGCTTGAACTCATGACCCTGAGATTGAGAGTTATGTGCTCTACTGACTGAGCCACCCGAGCACCCTCCAGCTCCTTTTTATTGCTAACACCAGAACGTGTGACATAATTCCTGAATACCAGCACTAAAATCCACACAGAGGAAGAGCTGGCCCACAGCAGTGAATCCGTGTGCTGAAATTCAACTCGGATGATCTACACGTGTTTTAGGAAGAAGGTGTGTTTATGTGTATGTGTCTCTCTCTTGATTCTTTTTTTTTTTAATTTATTTATATTTGAGGGGGGGTGGGGGCAGAGAGAGAGGGAGACAGAGGATCAGAAGTGGGCTCTGACAGCAGAGAGCCCATTGAGGGGTTCGAACTCAGGAACCCTATGAGATTGTAGCCTGAGCCAAAGTTAGGCACTTGACCAACTGAGCCACCCAGGCTCCCCTCTCTTGATTCTTAACAGACAAAAATGTTAAATTATTTTGGTTATTCCTTCATCTTGCACGTAAAATCAGTTTTTGCTAAATAGTTTCTTTAAGAAAAGGATTTCATCCTGTATCCTCAGGACAGAGTCATTTCATGGACTCTCTCCTTTTTCCCCGTACAACCATCCTGCAGACTGAGGTGTGATCCACTTCTCCCACAAGGAATTAGGGAAATGAAGTAATTATCCAACTGGCTCAGAGAGAACAACAACAAAGAAGAAAACAGAAGGCATTTACCTATTTAACTCATTTCTTGTATTAATGATTTTTAACAAGTGTCTTGATGACCTGTTACATCTTTTAAAAAATAGGTGAAAAAGCGTAGAAAAGTCTTGAGAAAAGGGGGATGTTCAACACTTTAAATTGGTTTACCTGCTTATGGCAAAGAATAGATTTACACTGGATCTAATTCTCTCACCACGTGACTATTGAGACTAAAGGGAAAATGCCAAGGATATTTGGAAAGATAACACACACTTACAGCAGTGTTAGAAACTCAGTAAATACTTATGGATTGATTGAAATTGCTCTAGCAGAAAAGAAAACCCCATCTGGATGAGAATATTTTGATATAAAGCTAGGAAATGGAGTTACTACTTTGGGGTAACGTAGCCAAAAGGACCTTTTGAGGCTTGCTAAATTGTCACGTATGAAACAATCCACAATGACTAATTTTCTCCCTTCCTTCCTTCCTTCCTTCCTTCCTTCCTTCCTTTTTCTTTCTTTCTTTCTTTCTTTCTTTCTTTCTTTCTTTCTTTCTTTCTGTTAATTCTTTCTGTGCCATTTTTCGGAGTACTTTTTCTGTTCACGTTTCCCTCTTAAGGAATCCACCCCATCCTATGAATTTATAATTCATGATTAAGAAAATTTATTCAAAGTGTATCTAACTGAAGAGAAGCCTCATTTTAAATAAAGTTTCAAAATAGTCTCTCATAATAAGCTGCTTAAACCTTAGTATGTCATCTTTTCTTGACATCACTTTGGGATGTTCATAAGACTTTCTGATATGTTTCTTGATTCTTTTAAAAGAATTTTGTAATGTTTATTTTTGAGAGAGAGAACGCACACAAAAGCGTAGCAGGGGAGGGGCAGAGAAGGAGGGGGCAGAGGATCCAAAGCAGGCTCCCTGCTGACAACAGAGAGCCCAATCCTGGACTCAAACCCACAACCCTGAGATCATGACCTGAACTGAAACCAAGAGAAGGATGCTTAACTGACTGAGCCACACAAGTGCCCCAATTTGTTTCTTGGTTCTTAGTTGTTTTCTGTTTGTTTGTTTGTTTGTTTTTTCTGGGAGGATTACAGTTTATACCCATTGACCTACCTTTGTTATGAACAATACCATCTTTAATTTGCAAATCGATAGCTGTTTACACAATAAATCATAAGCTGACTATGTATAGCCAAGTTTCTAGGTAATATCTCTCAGGTCACTAAAATGCCCCTACCTAAGTAGGACTTCCATGGGAAAGCCTGTGAGGACCTGGGTCCAGTGTGGTTATTCTGGTCTGACTGAAAGCTGGAGCCATCATGAGATCTTCCTATTCAAATGAGAAGGGCTGATATATACATTAATTTTGAAACTCGAGTCCTGTGTGACTTGAAATTCTTTCAGGAGGGTAATTAATAATAATCAGTCACTGAAGTAACTTTGTACAAACAGTGAGCAGCACTGGATTCCCTATAGACCAAAAATAAACATATGGCTTTCAGAGAACTCAGCTGACAAAGTCAAGGAGAGCGATTCTTCCTAACTCGTATGTAGACTTTGAAACCACAATCCTCCACCTTTGTCTCTTCTGTCCAGCGTTTTTACTTGGATCACTTCCATTATCACAAATATTGGAATTTTAGTGATTTTTTACATCATTTATGAACAAAAGATGCCTTCGATAGTTTTAGTTAACCCTGCTCTTAGAAAGAGGTATAGAAAAGTCACCTACCATTGAACTTTTTCCACAATCCTTATTTGAAGTATACACATTCAGAAATATTTTACGGGTTTACCCGGGATGCAAACAATGCTCTTTTTAATCCTGGATCAATCTGACTTGCTTTATTCCTGTGAGAGACTGTCCAATAAATTATATTTCCCAGTAGTGGCTATTCCTAATGGAAATCTCAATAAACTCTCTTTCAACAAGTGTTTACCTACACTTGAAGTGAAATCTAGGAGGCCATTGGGTCAGAACATGGGCGAAGGCTACTTACTATTATGTAGGAACTGAAACCCACACTTTAATTTCTCATTATTTGGAATCAAACTGTACATTTTGAATATATAAAAGTTAGACAAACTAGTATTTTTGCTATTAAGAAAAATAGACTATTTTGCTATTAGACTTTTAATTTGGAATCTCTGTACAGATATTATTAATCTGACGAATTAAATACAAACAGAAAGCTTATCACATCAAAATTATTTCCTATTACACTACAGCTTTGCAGCCACCTGTAAGCTAATAATGCAATACAGATTTACGTAGAAAATGATCCTAATCCTTGTGAAAATATTGAAGTCATATATTGAGTTGAATTAGGAAAAGCAAACAGCCTAATGACTTTGTGTTGGTTTAACTTTTTCACTATTTCAGGTCGGATTTCATGTTTGTTTGTTTGGTTGGTTTTTGTTATTATAGAATGAGGAACCCAAAACAGCAAATTACTAATTCTGTTATTTGTATTAGATACCATTGCAAATTTAACATGGTCTTTTTCTTTTGTTCCTTTCTCGTACATTTCCAGTGACCTGTCTCATGTTCAAGAATGAAAGCCGTATATTATATTGAAAGCAAATAGAACTTCGCAGTAAAACGTTGGAATTAAAAAAAATAAAATAAAATCACCCAAAGGCCAAAGGGTCGTATGCAGGGTGTCTACATGCTAACAACCAGCCTAGCTGGCTTCCAGGTTTGGGCCAGAGGGAGCGTAAAGCCTGTTCATGTTTCATAGCGCACCTTTGTACCACCAGCCCACAATCCGAAACCCTTCATTTCTACCCAGGTTACTGAATCTACCTCAAGGTGATCCTGGCATCTACTCAGCCTCCTCCATTTCACATACATTTTCTAATTGATTCCAGAGTGAACTTAAAAAAAAAAAAAAAAAAAAAAAAACGCTAATTGGCTAAATGCTTTATTGGCTTCCCATGTTCTGAGGATAAAACCCAAACTTGGACCTGGCCTGTAAGGCTTTAACTGGCTGGCTTCTCTCTCATGGCACCTTGGCCCCATATCTGGTTTTCATCCACACCTACTGGGTTGCAGTTTCGCCCCTGAACCAGATTTCCCTCTGCTTCGGGACCTTGGCTCTTCCCTCTGACTGGGTTTGAAGCATAGTCACAGTTTTAGCAGGCTTTTGGACTGTCTACTGTGGAATGCTTGAAGGCCCTTTCCCGGATGTTCTATTACTGAACATGTGTGACAGGAAGTTTAAGAAAGAACACTGCTCTCACACTCCCTGGATTAGAAGCCCAGTTCTCTCACTTACTATCCATCTAAGCTTCGGATAGTCATTTTGCCTCACTACACCTCAGGTTCAGTGTTCGTAAAAGGTGACAGTTAAAGGGGAACCTGAGTGACTGGTTGGTTAATCATCCAACTCTTGATTTTGGCTCAGGTCATGATCTCATGGTCTTGCATTCGAGCCCCACTTCATGCTCTCTGCTGTCAGAATAAAGCCCACTGTAGATCCTCTGTCCCCACCTCTCTCTTCCCCTTCCCTGCTGGTTCTTTCTCTCTCTCTCTCTCTCTCTCTCTCTCTCTCTCTCTCTCAAAATACATAAATAAACTTAAAAAAAAGGTGATAATTAAAGAACTACCCCAAACGTTGTATGGAGATCAGAAGAGTTAATGGATATAAAGCCCTCACATCATTCCCAGTACAAAGTAAACATTCATTACTATTATTATTATCATCACCCTCGTCATCATCGTCATGATTGTTACATTTTGCCCAAGCTACAACCAAAGCACACCCCCCAAGAAAGCTCATACGCCATAAGGAAGGTGCCTATAGTGTCTCATGTATAAACCAGTTCATATCCTAATTCATGCTGACATAGGAAAGAAACAATTTTGAATCCATAGAAGAGGATGAGCGAAATTTAATTCAAGAAACAAAATTAACCCTGAATGAGAAATAGTGATAATTTTCCTCATCACCCCTATGTCAGTTTCTCCATTGCATTCGCGAGGCGGTATTAACATGAGACTCATAGGCACACACTATTTCGATATCATCATAAACATCCTTCTCATTATAGCTGTTCGTAATTATCCACAACAAGTAAACACTATGTCTTACTGTAGCCCAGCCTGGGTAAGCCATTATTTCTGTTTGGGTGCTCTCTACGTTATTGTTTCCTTATTCTGTGTTTCTTCACCCCAAAACAACGCCCATAACGGTTTCCAAATGTTCCCTGCTACTTTGGATTGTATTCCTGGAAAATTGAATGCAAGAGTTGAAATGGATTTTTCTTCTAAGAACCCAGGCTTTTATCCGGACTGAAGATCCGGCGTAAGTTTTAACAGTGTCAATAGTCTGAACACACTGGGTTGTATGCTGGCCTCACTGCCTTCCATGACTGAGCAGACCATTTAACTAGTTCACACCGATTTCGGGGTGAAACTTTGTCTTCTTGTCAGCCTTTTTAATCTAAGAAGAGAGCTTTTGGCAGCATCCTTATTTTATTCATTTTCAAAATGCCCTCAAAAACCTTCTTCTATTCCAAGTATCTTCTAGTCAGCATCCTTGTGCAGCTCCAGGGGAGTGCCTCTTGTTTTTTATCTTTCGTGGACTATGTGTTTTAACTAATAAGTTTTGTTCTGGGAAATAATTGTTAGCTTCGCAAACACATCATGTGTGTTAAGTGCATGCCACACAATTTTAAAAAGTATGTCTAGGCTGTGAATGTAAAACATATGAATAAAAAGTAATGTGAAAGCTTTTAAAAAAATTTTTTTTAATTTATATATTTATTTTGGGAGACACAGAGGCAGAGCCAATGGGGGAGGGGCAGAGAGAGAGGGAAACAGGGAATCCCAGGCAGCTCAGCGCTGTCACCGTGGAACCTGATGCGGGGCTCAAACCCACGAAACCATGAGATCATGACCTGAGTGGAAACCAAGAGTCAGACACTCAACCAACTGAGCCACCCAGGAGCCCCAACAAGTTTGTTAAAACTCAACACAAAGAATAGTCCCTAAAAGTAGCTGTTTTTTCTAACAGTGTTGCGACAACTCATGTTCTATTGAAATTCCTTTCAAAGCCCACTGTGCAAGATAATGGAAATTCTTTGAGGTTAAGTATAATTTTTTAAAACACATGTAAAAGGCAAAAATAGTAACTAATTTTGGGTAATGAAGTTATTTATATATATAAATTAGATGCATCAATTATACACAATTGATGAAATGATCAAGTTCATGTACTCACCACTAAAATTGCAAATAAAGAGAATTTCAGAATTAGAATAGCAAAAATGGTTTGAACAGTGGCAAAACAGCCTTCCTCAGGGGGCAAATTAAAATAAGTGCCCAGTCATTCCTGAACTAAGTGTTGTATGTATGAAGATGGTTGGCACACGACCAGTTTAGAATGGACATTGCTCATTTGGACGTACAGATGCCAATACATTTGTTTTATATGTTTCATGCATATTGGGAATTATAAAGTACAGAGGCAGCACGGTGGAGTAGCTACGAACATGGAGTCTAGGCTCAGGCAGGTGTGGGACTGTGTTCACATCCACTAATTGCTGGCCCTCTGCCCTTGGGTAAATATTTAACCTCTTTATATCTCACTCTTCTCCCATGTAAAATATGAGTATTTGCTGTGTAGATTATTAAGATAGTGTAACAAATAGCTTAATAAAGTGTGTGGCACAATAATAAATTTCCATTACATTTGTTATTAGTAAGTTATAAAAAATGTTTCTCTCACTTCATATTTATTTATTTCATACCGTCAAGAAGAAAATCATTTCAACACATCTAAAAGTATGGAACCAACGAGTCAGGATAGAAAAATCTAACTCACACGCTAAAAGAATATTTCAGTCGCTGTAGACGGGCTCCGTTATAAATATATGCCATTAGCAAATGGCCTACACAAAATACTTGAGCACACAGAAAAAACTCAGTGCCGTATAAGCACTCTTTTTAAGTCATCATTTTCTTTAAGTCATGATTTTCTTTTTTTATTGGGTTGGATGTTGATTAATTTGGGTTTAATTGGGAGAGGAGAGACAAGATAAAGTTTTTTGTTGGGGAAAGAGTGGGTTAAAAGGAGCCTTTGAAGATGCTCCAAAAGAGTCACCAAGGGAAGACTTACCACAGGTACTATATTCCAGAATGTTTATTTTTCTTTCTCACTGGTTTCAAATGGGTCAGCATTGTCAGGAGAACAAGTCGTAAACAAAGACCTATCTCCGATTACATCGGCTCCTGGGGCCATCAACAAAGTAAACATCAGTCACCCCCTGATAAATACGATGATTATCTGTTATTGGACACTCACAGGCCCGGCCTACCCACCACTGGCACAGCTAATGAATCTACTTATTTCTAATATAAATAAACCGGACAGAGGAAGTGGTCAGCCAAAGCTGAATTTGAAGGTTAAGATGGGGAGATGGTTAATAAAAACGCTCAAGGCTGACATTTCCTTTTTATTGGAAACATGCTTTTCTTGAGAGTGACATGGTCTTATGTCAGGTTTTAAGGTCCTTTTAGGTGTGTGTTCTTTTTTCTAACTGGAAAAAAAACAATTCCACAAGACAATGTTTAAAGTCTATCATGGTTCCGCTATAGAACTAAATATGAGAAAACATAATTACTTGCATCTTTAGCCACTTGTTACTTAAAAATAGTGATGTTAACAGGATGTATCTCCTCTGAGGAACAGTTTACCAAGATTTGTGAAAAGCCATAAAGTTGCTTATACTCACGGCTCAAGTAATTCTACTTATAGAAATGTAGGTTAAGGAAATAATCAGAAATGTGTTAAAGATAATTGCCAAAGGGCATCAGGAATGTTTATTTTAATGACTACAAAATGTAATAATCTGAAGGCTTAAATTATGGCATATCCATATAATGCAACGTTGTGTTTTCAAAAGCAATAGATGATGAGAGAAAATTCCTACAAATAATGTTAATTGAAAAGGTAATATATGTTACAATGGGCATGATTTATATTCTTTTCTTAATTTTGTTTGTGAGAGTTCTGTTTTTTTTATTTTTACTAAATCAAGTTTTTGAAATGTATGAAATTTTATGAACGCACACAGGTATATCAATGCGTTGACAAATGATTTGCAAGAATAATAAATATGTAATGCTAACATGAGTTCTTTTATAGGGATCCTCTTAAAGGTGACTTTTTGCTTTATGTTTTTCTGTGCTTTCAAGTTTTGTGTAATGAACACATGTCTTGTAAAGTTTCATAGGAAACAGTGTGTGGAAGATGCACCCATCTTTTTTTTTAATATTAAATTTATTGTCAAATTGGTTTCCATACAACAGCCAGGGCTCATCCCAACAGGTGCCCTCCTCAAGGCCCATCACCCACCCACCCCTCCCTCCCACCCCCCATCAACCCTCAGCTTATTCTTAGTTTTTAAGAGTCTCTTATGGTTTGCCTCCCTCCCTCTATGTAACTTTTTTCCCCCTTTCCCTCCCCCATGGTCTTATGTTAAGTTTCTCAGGATCCACATATGAGTGAAAACATATGGTATCTGTCTTTCTTTGCCTGACTTATTTCACTCAGCATAATACCTTCTAGTTCCATCCACGTTGCTACAAATGGCCAGATTTCATTCTTTCTCATTGCCAAGTAGTATTCCATTGTGTATATAACCCACAATTTCTTTATCCATTCATCAGTTGATGGACATTTAGGCTCTTTCCATAATTTGGCTATTGTTGAAAGTGCTGCTATAAACATTGGGGTACAAGTGCCCCTATGCATCAGCACTCTTACATCTCTTGGGTAAATTCCTAACTCCTCATAAAATAAAAAAAAGATTTACCCTATGACCCAGCAATAGCACTGCTAGGAATTTATCCACCCATCTTGCTCAAGAAATTCTATACTCAAATGGGAACATAATTCTTGAATCCCAAAACAAGCAGCATTCCTTAGTTATTCATTTTCATAATCAGATATTTTCTTGGTGTCTAATCTAAATTCTTCACGATGCAGTTTTACATATTTCTTCTCCTTTACCGACATAAATTAATAGCAACTAATCACCATCCAATGTTTAAAACCCCATATATTTGAAGTCCTTCAGCCTTCTCTCTCTTCCTTAGGCTGAGAAGTGACAGTCCCTTTAATCTTTTTCTATTGATCCTCTCCTCGACTCTTTTAATCATTTCTGTTTGACTACCCCAAAACAATTCTGTAATTGCAAAATTTGAAAAAATCAGGGAAAGAGGATTTGCAATACTCTGATGCTTAATTAAACCATAAAAGACCCACATTTTCCCTGCATTCTTTTCCTTCCTTCCTTTGAAATAAGTCAAATGAAATCAAGACATGTATAATTTCATATTTCTTTTTTAAATAAATAATATCCCAAATTATTTTTCATAAACAGGAAATTGGAAACGATGCTCTTGTTTTAATTAGGAGTGTATACATGTTATTAAACCAATTTACAAATATCTCAAAAGCATAAATATTACTACATAGAGTGCTTTCAAAAGATATGGATCCTTACAGTATATTAAATGTAACTTTGAAAATTAATTCACTGTATATATTGAATTCAGTAATTCAAACATTTACTAAGAACACTTTTACCAGGCACTTATATTGAGTAATTATGATTCATAAGTATTAAGGATATATGCATTCCTTCTCATCATCTACTTTTTTCTGTTTAGTTGGGTTTTAATATTTTGCTGTTAATTATCTGTGTTTACTATAAACACTATCTGTGTTTACTATAACTATCCTCCTTCAACTGCTATTTATATCAAAATTGAGTATTAGCCAGTGGCATAAGATATAGAACGCTACTGTGACTGAACTTACATTTAAATAGGCATAATGTATAATATATAACATATTATATTTAACACATATGCATTTTAATATATGATCATATACTATATTATTTATGGTCACATATATCTTATATACATATAATGTATAACAAATGTACATATATACATATGTCATATGGATATATGATATATATATTATATAAAATATAGTGTATATATATATATAAATTATTAATTATTTAATATACAGAACAAACTGGTGGTTGCCAGGGGGCAGCTGGGTGGGGGGATGAGCAAAATAGATAAAAGGAATTGAGAAGTTCAAATTTCCAGTCATAAAATAAAGGCACCTGGGTAGCTCAGTCGGTTCAGTGTCCGACTTTGGCTCAGGTCGTGATCTCACAATTGGTGAGTTCGAGTCCTGTATTGGGCTCCCTGCTGTCAGCACAGAGCCTGCTTTGAATCTTCTGTCTCTCTCTGTCTTTCTCTGTCCCTCCCTTGTTCACACACTGTCTCAAAAATAAATAAGACATCAAAAAAATAAATAAAATGAATAAGTCACAGAGATGAAAAGTACAACAAAGGGAACATAGTCAATAATATGGTCACAATATTATATGACAGATGGTGACTATACTGAGTAATGTATGGAATTGTTGAATCAAAGTGTTGTACATTTGAATTCGCTTTTTTTTTTTTTTTAGTTTTCCACTATTGCCTTATATTTTCCAGAGAGTAATGGGCACCTATCAAGTACTTCTGCCAATCTGATTCCTTTGCAACTATCAGTATGTGTATTGGGCACATTAATAATAACTTCTTTTCCAAATCTGATCAAACCAAATACTTTTATTACAACTCATTTGATTTTTACAAGCAGTTCTTGTATCTCGTTAAACTCATGCATTAGATCCAGCTAAAAGGGACTTTTTATGCACATGCTTATGATTTTCTCTCTGGTTGTCATTCTACTTGGATATAATTTTCTAACTCAACTCGGTGAAGGAGAGTCCTCGTGCCCCAGATCCCACTTCGTCTTCAGGGCAGTTGTGGGATTAACCTGAGCTGCCAAAGGTTCAAAGGTTAATCTAGTTTAGGGAAATGGTTCTTTGTTCCACCCTAACTAAAATTTCAGTCATGCAGTGTAAAATAAAGAGTCCAAACAGCAAGAAATATTGTTGCCGTGCATAGAGGGGATGTGTCTAACCAGGCATATTCTAGTGAATTCCCAACTGATCCATGGCATGAAGAAATGGAAAAGTCTGCTCAGAGATGTTTCCTGAATTAGAACATGCCAAAGATGCAACTGTCACTCATATATTGAAAAATCCAAATCTACAATATATCCTGTGTTATATTGTTCTATATACCCTCTTATCCAAGAATTGCAGAACTGCTACATTCAAGTGAAAATAAGAGCTAACTTTTTTCTATAATATTTTGCTACGACATTTTTCTTATTTTGCTTTTCAACATCATTTGATCCTACAAGTCCGACAGCTTATTGCATCTTTAGTCACATGTTGGGCTTTGAAGCCAGATCTTTTCAGGCCCAACTCATGAACACTGAGCAAGTTATTTAACCTCCCTGACTCAGTTTCTTATCTTGAAAATCGGAGGGGAGCTAACATCTAACTCACAAGTTTGCAATGTGAGTTAATCAAATAGCATGTGTGTCTAACTTTGCAACAAATCTTCGTTCTTTTTTCCTTTTCTTTTGTCTGAATGACCTTCTCGAGGCATTTATTTCCTTCTTTAGTTATTGCCCATTACTATTTGCTTTGAAAGGGTGTTTTCCTCAATTGATAATCAATGCATTCACTTTCAAAAACACAAACCCCTTTAAACGTTAGAATGGAAAACACTTGGGAAATATTTCTCATTCTTATTTAAGATATTTGTTCTCAGAATGATTGGAATTGAGACTCTTATTTATTATTTACTCTGTAATATGGTGATTAAGAATGCCATTTTCATTTCCTTTTTAGGTACAGAGTAAGTGACATGGATTTTAAAAATTTCAAAATTTTCAACTACAGTATTTTTGTGGGAAATGCCTCAAAAAGGAATCCCACTCTATTAGATATTGTATCTATATCATATAAAATATAGAGCAGAAAACCTAAGAAAAGTTGTTCGGGGCGTGAGGGTCAGGCAAGTTGAAAGAGTATTATTTTACTGAATTTGTCCCATATTTTTTTTAACATTTTCACAAATTATTTGTACAAAACAAAGAAAATACCTTGCTGTCTCCAATCATTGCACAATCAGCTCTCCATAAATTTGACCTCTTAGCAAAAATGGAACTTGATAGAAACTGCAGGAAAGAACACTATTTTATAATAGCCTTCTGTGAAATTTTATTCTGAATATGTTCTTTCAAGTTTTACATGGATTCATACATTTAACGTTAAATAGTCTTATTCACATTGCACGGGTAGGAATATTCCATTCTATTCGATCATCATCCATTGTTACGTAAGTAACAGCAACAAAACTTTGTCTCTACGTAGAGGATATAAAATAAACATAAAATGGCTGGGCAACTATACTATTGCTGTGGGTTCCTGTTTTGTAGTGCTGAGAGATATTTTTCCCACTGACCCCAAAGTCAGTCTCAAGCAATCATTTAAGGATATGATTAGAGAAAATGCATGTTCCAATATATGAAAGGAGGAAATCATAGTACCCTGAAATAAGTGGGTTTTGACTGAAAGTAGAAATAATCACAGTTCCAATATGGAAGCTATAAGAGAGTAGAGGTAAATCCTCTCCCTCCGAGGACTATATTCTACCTTGAATCCTAAGGTGGGAACAGGAAACAAAATTACACTTAGATATTTTTCATTTAACTCTTGGCCCATTTCATTTTCTTTAAATACATTGCATAGATACACACAGTCCTGATCTTTCCAAGTTGCCATCACCTTCCAGGCAAGATGTTTACTTCTTCTGCTCTTTTGCCTCCTCGATTTCTGGATCCTTCCCTTGAAATCTGATGATTACCAACCAGGAAATTGGCTATATCTGGTTCCAGACACTGACCAGGCTCTCTTTTCAATTCTCTAAAACTTAAATCCATTTGGCAAGTTATTGTACTGATTCTTAGAAAATCCTTTTGAGGTAAATATTGCTAATTATTTACAGATACAATGAAAAGGGCAGAAGAACTATATTTGTTTGGCCATAGCAGTTGAACAGTAAAACAGAAAGATATTCTTATCTCAATTAGCCTCAAATTAGCCAATTTCTTAACTAGTCTAGCAATTTAGTTTTTACCGTTTCTTACATAAACGTTACTTTCTCTTTTAAAAAGCAGCATAAAACATACATAAGATAATATAAAAGTCACAGCTCAATTAGTTACACCATTTTAAAAGAACTAAATCAATTTCATTAGATTCTGGGAAGAAAAAGCATTCTTACTTTTGCCTGAAATTGTTAAACAGCATGCGTTTATAATCTTTGGCCTGTAACTGAAAGAATATAGTTTTAATTTGCATTTAAATAAAGCAAATCTCCCATTGCAAAGAATTTTCTTTTATTAGTTCCCATAAACAAGATGGCATTAAAGTGCATAGCCTACTTAAAGAGGGATAGGAGGATAAATCAGAGGGATAAACAAGGCAATACCATGAAGAAAAGTCACCCTACACATACTTAAATAGTTAACATCCTGAATTCTTGCTATCAATTAAAAAATATTCAGACCTAAGGGATTTCTACTATACGTTCAGGTGAAACACAATACTGTCCTAATTGCCACTTAATTTATTAGCTGTTAATAAATACCTCGTCTCCTATGCTAGTTTTTATTTTATTTTTATATTAATTAAGTATATGCTAACCCTACTCTATAACTAGCTTTTAATGCATTTTATTCATGTCTATTAATCTCCGTAACCTTATAAACCACCAAGGGAGTAAGAATGACAGATGCTATTGGCAATGTTTTACCCATGAGGCAAGTGGGTGCCGAAGTTTTGCCCAAGTTCATGGAACTAGCTCCAGAAAAACACAAGGACTGCTGGTCCATATGTTAGTGCTATTCCCCATCCATCAAATGTGACCATTTCCCAACTACAGGAAACTTTAATTCATTTGTTTATTCTTTCACTCATCTTTATTGTCTATTATTTGGGGGAACGTTTATCTCCTATTTCTGCTACAGATGATATCCTTTCCATCTGGATTTTCTGTACTGCTGAGAGAGAGGTTTGGAGAATATTTTTGTTCCCCATATAGCTGTGTAGGCAAACTAACCCCAGATGCCAGCAGGAAGTAAATTGACCTTCTCAGTGATGATTATTCACTTTAAACCAATTAACTAACAAGAAATTCCATAATTTGTAATCCCTGGACTTTCTATATATTCACATAGTACAAGTTTTAAGACAAGTTTCCATGACCAAAGACCTCCAAAAGGAAAGAACCACTAGAGAATGTTCAGAACATATTTTTATATCAAATAAACATTGGGAAAAACAAAGATGTCATTTTAGCTAGTTTTCCTTCAAATAGTCAATTATATAGTATACCACTCATTTTTCTAAATTCAGGTACTTAAAAGAATTGTAATCTGTTAGACCACAGGCATATTTTCTTGTTTATGATTATTATACTTGTCTCTCTCCAACCTTGTCTCATCTTTCTCTTACTGTCTGTACTCTCTCTATCTCTTTCTGTCTTTCCTTTCTGTGACTTTTTCTTATATTTTCTCAAATGATCAAAAAATACCTACGGAATAAGAAAAACATTAATGTATTATTAACCATTCATAATCATTAATCAAACATATGCTTGATCAAAATGCATTTGATCATTTACTCAACAAATATTTATGGATAACAAGATTAAAAAAGATAGCTCACGTTCTTAACTGAACCTTCAGTGAGTTACTTTAATCCTCTTAAGACTCAGATAATAAACTCTCTTACTCAGAGGACAATTATGAGTATTTCTGAGTAAGATTTAACGTTGAGAGGTTTAATGTAAGGTAGCACATTGTAGCGACATATTGTAGCAGCATATTTTAGCTTACTGTAAGCTCTTAATAAACTCTAGTTACTTCTGAGTATTCATGAGGTACCAGCAATGAGAATATAAGAATGCATTAACAACAACAACAAAACCTTGGTAGAGATATCTGCTGTTAAAAAGAAGTTTGACTTGGGGTGCCTGGGTGGCTCAGTGGGTTAAGAGTTTGACTCCGGCTCAGGTCATCATCTCCCGGTTCGTGGGCTTGAGCCCCTCGTCTGGGTCTGTGCTGACAGCCTGGAGTCTGCTTTGGATTTTGTGTCTCCCTCTCTCTCTGTCCTTCTTTTGCTCATACTCTCTCTCTCTCTCTCTATCTCCCAAAAAGAAATCAACATTTAAAAAAGAAGTTTGGCTTGAATGATGCAGACAATTTTCTCATTTCTGTCATTTATTTATTATTTTTTCTCTTTGAATTTTTATTTAGATTCTAGTTAGTTAACATATAATGGGGCGCCTGGGTGGCTCAGTTAGTTAAGCATCTGACATCAGCTCAGGTCATGATCTCACAGCTCATGAGTTCGAGCCCTGCGTCGGGCCCTGTGCTGACAGCTCAGAGCCTGGAGCCTGCTTCCAATTCTGTGTCTGCCTCTTTCTCCGCCCCCTGCCCTGCTCACACTCTGTCTCTGTCTCTCAAAAAGTGAATAAATGTTAACAACAACAACAAAAATTTAGTTAACATATATTGCAATATTGATTTCAGGAGTAGAATTCAGTGATTCTTCACTTACATATGCACCGGGTAATTTTAAATTCTAAATGTAAGCCAAAATACCTTAAAAATGGACCGATATATATAATAAAGGGCTTTATCTAATAATGTTTTTCAGGTTATTAACTGAAATAAAAAATTAATTATCTAGGTGTTTGGAATATTGCAAATACTAGTTGTTATTTTTGTAACCGTTATAAATATTTTTCAAGCAAAAAGAAATATTTCGCAAAATGAATTGACATTAAAGTCATAAGCACATTTCCATGATAACCATAGACTTCAATTTACTGGTCTGATGGCCTGGACTCTTTGCTAATAAGGATATCTCAGGTATAGGTAGTTTGGTTCACCATAGCCCAGTTTGCTATTCCATAATGATTAACAATAGCCCAGATCATGGCCAGGATGCAAATGAAAATGAGACCAGAAGCTTCTCTCCTGAGTAAGTTGGATAAGCAATGAGTATTCTACTGTTAAACCCAAGTGAAAGTCATTTTTTTTAACTTGTATTTTTGAAGGAGAGAGAGACAGAGCCTGAACGGGGGAGGGGCAGAGAGAGAGGGAGACACAGAATCCCAAGCAGGCTCCAAGCTCTGAGCCGTCAGCACAGAGCCTGACGCGCGGTTCAAAGTCAAGGACTGTGAGATCATGACCTGGGCTGAAGTCGAACGCTTAACCGACTGAGCCACTCAGGTGCCCCGAAAGTCACTTCAATTCAATGCAACACACATCACTTAAGAGCTTACGGTAAGCCAAGCATTGCGATAAAAACAAAAGATTCAAACACGAATAAGCTCTGGTCTTTTCACTTGAGGGTTTATGCTCATTTGGGAGACATACAGATGAACAGATAATCATACTGTGTTGTAGATGGTTTGATGAAGACCCACACAGTCTGCTGTGTAGAAAAATGTAGAAGATGGGTACACAGCCTAGCTAGAAGTGTGTGGTAGAGAGATGCATGTGTGTGGAGGCAGCAGGTGGGGTACCAGGCAAAATATTCTAGGGAACTTAAAACTATTGAGTCACATCTTAGGCATGTACTTTTCTATTTGCAGAAAATAAGATGACAGTGTTCATATACTAGTAATTGTCAAATATCCTTGTTCTCTTCCAGTACACTTTCCCAGTATTTGAATTTTCTATAGGTAATGCTTGTAAATTTACAGAATTTCATGAGTACCACAAGGGGCACCACCAAAAAATCAAGAGACACTTCATAGTCTATGTTGGTAGTTGCACAAATACATAATAGTGTAGCACTCTTTGTTTATGGTGGAATGTCCGTGAAGTAAGCCCACACGTAGGGAAATATATTAGATTTTCCTGACCACATAGCACAACAGCATGGAAAAGCTAACAACATATTTAAGCGAACACTTGTCAATGTATACCTAGAGTAGAAAATAAGTAAAACGAGAAGATACCAGCGTAATATACCAGTGCCTATCCTTGTGAAAAAGCAACTTCATTAAAGATAGTAATTTTTTATTTGTTACAATTAACTCATTTCATTACCGTGTGTCTTTTTTTTTTCCTCAAGGAGGTCACTGTCCATTGGGAGAAGCATTGAATGAACACACATATACACAAAAGCACGAAGGGGATGGTAGGAGAAGAATCTAAGAGCCATCTATTTCATACCCTTCATATATTGAGAAGGGAACATTAGAGGACACCTTTCTTGTCTAAAGAATAATCTGTGTCTTTAATTTCTTCACCTTAGGTTGTTGGCTTCTGTTACCTGGCTTGCTGGCCCCTGGGTCTGACCTTGCTTGATTATGCCTGGCTTGCATCAAGGAGTCTGCTGATGTTCTATTATGTTCTGTTAACACCGTCAGTACTAGGGAAAAACCAAATCTATATAAGGTGATATCAGGTAATCACAGTATTACAGGACGTGGACAAGTACTGCATGGTGTTCAATTCCCATCTTTCAACACTGTTTGTTGACTGTAGACAACAACCACAAATTACCACAGGTGGTCTTCAAAATATAGACTGTATAGAGGTGGGCGTATTGCTTGTACTACTTTTAAAGATACCTCTGTGTCTAAATATCAGGTTGTTCATTTAAAAACTCTATTTGCTTTATGCAAGTAGCTGCTACAAGTTCCAACAATAGATTTTGCGTCTTAAATACATAGGTGTCTGTATAGTGTTTAAATCAGTTGTAGGGATTTAAAAACTGGTAATCCTCCAAATGGGACACTTGGCTCAAATTAACAGGAAGAGAATTTTTGCTGAAATAGATGAACACTTAGCCCTAAAATGGCTCCCAAACCTCATTGATATGATAAGCAAGTATAGAATACTAGTTTCATTGATTAAGGGTTGACCATAGCAAAGCAATTTCGTTCTGCGAATTGGTTTGGCACTCATTTATATGACTGATTTTTCTCACTTAAAAAAAAAACAATAAATAAATGAGATATATTTTAATTGGCCAAAGCACCTAGAAATCCCAACACTCGGAATCTAGGTATTTCCAAGCATTGAACATTTCCATCATCTCTGCTTTTGTGTGGACAGTGGTTGTCAAAATTAATTGACTTCTCTTGAGTCACCAGGGACAAAGGAGTGCCCTCTTAGAAAACGGGAACAAAAGAAAATGGTAACCACTTGGGTGACCCGAGGTAGTGCATGTGATGAAATGGGTAAGGAGAGAAGTCAGCGAACAAGAGAAAAGGTGTTTGATTCCTGACCTGGATGACCCCGACGTCAGGAAATAATTAAAGGAGCTTCTTCTGCCAAAGTTTTCTTAATACCAATCATCCCAACATTTTTTATTTCTTACAACTTTCCTGCCCCCACCTTTTAATACAACAAGGCTAAGTGACTTTTTTCATAAAAACTGAAAAGATGAACAATTTTAACATGGAGACAATGTTTAAAAAACTAGCTTTAAAAACATATTTTTATGACTTTTTTACACTTGCACATGGTAAGTTTTGGGTTAAAAATAAAGGCTTATTGCAGGATTAATTAAGCCTGATGTATTTTTTTCTTTTTCGTTTACTTATTTTGACCACTTTCCTCACTAAAATGTAAGCTTGATAAAATTTCAGACAGAACAGCACCTTGTTCACAGGAAGAGTGCCAATAAATTTGTTAAATACATGTGAGTGAAAAAAATGAATGGATAAATTGTTTAATTAATCCTGAATTTTGAAACATATCCTCATTTTTCATAGTAACGTATTTTGCATTTCTACCCACAGAATACAGAAGGCACTAATGCACTGATGTCAGATTTCCTTTCTAGAATACATTGTAAATGTTCTGCAACATTCTTAATGGTGTATTACAGTTAGAAAGATATTGAAAAGAGTTATGATCATAAACAAGCGTTTTGGTTGTTAAATAGAGATCGAGATGTGATTTGCATCTTTTATGCTTCTCAAATGCAAATGCTCTTGCATTTATGAGGCATCCAGAGAAATTAATGCAAAATCTTCAAGAGCATGATTATTTCTTAAAAGATTCAGGTAATTGAAGTATTAAACTAATCGTGCAAATGAAACTATTCAAAGTAGCAAGATTTGTTATTTATAGTAGAGGTAAACAAAGGCTACTGGTTAGGTTCATCTTCTTTATTCCCTAAGTTCATCTCTTACCTCTTCCCGATTTTAGTGGACAATTGCTTATAAGGCACAACTTTTCTCTTTTCTTGGGTATAGCTTGAGGCATCATGTCCAAAAATCATTCAGAATATCAGCTTGGATTTCAGAAAACACATCCGTGTATTGTCTGAAGAGCACTTTATAAGGGAAGATGGAAAATATAATGGGCCAAATGCACAGAAACTATGATTCCATGTGTGGTTCTAGAGCCAATTATAAATCAACGGCGGATAAAGTCCAAACATCATCATCACCCTTACTTCCCACTCTTCCACTTCTCCTTAATTGGGTACTAGGGTGAGAAGAACAAGCTGTTGACCCAATAGTTCACAATGTACTAATGAAGCAAACTCAGGAGGAAGCCTTGGGTGATCCCATGGTGCTAAACGAGGGAACCATCTTGGAGACCATTAGGGCTAGGATAAAGTAGTTTTTCCAGATGGTGGCCCAAAGAGAGGGAAAAAGTAGGACCCAAGACAGACAGACAATTAGCAGTGGGCATGTGAGCTTTGCTAGGCCTGCCTATCAAAGAAAAATTCCCACTTCTACAACCATGAGGATACACACTTAAAAGGTGCTTCTGCTGTTCATTGTCCCTAGATGTCACTTGCATAGAACTGACATGTGTGGAGGGTCCATACTCTGTACAACCCTATCTATTTACTCTCTGCTTGGAAATGGTCCTACCTGGGACATCTGATATGCAGGTTTCCAATTCCAAAAACTGACACTGAAACTTTTCTTGCAGATCCCTGCAAATTACCATGAAGGAAAGTAAGATTTCTTTGGACATAACTTTTAAACCCTATTCAGATGTTTGGCTTGGTGGTTCTTAACCAGATTCCACTTCACAATTTCTGTGTGGGGTTTATAAACATAGCCATCCCTGAAATTTCTGGCTTTGTGAGTTTGGGAATGGATCTAATGGATGGTCACACATGGTTGAGAAATACTGTTTTAGGATCACACAGAATACCACTAAACAAAAATCCATCTCACAGAAATGATGACTAATATTTTAAGAAGAGACTTAATGAGATAAATAGTATGATGTTGAACAGAAAGAGTTTCATTTACATAATGAATTTATAATGATTTTGTTATCCACAATAACAATATCCCTACCATATACTGAGCACCCACTAAGTGTTAAAAACCAAGGGTAGTCCTAAGCACATAATCTCACTTAAATGCTTTGGTGAGGGGCGTCTGGGTGGCTCAGGTCATGATCTCACAGTGCGTGAGTTTGAGCCCTGCATCAGGCTCTGTGCTGACAGCTCAGAGCCTGGAGCCTCCTTCAGATTCTGTGTCTCCTTCTCTCTCTCTGCCCCTCCCCCACTCATGTTCTGTCTCTCTCTTTCTCTCTCTCTCTCTTTCTATCAAAAATAAATAAACATTAAAAAAAATTAAATGCTTCGGTGATAGGAAGGAGTATTATCTCTATGTCATATAGGAAAAGGTTAAATGACTTGGCTAGGTAGAAAAAAAAATCTAGCAACTGATGAAAATAGACTCAAGGGCAAGTTTGATCCTCTTTCCTTACTCTTTTCTCTTTCCTTACATACCCTCCCAGTGTCTTTCTGCAGAGAGGAACAAAGTCAATACAGAACAGTGTCATACCAAGGACATATACCCGACCCATGAACTTAAGCTCTAGTTAAGAGACAAGTGATACATTAATTATAGGTATACATGCAGTGGCCATGTTTTCTCAACCAAAAATTGTGTTACGTTTACTAAAAATAAGACAGAATTATTTTTATTTTATTTTATTTTATTTTATTTTGTCTTATTATTTCATTTCATTTTACTTTATTTTATTTCAATTTATTTCATTTTATTTTCTTATAGAAGGTGAGTTTTTAATATGAAAAGCAGCATTACCTAAGGAAGTCACATGCTGGTTTCTTTTTAATAAAATGATAAAACAAATTTCTTAAATAATTTACCAAAGGCAGAAATCGCTACCAAACAGTGTTTCCCCTCCTTGCACATCCACAGTGCCTGGCCCTGAATGTAATCAGGTACCTGTGAGCCTAGAGTCTTAGGGCCTGGAAATATCTCCCATCCCTTCTTTGCAGGGCTCTGGTGGCAGCAGCAGGGACAAGAGCTGGGCTCTCTAGAGCCTGGGCACTGGCGACACAGGGAATGATTCCTTGAAGACCCCACTCCTGGGTGCAGAGCTCAGAGCTCCCCAGTACCTTCTCATGCCTTTGTTTCATGTAGCAAAGGAGGCAACCAGAAAGCTAAAGTGTTGGATGAATTTTGAAGCCCAAGAGGGGAGGAGAGTGGACCATTGCCCCCATTTCCCTCCCCAAATTACTCTCAGGCTGCGTTAGGCAGTCACCGCAGGACCAGATGTGCCTGCAGCAGGAGAGGAGGGCCCCTGAGCAGTCTCCACCTGGGCCCTTGTTAGCAGTGGTCAAGGGCACGGCCAACTCCCAGGGGCTTCCTCAGGAACTTGCTGGGATGTACCGATCCTGAGGTGATGACACGGTGGTCAAATGTGGCTTGCTTCCTGCAGTATAGAGCTTCCTTCCTGGCCCTGACTGTGCACAAAGCAAGAGACGTGGGGACACCACCACCCCAAAATGAGGAGGTGGGAGATGGCTCCCCGGTATGCTCGATTAATGACAGAATCAGTGAAGTCAGAAGCTCCAGCTCCAGGCAGGAAAGACTTGTACACTTCCTACGCTGCTGGGCCCATGGGCTCTGTGGGTTTTTCCAGAAAAGGACTCCATTCTCGAACGTTCATACATGAGGAGGAAGAGGGTGGAGAAGGACCCCCAAAAGATGCTTGGGAGGAGGGCATTACCTGAAGGCACAATCCTCAGTCGCAAATGCCACTCTCTTCGGTCACAGTGGCCTCGGCTAGCTCTTGTGACAGTGTCCGGAGAGGCTGAATTCCAGCTCCCAGAGGCTCTAGGTCACTGTCAGATTCACTGAGGGAGAAGAGGGGCTCTGCGAGGAGGAGGGGCTCCGGAAAGCCTCCCTCCTGGA
Organism: Felis catus; assembly: GCF_018350175.1. Taxonomy (NCBI): domain Eukaryota; kingdom Metazoa; phylum Chordata; class Mammalia; order Carnivora; family Felidae; genus Felis; species Felis catus. Next base: position 19,667,050 of record NC_058372.1, read on the forward strand.
CCATCACAGTGGGTAGTCATGTGGGCCCATCTGGGCAGAGAGAAGACACTCCCTCTCCCCTCCCACAGGTCCAGGGTTGAGGGGCAGGGACAGCTCCAGACATCCAGGTGCAATTGCCACTCAGGCTGTGAGCTGGCGGGGGGGGGGGGGGGGGCTCCTGCTCGTCCGTGCGCCTCTTCTCCTCCTCCTGACTTTCGCCTGGGTTTCCACCAGCCTCTTGGTGCCACTTTGGCAGGACTCCTGGATTCTCGGGGACATGGCACCCAAGGTGTTTTTGGCTGAGTGAACCATATAGCCTGGAGACCCTACTGCCCTGGCTCTGGGGTTTCCAGGCCTTTCCAGGAGGTCCTGCCTGGCAGTTGAGGCTGATTGCTCTCAAGGGGCAGCCTTCTCTGGAACTGTCTGCCCTGGAGGTCTCCAGGTGGCTGGCGGAAGGCTGTGGAACTGCATTCTCTTCCAGCTGTTCCTGGTCTTGGAGTGATCTCTGGAGCATGGAGGACCCCACTCCCGTGCATCTCGAAGCCATCTGCCTGGATTAGAGTCTGTTCAGCCCACCAGACCCCAAGAGCCTCTCAGCCACTCAGCACAGCCGCTCAGGGCCCACCCTATGCAGGACAGAATATTTTTAATCAGATGATTGCGAACGTTTAGGGCATGCAGTCAGCAGAAATAAGTATATGACAAATAGCACGTGGGAGGAAGAGACTCAAGATAGAAGGGGGACCAGTAGATAAACAGAACATTCTAAGCCGATGGTCAGTCAGGTTTATGGGATAGATGGGAGGCAGGTTGACTTGAAATATCTTAACATCATACAGTCTCCCAGTACTCTGTAGCCAGGCCTAAAGCCAGCAAAAGGTAATATTTTTGTTTTTTGTTTTTCTTGCAAGTCCTTAAAAATATTTTTCATATAAGATTATCTGAGAACATTTAAAGAGGCAAACTATAACTCAGATACCTTGAGTTTACATGGTTTGAAAATCTAAACAAGACAAGGAGGGCTATGCGGAAATTATATTGCTTTAAAATGATGAAAGGCATTTTATACAAAACAGCGCTGTTTGAAAACAACATAAGAATGCAATTTTCTATGAAGCTGTCTGAGGTACGAAGTGATATGGAAAATGGATATCATATAACCTTTTTCTGTTTATCAATATATAATTATGAAGTAATTTACAATAATGCAGTTATTGATTTAACTTCACCCATGTGCCTTCAGAGGATATTTCTACTTTAGGAATGAAATTTAACTAAATTATCGGGTGAAAATTGCCATTGAGCCACCCTAATTAGAAAACAGATGTTGATGAGCAGATCATGTTTTATCCTGGCACTCCCCTGATCCCAATATAGTTGCCTTCTTAATAGATGGATGTTGCTGTGGCTTAACAATTGGGAATAGCTCATATCAGTCTATTGAGGTGGGCCTCATGCTTCTGCATGTGGTAAATAGGAAAGCATTCTCTATTTCCCCTAGAAATCCTCTGATATCTCACAAAATCCAAGAGTGGCAGTGTTAACAGCTGGACTGCTAGGTTGGAAATTATGGAGATATTTTGTGTGGGCTCGCCTCACCAGTGGAGTCACTCTAAACTCAAAATGTTTTGGCTTATTTATTTAGTTTTGAGAAGAGAGAGAGTGCGAGTAAGTGAAGGGCAGAGAGAGGTGGGAAAAGAGAATCCCAAGCTGGCTCAACACGGTCAGTGCAAAGCCCTATGGGGGGCCCGAACCTATGAACTATGAGATCATGACCTGAGCCCAAGCCAAGAGTCAGACACTTAACCGACTGAGCCACCCAGGCACACCTCCCAAAGTCAATATTTGGTAAAGAAAAAATAAAAATAGGAAGGAAGGAAGGAAGGAAGGAAGGAAGGAAGGAAAATAGGAAGAGAGAGAGGCAAGGAGGGATGAAGAGGGAGAAAGGGAAGGTGGGAAGGTGAGAAGGAAGAAAAGTGGAAAAAAAGGAAAAAAGGAGAAAAGGGAGAAAGAAAAGGAGGAAGGAAGGAACAAAGGATTATAAGAAAGGGAGTGAGAAGAAAAGAAACAAAGAAAATTTTAAACATTGACATTTCAAAGAACACAAAACACATGGTCTGGCATATGTAATCATACCTCACTTTGAATAATAATAATCAAATAAAGATAATACATGTATTTATTGGGTTATTACCAAGGGCAAGGACCTCCCTATCATGTGCTAATTTATTTACTCTTTGAGGGAGGTATTATGATCCCTCTTCTGCAGATGAGATGACCAACACTCAGAGGGATTAAAAGCATTAAGTCAGGCTTTGAGCCCAGGGCGTCTGGCCGCAAATTCCGTACCCTTAATCACCAAACATCGGTCCCTCAGTATACTTTTGAGTTTACTTGGAAACAGAGGTATAAATAGAAATGAAAGTGGAGGGCCAGCTGAGAAATTTTGAGTGCAAATTATACCTGAAGTTCGAGGAAGAGAGCTGGCAGAAAGCACTAGAGATTTACAACCCTGTCCTGTGCCCCCTTGTGTCTTCAAGATGCAAATATGTCACCAGGTACCCAGCCCAAAGCAGGCATAATGATTGACCTAGGGTGTAGAGATGTACCCATGTTGAAATCGCCAAAATAATTTCTCGTAACAAATTGAAAACAATTATGCATTAGGGGCTTGTCTCTGTAGTCCATGTAACAGACTCCAATAAGCAAGCTAAAATTGAGGCTCATAAACGTAATAACTTAAATTAGAACAATAGCTTCACTGCATCCCTAGGGTGCCACGCCAAACTTTAGTTCCAGGAATACTATTTCCAAAGTGGAAGAGTCCAGCCAAACCTCCCTCTGAATTTAATTTTGTTACTTCACTAAAATTATGTGGTCACATTTTTGTTGCATCTGGGGAAGTCAGTTTTATAAGATCAGAGCAGACCTGTAGGAGGCAAGAATTATCTTATGCTTCCAACCGTTAAGAATCCAACCAGAAGGGGAGGGGTATAGCAGTTGTTACGATTAATGAATGCGTGGGCTTTCAAATCAGATGACTCAGCAGTTCAACTTGCTGAATTGGAGACTTCGGACCCGTAACATAGCCTTGATAAGCCTTAGTTTATCTCTATGTCAAATGGGATACCATAATAATACTGTACAAGATTATGTGAGAAACCAGTAAGAACTTATTTAGGGGAGCCTCGGTGGTTCAGTCAGTTAAGCAGCCAACTCTTGGTTTTGGCTCAAGTCACGATCTCACAGTTTGTGAGTTCGAGCCCACATCGGGATCTGCACTGACAGTGCACAGCCTGCTTGGGATTCTGTCTCTCTGCCCCTTTCCCGCTCTCTCTCTCTCTCTCTCTCTCTCAAAGTAAGTAAACTTAATAAAAAAGAACTTACATTTAAATTTTCAGGTGCTTGACCCCTAGGTACTGGATATATATTGCACTTCATTAGTTTTTCTTTAAAACTAACACTTGAAGAGTTATAGCTTCTCCTTAAAGAATCCTTGATGGCAAATGGCAGTGAAGACTTCCATCTTATTGCATCGTTAAAATGTTGTAGAATTTTATGATGTAACAAAATGTTAGATGCTGTCTAGCGTAATTGTACAGCCAGTGTGAAATCCATATCTATTCTCATCCTGAAAGTCATCAGAGGTAGGAATCTACTGTGATTGCTATTTTCCCAAATACTTCCTTAAGACCTGTACGTTTTTCTAAGTTGTGCTTTCTAGCAATAGGTAACAAGCTTATATTATCTTGGATATGAGAGTTTTCCAAAAGGTGTGAAGTTTGCTATTGGCGTTTCTGGGAAGATTTTTTTTTTCCTCCATGTCAAAAAATATTTTTGTCTATATGTTTGTTTTACTTCATCAAGTAATATGCTCTTCAAGCATAGCAGCATGTTATGCACATTCTTCTAAGGATATTCTACTCTTTAAATCTCTTTTCAGATGCACAAACTATCTTCTTCTTTGAGTAGTACAGTGTACTTCCATTATTATTATTATCCAGATAGGGTTTTTTTTAGTAGTTATGCTGGATTAAACTGAGTTTACTAACCAATGAATAATTTTTAATATCGCACCAAGCCTGCCCTATACCATGCTTGACTGCATGCTTGATGCAATTTAAAAATCCAGAATAGGGGCATCTGGGTGGCTCAGTCAGTTAAGCAACTAAATGTGGATTTTAGCTCAGGTCATGATCTCACAGTTCATGTGTTTGAGCCCTGCATTGGGCTCTGCACTGGCAGTGTAGAGCCTGTTTGGGATTCTCTCTCTCTCTCTCTCTCTCTCTCTTTCTCTCTCTCTCTGTCTCTGTCTCTTTCTCCCCCTCCCCACTTGCACACACACACTCTCTCTCTCAAAGTAAATTTAAAAAAAGAAAAGGAGAAAAAAAGTCCAAAATAAAACACAGAACTTCACATATATCTCAATTACATTGAATTTTATTTTTTATGATTTTTCTTGCCTATGACAATTTTGGATTTGTATTCTATCATCCATTGTTTAAGTCTTTTTTTCATCTGTGAATTCAATATTCATAATCTGGAAGGGTCAGTTGTAAACATGATTGTGGCTCTTTAACTTCATAGTCTCGGTAGAAAGGTCCAACAGACACAGGTCATTGCCAGGTTTGGTCATGGTCATGGGTGACAGCCAAGTACTACTACCAAGGAATAGTTCCCAAGCATCAGAAACAGATTAACAGTCAATAATATGCTGACCCTCAGTTGAAACTTGCATAAGAATCAGTCAGACTGACAAAATCCAGGGAATATAAGCCAATGAAGAGTAAATTAAAGTGTACCCAGGGATCAATTAACTGCATTTTTCAATCTTTTTTTTTAATTTTTTTTTAATGTTTATTTTTGAGAGAGGTAGACAGACAGAGGGTGAGCCTGGGAGGGACAGACAGAGAGGGAGACAGAATCTGAAGCAGGCTCCAGGCTCCAAGCTGTCAGCACAGAGCCAGATGCGGGGCTCAAACCCACAAACCGTGAGATCATGACCTGAGCTGAAGTCGGATGCTCACTCGACTGAGCCACCCAGGCGCCCCTGAGTTTTTCAGTCTTGAACATACAAATTAGGGAAGTGATAGAAGAAAATGTAATCTGTGCCTCTGCTGAAGGGAAGTATAATAACCAAATCTATTTAGTTCCTTTGAATCCTGAGACTTCCTTGGTGGGATCCAGTACTTTCAGAAGACAGCTACTAACTGCAATAGTAGAAGTACAAAGAAGAACAGACAGAATTTTTGACAGAATCGTCAAAACTTTGACGAATAATTTGACAGAACAGAGCTCCTGAAACTTACTGATTATTCATTCACACACTGAGTTATTTCCATTCAGTTTACAAACTACCTACAAAACTCCCAGAATGTCTATTAAACATTCCATATTCCAGAAAAGAAACATCTAGCATGCAAAGCAAGCTACTCTTACTTACTAACACTTTCTCAAGTTTATATACCTAGGTAGACATATTGTATATACCAAGTGCTAGTTCCTAATACACTCCTCAAAAATTCACTGAAAATTTGAGTTTCCATTCTGACAAGTAAAGAACCTTGGGGCGCCTGGGTGGCTCAGTCGGTTGAGCGTCCGACTTCGGCTCAGGTCATGATTTCACGGTCCGTGAGTTCAAACCCTGCGTCGGGCTCTGTGCTGACAGCTCAGAGCCTGGAGCCTGCTTCGGATTCTGTGTCTCCCTCTCTCTCTGACCCTCCCCCGTTCATGCTCTGTCTCTCTCTGTCTCAAAAATAAATAAACATTAAAAAAAAAAGAATCCAGGAGTTGTCACTCAACTCTTCAAAATAATCAAAAACTGAACAAATTGAAAATTGACCATTCTTTTTAGATTCGTAAGAAAATTGAGGTCACAGAGTAAACACCTCTCCCCCAAACTGGGGGAATGAATACAGAGATTCACCACTTACTGGGAACACTTAGATGGTAATTGAGGAATTGATGCTAGGGTGGATGTGGCCTAGCTTGAGAGTTAGAAAAATATAGGGCCTCAGTCTTTGGTGGAGGAAGGCAGGTACTTAACACTTTCATGAGTCTTATCTCCATGAGTTCCATCAGATCCCAAAACAAAAACAAACAAACAAATAAACGAAAACCCTAAAAGAGTCTTTTGGGATTCCAGCAGAAGAAGGGGAAAAATAACCATTTTAAAGTACACCCAAAGGAAAAGTATTCATCACATCAATAAGTTAAAGAAGAAGAATCACACGATCATACCAAAAGATGCAGGAAAAAGTATTTGACAAAATCCAATACCCATTCATGATAATATCCCCAGCAAACTAGGAATACACAGGACTTTCCCACTTGATAAAATACATCTACAAAAAACAACTACAGATAGTGTTCTAACCATACTTAATGGTTAGAAACTAGAAGCTTTACCCCTAAGATCAAGAATAAGACAAGGATGTTGCCTCTCATCACTCCTATTCTTTTTTTTTTAATGTTTATTTATTTTTGAGAGAGAGAGAGAGAGAGAGAGAGAGAGAGAGAGACTGCAAGCAGGGGAGGAGCAGAGAGAGAGAGGCACAGAATCCGAAGCAGGCTGCAGGCTTCGAGCTGTCAGCACAAAGCCTGACCCAGGGCTTGAACCCACGAACCGTGAGATCATGACCAGAGCCGAGGTTGGACGCCCCACTGACTGAGCCATCCAGGCACCCCAGCTCATCACTCCTATTCAATGCTGCATGAGAAGTTCTAGCTAATGCAGTAACACAAGAAAACAAAATGAAAGAAATACAGATTGGGGAAAAAGGATATTAAACAGTCTATGTTTACAGATGACATGATTTTCTATGTAGAAAATTTCAAAGACTCAAGAAAAAGCCCTCTTGAAATCAATAAGCAATTTTAGCAAGATATGCATCATGCAAGGTTAGTATAAAAAGTCAGTCAATGTGGGGTGCGCCTGGGTGGTTCAGTTGGTTAAGCATCTACCTCTTGATTTTGGCTCAGGTCATGATCTCATGGTCTGTGGAATAAAGCCCAGTGTCAGGCTCTTTGCCAAAAGCACAGAGCCTGTTTAGGATCCTCTCTCTTCCTCGTTGTCTGCTCCTCCCTTGTTTGCAAACGTGTGTGCAAATGTGCACATTCTCTCTCCAAATAAATAACTAATCTTAAAAAAAAACAGTCAATTTCTAAATACCAACAATAAACAGTTGGGAAATTTGAAATTAAAAGTACAATATCATTTACTTTAGCACCAGAAAAATTAAATAATTAATTCTGATGCAAAAAATCAATGAGGATTTCAACAACTGTATAAAAATATTTTATGTTCATAGATAAGAAGATCCAATATTAGAGTATCAGTTCCTCACAACTTGATCTGTAGACTGAATGCAATCCCAACAAAATTCCAGTTAGTTATTTCGGAGGTATGAGCAACTCATTCTAAAGTTTATATGGAAAGTGAAAACATTACAAATAGCCAACACAAATTTTGAAGGTGAAATCAGAGGACTGACATTACCTGTCTTTAAAATGCAGTTAAGGTTACAGTAATAAGACAAACATACAAATAAAGCAAGACAAACTACAAAAAGAGACAAATAAATGAATGGAACAGAGTAGAAACCCAGAAATAAGCCCCCAAAAATATAGTCAAAGGATCTTTGATAAAAGAGTAAAGCTAATTCAATGGAGAAAGGGCAATCTTTTCAACAAATGGTGCTGGAACCACTGGACATCTACATACAAAAAAAAATGATAGTGTAGACACAGATTTTACATCCTTCAAAAAAAATTAACTCAAAATGGATCGTATACCTAAATCTAATGTGTAATACTAAAATTTCTAGAAGGTAATATAGGACACAACCGAGGTGTCCTTGGAAGAGTTGATGATTTTTTTTTAATTTATTTTATTAAGAGGTGAAGTGTTGGTGAAATTTTAGATGCAACACCAAAATCATGACCTATGAGAGAAAAGTTGGTAAGTTGGACTTTATTAAAATGAAAACTTTCTGCTCTGCAAATATCACTGTTAGGAGAATGAAAACATAATACAAAGAATGGGAGAAATATTGGCGAAACACACATTTGACAAAGGACTTGTATCCAAAATAGATAAGGAATTCTGAAAACTCAACAAGAGGACACAAAATCCAATTTAAAAATGAGCAAAAGAGGGGCACCTGGGTGGCTCAGTCGGTTAAGCGTCCAACTTCAGCTCAGGTCGTGATCTCATGGTCCATGGGTTCAAGCCCCACGTCGGGCTCTGTGCTGACAGCTCAGAGCCTGGAGCCTGCTTCGGATTCTGTGTCTTTCTCTCTCTGACCCTCCCCCGTTCATGCTCTGTCTCTCTCTGTCTCAAAAATAAATAAAGGTTAAAAATAAATAAATAAATAAATTAATTAATTAATTAATTAATTAATTTAAAAAAATAAAAATGAGCAAAAGATTTGAACAGATGTCTCACCAAAGAGATTACCAATAAGCATCTGAAAAGATGCTCCAAATTGTGTGTCATTCAGAATGATGACATGCCACTGCATATCTATTAGAAAGGCTCAAAGTCCAAAACACAGAGAATAAAAAACTGCTACCAAAGATGCAAAATAACAAGAACGCCCATTTATTGCTGAAAAAGATGCAAAATAGCGTAGAAACTTTGAGGACCATTTGCTTCTTTCCTTACAAAATGTTACAAAGGTAAACATTGCCTTAAAGTACAATTCAGCAATGGCGCTGTTAGTTAATTACCCAAATGAGTTGAACACTTACGTCCATACAAAACCTACACCTGAATGTTTATAGAAGCTTTATGCTTAATTGCCAAAAATTGGAAGACACCATGCTGGTTTTCGACCTTTCAATAGGTTAGTGGATAAACCTAACTATGGTACGTTCTTACACTGGAATATTATTCTGTACTGAAGGGGAATGAGCCATAAAGCCACATAAAGACATAGAAGAAAACTACATGCATATGGCTAAGTGAAAGAAGCTAGTTTGGAAAGGCTGTGTAGTGTGTGATGCCACCTATATGATATTTTTGCAAAAGGCAAAATTATGGAAATAAGGAAAGAATCAGTCATTGTCAGGACTCCCCAGGAGGGAGGAAGGCGGGAATAAATAGTTGGAGCACAGAATTTTAAGAGCCCTGAGACTATTCTGTATGATACTGTAATGGTGGATAGATGACATTGTGCATTTTCAAAACCTATAGAACTATACAAAGAATCTGCCCTAATGTGATCTAGGGACTATAGTTAATAACAATATAATCAATATTATTAGTTAGTTCATCAGTTGTATCAAATAGACCACATGAATGTAAAATGCTAACAAAAATAGGGGAAGTGGTGCAGGGGAGCAGGGGTGTACGGGAATTCTTCTGTACCATCTGCACAGGTTTATTTTGAAATCTAAAACTGTTCTAAAAAATAAAATCTATTCTCCAGCCATGGTGTAGATGCAACCCATACAACTTACATGTGTGCAAGGTGGTTAAGAAAGCAGTCGGGTTTGAATACAGTTTTGCCCATCACTAGCTGTGTGGCTTTTAGCATGTTGCTTAATATTTCTGAGAGTGCTTCCTTGTTGGCAGATTGAGAGTAACACTATCTTTAGTATAGGGTTACTGGTATTGTTATTGTTAAATAAAACATGTGCATTGTCAGTAACTAGCATATGATAAGTGTATAATAAATAGCAGCTACTATTTCGATCCTACAGGACTTTAGATATTTCAAAGATAGAAGAGTAAAGCTCAGGGGTGCCTGGGTGGCTCAGTTGGTTAAACATCCAACTTTGGTTCAGGTCATGATCTTGCAGTTCGTGGGCTCAAGCCCCGCCTCAGGCTCTGTGCTGACAGCTCAGAGCCTGGACCTTGCTTTGGATTCTGTGTCTCCCTCTCTCTCTCTGCCCCTGCCCCTCTCACACTCTGTCTCTCAAAAATAAATAAACATTAAAAATTTAAAACAAAGAACAGTAAAGCTCAGAGATATGAAATTATTTGTGAAGATAATAAAGTAATGTCATTTTGCAATAGGAATTTGTGGGAATGAAGGAAAAAGAAAAAAAAATCACGTTTTCTTCCTCCAACTAAGACTGATTTTAAAAAGTGGTGATTTAAAAAGCAGACAGAAGAATTTTCTCTATGTTGTTTCCTGTGCTCTTTTCTCATCTTACCCCCCACAGTAACAGTTAAGGAAAGAAAGGATGACAGAAGTGACTCAGCCAAGAGACCCTTAACAGTACGCTTATGGGATTGTTTCACACTTTCCCAGCTCAGGAAAAGATCTCAAGTTGCTTCATTTCCACTGTACTCATTCGGGGAGGTGTGGGGAGACTTTCGTTCCTGCACCTACCAGGTGTTCTAAGGCTCTACCTTGCACTTTACAGAATTATATGTATCTAGAGACATAGAAAGTATTGTTTTATGGGGTAATTTAAAATAATGGGCTTGACATCTATTTTATGGAATACATGTCGATCACTAAGCCATTCTATAAACTATGCCTAGTCTGAATAGAGATGGGTCTTGGAAAACTGATTCCTTTATCATCTTAACTACCATCCCACAATGTGAATAAATAATAGAGATTATTTTACATCAAAATTCATCCAAGTTCATGGACAAAAATGTCACTAGTTACTTATCTCTATGACTATAGTTGTAGGTAAACTAGAAGACTTTGTAATGGCTAAGATTCCCCTGGCCAATGTGCCTAGTTCTTCTCATCTTTCTGTTCTCTGCTGAAACATAATATCCTAGAGAGTATCTAGTAAAATTCAACCTCCCTTTCTCCAGTCAGATAGTTTCTATCACTCTCCTTTACCAGTTTCCATCATTTATACTTAACAAAATTTACACATATATTTATTTATTCATTTTGTTCTTTGTTATCGCTTTCTTTTCATGAAAATATTAAAGTCATTGATTTGTAAGTCATATTTCTCTTAACATAATTTATTGTTATTGCCTTCTTACATTAAATTTTAAACTCTCTGAGAATAAGGACCATGTTTACTTTATTCACCCAAGTAGCCATAGTTCTTTCCATGTTTCCTGATGTGGAATAGCATTCAAAAATATCTGCTTATTGATTAATTTAAGGAAGAAGTGAACTTGCAGTGGAGTCAGTCCTGTGTTCTCCATATTAAAGAACATACACATCTCTCAGCTTAGGGCTCAAACAACTCGAATTATTAACTTCCCATTTATTCTAAGAAGCTGGTATAGTCATTTCCTCTGCCTTCAGTTTGTCTGACCATTTTTTTTCCAATTCACAAGTTACCATTGGCAGTGAAGATCAAAGTAAAGTAATCTTCCCATACCCATTGGGGAAAACAAAACTTGGATACAAATATAAACTCAGAACAACATTGACCATTTAGTGTATCCCTTTCCTTGGATATTTCACTAATCAAATCTAGGATAAAATGAAGCTAAGATTATTTACCTATTAGGATCCATTTAGCCAACAGATATGGTGGCACAGATAAGTTAGTAGAATAAAATATAATACATTTTGATGTAAAGGTTAGAGTGGTTGATATATGAATGTGACAAGACACTATTATTGGAAATTGAGTTTCTTAAAATTAAAACAAAAAGGTTTGGGATATTAGTAATATTTGTAGTCAATAGTAAACAGATAAAAGTTTCATAATGACATATTAGTCAAGAATTTTCTTTTTCTAAATGACCGATGCACCATGTAGTAAAAAAAGTAGTGTGTTATGATAAACTGTTGCAGGAACGTTTTATCTGAAATCATTTGCTATTATTTAATATAGAAACCCCTCTGATACTATAAGGGAAATCTGACAAAGGTGGAGAGTTTTGAAAGATTATTTTTAATATTTGGCATAATAGTCTGTAATGGTTCCTATGGCTCTGATAACTCAACAATCGAATAAAAAAGCAAAAGTAAAGTTGAATCCCGTCATTGTGCCTGAATAACAACTAACATTTATGGAGTGCTTTTTACCTGTGATTTCATTTGATCCTGGGTTTATCTTTGGAAATTTTCCCAGTTGTTCTTCAGGTCAATGAAATACCATGGTTATTATTTTGGATGAACATATCCTAATTTTTATTAAAATAAAAACTCCTGCGATATTTTGGCTTTAGCATTCCACCAGGAAATGAGTCTGTGGAAAGGAAGGGCATGGAGAATGCACGTCAGAAGCAGTTGTGATCAGTATAAAACTCTGAGCGCGACTCAAAGCTAGAAATCAGTGTGTTCTTCTCATGGATATTAAGGAAATAGGAGTAAATGGATTGACAGTAACAGCATGGAATGAATTGGGAGAAAGACAAAAAAAATCACTGATAACTAGTATTATAATAATAAACATTTCTATATAGCATATTAAAGGTTTAAATTTACTACCATTAGAGTCAATATTTACTACCACTGGATCCAATTTCAGGAATAAGACAACTGAAGTGTTTTGTCAAACCCTTTGCTAATAGAAATTAAAAATGACCAATAAAATATTTGGAAAATGTGTGGTGGGATAGAACGCTCCAGACTACTTCTCCCCTAGTTCCTCTCCTCTAAATATAACCACATACTCTAGAAATAATTCAGCAGGTGATCATAACAGGACTCTAGAAGGTAGGAAGAAGGTGGACTGGCTAGGGATCTCAGGACTTGAGAAAAGACACCAAACTGACTTCCTGTATTTTCTCTTTGTCCCCCAAACTTGACATGTTGGATTGAAGAGAGGCCTAGAAGATGAAACCAGAAAAAGGCATAGAGAACAAGCAAACAACCAAAGCCTGATCTTTCTGGTTAAAGTGCTGGGAAAGAGGCAGCTCAGTAGACACCTAACAATGAGGTCTACCCCTACCCAACACCACTGTGGGTGGGGCCCGTCCAGGAACTCATCCTTAGTCTGCCTTGCAGACACTCTGCAGAAGCATCCATGATGTTCACACCACACCCTGGCCAGTAGTAGACCTGATGGGCCACAGGGTCAGCATCAGCAGAGTGCCTGCCTTGTCCCCAGGCCAGGAGGGACACAATCTACCTTAGCAGCAGTTGAGTAAGGCCCAGTGTTTCCTGAACCTCCCACCCAATGGCACTGGGAAAGACAGGTGGAATTTGCAAAGATCGGTCAAAAATCTCAGCAGAGCCGTAGGAACAAGGCTGACCAGAATAGCTTGGCAAAATCTCTCAAAACTAAATTGCCATTGAAACTACAGTGGGTAAAATAATCTAGGACCTACATGCTAAACCTACATAGAGTTACTGCTAACTAAAAAATATTTAAATAAGATGAAGTCTCCTAATATGTATCCAAAATGTCCAGGATATGGGCAAAAAAAAAAAAAGCTCATTATACTAAGAATTACGGAAAACACAACTTGAATGACAAAATACAAGAAGAGCACAGCCGTTATTGAGATGAATATATTTTTGGAATGATCTGTCACTGTTTTAAAGCAGCTGTCACATAGATACCCAACAAATCAAATTCTTTAAAAAAAAAATAAAAAAAGTAGAAACTCTTAAATAAACAGCAGACATTACAAAAAAAAACTGAACCAAATTGAAATTTTATAACTGGAAAGTAGAATAATAGTAATAAAATCTTTCTGGATGGGCTCGAGATTTGAGTGGAGATGACAGTGGCTGGAATCAGTTACAATTGAGAACAAATCAACAGTTTGTTCAATCTAAACAACAGAAAGACTAGACTAAAAAAATGAATGTTACTAACAATGAAGGGAAGAGAATCTCTAGGAGTCCTGGGACAATAAAAAAAAAAAGAACTAATATTTGTGTCATCAGGTCCCTGGTAAGAATACCAGGGGCAGAAAAGTATTTAAACAGTGGCTGAAACTTCCCAAATTTAGTGAAAGACAATCCTAAAGATTCAAGAAACTGAGTGTACCTCCAAATAGGATAAATATGATAAAAAAAAACTCATACCAAGATTCAACATAATTAAACTTTATTCAAACTGAAAACTAAATAGCCAGATAGAAATGGTGCATTGCTTACAGAGAAACATCTGTTCAAAAAAACAGTGAATTTCTCATCTGAAACTACAAAGACCAGAAGGAAGTGTCAAAATATCGTTCAAGTGGTGAAAGAAAAGAATTGTCAACCCAAAATCCAGCATCCAGTGAAACTACTTCAGAAATGCAGAAAATTGAAGACCTTCTCAGATGAAAGGAAACGAATGGAATTTGTCACCAGGAGATCAGCCCTTAATGAATAGCTAGAAAAAGCTCTCAAAGCACAGAGTGATAACAGAAGACTGAAGCCTTCAGAAAGGAAAGAACACCAGAATAAGTAAAAATAAGAGTAGGGGTACATGGGTGGCTCAGTCGGTTAAGCATCCAACTTCGGCTCAGGTCATGATCTTGTGGTTCGTGAGTTTGAGCCCCACAGTGGGTTCTATGCTGACAGCTTAGTGCCTGGAGTTTGCTTCAGAGTCTGTGTCTCCCTCTCTCTCTGCCTCTCCCCCTCTCCTGCTCTTGTCTCTCTCTCTCTCTCTCTCAAAAATAAATAAACATTAAAAAATTTTAAAAAGTAAGGGTAAACATAATAGACTAATCTTCACCTCATGAGTTTCTTAAAACATAGTTTATGTTTGAAAGAAAAAAATTAACTCCATGGGATGCTCACTGTATGTCAAGGAAATACTTAGGGTGATAATATGTAGAAAGTGGCAAGGACAAAGGGTCATCAACGGTTTTCTACATTTTCTTCAAAGTGGTAAGACTTTGACACTAGTAGTCTAAATTATATATGTATATTGTGATATCTAAAGCAAGCAACTGTGTTTGGTGAGAAAGCTATGCAAAGAGATATACTCAAGCCATTGCAACAAAATAAAAATGAAAGTCAAAAAAATTCAAGTTACATAGAAGGCAAAAAAAGGTAATGAAGAAAGAACAGGCAGAAAAAAAGGCTAAAAGGAAGACTTTAGCTCTATAATCAATTGCTTTAGATATGTGTGATATAAATACACCAGTTCAAAGACATGGATTGGCTGAGTGAATTACAAAGGAAAAACAAAAAATCATGACCTCTTTGCTGTGTAAAGGAAACTCACTTCAAACCTAACAACATAGGTAGATTGAAAGCAAAAGGATGGAAGAAAAAATATCATACAAATATTAATTTTAAGAAATGATGGGATTGGCTATATTAATATCAGATAAAGCAGATTTCAGAGCAAAGAAAACAAATTGGGACAAATTGGGATATTGCATATTCATAAAATAATCAATGCACCATGAAGATAATGGTGGTCCTATATGTATTTGCATCAGATGCAACAGATCTTCAAATTACATGATGCAAAAATTGGTAGAATTGGAAGGACAAATTAGATAAAGCCAAAATTATGGCTGGGGACCTCAACGTCTTACTTTGAGCAGCTGATAGAACTACTAGTCAGATATTATCAAGGACAGAAGAACTGAAAAACACCCCCCACCGAGAGAATCAAACTGACATTTATGAAACACAGGATTTGACAAAACCAGAATACGTGTTCTTTTCAAGTGTCCATGGAACTCTTGGCAATATAGACCACACCCTGGGTCATCAAAGAAGCCTTAACAAACGTAAAGGGATTAAAGTCATACAGAGGATATCCCTAACCATTGTGGGATCCAATCAGAATCAATAGTAGAAGGACAGTAGGAAACTCTTCTAACACACTGAAATTAAAAAGCATGTTACTAAATAATGCATGGGTCAAAAAAAAAAAAGGCTCAAAGAAAATTTTAAAATACATATAACTGCCTCACATTCATTCTTCTACTGCAAAGTGCTGATGCATAGGAGCACTTGTTTATGAAACCCAATGTTTATAGCAGTGCTTTTAACAATAGCCAAATTATGGAAATAGCCTAAATGTCCATCAACTGATGAATGGATAAAGAAGATGTGGTTTATATATATAATGGGATACTACTTGGCAATGAGAAAGAATGAACTCTGGCCATTTGCAGTAACGTGGATGGAACTGGAGGGTATTATGCTGAGTGAAATAAGTCAAGCAGAGAAAGACAGATGCCATATGGTTTCACCCATATGTGCATCCTGAGAAACTTAACAGAAGACCATGGGGGAGGGGGAGGGGGGAAAAAGTTACATAGAGGGAGGGAGGCAAACCATAAGAGACTCTTAAATACTGAGAACAAAGTGAGTGTTGATGGGGGATGGGGAGAAGGGAAAGTGGGTGATGGGCTTTGAGGAGGGCACCTGTTGGGATGAGCCCTGGGTGTTGTATGGAAACCAGTTTGACAATAAATTATATTTTATAAAAAATATATGTATAACTACAGGAAAATTAAAGCATACTGAAATCTGTTGGGGAGGGGGTGCAGCTACAAGGCTGAGAGGGAAATAGATAGCATGAAGTGCTTTCATTAAAAAAGAATGATCTCAAATCAATGACCCAAGTTTCTACTTTAAGAAACAAGAAAAGGAAGGGTAATGCAAAAAGAAAAAGGGTAATAAGAAAATTAGAGCATAAATAAATGAAAATAAAACAGTAAAACAATAACAAATTAATAAAACAAAAAGCCTGTTCTTCAAAAACTTGATAAAACTCTAGCAATTGATAAAAATAACTTGATAAAACTTTATCAATAAATTAATACAAAGAAAGAAGACTCAAATCCCCAATGTCAGAGATTGAACAGAGGATATCGTAACAAATCCTGCAGCTGTTAAAAAGGTAATAAGGGAATACCACAAACAAATTTATGCTGAAAACTTGGATAGCTTTGAAGAAATGGACCAATTTCTTGAAAACTCAGTCAAGATGAAAGAGACAACCAGAATAGTTCTAAAACTAATAAAGCAGCTGAATTTGTAATTCAAAATCCCTCAAGGAAGAAATTGACAGGTCCAGATGGTTTCACTGAAGATTTTTAAAAGCAATTTAAAGAAGAATTAATACCAATTTTACACAATCACTTACCTAATATGTAAGACGAGGGAATACTTCCAAACTCACATTATGAGAGTAATATTACCTGATTCCAAAACTAGAAAGCCAGCAAAGCCAGGAAGCAAAAAGGAAGGGAAGGAGGAAGGAAGGAAGGAAGGAAGGAAGGAAGGAAGGAAGGAAGGAAGGAAAGGGAGGGAGGGAGAGAAAGAGGGAGGGAGGGAGGGAAGGAAGGAAGGAGAGAAGGAGGGAGGGAGGGGGGAAGGGAGAAGGAAGGAAGGAAGGAAGGAAGGAAGGAAGGAAGGAAGGAAGCACAGAAGGAAGGGAGGGAGGGAGGAAGGAAAGGAAAGGAAAGGAACCTCAGTCTGAAACTTACTTGTTATACAAAAATTAACTCAAAACGGATTATAAACTTAAATATAAAACATTAAAATATACAGCTTTTAGTGGGGGAAAAAGGAAAAGAAACTCTTTGTCCCCTGGGACTGAGCAGAGTTTTTACACTTCACACAAAAGCACAACCTATTAAAAGAGAAACTGACAATTTGGATTCTGTGAAAATTACAAACTTAGCAAAAAAACAAAAAACAAAAAACACGAGCCCTGAAAACCACCCAGATGTTCTTTAACAAACTGGCACATTCATCTCACGGGTTACTACTAGTTTGCTTAGTGTAAATTCTTAGGTTATGTATTTGAAAGTTTTACCAATTTTTGTAATTCAGTTTGAAACCAATTGTGCAAATCTCCCCTCTCTCCCCTTCCCACGTGTCTTCTCAAATATTATAAATTCAGTAAAATTGTGTCCCCTTGTCGGCTAATTCAATATCCGACTAGAAACTTATCCAAAGATATCATCAGAAAGTGTGGATGGATGGTCACATGGCTGGAGAAATAAGGTATCAGGTTCCCATGTGATAAATTAACTTAGAAATTGTAAGTTGGTATTTAAACACACACACACACGCGCGCGCACACACACACACACACACGTTAAATATTGATTCAGAGTCACTCTGCCTGTATCTGAATCAGTTGATTTAATCAAATCTGAAATTTGGTAAAATCGGTCGTGCAGATGAGTATCAAAAATGTACTCATTTTGTATTCCAATATCCACTCCTATCCTTGCTTTTTATTTTTAGAAATAGAAAATCGGGCATACTTTATTAGCATCTTGATATGATCAAAGCAAAATTCTTCATGAACATAGTGGGTCTGGTTCAACGGTTCAAGCACACTCAAAATACTTCTTGTCTCACCAAAACATCATTGTCTACCTCATATTCTCATCATGTTTTTTTTCTTGCTTGCTTCGAGTTAAATCACAGTGGGTGCTAAGTCAAAGGGTATATACGTTACTTAGAAAGGTCCAAATGATAGAGTAAAATATTACTCAACGAGACAAGTCTAGCCTTAATTCTGCCACAGTTGGGTTACATGAACTTGGAGAAATGCCACCTTGTTTGATATCCTTTGTGACAGCGAAATGGACCCAGTTAGAGATTTGCAGACTGTTTTCTGGGCCAAGGAGCATTTTGTTCCACGAAAATCTTACAAGAGAGGCCAGAGTGTAAGAGAGTCAGAAACCAGGTGCCACGGAGGCAGTGGACCTGGAGACTCAGGCTCCCTTCTCACCCTCCATCAGCTCCTGCAACAGCTCTCATGGCTCCTTGCAGCCTACTTTGAAGACCTATGGATCAGAGAATCTCTAGAAATCCTTAATAATTTCAAATTGTATTGTGACTCTTTAGAAAAGGGATAAAAAGAAACATAAATGATTCCGAAGGAAATCCATGGAGTTTGAAAGCTCTAGAGTAGAGCCAGACCACGGTCTTCACTGCTAGAGGAGATGAGAAGATGGAACTGATGGGCAGTGGGCCATCTTGGGCTTGCTCCACTGCGGTCTGGACCCGTCCTTTGCTGGGGCTGCATGACATCAAGCGTGGAGAGGGATTCACATGCTATGCCCAGCCTAGGAGAGCACCTTGAGTTGCACATCATGGCTGGGCAGAAGAAAGACTATACCCAGAGAGAGAAGGCAATTTCCAGGATTTGCCTTCCTCCGTGTCTATGCTCCGTGGAAAATGCCCCCAAGGGGAAGATTACAGAGCTAATAGGAGAAGCAATGGATAGTAAAGAGCCAAAAAACAAACAAACAAAAAGATTGCTACAACCATCACCTAAACATTACCAGATGTGTGGGGCAGAGAGCAGTGGGCAAGCCTGTTCTTCATCAGTCCTACAACCATAATGGTGCTGGCCACAAGAAGACTCCCGAATTGTTCCAAACCAGAAGGCTTTGGGCCGTGTAGGGAACAATGTTGACTAGTAACACCAGCTGGTACTTAAAGCTGGAAATGATTTTGGCAATTTCATTTAATTCAGACTCAAGATGAAAGGAAATTTACTATCTAGCAGATACAACTTTGGCATCAGAAATTTGCTAGTAAAATAGTCGAGGACAAGAGACACACACACCTGGGTTATTCAGTCCTTTTGAGAGAACATTCCTATTGGACAGGGAAAGCTTATTTCAAAAAAGATGAAAGACAAGATTTACGGGCAGATTCTTATTATTTAAAAGATGAAGGACTAAAGATCAATGACAGCAACATATTTTGGGACAAGAATAGTCATGCCGTTCAACTTTATTGGCAAGAGTAAACACACATTTGACCGTATAATTATTTCAAATTCAAAAACTGTCTTCATCTATTGGATTTTAAAAGCTGACAATTTTCAAAATGTGTGCGACGGAGTGTTTATAACACTCCATCGGCAAAATCTTTTGCTGTTGATGGTTATCTCACTGTGGAAAATTTTCATTCTCCCTATTGGTATTACGAGGCCAAGGAATTTTGCAAAAAAATAATTCTGATATAGTTGGCCCGGCGAAAATTAAAGCATAAGAGTATAAGACACATGATATTTACATAGATGAATCACGGAAATGATCTCTGACCAACAGCCTTTGTAAAGAACAATGCTGTTCCCATGCCATAAAAATAAGATTCACTTCGTGAGAGATACTTTTTGTAACTTCTCCAAGTCTTGACCCTGTGAAATTCTCTCCTCTGGTTGCTCTTCTGTCAAGATAGTTTTTTGTTGAAAATTCCAGACAGGAAAAAAAAAAAAAGGCTGTGTTTCACTTAGGGTCAGGTTTGGTTCCATCAAACAAATAAACCAAAACAAATAAATAAAGTAAGAAACAAGTTTTTTCCCCTCTCTTATGGAAAGGGAGTCTGCCAGGAGACAGCATAGGGCTGTATGGTGGCACTAAAACTTTTCATCTCTGCCACCTTTAGCACGAAGCTTCCTCTTCATGGTTCGACATGTTCCTTGGGCTCTGGCATCACGTCTTTAACCAAGCCCTCCAGAAGGGGGTGAAGAGTTCAAAGGATGTATCTTGTGACCATTACAGATGCTTTCGGAGTTGTACACAATGCGTCGTCTTACATGTCATTGGCCAAAATGTAATGACATGAGCACATCTGGTTGCAAGACAGCCTGAAAGATGTCCCTCTTCTCCTGGGAAGGGGAAACAATGAGGATTCTCTTACTATAGGGAAAATCAGAAAAAAAGATATCAGTGTAGCAACTAGTAGTCTCAGTGAGAAGGTAATTGAACGGTAGGCTTTATTTTATTTCAGAGATGACACTAATTGTATCATAGATGATCTTTATATATACAGAACCTATTTCCCGGGCCTTCATCAATTCTAGATTTTAGCTAGTCCCTCTTGCCTCCGACAGTCTCTTTATTTTGACATCTTTACCCTCGAGTTCTTTATCCCGATCCATCCCTGGGATGGATGGATTAGTAGCTTTAAATCGGGACTGAAATATTTTCTGAGTGCTCCCTTGTAGACAAACATTGGACTTTTCTACAAATGACCTCCTGATCAAGTAAAGTATTCTTTTCCTCCCTGCTTGGAAACCAGCCTTCATTTCCTGCTGCAATAGTTCTCAACCCTGGCTGCACATTCAAATCACTGAGGGAGTTTTTTTTTGTTTTTTTTTTTTTTCAAATGGAAATGCCTAGGCTTCATCCCAGAATAATTAAAGCAGAATGTCTAAGGAGGGAGCCCAAACACCAGTATTTTTTAAAGCCTCACCCAATGATTTTAATGCATAGTCAGTGCCAAGAACCACTGTTTAAGACATAAGCTCTTTTTTCTTGCCTGGATGTTTGTAGAGGTCTTTTCCTTCTCCTTACTATTTTTTTTTTAAATGAGGTACAAATGACATATAACATTACATTAGGTTCAAGTGTACAACACAATGGCTTGATGCTTGTATGTATTGCAAAACATCTCCAATCACAAAAATAAGTTTAGCTAACATCCCTCGCCATACATAGTTATAATTTTTTTCTTCTGCTGAGAACTTTTAAGGTTTATGCTCTTAGCGACTTTCAAATATGCAGTACAGTATCCCTAACTATAGTCACTAAGCTGTACATCACTTCCCCAGGATTTATTTTTCTTGCTGGAAGTTTGCACCTTTTGACCCCCTTTGCCCATTTTGCCTACGACACAACCCTTGCCATGTAAGTGAGATCATATGGTATTTGTCCTTCTGTGTCTGGCTTATTTCATTTAGCATAACACCCTCAAGTTTCATCCGTGTTGTCACAAATGGCAAGATTTCATTCTTTTTCATGGCTGAGTAATATTCACTCACACACACTCATACACACGCACACACACTACATTTTCTTTATCCCTTCATCCACTTATGGGATAGACATTTAGGTCGTTTCCACATCTCAGCTATTGTAAACAATGCTGCAATGAACATAGGGATGCGCATATCTTTTGAGTCAGTGTTTTCATTTTCTTTGGTTAAATACCTAGTAGCAGAATTGCTGAGCCATTAAGTAGTTCTATTTTTAATTTTTTTTTAATTTTTGTAATGTTTATTTATTTCTGAGACAGAGAGAGTCAGAGCATGAGTAGGGGAGGGGCAGAGAGAGAGGGAGATGCACAGACTCTCAAATAGGCTCCGGGCTCCAAGCTGTCAGCACAGAGCCCAACGTGGGGCTCGAACTCACAAACCATCAGATCATGACCTGAGCCCAAGTCGATCACTCAACTGACTGAGCCACCTAGGTGCCCCTATTTTTAATTTTTTTAAGGAAATTCCATACTGTTTTCCAAAGCGACTGCCCTAATTTGTGTTCCCACCGACAGTGCACAAGGGTTCTTTCTCTTCCACATTCTTGCCAATACTTGTTATACCTTGTTTTTTTGCTACTAGCCAATTCTAACAGATGTGAGGGGATTTTCATCGTAGTTTTGATTTGCATTTCCCTGATGATGAGTGATGCTGAACATCTTTGAATGTACCTCTTGGCCATCTGTCTGTCTTCTTTGGAAAAATGTCTATTGAGATCTCGTCCATTTTTAATCAGATTATTTGTTTGCTATTAAGTTGCATAGATTCTTGATATATTTTGGATATTAGCCCTTTCTCATATATATGATTCACCATGATTGTCTCCCATTTGATAGGTTGCTTTTTCACTTTGTGGATGGTTTCCTTTGCTGTGCAGATGCTTTTTAATTTGATGTGATCCCACTTTTTTTGTTGTTTTTCTTTTTTTTTTTTTTTTCTTTTGTTGGCTTTGCTTTTGGTGTCGTATAAAAAAATAATTGCCAAGACAAATCTCGAGAACTTTACCACCTTTATTTACCTCTAGGATTTTTAAGGTTTTGGGTCTGGTATCCCATTCCATTCCATTCCATTTCATTCCAGGTATTAGAGTCCAAGTCTCTTGAGTGAATTTTTGTGTGTGGTATAAGATAGCAGTCTAGTTGTATTCTTTTGTATGTGACTGTCCAGTTTTCCAACATCAATTATTGGAAAAAAAATAGTCCTTCCTTCATTGTGTATTCTGGCTCTTTGGTCATAAATTAATTGATCATGGATTTACTTCTCATTCTCTCTTCTGTTTCATTGATCTATGTGTCAAAACAGTACCATACAGCATGGTACTGTTTCGATGTTTACTTTTGTCACATTTGCTTTTGGGTAATTCTTAATGATTTATTTTGTAAATGTAAGACAAAATGAGTACATTTTTTTATCTTTGTTTTAGTAGCAGTGATTTAGGGAATAAACAAATGAAATTATGTGTGTATCATTTAAGGTAGCTTTAGAGTTTCTTTGCTTATTTGTTGAGGCTAGTAAAGACTTAGAGGTTGTGGTAATAACACAAGCTGATATTAAGTCAAGTGGGCAAAAATCTTGTTCTAATAAGCTTCCATTTTTGTCTAAATTAGTAATAAATTAATAATAAAAAGGTACTTTCCAAATATAAAGTAAACGTTACTGCACTGTTCAAATCCTTTTGACTATCACATTTATTAATTTGCTGAATGAAAAAAAATTCACTTACTGAATGTTATTACAGAGCCTTTATTCTTTTTTTTTATTTAAAAACAAACATTTTTTTGTTTATTTATTTTTGAGAGACAAAGAGAGAGAGCATGGGCAAGACAGGGCAGAGGGAGACAGAGGGAGACCCAGAATATGAAGCAGGCTCCAGGCTCTGAGCTGTCAGCAGAGAGCCCAACGCGGGGCTCAAGCTCACGCCGTAGATTATGACCTGAGCCAAAGTCAGACGCTCAACTGACTGAGCCACCCAGGCACCCAGACTGTGTATATTTTTAAATTGCAGGTTAAATATTTTCTCTTCTTTATCTTTAGTGCAAAAGAAGTTCGAAATCAAATCAGAAACAAATTTGTGGCAGATGCGATTGTTATAAAATTTTAAAAGCAAAATATATAAATGATTCCAATACAAAGAAATTCTTTGTCTCACCTAGACTGATTCCTTAAGAACTTTCTATTCATTCAATTTTTTGGTTAACTCATACATGTGGGGTTTACTTTTTTTTCTTTGGAAATCAAGAACATTAGATAATTCTTTCAATTTTCTCATGGCCTAAACTGAACCAATATTATAGATAAATTTTGTAAAAAGTTGATGTAATAATACAAAAGAAAATATAGAAAATTTTCTCATTAGTAAATACAATTTAACTAAATTATATAAAAAACCTTGAAACCTGAAAAATAAGTTTGTCTGTTTGTTTTTTTTTTATTTGATCGCGAAGAAGGGATCTCAGGACAGATGAGGAGGATAAAGTTAGCTGGCTAGTTTCACAAAAGCCACTCCACCTAAGCTAACATCTGGATTAGATGCTGCATTTTCTGGGTTCCTTTCTTCTGCCTCCTTCTCCCTGATCAGTTTTGTATTAGACCTTTATGTTTTCATTATAACCTGGCGGCAAGAGTTCCCTTAAATAGAAGGAGTGAATGAAGGCAATTTTTTCCATTAGCAATATATTTCCCTTTGGGGTCTCTGGCGCATTATTGTTCTTCTTTTTTAGAAGGAGCAAAACCCCCAAGAAAACTGTCTTCAGTTGTGAAGCATTAGTATAGTTCCTATCCGAAAGCCCTGGGTTTTGGTTCCCTCTTATGAAAACATCCTAAAAT
Organism: Felis catus; assembly: GCF_018350175.1. Taxonomy (NCBI): domain Eukaryota; kingdom Metazoa; phylum Chordata; class Mammalia; order Carnivora; family Felidae; genus Felis; species Felis catus. The sequence goes on from NC_058372.1 coordinate 19,691,437, forward strand.
ATTCCCATAAATGAATACAATTCAGAGCAAAACATCTATACATTTTTTTTGAGCAAGTGCCGTGCTAAAAACACACATTTTTTTTTTAAAGAACACATTTTTTAAAGAGCACATTTTCCTGAGTGGTCAATATGGAAAATCTGGAAGAACTGAACTTTCAAAGGAAGGTAAAATATCACTTGAACACATTTTTTGAAAAGAGTATATCCTTTCTTGGAAACCACAAAACATTATATGTAATAGCCCAGGTGTATCTATTTTATTGCATTTGTTTGATTGTGCTTTGCAATGCTTTAAAACATGTATATACACACACATAATGTTCTTAATGTTCTAAGACTATATATATTATGATACGTACATAATAGTATATTACTCTTAATATATACTAATATAGTAGTGCATAGTATATAACAGCATAAATAATATTTTTAAAACATTAATCTATTTCACCACTCACTTTTATTTTAATACCCTTATCCATATAAGAATGCAATTTAGTCCATTCCTCCACTTATTTTCTCAGATGTTTCAACATCTTGATTCCACTGTCTTTGGGGAAGAGTTAGAGGAGCTACAAGTGACAGAGGGGAACCATTTTGTAAAAAAAAAAAAGTATAATGTTTATTTATTTTTGAGACAGACAGAGCATCAGACAGAGCATTTTTTTTTCATTAATGCAAGTCTTTATTTGGCGGTATATACAATTTGAGCTATTAAAATGTATACAATATTTACAAATTAAATAATCATCTGAAATGGTCTCCAGCAACTCTTGTAACACAAAACCAACGGAGAAAGAGACAAGGGCAGGCAGGCCTCGGCTCCTGTGGTCCCTACCTGACCCAGTGCCTTTTCTAAACTGGAAAGACCAGGAGTCTGACACTCCTGCTCCTCTTTCCTAGGGTCAAGCATTCAAGTTCAAAGACAAAATGTAAGCCAAGAGACAACAGCAAGGAAGTAATTCCAATTCTTCTCAACTCAAGAAAAGTTCTGTAAGTTGAGAAGTGGCGAGGGGCAGAGAGAGAGCAAGACTCAGCATCCCCAGCCGGCGCCAGGCCCTGAGCTGTCAGCACAGAGCCCAATGCAGGGCTTGAACCCACAGACTGGGGGATCATGACCTAAGCCGAAGCTGAACACTTAACCGACTGAGCTGCCCTGGCACCCCAGAAGGGAACCATTTGTAATGTAAATCCACAAGGTTATTCCACATGAGTTGTTCATTTAGCCCTCAAAATAACCCTGATGGGTAGGTGGAATGTTCCTGTATTCATTGTGGTCCTTTCAGCCAAAAGTAATATAAAGCCACTCAAAGTGTCCTATAAACAATTCATAATTGTACTGGCTCACATAGCTGCAAGCCCACAAATTGGGTGTAGAATCCAGGGGAGATTGGATTAAAGTTCTCGAATCTTTTCTCTATCATCCACTTAGGTCTGACCCTTATTAAATTTTAAGCTTTGTCTTCCAGCTGTCTTCCTTCAAAGGTCACAGTTGGCTAGAGTAGTACCTGGGACATGTTTCCAGATTTAAATACAAGTGGAGAGAGAGAGAGAGAGAGAAGCTTCTGGTGACTTTCTCTTAAGAACTGAAACAACCATCTCAGAAGTCTCCAGAAAACATTTTGTGGTGTCACATTGACAAGAATTAGATCACATACCTATTGCTTAAAAAGTCATTGCCACGAAGGAATAAGATAACTCTTAGGGCAACCAAATCCTCCCCTCAGCTTATAAAAAGTTCCCAAACTGTTTTAGTGCTCAGCAGTAGGATGAAAATGTGATAGTGGGTTCTAGGCTGTCATCTGCAGTGTTCATTGTAGATCTTACTCCATGGGAGAAGCAGGGACCCCTGACTTTGGATGTACTTTGCCCATGGTCACAGCGCACAAAAATGGTGGAGACTGGGTCTCTCCCTGGTAGGTCTGCTCATGGGTCCGTTATTCTTTCCACTGTATCTTGTGAAAACAGGTTAGCATATTTTGTGTTGTGTTGATTTTTTTTCATCCAATAAATTCAGTTATACGGTCACTATATATTTTTATTTTAATTGTCTTACATGTATTTATTTTTTTGAGAGACATAGAGAGACAGAGCACAAGTTGGGGAGGGACAGAAAGAAAAGGAGACACAGAATCTAAAGCAGGCTGCAAGCTCCAAGCTGTTAGAGCCTGACGCGGGGCTTGAACTCGTGAACCGTGAGATCATGACCTGAGCTGAAGTTGGATGCTTAACCGACTGAGACACCGAGGCATTCCTATACGGTCACTATATAGAACGTGAAAAATAGCAATATTTTGAGCCAATGTTACATACAACCCCAATTTCTGCTAGATGGTAAAAGATGGAGAGGAAAAGAATCTCTCAATACACTGCAGCATGGTCCTTTTCACAACATGGAAATACTAGTGTGAGTTGTGTATGGACACGATCACTTAAAATCAACAGCGGCTAAAAGTTCAAGAAATGTCTCTTTCTTGGGGCACCTGGTTGGCTCAGTCAGTTAGACATCCGACTTCAGCTCAGGTCATGATCTCACAGTTCATGGGTTGGAGCCCCATGTCGGGCTCTATGCTGACTGACAGCTCGGAACCCGGAGACTCCTTTGGATTCTGTGTCTCCCTCCCTCTCTGCCCCTCCCTTGATGGCGCTCTGTCTCTCTCTCTCAAAAGTAAATAAACATTACTCCTGTATCCTTTGGGTAAATTTCTAGCAGGGCATAGGGGCACTTGTACCCCCAACGTTTATAGCAGCACTTTCAACAATAGCCAAATTATGGAAAGAGCCTAAATGTCCATCAAATGATGAATGGATAAAGAAATTGTGGTTTATATACACAATGGAATACTACTTGGCAATGAGAAAGAATGAAATATGGCCTTCTGTAGCAACGTGGATGGAACTGGAAGGGGTTATGCTAAGTGAAACAAGTCACACAGAGAAAGACACCATATGTTTTCACTCTTATGTGAATCCTGAGAAAGTTAACAGAAGGCCATGGGGGAGGGGAATGAAAAAAAAAAGTTAGAGAGGGAGGAAGCCAAACCATAAGAGACTCTTAAAAACTGAGAATAAACTGAGGGCTGATGGGGAGTGGGAGGGAGGGGAGGGTGGGTGATGGGCATTGAGGAGGGCACCGGCTGGGATGAGCACTGGGTGTTATATCGAAACCAGTTTGGCAATAAAATTCATGTTAAATAAATAAATAAATAAATAAACATTAAAAAATTAAAAAAAAATGTCTCTTTGCATTCAGCAGGACTGGTTACAGTAAAGAAAAAGTCAATTCCTTCCTCCTTGTTTTACTTTAGTTTTTGCACTGTCTTGACAGGTTGTAAACCTACCATCTGTTGGAATGAAGGAATAGAGACAAGAGAAAGAAAGGGAAATCCATAAATGGCTTTCAATATCACAACTGGCTTAAAACGAAAAATGACCAATGGAAGTCATTTGCAAATTGATACTGGGGTTCTGCCCTTAACTCGCTGATAAGTTTGAGCAAGAAGAAAACAAAACAAAAACTATAAACGTGTAAATTAAAAGTGCTGTCCGTCTTAAACAGGGGTCTCAAGAGAAAAGGGTTGTGGCTCAGTTTTTCTTGACTCTGTCACTTCCTGCCAGGCCAGGGCCTGTCAGCTCATCTAGGCACAGCCTGCAGACAACGGAGGTAAATGTGCAGAAATAAACACATTCCAGTAAAGGTTACTTAATGGCTTTCTATGGATTTCAAAATCACTTTCCAACTATGTCAGGCCAAAAAAAAAAATCTGATAATTTATGTTACCCAGATGTTAAGAAATCCAACAGCTTTCGCTACTCATAAATTTAACAGCATTAGGCACCTGCTGGCTCTAGGAAAAACGCCTGCCAAGAAGGAAGGAAGGAGCTTTGTGATACATGACCAGGCCCCTTCCCCTGCGATCCAAACTTCACACCCTCCCCAGCCTCCCACAGAGAGATCCTTAGGCCCCACACACCAAGACCAACAACAAACCACTCTTCCCTGGATGGAGGAGGTGGGAATCAGAGTTGGGATATGGCTATTTCTAATTCTCAAGGAACTCTAGCTGTTAGCCAAAGTAGTAAACAAGAGAGACAGAGGCCTCGGAGAGAATTTAGAATAACAAAGACAAAGTATTTCAAAGATTTGAAAGTAGAATAAAATATTAAAGGTTAAGTTTGACCTTCTCTCATTGTGAGAGCCTTTAAACACAGGTGAAACTTTTGAAACCATTTAGTCCAGAGTTTTACCTTTCTCCTTTGTCAAATCCATGAAGACATGTTAAAATCCTTGGATTTAGGTTCCACTCTGTTTTGTTTCCCATTTCCTTTCTGTGACGGAAGTGCTGATGAGCATCCAAATGGCAGTGACTTCGATATATGACAAAGGCTGGATCTGAAACATTAAAGACCAGGGATAGTGCTGGTTGGTTCTCATGATCTAGAAATGGACCAAACCCACAGCAAGAAAGTTGGAGATCAGGAATAATTCAAAGCTGTCTGTAGACCTTTAATTCATATAATTGGCATTCTATCAAGTCTATTCTAAGACCACTGGATTTGCTTCACCAAATTTCACCAAATTTCAGCCCAGAATCTCAGCCACAGTGTTGAAAAGAAGCCATTACTGGCTGCCATGTATCTGTTCCCTCTCAGAAAGAACCTGTTAGATGTATCCATTTTCCTAGTGAGGATGCACACTATTTCATGAATGGGACTCCCCATCTGATACAGTAGTGGCCAGGAGTAAAGACTGAGGGCAAGATCCTTAATTTCATATTTAAAGCTCTTCATAGTGCACACCCACTCCCCAGCCTTCTTCTCTGCGTACCCTTAATTATATGTTCAGAGAAATTACTTTCTGAGAGTGCATACCATTAACACTAGAGTGTTCACAACCTGAACATGCTTAACCTCCTTTACTCAGTCTACAATGAACACTTTTTTTCTTTTTGCTTCGTCACTCATGATGAAAGCCCACCCGTTCTCGAAGTTCCTCTTTGTTTATTTACAAGTATCTTCCTTTTCCTCATTGGACATTTTGCCAGATTTTACCTCCTAAATGTTTCAGTGAGTTTGCACTTTGGAATTTTTTTTTTTTCATAGAGACTCTGGTATCAGGTTATATTCCCATTCTGCTGGACCACTACCTTTTCTTTTTCATCGATGAAGTGAAATATGCAAAATGCCTGAGTGTTTTGCTGGAGGAGAAAAAGTGGCAATCTCTGGCCACCTCATTCTAAAAGTAGAGTTCGAGAAGCAGAAAAATAACTCTACATACACAAGCTGAGAGTAAACAAGAACTATTTCAGAGGTAAAACAAAATGCAATGAGGCAGTAAGAAATAAAACGATGCATTCACTTTCAGAAAAAATGGACACAAAAATTTTCCTCTGAGAGTTTGTCAATTTACTCGCCTATCATAAGAATTCACGTGTTTTGAGTGCTTACAGTGTGTTGGGCACTATTCTGACTCCATCACATGCATTATGTTTGTTAATCCTCACCAACACTGTTAAGAAACAGACTCTGAAAAGTTAGTTCATCCACGAGCATGCAGTTGAATTGGGATCCAAACCTAGTCTGTTATCTCTAAATGATAACTTTTTTTAAGTTTATGTATTCATTTTGAGGGAGAAAGAGAGAGAGAGAGAGAGAGAGAGAGAGAGAGAGAGAGAGAAGCAGAGCATGAGCAGGGGAGGGGTAGAGAGAGAGGGAGAGAAAGAGAATCCAGTGTGAAGCCCAGTGCAGGTCTCAAACCCACGAACCACAAGAGCATGACCTGAGATGAAACCAAGAGTCAGATGCTTAACTGACCGAGCCACCCAAGTACCCCGAGAATGAGAAATTTTAATGACTCCTTGATACTGTGAATAGGGATACTATGGTCAGTACACATATATATTAAAATAATTTCTTTTAACTATTCCATTTCTTCATAGATGCAAATTTAAAGGTTTGAAATTGGTTAAAGTAGCAGCATTTATTCTAAATACTCCTCTTCAGTGTAATGAGATATGAGGATGTACTGGCAGTGTTGTTATTTAATGTGATTTTCAGTAGAAGGCTTTATATAAATTATCATCATTAATCATTTCTGGAAAAAATGATCACTGAGTGGGTGAAGTTTTTGAGGAAACATTATCCTGGGTTATTAAAATGTAAGTAGATTTGCATGCATAGGAGTTACAGGTGTGGGGAACGAAGTCTAAACTTAACTAGCAAATGAAATCCAAGTTAAATGAGTACTTCCAGTTAACCCTGGAAAAGAGTTGAATATTTGATTTTAAATAAGCTCTGTCAGGCTATGGATTTTAAAAATTAACTGAGAAAGGAGTTTAACAAAGTGATAGGAAAACATGAGTCTAATTAATAATAATACAAGTATTTCAGCCTAGACATATACACTACCTTATCTCACTCTTTCTTGCTAAGACAGACCATTATATATATATGAAACCCAAAAGCTTATAATAAAAAGAAATAATCAGAAGGAAAATAAAACATAACTCTTATAAATTAAGAATGGATATGCAAAAAAGTCAATAGCAGTAGGTGAGACAAGCAGAACATGAAATAATTAAAAAATAATTTTGCAAAAATGTGAGAAAAATACATATAGATTAGCAATCAAGAAGCTCAACATTCTTATTCTGTTGTTTTTTTTTTAAGAGAGAGAGAGAGAGAGAGCATGAGCAGGGGAAAGGGGCAGAGGGAGAGAGAGAGAGAGAGAAGGAAAGAATCTCAAGCACTCTCCATGCCCAGGGTAGAGTCCAACATGGGGCTCGATCTCCCAACCCTGAGATGATAACCTGAGCAGAAACCAAGAGCTGGACACTCAACCGAGACACCCAGGTGCCCCAATAAATTCAACATTCTTATAATAGAGCTACCAGAAAGGGAGTAGAAAGAAATTGAAGTGGTGGAAATAATCAAAGAAATAATAGAAGAAAATTCCCCAGAGCTGAAGACAGCTATGAATCAGTCTTAAAAGTAAACAAGTTCTCTGAGTACTCAGCATGATAAATAAAGACAGACCTGGGCCTGGGAACATGCCAGTGACATTTTCAAGCACCAAAAGTATATAAAAAATTCTTAAAACTTCTAGGGAACCTGGATGGCTCAGTCAGTTAAGCATCTGACTCTTGCTCTAGGCTCAGGTCATGATCTCATGCTTTGTGAGATTGAACCTCAAGTCAGGTTCTGTACTAACAGCACCAGGCATGCTTGGGGCTCGCTCTCTCTCTCTCTCTCTCTCAATAAATAAATAAACTTAAAAAAAATTTTTAAACTTCTAAAAAGTAAATAAATATAGTTTACCTCTAGAGGATTAGGTTTATGACCCAGTATATGATCTATCTTGGAGAATGTTCCATGTGCACTCGAGAAGAAAGTATATTCTGTTGCTTTGGGATGCAGCGTTCTAAATATATCTGTCAAGTCCATCTGATCCAATGTCTCATTCAGGGCCCTTGTTTCTTTATTGACCATGTGTCTAGATGATCTGTCCATTTCTGTAAGTGGGGTGTTAAAGTCCCCTGCAATTACCACATTCTTATCAATAAGGTTGCTTATGTTTATGAGTAATTGTTTTATATATTTGGGGGCTCCGGTATTCGGCGCATAGACATTTATAATTGTTAGCTCTTCCTGATGGATAGACCCTGTAACTATTATATAATGTCCTTCTTCATCTCTTGTTACAGCCTTTAATTTAAAGTCTAGTTTGTCTGATATAAGTATGGCTACTCCAGCTTTCTTTTGGCTTCCAGTCGCATGATAAATAGTTCTCCATCCCCTCACTCTCAATCTAAAGGTGTCCTCAGGTCTAAAATGAGTCTCTTGTAGACAGCAAATAGATGCATCTTGTTTTTTTATCCATTCTGATACCCTATGTCTTTTGGTTGGTGCATTTAATCCATTTACATTCAGTGTTATTATAGAAAGATACGGGTTGAGAGTCATTGTGATGTCTGTATGTTTTATGCTTGTAGTGATGTCTCTGGGACTTTGTCTCACAGGGTCCCCCTTAGGATCTCTTGTAGGGCTGGTTTAGTGGTGACAAATTCCTTCAGTTTTTGTTTGTTTGGGAAAACCTTTATCTCTCCTTCTATTCTAAATGACAGACTTGCTGGGTAAAGGATTCTCGGCTGCATATTTTTTCTGTCTAGCACCCTGAAAATCTCGTGCCAATTCTTTCTGGCCTGCCAAGTTTCAAAAGAGAGATCAGTCACGAGTCTTATAGGTCTCCCTTTATATGTGAGGGCACGTTTACCCCTTGCTGCTTTCAGAATTTTCTCTTTATCCTTGTATTTTGCCAGTTTCACTATGATATGTTGTGCAGAAGATCGATTCAAGTTACGTCTGAAGGGAGTTCTCTGTGCCTCTTGGATTTCAATGCCTTTTTCCTTCCCCAGTTCAGGGAAGTTCTCAGCTATTATTTCTTCAAGTACCCCTTCAGCACCTTTCCCTCTCTCTTCCTCCTCTGGGATACCAATTATGCGTATATTATTTCTTTTTAGTGTATCACTTAGTTCTCTAATTTTCCCCTCATACTCCTGGATTTTTTTATCTCTCTTTTTCTCAGCTTCCTCTTTTTCCATAACTTTATCCTCTAGTTCACCTATTCTCTCCTCTGCCTCATCAAGCCGAGCTGTGTTGGTTTCCATTTTGTTATGCATTTCGTTTAAAGCGTTTTTCAGCTCCTCGTGACTGTTCCTTAGTCCCTTGATCTCTGTAGCAAGAGATTCTCTGCTGTCCTGTATACTGTTTTCAAGCCCAGCGATTAATTTTATGACTATTATTCTAAATTCACTTTCTGTTATATTATTTAAATCCTTTTTGATCAGCTCATTAGCTGTTGTTATTTCCTGGAGATTCTTCTGAGGGGAATTCTTCCGCTTGGTCATTTTGGATAGTCCCTGGCGTGGTGAGGACCTGCAGGGCCCTTCCCCTGTGTTGTGGTGTATAACTGGAGTTGGTGGGCGGGGCCGCAGTCAGACCTGATGTCTGCCCCCAGCCCACCGCTGGGGCCACAGTCAGACTGGTGTGTGCCTTCTCTTCCCCTCTCCTAGGGGCGGGATTCACTGTGGGGTGGTGTGGCCCATCTGGGCTACTTGCACACTGCCGGGCTTGTGATGCTGGGGATCTGGCGTATTAGCTGGGGTGGGTAGGCAAGGGGCACGGGGGCAGGAGGGGCAGGCTTAGATTGCTTCTCCTTAGGTGATCCTCTTCAGGAGGGGCCCTGTGGCAGCGGGAGGGAGTCAGATCCGCTGCCGGAGGTTTGGCTCCGCAGAAGCACAGAGTTGGGTGTTTGCGCGGAGCGAGCAAGTTCCCTGGCAGGAACTGGTTCTCTTTGGGATTTTGGCTGGGGGATGGGCGGGGGAGATGGCGCTGGCGAGCGCCTTTGTTCCCCACCAAGCTGAGCTCTGTCGTCAGGGGGCTCAGCAGCTCTCCCTCCCTTTGTCCTCCAGCCTTCCCGCTTTCCGAGCAGAGCTGTTAACTTATGACCTCCCAGACGCTAAGTCGCGCTTGTTGTGGGAACACAGTCCGTCAGGCCCCTCCGCTTTTGCCAGCCAGACTCGGGGGCTCTGCTTGGCCGGCGAGCCGCCCCTCCGCCCCGGCTCCCTCCCGCCAGTCCGTGGAGCGCGCACCGCCTCGCAGCCCTTCCTACCCTCTTCCGTGGGCCTCTCGTCTGCGCTTGGCTCCGGCGACTCCGTTCTGCTAGTCCTCTGGCGGTTTTCTGGGTTATTTAGGCAGGTGTAGGTGGAATCTAAGTGATCAGCAGGACGCGCGGTGAGCCCAGCGTCCTCCTAAGCCGCCATCTTGCCACTCCCTAGAGGATTAGGTTTAAAACTGTCATTAGCTTTTGTCAGCAATGACACTTGTTACTAGAAAGTAATACCGTCAAATTTCTAGGAAAACAGAATGAATTTGTACTCATAACTCTGTAGCCAAGGGGACTAATAATCAGATGCAAAATCAAAATTAAAGACTTTTTCCAAAATGTAAGAACTCAGAATTTTATCTCCTACTGCTCTGTTTTAGAGAAATTAATTGAGGAGTTTATCTGGTAAAATGTGCAAGAATCTTTGATTGATGAGTTGATTTTTCATGCATGCGCAGCTTCAATAATTAAAGATCAGTAATGAGAATAGAGAGAAATTAAGTTAATCTCTCATGTTCATATAACTAGAACATGTAAGAGCCATATGTAAACCACGTGTGTCAGTCTGGGTCCTTTGGAAAGCGAGTGTCAATATAGAGTGAAAATGCAAAGGATTTATTGCAAGTGGCACCTGTAAAGGGAGAGAGAGAGAGAAGGAGCAGGTGGGGACAGTCTTTAGAAAATGTTCTGATATATGTGAAAGGAAAATGGGTAAGAAGAAGGACTGAATAGGAAGACTCATACTGCCATTTACCTCAGAGAAGATCTCGGTCAGCACCCTGGGAGCTCCCAACAAAGATGGGAGGGGTCCCATCATGGAGGGGTCCTGCGTGGAGTAGAAATGCCCAAGTGCTAGCATGCAGCCGTGCTTGGTCACTGGCTGACAGCTGCCCAGGGAAAGCATGGCTGAGCTTGAATGTGCTGTGCACCCCAAATGCACTGTGACTGCAGGCTGTCAGCTAAGTTCACTCCTCACAGAAAGTTATGTCAGAAGGAGGTCTGGGCAACACAAGTCCGAGGTGACCCCACCATGGCCTGCCTACTCTGGAGTCCATAGTCTCAACTCCTGTCGTGTGGGTAATCATTCAAGATGGAGTGATTAGACGGCATGAGGTGGATGAGGATTAAATGTATTTTTTTTTCCATGCTGATGCTAGAATTCTAAGAATCTACCATTAGGGGTTAGGTAATTTAATATCTTGTCTTAGAAAAGATTAGCAGTACCTTATAAAATATGTTACACATCCTCATAAAAACATGGAGGGAAGAAGGAAGGGAGAGAAAGAGAGAGAATAAATAAAGAAATCCAGCTCTAAAATAGTATGGTACAATTATTGTGGAAAATGAGACAACAACATAATTACCTATCCACGTGCAGATCATGTCTAAAAGCACTCCCCAAAAACATTTCTGACCCTATTTGCCTAAGGAGAAGGCAACAGTGCGGCTGGGACACAGAGGGAGAAGACATAGTTTCAATACACAGCAGCTGAATTCCAGGCCGGTGAAGATGTAACCGTGTTACATGATATTTTGACGACGTTGTGAAAAATGAGTGTACAGAACGTTCAGCTCTTAGCAGTGGCTTCGGGTTCAGGATTACTCTCAGAGCAACTGAGGAAGACATTTCATTTCTTACCTTTTGTCTTTCAGGTCCAAACTACCAATGCTTCAAAACACGATTCCTCACGTTTCCTAAACGTGCCTTTTTTTTTTTTTTAAGTGAAAATGTTTATTTATTTATATTTGAGAGAGAAAGAGAGACAGCAAGTGGGGAAAGAGCACAGAGAGAAGGAGAGAGAGAGAGACAATCCTAAGCAGGCTGTATGCTTTCAGTGCAGAGCCGGATGGAGGGCTTGATCCCACAAATTGTGAAATCATCACCTGAGCTGAAATCAAGAGTTGGATGCTCAACCGACTGAGCCACCCAGGCGCCCCCAAACGTGCCTTGTTTTTATCTGTGCCATCCGCTTTCCTCCATTTCCCCAGGCTAGAATGTGCCAAAACATTCCCCTCCTTCACATCCTGTAACAATTGGCTGCCCCATACTACGAGCCATCTTGAAGATTCGAGGATCTCACTCTCTCTTTCTTACCATGAGGACATCGGTCCTAATTTCACACCTGGACCTTCTTTTACCTGTGCCTTCTCCCTCTAGGAGGTATGTCCAAGGGTTGGCCACATGCAGGGAATTAGTCTCCATAGAAATTGTGGTGTGCACTAATTACTGAGTGTCCCTACGGGCAAGCGTGAGTGGAGACACGTCACTATTTCACATATACTTCCTAAAATCTTTCATGTGTAAAATTCTATTTTGACACAACTTCGTAAGCATGATACGAGAAAGCATGGGTTCCCTTGGGTGTCGGCTACGAGCAGGCCAGGGCTCTAAAATCAAGCTGGCACCCAAGAAAGCTTGTTCATTACTTAAAAACTGCAACTCAATATCCCGAAGTTGAAGACATCCTGATTAGGTCAGTGAAAGAGTTGACCAGGGGCGCCTGGGTGGCTCAGTCCGTTAAGCGGCCAACTTCGGCTCAGGTCATGATAGCGCGGCCCGTGAGTTTGAGCCTCCCGTTGGGCTCTGTGCTGACAGTTCAGAGCCTGGAGCCTGCTTCGGATTCTATGTCTCCCTCTCTCCTCTCTGCTCCTCCCCCATTCGCGCTCTGTGTCTCTCTGCCTTTCAAAAATGAATTAAAATTAAAAAAAAAAAAAAAGAGTTGACCAAAATTGTAAAGGGTATCAAACTTGGACAAAAGAAAAAAATGCCGTAACTCCTGATGCTTTATGGGTAATGGGAAATATCATTTTACCATGGTAGTGACTGTTTTATCAATATTACTGATTTATTTTATTTTTATGTTGAGACTTTCCTTCATTATACCACCAAAATTTCTAGCATTGAAAAATGTGCCTTAAACCACTGAGCTGAATTAAAGGGAGGAAAAAAGGGAGTATTACTGGAATTTTGAGTACTAGAACCATAATGTGATTTCACTTATGATGAGGGCTATCTGAAGGAACTCTTAATTCCCTAAGAATCATTCAGATTTTGATTTCCAGACCTTAAGCTTTTCAATACACTTGTAGACTTAAATAATAGTCCTTGGGAAAGTAGTGCTTTCTCTGAGTCCTCTCATGCAGAAAGAAAGGAACCTGGAGAATCATCAGGAGTATATTCAACCCTGATCATATGACCTATCTCATTTAATTGTTCTTTTGGTAAGGCTTTTTTTTTCTGTGTTCACTCACCTGCTTTGTTCCCCCAACAATTAATTCATTCTCCCAAACCATCGATATGAGTATCATGAAATAGACTTTATAAGAGTTCATCCTCATATGGGGAAATAGATAAAGCATTCCTTTAAAGAACTTGAGATTTCCCTTGCTGAATTTTTAATTAATAACAAATCTACAGCAGGAGCTTAAGGGCCCTTAGTGTCATCGCTCTGCTCTAGTTTGCCTTCAGACTGGAGCAGAGACATCTGGTGAAAAGCTGGCTGCAGTGGTGCTTTGCTTTCCCTTTTCAAGGGTGTCTAGAAGTGTAAGATGATTTTCTTCCCTCTGATCTGCACTACTTTCTCAGCTGTGTCAGCTGCACACATCCAGCTGTGCCTAGACCATCCCCAGATATTCCCAATGAGGCAGAAATAATCAGATCCATGGGACAATCTGATGAGCGGATGATGTGCACGCTCACAGCCTGCTAGCTGGACACCTGCGTGAGAAGCACATTCGAGTTTACAGGCAAAGGTTCATCAGATGTCAGCTTTGGGGGAGAGGACTTCTGCCCTAGCATAGAATGTCTAGTTTATGGGGGAAAAAATACTATTCCCGCTTGGGTGAAAAACCAGCTGTCTCTCACCTTCTTTCCTCGTTCCCCGATTCACAGTCTCAGTGATCTCAACTGCTACGAGGTGCTGGAAGAATCCCCCAAAGCATGGAAGGCAGCAGGCCACCAGATTGCTAAGGATTATGTCCCCTAAGAGTGAGGCCGGCCACTCCAGTTGTCCCTTTGTCTGTGCATTCCTAGAAAGCACTCTGCTTTTTGGATTGGGGGTAAAAAATGTAACGTAACCATTATGGTAATTTTCCACTTGGACCTAAACTTTTTGGGTTTGGTCAGACACTAAAGATGCCAAGACCCCAGCCAGTTCCAACTTTCAGAAAACTTAGTTTCCAATTAGGAAATCCCACAGTTGCACATAATTATGTGTGTGGGGACACACACCCACATGTATACACACACACACACACACACACACACACTTTTTCCTCATACAGTCTTGAGAAAATAAAGAATAAAATATCTAGGGAAAACTCTTGAGAGAAAAAGAGGTCGACTTACATTTTAATTTCAAAAATGCAACAATATTTCCTGAATTTTCCATGGTCAGCCAGAAAGCTGCATTATTTACAAATAGGAACTGGTGAAACTGACACTTCTATAAAGCTTTTGTTCTATTTTTCTTCTTTAAGAAATACTAGGGGGCTCCTGGGTGGCTCAGTCGGGTTGAACATCTGACTTCAGCTCAGGTCACGGTCTTGCGGTCTGTGGGTTTGAGCCCCGCATTAGGTTCTGGGCTGACAGTTCAGAGCCTGGAATCTGTTTTGGATTTTGTCTCTCCCTCTCTCTGTCCCCCCCCCCCCATGCTCTGTCTCTTTTTCTCAAAAATAAATAAAAATTAAAAAAAATTAATAAAAATACTGTTGGTTTAACACCTATATCATCACATAGCATTTACACAAAATAAATTAATGTTCCTCTTCAATTGTGTGTGTCTGAAACACATTGGGTTTGGCATTCATTTTGCCAGGGGGGTTTCCAACATATTTTAGCATATATATGTATCTTTTTAATCAATTCTATTTTTTTCAGTTTATTTATTTATTTTGAGAGAGAGAGAGACAGAGTGCTCACAAGCAAGGGGAGGGCCAGAGAAGAGAGACAGAATCCCAAGTGGGCTCTGCACCATCCACACAAGCCTGATGCAGGGCTCGAACTCACAAACTGTGAGATCATGACCTGAGCCAAGTTCAAGAGTTGCACGCTTAACCAAGTGTACCAACCAGGGGCCCCTAACATATTTTTTTTAAAAATCCAGAACTCACCATATATTTTCACCCTGCAAAACTAACATAATGCAAGCAATGAAGCGAATTTGAAGCCAATTAGTAAGGCAATTCGAGGGGGGAGAAAGACCTGAGTGACATAAACGCTGGCTTCTCCAACTGATAACAAACTCAACTATTTTCTGTTCACAACATAAGTAGTTCCCTGTGTTTTTACCAGAATGAGGGATGACTCTGTGTGTGTGTGTGTGTGTGTGTGTGTGTGTGTGTGTGAAGAGAGAGAGGGAGGAGGTACTGATGAAAGAGAGAGACAGACCGAGAAACACACACACAGAGAATATGGCATTTGGGTTAGTATTCAGTAAGTTTTCGGTTTCTCACAAGATATGCCTTCCTACATAACTGAAGCAGAGTTCTTGAAGCCACACTCAGCTGAAAATTCAGATATGCATTTATCATAACACTTGAAATCCAATCTCTGTTCCTTTCCCTTTTTCTTTGTAAAAAGTCATTACCAAACATATTGACTTTGAACCCTAGGGACTGAGAACCAGCAAAATTTGGAACAAGGATAATAGATAACAGGTTTTTGTGAGTTTGCTTCCCTCTCAGTAATAAAGAAAATGAAGAGAATGAGATTAAAGAAGAGAAATAAAAAGTGAGCTGAAGCCTGAGACCAATGACCTCATCATCCCACAAATTAGTCTGGCATACCCTCTTAAATGGAAAATGTCTTAGAATTTCCAGAGACAACTACATCTTCTTTTATGCAGGAAATATTCATCACGTATGACAAAGGGCAGTGATTTTGCGTGATGCTTTGTGCTTGACAAATAACGACCCCAATCACAATGGGAGTTGTCGTTAAATGATAGGTAATGATTTTTCTGTGAGAAATGTGGACTAATACTACTTAGCTGGTCACGGAAGGGAACTTGGTGGGTTTGGCTGCATCCCTCATGCTGTTGGCTGCTGTAGGGTCCTGTCTGCATCGGCAAGGTCAGCCAGCTCCTGCCCAGCACATCTCATGCCCCATTGATTATTTTTGGCCTATTAAGAGATAGAACTCATCAGTCACTTTCAGCAAGTATTAGCTTTCCGGTTCAGATAACACTGGGCTGTTCTCTTCCTCAGGGAGGTAGAGCGGAGGGGTGCAAGGGTGGCAAATATTCCAGAAAATAAAACCGAATGAGGGACTTCAAAGACAGGCCTCAGAAACTAGCCCAGGCTAGTCAGCAAGAGGTCCTTAATGACTCCCTCTTCACTGTTAGCATTTCCTGGTTTTCGCACGATGGAGTATTCTGGCTACAATTAAGACCTATTTTCCTCAAGGTCACCATGCACTTTTGGGGGGCAATGTAGCTGTTCACATGGGCTGGGAGAAATGATTACGTCGTGGCCTTTCAAGTGCAATCCAAAAGTTTCATAATCAAATATTTCACTCCTAGGAGATACTCAGATTCAATCACTCAGAGGTAAATGCTGAGAAAGGCATGTTTAAACATCATTCTTAGCTTGCCAGTAGAATATAATCCTTTTTAAAGGCTCATTGAAACCCTGGGAAAAAAATTCCCTGTCACCCATAAACACAACAGCTGCATATAAATCAGGTAAACCAGTCTATCTAAATGAATTGCATGGCTTTGACATGGGAAGAAAAAGAGGTACGATTTAAAATAGGTGAACATAGTTTCTATGTTTTGATTTAAACATTGTTATTCTCCATCGTTTCCATCTTATATCTTCAAGTTCTCAAATCTTATGCATGCCTTATCATTTTATACCAAGTATAAAATATTTCTGCAATGATGTCAGAGATGACATTCATTATGCTAGAACTCATGCATCTAAATTTTTTAAATTAAATTTTTAAAATTTAAATGGTTTTTCTGCTGTTGTTTCACCACATTTTTCTATGACGATGCTCAAGGGTTTTTCCATCACTTACTACTCATTTCCTACTGTTCTAAATCAAGACATTAAAGAATGTCTTACTGGCCCAAAGAAGGGAGCATGGTTAGTTTTCACTGTGGTTCTTCCAAATTCTCCAGCTTCTTGTGTTCTACTTGGTCATAACCTTTAACTTTCTTGATTCCTAATTCTGTTTTATGTGACTACTTGCAATAAAAAGGTGAAGTAAAATATCCTATTTCCAAGCAGTAGAAATTGTATCAATATAATATACTGAATTGTTTCTAAAATTAATAATTTTCTAGGTGGAAAGAAAGAAGGGAGGGAAGGAGAGAAAGAAGGAAGGAAGGAAAGAAGGAAAGAAAGAAGGAAGGAAAGAAAGGAGGGAGAAAGGAAGTGAACACTTATAGGAGAAACTATTTAGTGCATTTATTTGAAGGGCAGAAGTCTTATTTTCGACAATAGGAAGCAAACCCTGCAGTCAAAAAATCACTTGTGAAGAAAGCTTTGTTTTTCTTTTCAAAAATTAGCATCCTAACTCAAAGACAACTTTACAGAAAGCAGAAAATATAGAATTTAGCACATGTTTTGCTATAATATATCATTCTATTATCCACATTTCTGGCAAGCATTAATTCTCAGAGGAAACACAACCGTTGTGTTTTGTTTTTAATTTTTACTGAAGTTTTAAGTTTACTTTAACCTCAACTAAACTAAGGCATTATTAGCTATCACAGAATCCAAAATTGAAATGCATACTCTTCCTCTGTTCTGTTAATAAATGCTTGGCTTGAGTACCTCAAATGTTGCAAAAATAATTAGAAGAAAATGGCTTAATGACCTGTCTAGATAAACAGTTTATGCTTAAAAATAAATAGAGGCTGTTTGCATGGGCAGTATTGTTTTATAATAGAGATTTTACTCTCCATTAAGGAGTATAAAGAGCTACCTGTACCATTTACTGCCTGAATTAAGAGTAAGGTGCGATTATACTCAGTGTAAATTAAGATGTCTTGAGAGCATGTAGCTTTAGGTAATACATTAAATTAAGGTTCTCAGATGTGCATTTAATTAAGATATTTAATTTGAAATGTCTGTGCACTTCTTTAATTCCAATTGATTATTAAGAATAGATTTCTTGAGGATATTAAAAAGGTGAGTAGAAAAGGAGGCTATGGAGCAGGATGGCCTCCAAAGTTTACTCAGGACACTGCAATTGTCAAGCAGACACAGTATCTGTCTCAGCCCCGCCCAGCGTGTTCTTCGTGTGATCCTTGGCTGCTATGCAAATGGCAGACTCATGTAAACATGGGCCAAATTGAAAATGCTGTCTTGATTGACTAGTGAATATCTTCCTTCAGATTCTCTGGGTTAGTTATTTATTACTTCTGCTTACAGCTGATAAAAGCATTGGTAATATTGCCAGAACTATCTCTCAGAACGCTTTGTAATGCCCCAATCAGTCAATACTCATTGAGCCCTACTATTTGGAAAGAACTAGATTAAATACACTAAGAGTTAGAGGAAATTGTTTACTAGCATTACGCCCCCCAAGTAGCTTGCAGTTTAACTAAGAAAACACACGTGCGTATGCACCCATGCTCACACATACACACACAGGGCATTCGCGAGTTAACAACATGAAACACGTAAATGCGAAGTAACTTTTGTGAAAATTTGAGGAGGTTGGAGGTGGAGGTTATTAACGGTCAAAGATGGCCTTTTAAGTGAAGGGATATTTGTCCTAGACATTGAAAGAAGGCCCGAGATAATAACAGAAGCAAATGTCTATCGACCTTCTACACCATCTCAGGAATGCTACTCAGTCCTGTCCATGAAATGTGTCTTCTAATCCTGAAAACACTCTAGGATTGCATGACTTACATCCCCATTCTATAGATGAGAAAACTGAGGTAGAGGGTGGTTGAATCCCTTGGCTCCAATCCCAAGCCAGACAGTGTGGAGCCAGGACGAACACCTTACCTCGGAAGTCAGCTTCCAGAGGCCTCCACCTTAATCACCTCCCAGGTCTTCTGCATACTCAGAGAAGCCGAGACACCATGACAAAGCAGAATGACACTTCTGGAGGACTTCTAGGAGGACTTCAGTGGGGGGAATAAATGGTCCAGTACACATCATGTTCCAAGGAATTGATCAGAAGGTATAGTTATAAATACAGGCCAGGGCCAGGGCGAAGACTTCAAAAGGCACATTAAGGTGACGAGGTTTTTGTCCTAAGGCGGTGGAAAGTCACTGAAGATTCTCCAGTTCAGGGCTGGCAGAATGAAAGCACTCCTTTCCAAGGCTTGTTCTGGCACAGAGGATAGAATGATTAGATCCTGTAAGAAATGCTAACACCCATACGTTATTTACCTACTGGCACCCCCTTTCATTTGTTATTCCTTCTCAAGTGTATGAAACCCGGATTTTACTTGTTTCTTCTCGATGCATAATTTTTTCTCTTTATCTTTTGAGTGAGAGCCTTAAACCACGCTTTGGTTGTTTCTTCTCTGAAACAGGGAGGCGGTGTTTGGATCTCGGAAAATTGTGAGAATCTGGATTCTCTGGGTCCGGATTAAATCTGGATATCAGTACTCACCAACTGTAGGACTTGGGGGGAAGAGGCTAGCCCTCCTAGGCTTAAGCTTTCTTTTTCAAAAGTCAGGAAAACAGTAAAAGGATGAAATGAAAAAATGCAGGTGAGACTTTCAGCAAGGTAAGGACCCTCAAAATAATGACAGCCAGCACCGGTTTGCTGCTTCTGTGCGGAGCAGTGCACATGCTGAGAGAGGTCCCCTCAGGAATTCCCCCAAGCCCTTAGAGGTCCCTATGGCAACAAGGATCGACCAGGTGAGTTACCTCCCCCAGGTTCACAGAGCAAGTAAAGGATAGAGAAGGGATCTGAGCCCACTTGTTCTGATTCTGAAGTGTGCAATCCCATCTGTTACACCAGGTAGCCTCTCACCTGCTCCTGGCGGTTATTCGTATACTCCCCAAACAGTCTCATCTTTTAGAGGGACTCCCTGCCTCTTCTTCACTTCCTTCATAGCATAACTGCTCTGCATTTTACTGTCTTAAACAGTTTCCCCTCCACTATGTATGTCTGCTGATTCCAGGTCATTCTTCCCAAACTGCTTCGTCCACCACTCAAGATCTTTGAATGGCTTCCTGGCTTCCCATTACCAATAGAATAGCACAAGAATCCCCTCGCATGAAAATTCAGATCCTCAAACAGTGTCCCTCTCTGGTCCCTTGGACACAAACTCCCTCTATATCCAGTACGCTCTCTATTTCACTGCTCCAACATTCCTTGACTTTCTAATTGGTAAGTCTTAGCTTATGCCGTTCCTACCCCTAGGCATATCCTCTCTCCCTGGCCATTTCTGTCAAATGCCAGAGGGACATAGACACTAAATGCCTTAAGTCCTTTCGTGAAACGTAGCACGTCATGCCCACTAGATTAGAAGATCCAGAAAGGCAGTGGCTAAGTTTGTGTTGGTCACCATTAGTATAGTCCCAGTGTCTAGGCTGGTACATAATCAGACAGACAGGTATATACATACACACATATACGTATATACAAATACACACACACACACATATACAATAAATGAATGAATAAACAATCATCTGGAGTTATGACAGCTAAATTAATTTACTTTAGGATTTCTTATTTCTCACCCTCAGAAGGGTCCCATAAAGTCTCCGTTTGCAAATAAAGAAGCTGAGTATCAGAGACTTTAAGAGCCTTCTCCAAGCACACTCAACTATCCACTAACCGATCCCAGAGTCTATATGACTCTAAAGTGATTCATACTCTCTTCAGCATGCTAGAAGGATTCTCTACATGCTGTACCTTCCCATAGCAGCTGGCAGCATGCAGAAGGATTCTCCCTTCTCTGTCTCTGCTTACTCAGAGTTAAATAAGTATCCTAGACTTGAGGTCCTTCCAGATAACCCTCTTATTTTATATTTGATGATTCTGTATATCTGTCTGTGAGATCCAGAGAAGAACTCTTAAAGCCAAGACCCGTTTTTAACGTTTATTTATTTTTGAGAGACAGACAGAGTGTGAGTGGTGGAGGGGCAGAGAGAGGGAGACACAGAACCCAAAGCAGGGTCCAGGCTCTGAGCTGTCAGCACAAAGCCTGACGGGGAGCTTGAATGCATGAACCGTGAGATCATGACCCAAGCTGAAGTTGGATGCCCAACCAACTGAGCCACCCAGGCTCCCAAAGCCAAGACCCTTATACAAGATCATAGACTCTGCACACACACACATCTTTTTACCCCTGCGTCCTCGCTTACCTAATTTCAGGATTGAAAATGGAAAGCAAGTCTTCTTTCCCATTCTTTGTCATCACAGCTACTGTTTCAGTGCACCAACTCTCAGTGTGAAACCCATAGGAACTATCACTCTGAAAGCACCACACTGATATCTCAGGGAACCATAACTCCTTTTACTGATTTAAGTTTCTTTTCACCTTTACACACCCCAAGGCTACAAAGCCAAACAGATTGCATGAAGCTGGGGAATGGGTTGAAATCTTTGGAGATTAAGGTATTAAGGTCTTCCCTTCTTGGTGACAAACTTAGGACTCAGCCTTGATAGGAGCACCAGGTCTAGTAGAGGCCCTTAGATAGATAGGGAATGGCGTGTTAACCCAGTTATCGACCTAGGGCTGTGGGATGTGCTTTGGAGATATAAGCAGGCTTTAATCTAATACAGAGAAACAAGTAATCTTTAAATTATGGAGACCGTACAAAATGGTTCAAGAAGCAGGTCAATCAAATAGACCCAACAAGTAACATCTGAGCACAGAGAGCATCAGAGAGCATCACAACGTGGCAGGTGGGTCAACTCAGATACAAATAGCTGACCGCCCAAAAGGCAGAGGCCATTGAGTATTTGACAAGAGATGGTGATTTTTTTGTACAACAAAAATCCATTAAGGACACAGGGAAAGAGAAAGACAGAAAGGAGGAGGGCAGCTCACTGGCAGGCACAAACATAATTACAGCTATTACATTTTTTTCCTAAAGTACTTACTTGTGGTGCCTCCAAACTAATGTGTTTTTATGTTGCAGCCTGTTGTGATTGGGGCAGGCTGCTTGACATTTGCAAGGTTCCATTGCTATTAAAAAGAATGATGTTATCAAGAGGAAAGCGAGGCGACAAAGCAAAATTAATTAACGCCGCCATCTAACAAAGCAAAATAAATTAAACGATGGTTGACTTGCATTGTGTACTTCTAAACGGTTACTGAGGGAAAACCAAAGCTTTTTAACTCCCTCTGCTCCAAGCTGAGCGCTGTAGCAGAGTGGGCTTCACTGCAATTGAAGGACCCTGTTTGCTCCGTGCTTGCACACAGGCAAGCAAAGGGGCAAGCCATTCATATCCTTCAGTGATAAATCTATTGCTATTGCCTTCTTTGTGGAAGGCAGCAGATGAAACATGGGAGGGAAAGCTTGCCTTACACCTGTACTGTCTTCAAGCACACTTAAAAGAAAGATGATTGGGTTGGCCACACATCTAACAAAAAAGGGGACAATACAACTGATACCTTTTAAGCCAATTGGAATTCACCATGTTTTCAGATTCCTTGGGTTCTGGGATCACAGTGCTCCACCATTTTGCACATGTTGGTGGACCAGTAACAGCCAGAACAAGTTGCTCAAAGCTACCACAAAACCACAGTGGTTTTCTAGAAAAGTCCTTGATGGCATAGAAATGAATAGTGTCATAAATCAGTCACGAACGGAGACTTACAGAGTCTGACCAGAAATCTGCTACATATGCAGAGGGACATAAGACAAATATAAACCCCTACCCTCAGGGGCTTCTAGTCTGGTGGGAAAGGTGAGATTTGTCAGGCTCAACAAACGGAACAAGGGCATCAGATATACAAATATGTGTACAGAACAAGACAACTGTACTGATGCACTTCGAGAGAGACACAAGTAGATAGTTATATTGCCAGATCTAATAGAGGGTTCACATTTTTGGAACTAACATACTGTTTCATATTTCCTACCTATTTCATATTTCTTAAAAGCAATTTAGTCTATATGATAGTATTCGATCATCACAACACAGCTGAATACACAAATGAAAGAATTTAGAATTGGGGCAACCATTAATATTCCCATTTTATGGGGGATTAGTCATAGGCATAGGGAGGTGAAGCTACCCATGAGATCAAAAAACTAGCACTTGGCTAAAATCATGCACTAACTGCTGACTTGTTATAAAATTTAAATATCAGTGAGAAGAGGGAGGTCGCCATGAGCTGACAATGTCAGGATATTTTGCAGAAGAGAGAGATGCCTGGAGCAGGAGACACAAAGTACTCTAAAGGCAATGGACACAGGCAACCATAAGATCTCTCCTTGCCCTGGGGTTCCAGACTGGGGGAGCCATCCTTAGCGAGATGGTACTAATCAGAGGTTATCATCTGCTGCCTACAATAGACAAGGAAGGTTTTTAAACACTGCAAAAGGTATAACGGGTGCCCATTTTTTATCAGTCATCAAATAGCTGTGATTACTTAATAGGTAACATATAAATTTCACAGAGAGTAAATTTCCAAGTAAAAAACGTACCCGTAAATGTTGTCGCGTTAATAAGAGGGAGCTTTTCTTAAAGCCCGTACAAATGACCTCAAACCAAAGCTTACCCATGTCTTCATTCCTGAGGATATGTACACGCCAGCCCATTGGCATCCATTGTACCTACTGCCAAAGTAACACTACCTTTTAGGGGAACTTATTTTCGAAGGTTGTCATG
The DNA here is from genome assembly GCF_018350175.1 of Felis catus. Lineage (NCBI taxonomy): Eukaryota > Metazoa > Chordata > Mammalia > Carnivora > Felidae > Felis > Felis catus. The sequence continues at coordinate 19,714,874 of NC_058372.1, forward strand.
CAAGGAAACAAGCTGTAGAGTTTCAATTGCCCTACTGGGAAAGTTCTAGAGTTTATTTATAACAAATAGACTTCTTATGCTTATTGCAATCATGGAAAAAAATAGACACATAGTACTTCCAAGTGTGTAGGTTTTTACCTATAGCCAGTAAATCAATGGTTGCTCGAAGAGAGCAAACAGAGATCAGAAGATCTGAACATTAAGAGACAGATTATTGTTGCTAAGTGGCACTCATTAAGATCAATCCATCTGACAGTGTCTTTTAGGGGTTAAAATTTCAGCATAGGTCATGCTTTCCAGAAACTTGTTTTCTCAAGCAAATATATGTGTATACATTCCATCTCGGACTCTTATCTTCATGTGCGTATACATCAAATATGCAACATAAATCAGGTCTGTATTTCTGTACTTGTTTAAATCCATTTCTGTCATTTGGTCTCATTTTCTCTCCTTCTGGGAGAGATTTTTTTGTACTAAAATGCATTAAGCTTATCAAATCATTAAAATTTTGGTTTAAGGAGATACAATGATTCTTTTTTGTCAAGCCAGTCTCTCTATACCGTATGGGGTTTAAAGTCAGAAGACAAAATGTGACCTAGTGTTGACATTTTTAGTTCCTAATTTAGATATTAAAATGCCTTGGTTGAATTACCTGTAAAATGGAAATAAATATTCTAAAGAATTCCTTAGTGGTTTATACAATGAAACATTTATAAATCATCACAGGAAAATGTAAAATAATATTAAAAAGCATTTGTCACTCAGATGCTAACTATGTGTCTCCAATATTTTCATATTCTCAAATGGAAGATAGTACATATTTCTATTTCATGTTTATTTCTATTTTTATTACATTGAGAATATTATGTAACATTTCAATGATTGTATTATTTTATAATTACATTTTGCTTAGCCAAAGGTTACAATCTACTAGTCTTATTTAAATGTAGAGACTGTACTTTAAAGAGGCCAATTGTTCATTGGTAGGGGAAATTGCCCTGGAATTTACAATAGATTTACTATAACCCACCAAATAGAAAGCTGGCTTGTGCTTAGCAATGCTTTACCCCCATCAAAGTAGCTCAACAGTATCTTGTACATGAACTCATTCAAGTGTACATGCACTTATAGACTTTTCTACAGTACATTGTATAATGATGTCACTCACTCACTCATGAATTCATTTAACAAGTTTTAATTGAGTGTCTATTATGAACTGTGACTTGCATCGTGTATTAGTTTCCTAAGGTTGCTAATATAAATTACAAAAGCAGTGTCTTAAGACAACAGAAATCCATTCTATCACAGTCCTGGAGGCCAGAAGTCCAAAATCAGGATGTCAGCAGGACCATGCTCCCTTTAAGTCTCTGGGTGGAATCCTTCCCTGCCTTTATCATATCTCCTGGCGGTGGCCATGAATCCTTTGGCATTTTTAGGTTTGTAGCTGCTTTGCTCCAATATCTGTGTCTGTTGTTACACAGTTTTATCATTGTGTGCCTTCATGTGGCATCTTCCTCTTACAGAGAAACCCGTTATATTGGATTAGGGCCCATCCTAATCAAGTTTAACTTCATCTTACTTCATTACATGTACAAAAAACGAATTCTATTTCCAAGAAAGGTACATGTACAAAAAACATCTTACTTCATTACATGTACAAAAGACGAATTCTATTTCCAAGAAAGGTAACATGCACAGATACCAGGGTTTAGGACTTCAACATATTTGGGGGGGGGGGGGGGGGCGGGGAGAAGACATAATTCAACCCACCTTACAAGGGTAGAAGACTGAGTTATACAGACAGAGCTAGCATTTTTCCTTAGTTGATGAACTATGTGATATTTGGATATACAAATAAATATACAAAAAGACATTTTAAAATAATTATGCATAAGTAATTAATATTAATTGTAAGAAGTTCAGTGAAAGAAAAGCACATGTGAAATGGTGATAAAAGTAATAAATGACAGGAATGTACATTATTTGTCCAGCATGTAGTACTCATATCAGGGAAGAGTAATCTATTATTATAGGATGCTCTAAGTCTGGAATCATATTAGGCAAGAGTAAGTCATCATTTTAGGATGGTCTAAGGTCTAGGATGTCTGGGTACAGAAGGATGAACTAGTTGATTACTCCAGGCTCTTTTTAGCCCAAGTATTCATTGATTTTTAAAGTTTATTTATTTATTTATTTATTTAGAGACAGAGAGAGAGCTGGGGAGGGACAGAGAGAAAGAGGGAGACAGAGAATACCAAGCCAGATGCAAGGCTCCAACTCATAAACCGTGAGATCATGAGCTGAGCCGAAATCAAGAGTCGGACACTTAACCGACTTAGCCACACAGAAGCCCCAAATATTCATTGATTTTTGAAGTAAAGCAGAACTAAGAATGTTACCATCACTAAGAAATACATAACCACACAGAAATAAAGATCCCCAAGCCAGTATAGTTTTAGAGGGTGGAGATTTTGTGGAATTTATGCTAATAAAGAAACAGTGTTACTGGTAAAAATACTAAGTTTAAAATATTTTGGGGTGCCTGAGTGGCTCAGCCAGTTGAGTGTCCAACTTTGGCTCAGGTCATGATCTCAAAGATCATGAGATTGAGCCCCGTGTCAGGCTCTGCACTGACACTGAGGAGCCTGCTTGGGATTCTCTCTCTCCCTTCTCTCTCTCTCTCTCTCTCTCTCTCTCTGCCTCTCCCCAGCTCATGCTCTCTCAAAATAAATAGAACATTTTAAAAGATATTAACGATCACATAAATTGAGAACATTTGTCCTAAGTTTGGGACAAGCAGCAGAGCAAACTCATTAAAATGGACATTCGTGCTATCTCTGTCCTAATTTCCAAAGTAAATATCAGTGCCAGGTTCCTGAAACCTGGACTGCTCATGTGCACTATCATAATACTGAGAGTCTTCAATGATTCCTGCATATTTGCTTAGCTTCTGTTTGTCCCTGCTGAGTTACAGGTAGGACTGCTAACTCTAAATGAATCTATTTCTCAATATAGCCTATTGACTAGTTGAGAGCTAAATATGTTCACTCCTGGTTTCCTCCCTTCCTGGAAAAATGCAAATTTCGTTGCTGTAACTCACTGTTACTCACTGTTTGCTCACTGTTTCCGGGAAAGATCATGGAATAGAGCATGTGATAATATATGTTTGAAAAATATAAGGCATTATGCACACTTCTATTAGTATTGTCTTGGTCCCACACTTTCACATTTACATCTTCTTCCATCTTCAATAAAGAACAGACAAGACTATCATTACTGTGTCTTTAAAATTTTTCAATAAAATAATCTAATATTAATAATTCATCAATGCTTCTCGTGATATCTTTCTTTCTAACTGCACCCAAAGATTTAAAACTCGACAGGCTTGAAAATGCAGGCAACAAATATGTTATGTTAATTACATATTTGAGTTAATCCCTTAATTCAGCCCTATCTCATACTTCGATTTCTAGTTTGCTTTTTACAAAATGTCACTCTTTGGGGAGCTAATTATTATCAGTGATTGGTTTTTCCTGCATAAACTATTTTCTAATCAGAGTAACTTTGGGATATAAAGAATGCTTATGTCCTATGAAAATGTGTCTGTTTATGGGACCTACTTAACAGGAAAATCAGGTTTCAAGCTTGACTGAGATAAGTTTTCAAAGGCTCCTTTTGTTAATTGATTGATTTTGATAAGTCTATTTGATTTATGGTTTAGGTCTATGTATTTTGGGAGAGGATTCCTCCCCCTTTCAAAATGCATGTGCACAGCTACCCTGTAGTGAGTTAGTGAAAGGTGTCCACTTATACACAGCAGAAAAGGGGTGTAATGAATCAGAAAGGGATGTGTTTTATGCAGTAAGCACTTTCCACACTCCTTCCTGCACTGCTACATTTATGCTGAAATGGTCCATTTATTTTAATCCTAAATAGGGTCCCTAGACAAGAGCTGAGAATGGAAGTGAAGTAAAAGGAAAAAGAAAAGGATTTCTATTTCAGAACAAACTTAATTCAGAATAAGGAAAAAAACAAAACCACAACACTCATTTAGCCCTTGGTAAAATTGAATTTTTATGGTACCTACTCTTTCCTACTCTAGGAATTTGCTTTCAAAGCTTCTCCCTTACCCTCCGATCTTGATGGGCTTGCAACTAAATAAATCATTCTTGTTCTCTCATCACACATAGGTTTCCATTGCAGTTCTGCATCTTGGAAGAATGATGGAAGGCAAAATTAAAACCATATGTTTGAGGTACAGACCTTGATTTTTGGGTTCTAAAATGTGGGTGTCAACAGCTCCTACAAATAGAACTTATATTCACCCCATGAGGGTCCATGTACAGGGCCAGGAGGACTGCCTTCCACAGCCCCTGCTAAACCAGCCCAAATCACAGTCAGAAGAAGGTTAGTCGAGATAGAAATTCAGAATGTTAGCGGTGTAAGCCACCAGCCCTCTCTGTACTGTCCAGGAGGTTAAAAACAAACAAACAAACAAACAAACAAACAAACACACTTGCCCAATTAATATAGGTAGATGGGGATAAAACACAGAGCAGATTTAGGCCCTGGTTGTGCCTAACTGCCTAAATGCCATACATACTTGTACCGAAGTTATAATAAATTGCCTCCAGCTACTCAGTGGTTAACTACTAAAATGTGGTCATTGTTGTGGCTAATTGGGAAGTAAAGTAACTAATATCCCTTACCTTTATAACAGCATTTGTGCATGAAGTAGACATTTGTCATTTTGGTCTTCCCAGCACATAAACTCATTCCTATCTTGGAAGAATCTTCATTGTGAAAGTCTTTGTGGAAGGAAGTCATACTTTCCTATATACATTAAAAATGGGGCCAAATGCTCTATTTCCTCACCCTGAGAGTTAAGGTGCAGGCATGTGACCTAGAGTAGAATAACTGGATACTTCTAGAAAGAACTTTGAAACCAGAATAAATGATATTAAGATGAAGTGAGAGTCAGAATCCATGAGTAGTATCAGCAGATAGCAGTGAAAGTAGTGACATAATTTTGAGTGGTGGTGGTAGCTGGAATGTCCAGAAATAGACAAGAGAAAGTGCCAAGGGTTGTCTCAACAAGGTTGCCTCTTCAGTATAACACTTTCGTTTCTGTCACTATGTCTTTCTTGTTTTCTGCTAACTTTATGGGCCTTCCAATTATTTCTGTGAGCTGCGAAATAATGTTCTAACAAGTTAGTTCTTAGACTTAGTGTAGTCATGTTGTATTGCTTCCATTCAGGAAACCAGAGCATGAGTTGTAGAAAACAGAACCTCAGAAATACGTGAGGAGTAAAACATTGGTTGCCTTGTCCTAGTTGAGGCAAAAGGCAGTCAAAGTCTTACCAATATTTCAGAACAGTAATACAAGGCAAATACTAAATGCCTGAGGTTATTGGAAGCAAACTCAAAGTTCTACTCTGTTGGCTGCTCAATTAAAATGGCAATTAAATTTCCAACCTTACCATTTCTTAGTAAAAATAAGGGCATTGATTAGTGATGAAGAGAATGCCTAGAATTTGAAAAGCATCTTGAAACCACAATCCCCATGAAAAGTATTTGCCTGAAGAGGCATCTCCTTGTCTTATATGGTGATTCTCCATTCAAGAAGGGAGCCAATGCTAATGGCCCAGTTCCTTTAATATGTCCATATCTGTAGTCAAAACAAAGCCTAGCATGCACCAAGGAGCTAATTAACGGCAAAAATGAGCAGGATATATCTGATATACACCCAATTATTCTTGGATTTGTCTGTCTAGATTATTGAAAATCTGTCTAATGAATGTTGGAGTATATTTTGAGTATGCTAGAACAAGAAGAAACAAATACAATTGTAAAAACAACATGACATCTATCTATGACAGCGGTGAGTATGTGAGGTCCACACTAAGCAATATTATGATAGCCAACTCTAAGCAAAGGCAAATTGCCAAAGATGTATCGGTTTAATATAGAGAAGAGAGTTCACATGTAAGTGACACCATACACTATTTGTCTTTCCAGTTGTTTATTTTACTTAGCGTAAAGTCCTCTAGGTCCCATCATGTTGGTGCAAATGGTAGGATTTTCTTCTTTTACTTGCTGAATAATATTCCATATAGATGACATACTATGTGTATATATATATATATATACACACACACACACATATATATACACACGCATACATACATACATAACACACATATATAGTGATCACTAAATATATATATATATATACATATATATATATACACATATATATATATATATACATACATATATATATGTATGTATAATGGAATACATACTACTCAGCCATAAAAAAGAAGGAAATTTTGCCATTTATGACAATGTGGATGGATCTAGAGGGCATTAAGTATGTCAGACAGAGAAAGACAGATACCATATGATTTCACTTATATGTGGAATCCAAAGAAACAAATGAATAAATAAAATAAAACAAAAACAGACTAATAAATATAGGGAAAAAATTGATGGTTGCCAGAGGGGGTAGTAGAATTGGACAAAATAAGTGAGACGGATTAAGAGGTACAAACTTCCAGTTTTAAAATAAATAAGTCATTGAGATGTAAAATACAGCATAGGGAATATAGTCAATTGTATTATTATAGTTTTGCATGGTGACAAACGTTTCATAATGTATATAATTGTAGAATCTCTATGTTGTACACCTACAACTAATATAATATTGTATGTCAACTGTACTTCAGTAAAAAAGACATTTAAAATATCTTGTACTAATAATATAGTATTGTATACTTAAAATTTGTTCAGAGTAGATCTTAAGCATTCACACACACACACACACACACACACACACACACACACACACACACTAAGGTGATGAATGTGTTAACTATCTTGCTAATCATTTCAAAATGCACATGTATACCAAATCATCACATTGTACACTTTAAATATATACAATGATATTTGTCAATTACTCCTCAATAAAATTAGAAAAGAAAAAGGAAAGAGAGTTCAATCATTTTAGAGGATAGGAATGTGGAATTAGAATTTCATGTTAGCTTCTTGCAACCACTCACAAATAAGGAGAAATAAATCAGGGAGAAAAAGCCAGCATTTTTTTTTACTTTATTTTATTTTATTTTTTAATATATTAAATGTATTGTCAAATTGGTTTCCATACGACACCCAGTGCTCATCCTAAAAGATGCCCTCTTCAATATCCATCACCTACCCTCCCCTCCCTCCCACCCCCCATCAACCCTCAGAAAAAGCCAGCATTTTTAAACAACACTTTAATGGCCACTTCTCTGTTTCTTGTAACTCGACAATTCATATGTGCATTCCTTAATTTTAACAGAGTGGAAGGTGTCCATCGTGTCATATACCAAGTGGACAGCCTTTAACCACTAAGTGCAAGGTGATACTAATCATCCAAGGACCAGGATCAGTGTGGGAATCAAAATGGTATAGGAATTCAAAATGTGGGAATTCACAAAGGTATTTGGTAGCAGTTAATTGATCATAGGATCCATACAACAAAAATAGATGAGTAGGCACTATAGAACCTAGAATTCTACAGTAAATTTATGTTTGTTTCAGCAAATAATTATTTTCTCTTTATAAATAGCTTTTAACCTGCAACTAACTGGGCCCTGTTGGAAAGTGAACAACTGATCTTGGGATATCAAGTAACCAGACAATCTGAGTTGACTAGTAAGACCTGGAAGTTATATGCTTCATTTGTTCACAAATTCACTTCTTCCCAGAAACAGTCTGTCATTAAATCAAGGTATATAAATAGATATACACAATCACAACACACACACACACACACACACACACACATATGTGTGTGTGTGTATATATATATATATATATATATATGATATTGGAAGTGAACAGGTCAGGAAGATACAAGGAAGTCTCATATACATGTTGGTCACACTCCCAGAATATCTACTCCTATCACAATTCTTCACTCTCCTAAATGACTGATGGCCTCTTGGGGAATTTCCTAGGAACATAAAAATATTTTGGGTTCAGCAGATAGGCAGTGATGTTGACTCTAGACAAAATGTCTTCTATAGGGTTTTAGCCACATTCAGAAGTGACCTGAGATGACTGTGTAGAAGGGAAATACATTGAGTTTAACCTCAGTGATTGCATCTCAGCCGCTTTACCTGCAGAAGAGAGATTACTTGGGGATAAGATTCTGCATTGATTCATTGGCAATAATTGATGTTTACCAGGTGTTCTAGAACAGGATTAGAGAACTGGCAAGGATCTAACAGTAAAGGTATGTGAGTGGGCCTCATAGAACGGACCCCAAATTTGGAAAATATGTATATTTCCTGTGAGTGCTAAAATATCCCCTAAAGGAACATGTGGACATAAACATGTGGACCTCCCTTGTGGGATCTTGTCAACTCCCATTTCCAACCACTCCAGTGTTTATCTTATGAACAAAGGAACATAGTGGCATTGCTAGAGGCTAGACACAGGCTCAATAATATGGATTTTAAACTTCACCAACATGGTTACCCTACCTCCCAATGAGCAATTTTCAGCAAGCCATAGCAGAGCCAAAGGTCCATCTTTGATATCACACCTCCAGGGCATTAGCAACATGTTGATTTTATTTAACTCCATTCACTTATGATCAGGATAATAATTTGTCCTTACAAAAATATAGGTTTGTGGACTTTAATTTGTATTCTCTCCCATCGTTGCCCTGTAAACAACATCACCCATGAACCTACAGAGCATGTTGTGCACAATCATAAAACGTAGACTTCCATGCAGGAACTTGCTTTACAGCTGAAGAACCGAAGCGATTGGATGATGCCTATGGAATTCAAGGTCTTAAAACATATCATCAACCAGGTGCAGATGGCTTTAGAATGGTGACATGATCTAAGACTCAGTTTAAACAAGACACGGTACAATTTTTTCAATGGGTAAGAATATAGGTGGGCAAAATCCAAAGGATTCAAGTGTGGATATTCACTCTTGGGGAATGATCTATTTAAGGGATTTTTCATTTGGCTTTCTCAGCTCTGAGCTCTTCCAAATTTAGAGACTTTAGTAACCAAGAAAGAACTTCTTTCACTGATAGAAGATAATGCTTTTAAGTTAGAATCTGTAACTGCTACTTAGATATTTCAGAGTCTTCAACTCATGAGTGCACAAGCTAAAGTGTAATGCTAGCTATATTGTTGTCTTCTGTTATTGACATTGACTACCAAGGGGAATTAGGATTGTTGTGTACAGTACACGGGACATATAAATAGAATCCAGTGGAGCCTTCAGGGTATTTCATCATCCTACCTTGCTCTATGGCCAAAGATAATGGATCATGATAATCCCAAAAAGAGAGGATCACCAAGATTTGGGTTTCCATACTAGGAAAGAAATCTGACCAAATGAGGCACTAGGCAGAGGCAAAGAGAACATAATTAATGTGAAAAAGGAATGTATCAAACACCAGCTATAGCTCATTGCCTGTTATCCACGATTTCTAGAACTTTTATCCATAACTTCTCTTTCTTGCGAATGTGTGCTTTTCTGTATCTTAATTTCCCTTTTTGTTTCTATCTATCTCCTCACAGTTGTATATAGAATATGTTGGCTGTTGATAATTTTACAACTTATTCCATAGGTTTAATAATATTTAACCAGGATCGTGAGAGAATAAGGGAAGGGATGGCCATCACCTGGAAGGTAACAACTGGGTGCGATAAGAGAATATTGATGAAAATTTGGGATATCAGTTTTGGGGGAAGAACAAGGGAATATACTTTAACTGTAAGAATGTAACTCAGCTGCCCACCTCCCTGTCCATTTTCTGAACCCAATTCTTCACTCATCTGTTAGTTCTGTAGATTACCTTAAATTTTTTTCTGCTTAAGTTAATGAGAGTTGGTGTCTACATTCTTTAGCTAAAGCCCTTCACTAATACATAGGCATGCTAATAAGGGGTCCAGTATTCTTACATCTGCACCAGTAGGTATTAGAAAGATAAATATCTAATGCTATGATTAGAGGGAGAAAAGATGGAAATCTTGTGTTTCTGGTTTTGCTTTGTTTTTTACTGTATATTTTTTGAAGAAACATAAATGGCATAACCAATTACATTCTTATTAGTGGATATTTGTAGTGTATGCCTAACAACCTAATGGGCAGCAAAACACAGAGTAGGGGAAATAGTGGGAGTAGAATACGGGTTATAGAAAACAGTGAATGTTCACATCAGAACGGAAGAGATTCACAACTGGCTGGAAGTAAGGTCCAAATATAACAAGATGAAATGTAGTAAATATGAATAAGAAACACCATATGATTAAAATGCAAGTGCACAGGGGCTCCTGGGTGGCTCAGTCGGTAAAACGTCCCACTTCAGCTCAGGTCATGATGTCACAGTTCGTGAGTTTAAGATCCGTGTTGGGCTCCGTGCTGACATCTCAGAGCCTGGAGCCTGCTTGGATTCTGTGTCTCCCTCTCTCTGTCCTTTCCCTGCTTGTGCTCTGTCTGTCTCTCTCTTTCTCTCTCAAAAACAAATAAACATTATTTTTTTTAAATGCAGCTGCACAGATATAAAATGTTGTGGGGAGAAAAAAGGAAAGACATTTTGGCTCATTACAGTGTTTTTAAAGAAATATCGGGCATTCAAATCGAATAAGCCCTGAATGTGTCAACACCCTACCTCTCCCCTTCCCAAGTTGCTTGCTACTTGAATATCTGTTCTCTCAACAAGCTCCTCAAGTGACTTCCTCAGAAAGCATAGTGGTCAAGAAAATGTCCATTTTATGTTTCCTGAGATTCTGGCTTAAGAAGCACAATCTTACGTCCCACTGTTCATAGGAAGACAAATTTCTGCCCACCTCTCTCTCTTCCTTCTTGTCCTTCTCCTCCTCCTCCTCTTTCTCCTCCTCCACCTCCTCCTCCTCCTTCTCTCTCTCTCTGTCCCTCTCTGTCTTTGTCTCTGTCTCTCTTTCTCCCTCTCTCAAGATTTCTGTCAGAATTGGCATGGAGTCCTGACATTTTTCTTGGCAGAAAGTGATGCTTGTTAAGATTTTGGAGTGCTCTTGCTTCTACCCCTGGTGGATTGGATCTCATTCTTCAAAAACACCATGTCCTTCTGTGGACTCCTTTCTCTGGAAGAAACCCTGGCCCCCCACCCTCCACTGGCTTCAGGATGGCACTATCAGCACAAAATATCATGGCAATCACTGGCATTTATTGTTCTTCTACTAAAATATTTATTGTCTTCTAACAGAGACTTCCCCCCAAAGTGGCTAAAGGGGTTATTTCTATTCGACAAAGGAAGTACCTTATTCTAATATATTATCTGTACTAACTCCATTTAGGTAGGGTCCAACAGTTTTCCAGTTTGTGTTTCTCTTATTCTTCTCTGCCCATTACCCCACTAATCTGACCTCAGCCCATCTCTCAATGGACCTTTAACACTGAAGCTTTTATTTCCTATCTTCTGGGTAGGAAGATTACTGTGGAATTCTCTCATGCCCATGACCCAGAAGGGAAGTAAAAATTGGCAGAAAGAGAAAGTAAACTGAAGTAAAGGGTGACGCATTTGCCACAGAAGCCTCAGAGGACCCCACCATCTTATGAGGCACTCTGAGTTGGGATGATCCTTCACGGTTGTCTCAAATTGGGAAAAAGGAACTAAACCTTTGTAACCCCCGCCCCCTACATGGAATGATCATTAGAAGCAGACTATTCCCAGGAAGGGGGGGATAGCCTTGGTTAAAGTAGTTCTCTTCAGCTGACAGAAGTACCAGCAGAGGGATGTGTCTGAGATATCAGAAACCAGGTCCATTGGTTCCATCCAGCTCATTGATGAATGAGCATCTCATTCCTGAAGGGAATGTCTGACTAGCACAACACAGCATCTACTACATCTGGAATCCACAGCCCCAATACCCAGGTGTGGAGGTACTGTCTGCAGAGCCATGGGTGAGCCAAATTTCTTCCCACCACAATGAAACTCAGGGTTTCAGCACTCCTTTTATTAGAATGATTCCATTCTAATTCTGGAAAAGGCTCAAGTCCCCTAATGAGGAATGTTTCAGTCAGCTTTCTTCAAGTAGCTCTGTTTTGCTTTCCTCTAACTTCTGAAAACGCTCAGCCAAGGTATGTTACAGCAGTGAGAAGTCCTTAGAGATGACCTCACCCAATCTCTTCACGTTTAGATGCTCAAAGACATAAAACACTTTCCCCAAAGTCATACATCTATTGAGTGCTAGAATCAGAACTTTAACCTTAGTTGAGTGTTCTTTGTCCTCCCAGAAAACATGGCTGTGGTACTAATGCCTTCATATGCAACTCATCAAGTTCAGAGGGGCATGCCCTCTCTTCTCAATGAGGCTGCAAATGGAGACATTTCTTAAACTTTTTTATAAGAAAACACATGAAACAATGGGAGAAATAATGAAAGCTCATCTCTGCTAAAAGTTTCACTCAACCACTCTATAGAGTTAAACACTAATATATTTTCCAGTTCTTTCATACTGCACACTGGTGATTTTCTGGCTATAAGTTATAACAAAGTTTATCATTCAAATGGCCCCCTAAAGTGCAAGTTGTCTTAGAGGAATAAATAGTGTCTCATATGTCTGTTTTTCTGGTAAAGGAGAGAGAGAGAGAGAGAAAAAAAAAAAAGAAAACTGAATAATATGAAAAGAGAAACAGGAGGAAAAATTAAAAACACAAGTAGCAGTGGTTTTAGCCTCAGTGGAAAACACACATTTATTGGGAAGAATTCTCAGCAGGAACAGTAGAAATCTTACATTTTCTAGTTCAATTACAACATCAGGATCTTAGATATTGGTAAGAGGCTTGTTTCCAAGAACTTTGATGCTGAATCAATACGGTCCTAAGTGATGCATTAAAAGTACTGCAGAAAATGTCCTACCATTATTAATAAATTGTTCCACAGCTTTCCATGCATTTTTTCTTACACATTTTTAGTCATTGTTTAAATTACTGTTTTGCTGAAATGAAATCATGAATGTTGGGGATTTAAGAAAAATAATGTTGCAATTTATAAGCCAGACAGTCTGGCTGCTCAGTCTACAGATTTCTACAGAGGCATGAGATGAACCATCAACTTATGATACACAATAGATTCTCCTAGAAAATTCTCAGATCAGCAATTTGTTATTGAAATGCACTGTGTAGTTCTTTGAATTCAAATTTGAGAACACTATCCAGATGTCAGCTGAATGTGTTTATTTATTGCTTTTAATGGGCTTTTGCTGTGCCAGGCAATACTCTCCTGTCTTAGATGCTGTTTGGCCTTTGGCAAAGGAGTGAATCTATTCTGCTTAATACCCAGCACATTAGGAAGTGTCCCTCAGTCTTTCCAAAACTCCCTGGGTCTCTCCTGATGACATCTCTTGTTATGAAATGAGGCTTTTCACCCCATAATTATAAATTGTCCGTAATTACAAGGCTTAGAAGCACATGTCTGTAAGAATCACATGTGTCTAAGAAATATATTGACTGGAACCTCTCATAGTATCTTTGCAGTAATGTGGAGGAAGGACCCTGAGCCCCTTCCCCAGACTTTGAGCAGAGATAGCATATGTGAAGTGCTTTAATACAACATTATGTATATATGGCAGTAAGCACTGAATAAAATGATTTTTCAGAAACAAAGAGCAGAATATAGATAGGTGCATCCATGTTGGCTGAAGATCTGTCCTTCAAAAGTATTGTTCAATGGGGCTCCTTGGTGGCTCAGTTGGTTAAACGTCTGACTATCAATCTTGGCTCAGGTCATGATCTCTTGGTTCCTGAGATAGACCACCACATTGGGCTCTGCACTATCAGTGGGATTCTCTCTCTCTGCTGTCCCCCACTTGCATTCTTCCTTACTCTCTGTCTCAAAATATATAAACTTAAAAAAAAAAAAAGAAAAGTATTGTTCAATGGAAAGAGGTCACTCTGTGAGGGCTCTAGTGATATGCCACAGGAAATCTATATATATTCAGGCATCATAATTATGATTTCTGATAAAATATGTTTTGAAGGGATCCAGGATGGACTATTTAGCCATCACTCTCTCTTCTACCAGCCTTTCACAAACAGATACTAGGAATTTTACATTGTTACAGGAAGTTGACCTTAAAAAGAAAAGTTAGCAGGTTAAATACATTGACAGAGAGAATGGTAAAGTTAATCCCATAGCTAGTTTGGCCTGGAGGAAGCAAGAAGTATTAAAATGTTTTGCATAGAATCCACAAAGATGGGAAAAATATTTTTTACGCTCTTTAGGAAAGGTTGATTACAGCTGGTCTTGATTTCTGACAAATGCACCAGCCTAATTCTTGTTAATTCTATTAACATAGTCAGTTCTGTTTAATGTATCATAGAATACATTAGCGGCCACCTGTTTCAATCTGCCATTTCATGGATGAAAACAGTGAGGTTTAGACTTACGAAAGGTGACTTAATCAACCTAAGTGGGCACAGTTACCCTTATAATCTTGTCATACCTTAATTTATACTTCCCCAACCATCCATGTTGCCCACTTACAAAGAAGGTCTCTTTGTCTTGGAGGCTGACAATTAACTAAGAGCAAACAAGTCAATTCTGAATTTATGTTTGAGGGCACACAACTTCATCTTATACCTTGTGTTTTATTTATACTTTATAAGTGTATAATTATACAATTACTCTATGTCTGTATTATTTATACAAAGAACAAGTGGTCAGAAATAAAAGACCATAGACTATTCTATAGATCAATCCTACTGAAGAAATGTGAGACTAGCTAATGTCATCCACAATGAACAAGAGGCAAAGTGGGTTGCCTGGGTGGCTCAGTCAGTCGAACGTTCAACTCTTGATTTCGGCTCAGGTCATGATCCCAGGGTCATGGGACTGAGTCCTATGTTGGGGGCTCAGCGTGGAGCCTGCTTAAGATATTCTCTCTCTCTCTCTCTCTCTCTCTCTCTCTCTCTCTCTCTCTCTTTTCTTTGCCCCTTCCCACCTCTAAGAAGAAGAAGAAGAAGAAGAAGAAAGAAGACGAAGAAGAGGAGGAGGAGAATGGGTTTTCGAGGATCCCAAGTGAAGAGAACTATTATATCTTACTTTGTTATGCCCCATCCAGACTTTAAGTTCCCTGCCAAAGTAAATCTCCAACTTACTTTGTGTCAGGAAATTAGGAGGCACTGTTATCTCCATTTTACAGGCAGTAAACTGAGGCATTGAGCAGGAAGAGCATTTGCCTGGGGAGACATTACTCAGGCAAGGTCAGCAGAATGCACTATTCAGAAACAGGAGGAAGTATAAATGCTTACTGGGACTGTAATGAGTCTAGACAGAAAGGTTTCCTGGCAGGGGCGATGTGATCTTAACAGAGACTTTCTACCATAAGTCCAAGGAGAGGAAGTTTTCTGGCTTCAGAAAGGAGACAGGGACTCTTAGTTGCTCTGAGAGTAGTTCGATAGAAATGTTGTTTGCGGACAAGAGGCTTTGAAGAAAATTTTATGAATGAAAGAGTTATTTGCCTTTGGGTTGCTAGCAATTTAAAATGATGAGATCTCAGAACTGCAACTTTTAATAATGCTAGTGAATGTCAATTTTGTCACTTCCTTTTGACCTTATTAATAGTAAATTATTTCCTATTTCAATGCAATTCATGGAACATCATTTGACATCTTCCATGTTCCAGGCCTATTTGATATCCTGGAAAGTCAAAGATGCAGAGATCTCAGGAAGCCTCGGACCATGACAAACGCACAGCCTGTGCCCTCAGAATATGCTACAAGTTTCTCATAAGCCAATTGTGTTTAAAATTCTAAAACTGGAAAAGAAAATAAAGCATGGGTGTGTAGCAAGGTGCTACATGAGTGTTGGAAAATGGGAATGACTCCTACTAGGGATGTAAAATAACGTGTCTTAAAAGGCAACCGAAGGCTGAATTGGCAAAAGTGAATAAATTCGTTCATGAGAAAGGAAGGTGTAGCAGAGGAGACATGTGGGTGATGGTAAAGGGTAGCGGGTCCTTCTGCTCATGAGAAGAGTTTCACGACACCAACTTCTGTGGCTCTAAGGGAGGCTGTAGGCTCCCGCTGCCCCCTAATTCCAGGCTCACATGTTCCCCTCTTCTGAAACACAAGCGACCTGTGTATTTATAAATTACCTCCAGTATGAGGTAAATTTACCCCTTTTGGGATGACAGGCGGAGTCTGCAAATCTCTTTTCCTTCTTGCTTAATCCCTGGATTTTACCTATACTCTGAATGCAAGTAATGCACATTAGTCAATTAATAGGCTGTTAAATGACAACAGTTCCGGGCAATTTAATTACTGTTGGTAAAATAAGAAATGAATGATTGCATGTCAGTAACCAATTCCAGCTCCTTTCCTTGGAACAGATTAACTTTGAATCATGATAGTTTCTCCGGAAAAAATTGATTGTTTCTGTGAACATATTAGTTACTGTTTTCGATATTACAGAAATTTAAGTTTTCCTGTGGTAGTTCTTATCTAGATGGGGTTCTGGGCAAGTTATAAAAATAAAATTTATTTTCCAATAAGACAACAATAGTTATTTTCAAATAAATTAGAATTGTTGGCGAGGAAGTCAAGTTAAGGATGAGAGTCCCTTGACTTTCTGTCCAGTGTCTATGCCCCAAGCCCCTGTTGGCAATTCCAGACGATTTACACCTTTTTAACTAATTGGGTAAAATCTAGAGAAATATCAAGGAATGATTATTTGAATGATTATTTCATCCATTTTTAGTCCATTTGACATTGAATTACAAGCCAAAACCTTTAACACAATCTGTCTGTGTGATCCGACTCCAATATTTTTATGTATTTGATTTGTTTACTGTCTGTCTTCTCCATCTTGGTCCAACTCTGAGGCAGCAGTGGCTTCATCTGTTTGGCTCACCACTTATCTTAGGGACTAGAATAGCGCCTGGCCCCAAATAGATGCTCGATACATTTTTGTTGAATAAATTAGTTGAGTTGGAGAATAAAATAGCTGAGGACAAGGCATCAATAGGTACTTTACCTTTAAAATCTCTGAGTGCATGTGGAATAGAGGAGAGTGAATACTTAAAAAAAATAAGATACAGGAAAAAATGTAAAATTTTACACTCAACTAATGAAACACAGGATTGAACTGGATTATACAGCCTATCAACAAAAGACAAATTGGATCTAAAACAGGTGAGACATAAAATTGCTGAGTGAGAGACAATGCAGCTGTCAATTTTCTGTCCTCTATCCACCCAAAGATTAGAAGAGTCATTGCTTACATCTTGGTTGATCATCTTGGTTGATAAATGCATCTTAGCAGCAAATTAGGTGTGTTAATACCTAGGTCTACAGATGCTTTCTTTAGAGCAATTAGGAATTTTGAAGTATAGCCTTCCTCTGAAATCCTCTGTTATTAAATATTTATTGAAAAGCAAAGAAGATTTGTAGTTACATTTAGAAGGGATTATAGGGTTTATAGTTTACTGGGATGAAACCGTAACACCCATCTTCAATGATTAGATCATCTTGCCTTACAATTAATTGCCTTATTACACCTGGAGGTAGAATTCTTGGGTAAAGTGCCAACAAATGCATACATATATTCCCATCTATTTTAATATTCTTTTCAAATACCATTTAATTCCCTGAAAGACCCCTGTATACTAGGTATACTGCTAGAATACTACACAGGCAGACATGAGTCTTTTTTCTTAAAGTTTTTATTGAAATTCTAGTTAGTTAACATACATAAAAATCCCAGAGTAGAACACAGACATTAACCTCTCTGGCGTCAACCATAGCAACTTCTTTCTAGAGATATCTCCTGAGGCAAGGGAAACAAAAGCAAAAATTAACTATTGGGACCTCATCAAAATAAAAAGCTTCTGCACAGCAGAGGAAACAATCAACAAAACTAGAAGGCAACCTGTGGAATGGAAGAAGATATTTGCAAATGACATATCTGATAAAGAGTTAGTATCCAAAATATAAAAAGAATTTATGAAACTCAACACCCAAAGGATGAATAATCCAATGAAACAATGGGCAGAAGACATGAACAGACATTTTTCCAAAGAAAACATCAGATGGCCAACAGACACATGAAAAGATGCTCAACATCACTCATCAGGGAAATACAAACCAAAAGTACAATGAGGTATGACCTCACAGACAGATATGAATCTTATCTGAGCTGGATCACTGCAAGAATCTTCTAATTGATGTCTCAACCAAAAGTAAAACTGTCAACCATTGTGTCCTCCCCATTTCAGAGTTACCTTTTTAAAATACAAATATGATCCTTGCTCCATTGCTTCAAGCCCTTCCAGAATTGTTCATAGTAAAATCCAATGACCA
This sequence comes from Felis catus, assembly GCF_018350175.1. Lineage (NCBI taxonomy): Eukaryota > Metazoa > Chordata > Mammalia > Carnivora > Felidae > Felis > Felis catus. The sequence goes on from NC_058372.1 coordinate 19,733,234, forward strand.
TAATAACAGAGGAAGTATTGCACAGGATTCCTTTCCAGGTTCATATCCTGCCTCCCCCATCTCTCCCCACACTTCACTGCGCATGCTCCTATGCATTTGCTAGTCCTTGGCTGTGATACCTGCCCTCACTCCTAACCGGGAAATCCCTTGTTGGACTAGAACGGCACAGTGGTAAAAGGCATGGACTCTGAAGCCAGATACCTGGGTTCAATCAGAGCTCAGCTGCATAATACTTACGTAATTGGGAGAAAGTTACTTGAACTTGGTTTACTATGTTTTTTTTTTCTTCATCTGTAAAATAGGAATAATAGTGGTGCGCTTCTGATGAAGTGAGTTAAATATGGGAGGTTCTTACAGGAGTCCCCAACACATAGTAGGAACTCAGCAGACGCTGGCAATGAGAATCCTCCTTCAGTCCAAATCCATCATTGTTGCTCTAAGTGGTCTTTTCTGGTCTCCTCACAGCCCCTCTCTACCTTCTCCTCTGCCTTAAGTAGGCTGCTCTCTCTGAACTCTGAGCCACCTCTGCTGTTGATGCCTGCATCACCTTGCATTGAGATCTTATCTTTATAGACCTGCATCTGCACAAACTGCATGGTCTTGTGTTTACATCGGTACCTGTAGAACCTAGCCCAACACCCAGTGGGTCTAATATGGACCGAACTCAATAAATACTTTAGTAGAAATGAATGAACAAATAACAACAAAAAGGTGAACTGAGCACACTGAAGGGCAGGCCCTTGTAGTCTGGCTGAGGCCACATACCCTTAAGTCTCACGGCAGTGGATGGGACCCAGGCTAGAGACAGCTAGGATTACGTAAGGTCTTCTCAGGTCAGCAGGAGTTCAGCAAAGCCTCCAACTTTTTGGTTTTGCTCTGTTGTAGCTCATGAGGAATTGTGTTGGATTTTAGAGACTGCCTCTTGGATATTAGTCACTTGCTCCTGCTGGGAGGGAACTCTAATTCTCCTCTTGGGCTATGCTTTCGTATGTTGACAGCTTGCTTTCCCCAGGGGCCAGGCAGAGCTGCCTCTGATAAGGTTGGTGATCGCACAGATTAAGGGCTAATACACACCTGTCACTGGGCTTGGTGCCATACACACCTTATTTCTTGACGCTGTAGAGGTTACGTTTCTTCCAGAATTCGTCCTGAATTCAAAACTCCACTGCTGAGTAATTCTGTCTGGCCTCTCAGTGCCCTAGATCCCCAGACATAAAATGAGGATAATACTAATAATTATATACACCTCATGGGACTGGGGTAAGGATTAAACAAGTCAACACATGTAAAGATTTTAGAATAGCACCTACTACTTAGTCCGTGCTCAAGAAATGTTAGCTTTTGGTGATGGAATTATACCCGTTTTACAGATGAGGGCACTGTGTCTTAGAAAGGTTAAATCACCTGCCAAAGATTGTAAGGCTGTCAGAACTGGACACAAGGCCTCTCTTTCTAATATTAATCACTACCCTACACCCCTTCTGATATTAAAATCTCTTTTTTTCCAAGTCCACCATCTTTCTGAGACAAAGCTGAGACAGTGTCCACAGGGTGGTTCCCTGGTTGGTTAGACAGACACACCATGTGTATAAACAAAAATCCCTGAAATCTGTCCATGCCTAAAAGGTATATTTAAACCAAAAAAATTTTTTTGTTGTTTATCTACAATTTGAGTTTAACTGACTGGGTGTCCTATAATTGTATTAGTTACATCTGGGCATCCTGTAGGCATGTGAATGAGGTGTGTGTGCATGCATGTGTGTATGTGAGTGTGTGTGTGTGTCAAGTCAGTTGAGCTACAAAAGACACAACTCTTGGGGAGAGAGAATTACCTGAATCTCCTCATTGACAGGCTCTGGGGGCCCATCTTCAGTCACAGGACAGAAGGACAGAACATGAGGCAACTATCCTGTACCTCCCTTCTTCTGTGAGGTGCTCAGAAGGATCAATGAGCACCTTTGATGCTAAATGAGGCTATGTCTGAGAAGACACTGAAGCAGACTGGCTGAAGAGGGGTAAACACAGTCATGAAATGAGAGAAGAGGGATCTGATTTCTTGAGAGTCACGAGTAATCTCAGCTCAACGTGTGTCAGATGGTTTCATTTCCTGTTGTTGAATATTTTAATCATGTTTATTTTCCCCCTTGACTTTAAAGAGTTAACATTCACACTTGAAAGTTGAGAAGGATGTAGTAACTTGTCAGACTGCCCATTAAAACAATTCTTCTGGGTGTCTGAGTCAGGACTTGATCAAGTGAAAAGTGACACCTCCCTAAAGTGATTTACACCCTCAATCTCATGAACATTCAGACACCAGATCCATTTCACGTCTTCTAGGGAACTCAGAATTTTCCCAAACACCACATGAATAGTCCCTGCTTTTACTGCAGGAGTTTTATCAAGAACTTTGGCTACACTGAGTGGACATCCTGATATCCCCTTCTCCTATTCCAGAAACCCAGATTCAAGTAGATATTGGGTGGTGTTATGAGGTATGTCATATCCAGAGTGAAAAGTAGCATCCTGCTATGGCTTTGAAGTAGTCTTGTGGGCTAATAAGCATGGTGTTCACTTCAAAGTATTCTCGAACTTTCCACACTCTGTTCTTAGCTCAAGGACTCTGGCTGTTACTCAGCCTTGCTAGTAAGTACTCTGAGAAGTTAGTTCTCTGTTCATTCTCTGCCTATTCTTAGGATTCCCATTTCCTATAGGAGAGCCTCTAGGATTTACTCCACAGGGGTAGAATTCTGGAAGATCAAGCTCCTTTGGTCTTCTTGCCATCTGACCTGTCTTCTCAGGGCAAAGGCTCTGCTCTTGCAGGTATAAGAAGGGAAAACTATCAAAGGGGAGAGAATGGTCATCAGAGCCATTCTAAATCTGGACTGTATTACTATTAAAGAAGATAGACTGACCTCCTGAGTTTCCTCCCCCTCCTGCTCATCTGTTGTGTTTTTTTTTTTTTTTTTTTTTTTTGTCCAGCTGGAAGCAATATCTGTTATTCGCAAATATTTTGAGGTAAATTGAAGATAAGTTATTGTTAGTCTTTGTATTTGACTATCTCTAGTATATCTAGCTAAGTATTCTGAACAATTTATTGGTTTAAATTGTTGCAGTATTTTAAAATTTTGCTTTGAAAGAAATCAGACTCAGCATCTGAAGCATGTGGGCAAAAATGTCATCAATTAATGAATAAAGTTAGGAAAGATGTTTATTTCTCTTATCCTGTCATCTCTTACATTCCAAATCCTCTGCCTTAGCTTTCTTTTTCTTTACAAATTGGATCTTCATATGAAAGGCTTTAAGCACTGCTTTTCTGGAACACTTTTCTTTCTCAGTTCCTTGGAATGAAGATTTACCACTTATTTTTTGTGTGAAGAATGAGTTCCCAAGGACTTGGGATACATTGAAATTGTCTCAGATCTTCTGTGTTTCTCCATATTCCATTCACAAGGAAGCTTCCCTCAAACTATTAGCCAAACCTTGAAGACTTCTCAGACAATACCCGGCTACACAAAATAGATGGAGGTGCCTTATTCAGCTGCCATCTGCTGACCCAATCGTGGGCCATAATTCATAGAGTAAAAAACCAGTAGGCTCAAAGGCAGGGGGGACATAAAATTGTCTTTCTCTGGCGAGATAACGGCACTATCTAGGTTGTGGTATTCAGTTTGCTGCTGGCATCGTGAGTGGAAGAAACTGAAAAGGATGGTGTTGGCCAAAGAAAGGTAGAACAGATTTGGCTTGAAAAATTGGGGAAAATATGCCTGAGATACATTTTTCTAAATGCTTAAATACAGAGTTACTTAAAGTCATTCCATAAAACAGATCTAATTATTTCATTCTCTTGCTTAAAGATCTCTATTAGGTTTTTTGTTTTTGGTTTTGGTTTTTTGTTTTTGTTGTTGTTGTTGTTTGTTTTGTTTTGTTTTTTGGTAGAAGAAGTCCACTTTCTGGCCAATAAGGTACTTCAAAGTCTGGCCTCAGGTTACTTCTACACATGCACCTCTTTCAAATTCTCCCTGTTCTCCCACATTCCACTAGGCATTTTTTTTTTTCATAGCCATAGAGAAGTTTCCACTTCTCAGCTAACCCTTGGTTGGTCCTTTTTTTTTTACATTTAAAAATGTTATTTCATTTTATGATTATATATCTACAGATAGATGAGACAGAGAGAGAGAGAGAGAGAGAGAGAGAGAGAGATAATATCAGTATTAAACACATCTCCTCTCTGTGCCTTCCACATTAACGGACATTAGCGTGTGCCATAACAGTCTGTTTTCATGCCTGTTGCCTCTTGTAGACTACTTTTAACAGCAAGAAGTGGGTGTTTCCAACACCAAAGGAAATTCCACCATCACCACAACTAAGAAACATCACCACACCCATCCCCTGCCATGGCTTTAATTTGGGTTCTGTTATCTACAATAGTTTACTTTTTTCTGGGAAAAATTGGCAGCAAAAACTGGAGAAAATGAGTCAAAACAGAGCTTTGTACCTATTCATTTATTCATTCAACAGATAGATATTGAATGCCAGCTCTACACCATGCTCCGTTTCAACCCGAAATAGTCAAAACAGCTTTTAACACTTCAAGTCTTCTCATTTGGCTATCCAGACACAGGCACACCAGGGACTGATCTTGTTCCTAGAGAGAGCAAGACCTTCCTGTTCAAGAGGATCATTGTGTTCTTTAGGGTTCTGTGAAAATCCAGCACCCTGACTGTAGCGTGGCACAAATGCTGGTGAAAACTGGCAGGATGCTGAATTGTAGAGAGCATGTTCCTGCTGCTACATCAGTCCAAGTCTTTAACAGGATTCATCAACAGAAGTATCAGGATATACATCCTCCAGATGTGGATTTTTGGACAGAGAAAATGAAGTGTTCTACAAAGTTCAAAAGATAGAAGAGAAGAAAATCATAAAAGTATATTGTCAAAAGTAAGGGCAGAGAAACAGAATTTACACCTTCAATAGAGTGTTTGGGAAACAGAATGACATTAGTCTTCTGGAGTCATATGCAAATCAAAAAATCATTGCACATAGCACACAGGCATTGCATCACACATGAACACAAATACACTGTATCAGTTCTGTGTATCCAGGTGGCAGAGGGCAGGGCAAAGTTTAGCAGAAGATCTCTATATGCCTGATAGGCTAAATATGCATAAAAATACATACAGATCTTCTTTGGCTTACAATGGGCTATGTTCTGATAAAGCAATCCTAACTCAAAACTACATTTAAGGCACCTAACCTACCAAACATCATAGTTTAGCATAGCCCACCTTAAACATGCTTAGCACACATAATTAACCAACAGTCAGACAAAATCATATAACACAAAGCCTATGTTATAATAAAGGGTTGACTATCTCATGTAATTTATTGACTGCAATATTGAAAGTGAAAAACCGAATGGTTGTATGGGTACATGTGGTTGGAGGTGTATTGGTTGTTCAACCTCTGGACCCCGTGGCTGACCGGGAGCAGTGGTGTGCCTAAGCATAGAAACAGGATCAGACTGCATATCACTAGCCCAGGAAAATATCGGAATTCAAAATTCAAAGTTCAAAGTACGGTTTCTATGAAATGGGTATAGCTTTCTCACCGCCATGAAGTTGAACCGTTCATTGTAAGATGGGACCATCTGTAACATGATCGATTGACAATGTCAAAAAAGACCTTAGGTCACTGGGCAAAAGGCATTAAGACCGCATCATCGGGTACAAAACACATGCTCCAAACAGTGAGAATAATGTGGGAAAGCAGAGGATGAAGGGATGTCAAAGAAAGCTTTAAGGAGTAGATGAGACCAAAGTGAAGGGTAGAGAGACCACATGTTGGAAGCCCCAGTGATAAGAAGGGACATGTTGAATCTAAAGGCACCCACCCGGGACTCAGCTTGAAAAGAGCAGTGCAAGTTACAGCCTCTTACACAAAAGGCAGCCAAATTCCAGATGAAAACTTTCTCAGTCAACATTAGTCTTTTGAACTTTGGCATCTGTACCTTTCCTATTCTTCTAGTGTCGCATAAAAAATGCCGAATTATGAAGGATGGAAGAATGCATGGGAACAAAACCACGTTTTATACTAAAACCTGGAAGTTCCCATAGTAGAAGGTGCTTAGATTGGTTGCTCCATTTTTATTACAATGGACTCCAAATTCTCTGAACTTGTTTACTCGACACTTGTTTCTCCTGTGTTTCAAACCAATCTGATGTTGTATTTACTGCCCCTTTGACTTTGTTACACAGTCAGATATGGCATGAAACTGTCAACAGTTCATAACGTGGAGAACATGACCTTGCATAGAAAAGAAAAAGTATATCTTTATTGTCACTAATCCTTAACCAAAAGTTAGGTTTCCCATCCATTAGGAAGGTTGGCAACACATCACAATGGTATTCGCAGTACCGTGACTTCATCACCAGGAGAGATCACAGGAAGTCTATTCCATCAGAGTTATTGAGGTTACCTTAGAATATTGCTTATTCTCATCACTGTCTTGAAATTATAGTTGTTATCAGACTTCCCCTATAGAAATTCTTAATGAACCCACTAATGAAGAAGTATACATAAAACTATAGGATGATTTTAGGGTATTTTGTTCACTATTTTAATATAGTTGATTTATTTGGTAAGCCTATGTATTTTATTTTATACATTTAAACTATGGTTCTCAGAAAGGCTTTAAGAGCGTCTCCAGACTGCGCAAGAGGATCATGCCTAAGATGGGTTGAGTCCATTATATGGGAATCCTGGGGCTTCCGTCCTCGTAGGACAGTTGTGGTGATTGGATAAAGTAATCCATAGCAAGTACTCTGCAGAGTTGCTTGAGACACAACCCCTAACAGCTGTTAGTTATCCTTATCATCTGAAGGAGAAATAAAGTCCTAATTTGAAAGACATGTATCTTGACTACAATTCTCCATCTTTCTTAGAAAAAGACTTAAAAGGGGGCTTTGACTGGATCCAGTAAACTGATGTGTAAAAATCCTTAACTGATAACGATTTCCATGTATCATTTAAAAGGAAATCAGCATCTTAATCAATTTCCTCAAAACAAACCCTTTTTATCCCACCTGCTAGTGACAAAGCCTGTCAGACAAAGCAAGGTAAAAAAAAAAAAAATGTATAGTGTAATCATGAAAAGTGAACATGCAATTCCTTTTTTTTTTTTTTTACCCTATTGTTTTTATAAAATCAAGTTAAGCTGTGTGGTTCTTTTTTTTTCCCACTCGTCTTTGTTGTCATAGTTGAGAAATTTAGCATTTAGCCTAAAATGTTTCGCATGATGAATTATTAAAAATCTTTAACTGCCGGACAACCTTCTTGTGGTATAAGGGTGTTTTGTTTTGTTTTGTTTTGTTCCTTAAAAAAATTACCCTGTGTTTTGCTGTGAGGGGAGACAGCTAATGAAAAATGGCCCAGAATTATTGTGAAACAATTGTCTGTAGTGTAATCAAGTCTGTTTCTGCCCTCCAACTACTCCAGGATATAATGATACATGTATCATTAAGCAGCTGCTATGGATGCCTGAGGAAACTGGTAGAAATTTGTACCTATTGTTTTCCTTTCTCCAGCTTCTCTTCCCCAGCATCACCCATATTCTCTCATCTCCCTTGTGCTTTTTGGAATATGACTGCAAAAATTTTGTGAAATACAATCGTGTATCTTCACACACATAAAGTATGCCTATATACATATATATATATATATATATACACACACACACACACATATATACACACATAGACATATGCATATGGTTTTTTTCCGTTTTAAAAAGCAACGATAAAACATTGCATTCTTCTGGGGACTTTTTATAATTATGGAATGCACAAAGTAAGCTTTTTAGGATGGTGGTTTTTAACACAGGAAGCAGAGGTCAAGGGAGAGTGTGTGACTAATGCTCAATTAGAACAAGCTTCTAAAATAAAGCAATTATTTGTGTAATGGCTGCTAAATTTTACGTAGCAGAAGGGCTCAAGCGTGATCTGTTCTCCACTGGCCTCTTCCTGTGTGTGTGTCTGTGTCTGTCTGTGTGTGACTGTGTGCCTTTAGTCACCAGGCAGTTCAAAATGGGATTTGAACTAACATTCTTAGTGCCACAGTCCTCCACCCCAGACTGAGACAGAGTAGCACAGATTTGCCCAACATTCACCCTGAAGATAATTATAAGGTAACATTATTGGATTTATATAGGTGGTCATATTTATTGTTCAATTTCTGTGATGGTTCCCATAATACCAAATGTTGCAGAAAGAAGCAAAACTGGGAAAGAGAGGGATATAAAGCATTTTTATTTGTGCCAGATTTCTTTAATAGGATAGAGCACAGAATTTACATCTCAAAATATTTTCCATTGAATTTTTATATTTGCCTATACTTTCAATGTCATGATAGGTCTAGGATTAATCAAACATACTCTAGATAACCAATATACTGCTCAAATGTGTTCTCTATTGTGCTGTAACATTAAGATAAGCATATAAATGTATAAGCAACTAAAAGCAGTAATCTTAGTTTAATGGATTAACAAAGTAACATGCTTTTGATAACAACATTAGCACGCTATTGCCAGTGGAGAGCATTCAATGTGATATTAGCGCATAAATGTATTGGGGGAAAATTAGTAATCTCTTAGGGAAGATTTTCCTTGTGCCTTTCTATTTGTGTTTCGTATCTGCAGTAAAAGCGCACCTATTATGCATGTACGTTTATTTCTACAATGTGTGCTGAAACTAACATGATTCGTCTTTTAGCCATAGAAACTGTGGCCCATTTAAACGACTCATTTAAAACTCCACACAGCAATACACACAGGAGACTATATAGGAAATAAGCAACCTTTTAAATGATCTGTACTCTGCCCAGTGATTTTCAAATCTCTAGGTGGACAAATGGAAATCCTCCCAAAGTGCAGTTTAATCTTAATGCATAATTCAACATAAAGGGGAGACAGGAGGCAGTGTTCCTCAGCAACATGCAGTTGAACTACAATGACGTCGTCATGTAAGGTCCCGTTTAAGAGAAGGTGTTAGAATATGTTCACGCATTGGGATGTCTGAGTGGCTCGGTCAGTTAAACTTCCTACTTCAGCTCAGGTCATGGTCTTGCCATTTGTGGGTTCGAGCCCCTCATCGGGCTCAGCGCTGACAGTTCAGAGCCTGGAGCCTGTGTCGAGTTCTGTGTGTCTCTGTCTTTCTGCCTCCTCCCCGCTCATGCTCTGTCCCTTTCACTGTCTCTCTCTCAAAAATAAACATTAAAAAAATTAAAAAAAAAAAGACTATGTTCACACATTTAGTAGCAAAAATCACCACCAGAAATTCTAGTTCATTATTATCGTTTAAATCATGATATTCAGTAGTAGGGAATTATGGGACCATTAACCCAACAAAATAAAGTAAATGATTTAGACTTTCACTGTGTGTCAGTCAGAAAATCAGCTTTAATACTTTTGGAAGTGAGAGTGCTGAAACACAAGGCCCATTCTTTTTTTTTTTTTAAATTGTTTTAACGTTTATTTATTACTGAGAGAGAGAGAGACACAGAGCGTGAGCAGGGAAGGGGTTGGGGGGGGGGGACAGAATCTGAAGTAGGCTCCAGGCTCTGAGCTGTCAGCACAGAGCCCAATGTGGGGCTCAAACTCACGAACTGTGAGATCATGACCTGAGTCAAAGTCGGTCACCTAAACGGTGACCCCATAAGGCACATTCTTTAAGGAAAGTAGAGGAGAACAGAGGTTGGAATGAAGAATGTTGCCAAAAAAAATCTCTGTTCCAAATGCATGCTGTTCGTAGTTAGAGTAAGGAAGATATCTGTCTTTGGAGGAGATTCAGGGTTTCATTCAATCACCCTAGCCTAGCCTCTAGTACAGATCAGTCCCGCTCAGAATTTCACATGTAGTTGTTCCAGACTTCTGGAAGGAGCTTACCTCTGTAGCTACTCCTTCTCTTGTGAGGTGATAATGGTTTTCTCCTAACTATACCTTCTCCGGCTGACATCCAAGGAAGCAGCATATACCCTCCAAGAGCATGAGGAGAAGAGATGATGAAGCACCATTCACCAATTTAAAAAAATAACTTTCATTTCCTTTTATTTTATTTTGAAGTGTATTATCTCAGTATCAAAACTCAGTATCACTTGCTTTGAAATTTGCATTGGTATCTAGGTCTTTGAGAAAACCTAAATGTGCTGTATAACTAGAGGGTTTTAAAATACTATCATATACAATAGGAGTGTTGATTCATAGGGGCACATGTACCCCAATGTTTATGGCAGCACTTTCGACAACAGCCAAATTATGGAAAGAGCCTACATGTCCATCAACTGACAAATGGATAAAGAAGATGTGGTTTATATATACAATGGAATACTACTTGGCAATGAGAAAGAATGAAATCCTGCCATTTGCAGCTACATGGATGGAACTGGAGGGTATTATGCTAAGTGAAATAGGTAGTCAGAGAAAGACAGATATCGTATGTTTTCCCTCACATGTGGATCTTGAGAAACTTAACAGAAGACCATGGGGGAGGGGAAGGGGAAAAAATAGTTACAAACAGAGAGGGAGGAAGGCAAACCACAAGGGACTCTTAAATACAAAAAACAAACTAAGGGTTGATGGTGGAGGTGGGGGGATAGGGGAAAGTGGGTGATGGGCATTGAGGAGGGCACTTGGGATGAGCAGTAGCTGTTGTATGTAAGCGATGAATCACGGGAATGTATTCTCAAAACCATGAGCCCACTGAATACGTTGTATGTTAGCCAACTTGAAAACAAATTATATTAAACAAACAAATAAATGAAATCTATTTAAAATAAAATAAAATAGTATCATATACAAAGTAAGACATAAGTGACCCTAAAACATAAGAAATATAATGGCTACTTATATCTCAGTCACTTATATCTCAGTATTTTTGGGAGTCGGGTCTTGTTACACACTCAAAGTTGAAACTTGAGGAAAAGGATATATCTCACTTGGATTTTGAGCCAAAGAGACAGTTTGAGCTTCAAGTTTCGTACTATATGACAATAGACATTTCTGGGAGAATCAAATCTCAGATTTCTTGCAAAGCTTGATTCATCTGCAGAATCAAGGAGCTCAACATATGTTAATAGACTTGAGCTAGTTACGGATCTATGGAGCTTTGAGGTACCATAACTGAATTCAAGAATTTCCTAAAACCGGGGTGCCTGGGTGGTTCAGTCGGTTAAGCACCCGAATCTCGGTTTTGGCTGAGGTCATGATCTCACCGTTCATGAGTTTGAGCCCCGCATCAGGCTCCGTGCTGGCAGTGTGGAGCCTGACTCGGATTCTCTCGCCCTCTCTCTCCATCCCTCCCCCACTTGTGCTCTAAGTAAATAAATAAACTTGAAAAAAGAATTTACTAAAATAATAGGCTTCAGTAGAAAAATAAATGCCTAAATGTACCTGTTGGAAATGTATCCACATATTTTCTAAAATTACTGACTAGTTACAGAACTGGAAAATGTGCTCTGAGCCCAAACTGACCCAATCCTTGCTTTCACTCTGCCAAAATGTAGACACCAGCTATAGAAGTAAAAAAAATTAAGGACAGACTTTAATAGCCTCTTCTCTTTCTCAAGCCTACTGAAAGAAGATGGAACACTGTGTTAAATTAGCTGGAATGTCATTCAGATGTTAGTGGAAAGATCTAAATGCTAAGATATCACAACATTCAATCTTTTGTGGTTTGTGGGAATGGGGGAAAAAAAAACTCTCCAAATACATCCTGGTATTTGGACCACAGCAGGAGGGGACATTTAGAAAATACTCCCAGGGAAGCGATTTGGCAAAGACCAAAGAGCAGAAAGAAGTCATCCTGGGAACTGGGTACGATTGTGGTAAAGGGTGCCATCAGAAAGGTTTTGCTTTCATCGTAGAATTCATTGCACATGATCCCAAATGAAAAGCTCTATTTGTAGACAAATGGTACATTTCCAAGAAATTACACCTACTATAGCTATGCAAGAGTTTCAATCTAACTCACCTAAGAAATCATGAATTTTAGTACTTTTTCATACGATCAATAAAAATTGTAGGAAGTGGAACTTGGGACTGCATATTAATCTTGCATCCAGCTCCTTGCTAGTTTTCAACAGCAACTATTCATCTTGTTGAGCTTTTAGAAGTGATTTGTTTCATCTGTACACTCCATGCACAGCTAAATATAAAATCAACTTCTATTTAACAAAACGGACTAACAGCATGAGGCCTATCAGGAGAGCCCGCAACCTTGGTGTAACATTGCAAATGCCTGCAATGTGTCAGCAATGTAGCCAAGCCATTAGAACGTTGCTTAATAATGAAGCCTTATTGATAGGTTGACTAATAGGAATTTTCCATCTTTAGTTGCTGAAGGACCTGGCTCTGGTTTCTTTTCCAAATGCTACAACAAATATTCCACCGGGTGTTGAAGTTCTTCAATTACTTAATTCACTTATTGGAAATCAAGTTAAAATTATCCATTAAGCAAATGACTCATTCTCATTCAGCTAAATGAGGAGTGTAAATGGACTTCACCTTTTACAGACACTGAATGCAGCTACAGTACGTGCTTTACAAGTCTTCAACTATCCTGCTGTTACTGCCTATCATAATGGGGCTTAGACCCTTGGCGAGTATGAAAATAGATTGGAATGTTGGATGCTTCTCTGAGTCTGCTTAACTTGGTATGGAAATGATTCGCTGCTTTCGACCCTGAAGCAACAATGAGGTGGAAGGGGAGATCCCAACCATTGTTGAATCGAAAGCCATCTGGGCTTTCTAAATCCACCAGACCTCTCATATTCTCTAATTTAGGGCATAATCCCCGCCCTCCCATGCATACTTATGCACACGTGTGCATGCGTGTGTGCATGTGCATGTGCGCGCGCGCACACACACACACACACACATGCACACACACACACCACCCAGAAAGCCTTGACTCTTAGCCATTTTTTCTTGCCGGAAGTGGTGCTATAGAAGCAATTATAATTGCCAACTACAGTCCAAAAGACATGGGGTTTTGTACCAGGGTAGACTGCTTTCAGAATGCCAACTTTAAGTAAGTGTGAGGATACATACAACAGAAATTGTTACAAAGCAGTACCATAAACTACCCCCAAATATAGAGGGTTACAGCAAGAATTTGGGGTTTTTTTTGTTTTTTTTTCTCACCATTCCGTGGGTTTTCTGGGAAGTTCCCCTGCTAGTCTTGCCTGGGCTTATCCATATGGCTATAGATACTAGCTTGAGTGTGGGCTGGAAAGTCCAAAGTACTTCATTCACATGCTTGGCAATTGGTGTTGGTCTTTGATTATGGCACATTGCTTACCATTCATTTGGCTTCTTGCCCTCCAATAGGCTAGACTGGCCTTCTTACATGGTAGACTGATAGTACCATTTCAAGAGACAAAAGAGGTGAAAGGTACAAGGCTTCCTAAGGTTAAGTCTAAAGTCTAGACTTGGAAGTTGTGTCGTACTGTATCTGTCAAGATTCAAGAGATGAGCTAAGAAACTTCAGCATTGCATGAAAGAAACAGCAAAGACAAATCACAAAGGGGAGTACATTCTAGAATGGGATAGTTTTGTGGCTGTATTTTTTAATCCATAGCAATGTAGGGGTAGAGTGAATTATTTCTTGGGTAAGATGAAACTGCCTGACCACTCTCCCTTGTTGGTGGTACAATAAAGTGGATAACTGGCATTGCCTCTTGACATCTTTTGCTAGGATGTGGCTTCTATATGCTTCTTAGAGATTGGCTATTTGAAGAACTTCACATAGGAATGAGAAGTCTGGTGTGGCCTCAAGAGGAATTAAAGAAAAAAATAAAAATATATTGTGTCACCACCATGTGTCCAGTACAGTCTCTGTGTTTTGATGTACATCATCGCACTTTGATCCAAAAGACCAACCTGTCTCATTCTATAATGTAATCAACATCTCAGAGGAAGAGTCGACGCAACCATTTCTCTGTCCCTGAATGCACTACAACCTTTGCAATCTGTTCAGTCATGCTTGAGACTTGCCACCAAAGCATCTCTCCCAACATCTGGATCAACATCCAGGCCCAATTTTATGTTTGTATTTTATTACTTCTTATGTTACTGGATAAGATACTAAATTTATCCTAAACCACATTAGTATTCCATAAGATATTTCCTTTTATCTTGCCTCTTTAATTAAAAAAAATCAACAATTATGTGGGTTACATAAGAACATTGTATTACTTAGTATGTTTTCATCTTCAAGATTGTCCTTTCAATCCTAACAAGTAAAGGAAGATCTTAATATATCACATGAAGAATTCAAAAGAATTGCCACTCTTTACTCAAGAGAAAGTCAAACTTGGGGCACCTGGGTGGCTCAATCGGTTGAGTATCTGACTCTTGGTTTTGGCTCAGGTCATGATCTCACAGCCGTGTCGGGCTCCATGCTGACAACGTGGAACCTATTTGGGATTTTCTCTCCCTCTCTCTCTAGCTCTCCCGCCCTTCACTCATACACACTCTCTTTCTCAAAATAAATGAAATAAACTTTTAGAAAAATAGAAAAAGTCAAATTAAAGAGAAAAATAGTAGGCATACACTAAGGTAAAAGTAAACCAAGGATTGTAGGGGATGAAGAGAGAGCAGAATAGAGATATGTCTTTTTTAAATTGGAAGTCATTAATAAGGACCGTGTATATGTGTATTTGCTAAAGAACCTAAGACAATACAGACTATTTTAAGAGTAGAAATTGTCTGACATCAGTTAATCACTTCAGAAGTATTTGTCTCAAGGAACGAACAGATAAAAACATCAAACAATGATTTGGAGGAAATAATTCATTCTTATGTGTGAAAACACTACCGTCAAGAGATGTTTGGGGCACCGGGGTGGCTCAGTCAGTTGAGCAACTGAATCTTGGTTTTGGCTCAGGTCATGATCCCAATGTTGTGGGGCGGAGCCCCACGTGGGGCTCTGCACTGACAGCAAGGAACCTGCTTGGGATTCTCTCTCTGCCCCTCCCTTGCTCATTCTCATTCTCTCTCTCTCTCACTCAAAATAAAATTTAAAAATATTAAAAAAAAGATGTTAAACTAAAATGATCATGTATATGTGCTCAATTCTATTCAAACAGAGATTCACATTTAATATTAATTGTTTACATTTCTCAAAAACTTTTTTAAGAACTGGAAAATAAAAAGACCTTGAGGTGATCAAAATCAGCACCTTAAGTGATACATTGAAGTGATCCGATCATGAGCAGAGCTTACAAAATTCTCTCCAGGAAGTATATTCTTCTATAACATATGACTTGATCGTTGTAGAGTAATTGAAGGCTTCTGGAGGTTTTCTAGAGACTCCCAAACAATGCAAGTTGTTTAATTAAATTAATATGTATTGAGGACCCACAGGATACAGGGCTTAAGTGACAGTATGATGATCATGTGTCAAGCAACTGTGGTTACCTTATAATCTCCTTGTTAAATGGGGAGAGATAAAACCACATGTATCCATTGCAGATCTCAAGAAATGGAACTTTTTTAGGGAGGCATTCTACAGATAAAATAATTAGTTTTCAGTTGCAGATACCATTAATTTCTCTTGATATTTAATACTCCTCTTACCCAAAAGCTAGTCATTCCATTCTAAAATGTTAATGGTAAAGTTGTACCCCTAAAATATCTCTAATCCTTTGGATTGTGTCATCTAAAACTTTTTCATATCTCTTATCTCTTGGATCATGTGATCTAAAACTTCTTTTTTTATTTTAATGTTTGTTTATTTTTGAGAGGAGAGACAGAGTGCAAGCAGGGGAGGGACAGAGAGAGAGGGACAGAATCCGAAGCAGGCTCCAGGCTCCAAGCTGTCAGCACAGAGCCCGATGTGGGGCTTGAACCCACAAACTGTGAGATCATGACCTGAGCTGAAGTCGGCTGCTTAACCAACTGAGCCACCCAGACACCCCTGAAACTTTTTAAAAATGAAGAATTTCATGAAATTTTGAAGTGAGGAGAAAGAAAATGCTCCAACTTTTATTAAATGCTCCAATGTATTTTATTAAAAAACACATTATAGTACAGTAACAACTTAATTAAACACTATGGCCACTGGTTAAAACAGGAGTTCCCAAACTTCAACCCCTTAGAGATTCTAGATTTGGTAGACCTGAAATGGGGGTGGGAATTTGCATTTCCCCAGATGATAATGATGCTATTGGTTCCAGGACCAATCTTTGAGAACCACTGGAATAGTGTCCCCTATAACCCACAGGGTTTCTTTCACCAGCTTTACATTAGAATCACTTGGGAAACTTTAAAACTAATACATCTTGGATCCCAACCCAGATTCAGTCAGTGAGTCTCCCTGTCTGAAATTGGGTTCAGAAGAGGGCATTTTTCGTGATTTCTAATGTGCAGATAGGGATGAGATCCACTGGTACAACTCAAGGCTGTGTTTTCTTTTGAAGTTTTTGAAATCATCACTCATGACAGTCTATTGCTCTCTCCCTCTGCCCTGTACTAGTGTGGGATCCTGAGCTCCAATACTTCTTCCTACCTCTGACATGTTGTTGGCCTAACTTTGGCTTAGAAATATAATGTTGAGACCCCTTGGGCTCTTGTCCTTATTTGTGTTTAGCTCAATACTTCATCTATGGTACTTCATCTATACTCAGTGCTTCATCCATGGTCAAGATGACAATATGCTCATCTCTGTGTGTGTGTGTGTGTGTGTGTGTGTGTGTGTGTGTGTAACCAGCCTAATGATGTAACCTGACCCCAGATTGCTCTTTGTTCTTAAGCATTTGGTGGTAGTATTTTGGATCTCTGGTAGGCTAGGGCTTTCTTTTTTCTTTCTTTCCTCTTTCTTTCTTTCTTTCTTTCTTTCTTTCTTTCTTTCTTTCTTTTCTTTCTTTCTTTCTTTCTCTTTCTTCCTTTCTTCCTTTCTTTCTTTTTCTTTCTTTTATTTTTAGTTACAATAGCTTTATACTTGGGTGATGAATTTCCTTATATTTATCATTAAAACAGGAGCCATTTATTAGCACACTCCTTCATCTCCTGGGCCACAATGTTCTCATCTGGAAACCAGGGAAAATAGTACCCTTAAGATTATTGTGAAGATTTAATGAGGCAACATAAGTCAGCATAAATGGCAATACCTTCTTGCATTGAACCTGGCACAAAGCAAAAATTTGGTGGCTATCAAAATTCTTTCTTCTCTTCTCACTGATCAAAACTGTTGTACCCCTTTAGTTAGTGGGTGAACCCTGTGGGCTCAGAGAAGGCTTTAGCATAGAGACAGTATCCAAAGTGTTGAAGTGTTTCAAGATGGTAGAACTTAGAAAAGCACAGAGGAGGGAGTCCACTGCTGCTCTGGACAGGGAAGAACCAGACCCAGTGTAGCAGAAGGGATGTGCATCTGGGGAAACTGTACCTGGACACAAGAATGGTGAGAAGACCTGAATAGGGGAATAGATACATATGCTAGGTATGTGGTTAATATCCATTTAGCCCTTACCCTATACCTGGCAGCAGTGTGCTAAGGACTTTCTATAAATCACTCTTATTCAAGACTCACAATAATCTATGAATCTTTACCCATTGTGGAAAAAGAACCTAGGCTTACAGAGGTTATATGGCTTGCCCAAGGTCAAAGAGTTAAAAACCTCAAAGTCAGTTCCTAACCCTCACCCCTATACTAAAAAGCTGTGGGATTTTAGATTTGATATTCTATTGAAAGAGAGAGACAGCTCAAGAGGCTCTTTATACAGAAAGCAATCAATACTTTAAAAAATGACAAATTTGACCATATTGGTCTGGTTTCTCGAAGAAGAAGAAGAAGAAGAAGAAGAAGAAGAAGAAGAAGAAGAAGAAGAAGAAACAGAAGCAAGATCATCTAGATGACTATCTTGTCACTCCTTGAAAGGAATATTTATCCTTTCATTCATTCTGTACTGAGCGGCTGCCATGGGCACTGAAAGAAATCTCTGAATAAGTAGCTGCTTTCATGGCTGCTTACAGTTTAGCAGAAGAGCTAGACAGCAAATAAGTAAACAGAGAAATAAAAACAAATTATATAAGGCTATAAAGCAAATGAATGGGGAGATATGATAGAAGGAAGCACCTAAGGATGCAACAGTGAACTGAGTCGCAAAGGATTCAGGATTAATGAATCATCTAGTGGCAAAGTTGGAAAAAGAATTTTCCAAGCAAAAGGAAGAGCTGAGTTAAGAACGGGTTTGCTGTATTCCAGCAACAGAAGGGCAACTCACGTGGGTCATAAAGAACAAGAAGAAAGGTGGTATAGCATGGGTTTGGAGAAATAAGGGAAGATTCAAATTACTCAAGATCTTGTGAAGACCTAAGAGCAAAAGGAAGTTCTTGAAGGAGTCCGAACAGGGATGGGGGGTGGGGTTGTGTAATGTAGCCTCACTTGTGTCAGAAAAAGATGTTCTGGCTGTGACATAGCGACAACTCAAAGAAGAAAGCTGGATGGCGGTCCAAAAGAAAAATTGGCAACTCATGGAAGACCAAGATTTCAGAGGACTAGAGAAGTGGAAAGAGAGGTGAAAATAGTAAGAATCCAGGGCTGCAGAAGCTGTGAGAAATGCTAATAGAATTGTCGGAAATTCCCCTAAGGAAGGATCGCCGCAGATAGACAAACAAAAGGCTCTCCATGAGTGGGAGGATTCATGGCACCAACACATTAAGGTGCTCCATGCACATTAAAAATGACATCTAATATTTTCTAGCACTTTTAAATTTACATATGTATTGCCTATTTGAATCCTCCCAATAGCTCTGCAAAGTAGATATGATGGCTATCATTCTTGTTTACAGATGAAAACAAAGAACTGATTTAACACAGTATGATGCCCAAAACAACGACAAGAATAGCCCAGCTACACCATCATCTAAGGACAGCTATATCCTGCTTCTCCAGCTAGATCACCGGACTGGAAACATGTCTTATATTTATTGACTTGAATGCAGTGGTTTCTTAACCTGTACTTGATGATGAACCTGAAAAATAGGGCTGAAAGAAGGACAATCCTGATGGTTTAGTGAGGAGATTGAATTGCAGGAACTCTTTTCTACTCTCCAGTCCAAAAGTTCCCCAGACTAGCAGCATGAGCACCACTCAGGAACTTGTTGGAAATGCAAATTCTCAGATCCTTACCCCAAACCTATTGAATTGGAAACTCTGGGGGTGGGCCCAACACTCTGCATTTTAACCAGCCCTCTAGAGGATTCTGATACAGCTCAAGTTGGAGAATCACTGCTCTAGTCTACCACGATTTCCCTTGACAAAGAAAGAGGGGAGACAAAAGGGAGTCGAGAAAAGAATTGAGAATAACAATGTGGATATACAAAGGCATTGGCACACAGGGCTACTGGGAAATATATAAAAAAGGAGAAAAGAGGGGTGCCTGGGTGGCTCAGTCGGTTAAGCGTCCGACTTCAGCTCAGGTCATGATGTCACGGTCTGTGAGTTTGAGCCCCGCGTCGGGCTCTGTGCCGACAGCTCAGAGCCTGGAGCCCGTTTCGGATTCTGTGTCTCCCTCTCTCTCTGACCCCCCCCCCCCATTCATGCTCTGTCTCTCTCTGTCTCAAAAAAATAAATAAATGTAAAAAAAAAAAGGAGAAAAGTAAGGCCTTTGGGAGGAAAGAGGCACTCTTTCTTGTGCCTCAGTGGACCCCAGTGAGATTTAGTTCATATCGGCAACATTCTTCTTTAGGCAAAGTGCAAATTTCTTGTCTGCCTTATGGGATAGGCATTCACAACCGTTACAAGAAAAGAGACACGAAGAAAGATAAAAGCTCCCACAACCGTATTTGTAACCACACAGCCTTGCTTCCTCCGCGTTGGACAAGGGTTGAATATTTGACTTGAACTAGACCGAGCACATTATATCTCCCAGAGCATAAGATGGGAAAGGGCAGAAGGTTGGATTGGAGATGAAGGAATAGAAAGTATTGGTCTTTCTATTCCCTTGAACTAAGAGACCTAGCAAACGTACCATGGCAACCTTATTAATACTGCATATAAACATATCCGAAAAAACAGCTCCCAGTGGAGGGGGAAAAAGGAACGGTCAATGGTTGTGTGGCTCCTGTGACTTTCCTGTGTCTGTTCTCACCTCCTATCCTTGGCTTCTGTGAGCTATTTTTGTAGCATTCCACCAAATTCTCCAGTTTTACTTGTTGGAATATTTTTCTACACCTTCTTGCCAAAGCACTTCTGTTATCTGTGGGCCCAAAAGCTGAAAGTGTCCCTCTACAAGAACATTTACTTAAAGTCACGTTGAAGCCCGTGTTGACAAAGAAGTGGGAGACCCATGCTGTTTTGTCACACGAAAAGAAAGAGCCGCTGCACTTTGTCTAAGCACCTACAGTTGTATGCAGTTTTACATCAGACCTAAAAGCAGCAGTTATAAAAAAAAAGAAGAAGAAAAAATAAATTCTAATAACTTTTCTCCATCTCTTACTCACGTGAGTTGAAAACGGCCTAAGCTAATAATAAAGCTTCCAACTTTCCATTTCTTCAGCAGAACTTGAACGCACCTGGAACTCTCTTTCAAGTTAATAGGAGCCCTAAATGTAAGCTGGCTATGCAAAGCGGCACAAAACGTTGGCACTCCATCACAAGTGTTCTCCGTCTGCGAGCCCTCGGAAGGCGTGGTGGGGTAAGAGCGAGGTGTTAATGCTTAATGTTCAATTTCCTTCTTGCGTCGATTCAAACTGTACCCACATGGTCTCATAAAACGCTTAATTCGCATCTCTCTGAAATTGAAAAGGCAGGATTCTTAATTGCCTTCCTGGTGGAAAAAACCTATATAAACCCAAAGCAAATTAGATTTTGGAAGCGAGGGTGCTGGATTACGGAGGTCAAGATTAGCATTTTGCTTACGGAACGTATATTTAGGAGAGTGTACCCCAACAGTTCATTTCCCCCCAAATTTTACAAGAGCCCTTTGGTGCCTTTCTGCTTTCAGAATCCTGACCGTTTGTCATGCATCCCGCAAGCTACCTGACCTATGTGGGTCCCGTCAACAGTAGCCTTCTTTTGCATTGAACTGTAAAGTTTCCTTGTGGATAGAATTTCTAATTTCACAGCTCCGAAATTAGGTGGATCTTGGGCACCCTCCAATTGTGAAACATTCTAGAACCTTCAGAATTCATCCCTATGACTATCACTATAGTTACCATCCAGTCAATATATTCCATAATGTCTTTAGTAAGCACCTATCATATGCGAAGCATTGAGCTGGTTGATACTTTACCCCTCAGTGAGGGAGCCATAGGAAAATAAAAGTATGTTAGAAGTTTCAAAAGGAACCATGGCAGCACCGAGGGAGGAGCAAGGAAATGACTTGTTTATGGGACTTAAAATGTGGAGTAGGGTGCGCTTTCATTATTGAAGCCACGTTAATCTCTGAGAATTTGGGTGCGTTCATCTGGCTGAGAATCTGTAGATGCCTCGAGAATTCATGAACTCGGGTCCGCTTAAGAGCGTTTGGTCAACATTTTAGGTTTGGACAATACTCTTAAGAAAATAAATGTCAAAGGACAAAAAGCACTTTATGTAGTAATTAGGATAGTTTTTATTTGTGAGTGGATCTACCATCCACTTAGTAAACCATCCACTTACTAAACCTTCAAAGTAGAAGAAATAAAATGATTGCTCAAGAGTCGGGAGGGGTGTATAGGCTGGTTGAGGGATACAAAGTGCAACGGGTGGCTAGACCGAAGACCCCTGGGTCAGCTTGTGTAGAGCTTTGGCCATCGTGTGGGGTGTATTTGCTTCCAAGTCTAAGTCTGTGCCTTGGTGCAGGGAAGGAGAGGAGAGAGTGGGAGTAACCAGTCTGAGCCGCAATGGGATAAAACCAGGCACTGTTTCTGGGCACATTGATTTTACCCAAAGATTTGGAGATTTAAATGTTAACCAATTTAGCCTGATTCAGAAATATATATATATATATATATATATATATATATATATATATATGAGTCTTAGAGACATTTTATACTCGACACAGTCTCTTTGGAGCAATTTGTTTAACCTGCCACCAACTTCCATCATACACATTCACACACACAAAAACACACTCTAGGGGCCCCTGGGTGGCTCAGTCAGTTAAGCGTCTGACTTCAGCTCAGGTCATGATGTCACGGTCTGTGAGTTCGAGCCCCGTGTCGGGCTCTGTGCCGACAGCTCAGAGCCTGGAGCCCGTTTCGGATTCTGTGTCTCCCTCTCTCTCTGACCGCCCCCCCCATTCATGCTCTGTCTCTCTCTGTCTCAAAAATAAATAAACGTTAAAAAAAAAGTTTAAAAAAACACATACTCTACCAGACTAATTTCTTTGGCCAGTGATGACAAGGTGTGAGGTTTTTTGGAAGAGTAGTGGCATGGTCAGTGGGAGAGCTTGGGAAGATTAATCTGACCACTCACCACTAAGATTGGACTACAGGAACAGGAAACAGGAAACAGAGAATGTGCAGGGAATTTGTCAGTCATGTAGATATGGGATGAAACAGACCTATGTAAGAGAAGGAGTGGGTATAGCACAGGGACAATCCACAGGACTTGGATTCAGATGCTGGAAGCAGAGGCAGGAGAGAGTTCAAAGTTCCGTGGGGCAGGGTTTATGTTGCTTACACCTTGCTAAATAAACTCTTGCAAGTCTTCCAGGTTTCCAAGTTGCAAAACTGCATTCAGTTTATGCTCTACTTCTTTATGGTTGATTTTGGCTCTAAGATCTGCCTAGGAGTGGTGAATGTGCTTTGTGCATTGAGGTACGTTTTGAAAGGCTGTTGTGAGAGATCAGAACTCCGTTTGCTCTGTCTGATGAGCAGATCTTCCTGAACCTACTTACATCCCATGTCTTGTTCTTTCAGCCACCTTGGCTCAAAGAGCAAGAGAGGAGCGGTTCGGTTGTTCACTGTAACGCGAGACGTTATTGGAGCCCTGGAAGGAGCTGCCATTTAGGCTCTTTGTGATCAGGTTATGAGCTTCTGGATCACTCAGATGCCCAGAGACACTGAGACAAAGTGTGCCCGCTGGACTGTTGGAGCTGTTCGGCTGTGTGCATCAACTGTCAGCTTCCATAAATCTTCCAGAGGTGACACTTACTAGGTGCCGTTCAAATTGTCGTCCTGGGGGTAAATGCTATTCTTAATGTACAACATACATGTGCATTTCAGGGGCAGCTGGCTGGCTCAGTGAGTTAAGGGTCCGACTCTTGATTTTGGCTCGGGTCATGATCTCACAGTCCGGAGATAGAGCCCCACATGTGGAACCTGCTTAAGAATCTCATTAAGGAGGGCACTTGTTGGGATGAGCACTGGGTGTTGTATGTAAGCAGAGAATCATGGGAATCTATTCCCAAAGCCAAGAGCACATTGTATACACTGTATGTTAGCTAACTTAGCAATAAATTATACTTTAAAAACTGAAAAATAAAATGATAAGCTGAAATACACCAAAAAAAATAAAGGGGGGGGCACCTGGGTGGCTCAGTTCATTGAGCGACTGACTTTGGCTCAGGTCATGATCTCGAAGTTCGTTAGTTCGAGTCCCACATCGGGCTCTGTGTTCACAACTCAGAGCCTGGAGCCTGCTTTGGATTCTGTATGTGTGTGTCTCTCTCTCTCTGCTCCTCCCCTACTCGGACTCTGTCTCTCTCTCAAAAATAAATGAACATTAAAAAAATTAAAAAAAAAAAAAGAAAAGAGAAAGATTCTCATTCTCTCTCCTTCTGCCCCTCCCCCACGTATGATCTGGTTCTTTCCCAAATAAATAAATAAATAAATATGCAGTTCACAGTTATAGGTAAAGTAACAGGGTTGAAATAGAGACAAGCATGGAGGGATATGGTAATAACTAGAGAGAAGATAGGCTTGAATTATCACACGCTAATTTAATCAGAAAATTTCCTTGTAGTGAGAGGTCACTAAACCTTCCATACGGCAATATTTTCTTTCCACCAACAAATATAGCATCGGTTTCTCAAAGTGTTTTCCGTAGAGCAGCACAAAGCCGTGTAAACCAAAACCACAGCGAGCTATTCCAACATGTGACAGCTATTGGGACTTTTTTGGTGAAGAATGGTTGATATAATTAGGATCCATTTCTAGTTACCGGCATGCCAGGCCAGGGGCAGAGGGCACTTTTTGGAGTGGAGAGAGGAAAAGCCAAAGGCAACTATTAGAACAGACTATTATACAATTTTGAGCGAACATATGGAATCAATAGCCTACATGAGCAGCTGTGCTTGGCTGTGGAAAAGCTTGAAATAGTGTAGTGGCACTGTAACCAATAAAAGGGATTATTGACTAAGGGAGAGAGCGTGTGTATGCAGAGAGGGGCTCCAGAGCAGGATTAAGAGATGCATTTACTCTTAAGCAAAAGAGTACTAGGGATCTGTGCCATGGTTTTCTTCTTGACTGGCAGTAGAAAAGGAGAAGAGCCAGCACTGGAACAAAGGTTTGAAACCAGGGTTATGTGGTTAATTTCGGACTCCTAGCTCACGAGTAGTGCAGGACACTTCCCCTGCCAGAAATCAAAAATCTGCATAATGAGGCTTTGCTAACACACGATGAAGCCTGGATGCCTTCTATTATCCAATGGAAGTGCTAGATACAATAAAATATCCTAAAGTTATAGACGACGGGGAAAGAAACTGGAAGAAAAGCAAGAGTCTGTATTATCTGAAAACCCAGGAATCTGCTTCCTTAGAACTCAAATTTGACTACTGACACATTTCACTACCGACAAAGAGAAAAATACTCTTATTGATGCCTGCCAAAATACAACATTAGCTTTGTGTGTCTTATTTATTTGCGTGAACCTTCATCTGGGAATCAAGTAGCTTGGATTATATGCCCTATGTGTGCCATGACTTCTGATATATAGTACAATTGCCAAAAGCTTACTCAATCCCTCCATTTTGCTATCTGTAAAACAGAAATAACAATACCTCTAAATAACCCGGCAAATTTACCAAGACAGCAAATACAAATGTAGGAAGCTATTTCTTAGCAGGGAACCAAATACACACTTCAAATATCTTATGTATTATTTTTAGGGATAACAATATATGTGCACACCGTTCTTCTACATGAAATAACTGTTATTCTTTTTTTAAATGGTTCTTCCATCTCAATTAAAGTGTTCAAAATAATTTGCGTTCTTTAAGCATAAAATCTGCTCCTGTCTAAGCTGATAGACAAATCATTTGCATGACTAATGACCGCCTGAGTGGGTTACACTGTGATTTAACAGTTGTGTTTTTTTTTCTATGCCTTTTGAGCGAGACTCGTGGCCATGTCAAGCCAAGAACTCTCACTCAAATGAGAATCGCATTTTTTTAAACCAAATGGGGTATTTTCCTCGCTCAGACAAGCAGAAAGCACTGCACCTGTGTTTAAAAACTCTACAACTCAGAGGTTGTAATCATAGTCCTGAGTGAGAGAATATTGCCCATGAACCGGGGCATCCTCGATCCTCTCCATCAATTTTCTGTTGGTTTCTTGCCTGAAGCCATCAATGAGGAACCTCATAAGCCCGAAAAATACTAAACACCAGAGAATCGGTAAACAGGTTGTTAAAAAATAATTGAAACTCCCATTTCCACTGCCCATTCGGCAACTTTGTTTGCACATAATTACTTCTCATTGTGCACCTCTGAGGCATGGACAGAGCGCAGAGTATCCACACAATTTCATAGGTAATTAAAGCATGGCCATCAAATCATAAATTACTAAAGTAAAGGCGTGAGAAGTCCAGTTCATGACCAAGACTCTAATCAACAGCTTCAGTCTCTCATTCTTTTCATGGAAACACACACTGTGCCTAGCACTGCAGGGCCTTTGTGGGATGTGAAATACTCTTCACCTTTGCTCCTAGAGCTAAGGATGATGCATTTGCTAGTTTGAACAGTATTTGACCCTTTATTATGCAATGTACGCATGCTCTCTGCTGCCCGTGAGGGTGAATGCATCTAAGGGTATCACCCAAATGAAAAGGTCCAGGCATTGGGAATTTGGAACAAAACAACACAAGCGTTTGTCCAAGGACGCAACAATACCGCACCCACAAAAGGTCGATGCCATATTACTCACCTATCTCTTTGCTCTGAAAATCTCTTATTATTATTTGCAAGAGAGAAAAGGTTAAGCCTTAGCCACTGTTTACTCTGATTGGGCCACTTTGCACTGAATTTCTAAAACTCCTAAAGGCTGCATATTTCCCTCTCCAACTTTGTGGTTTTCCTGTGGGTCTTCAGCTCATTTTGGACTCTCAGAGAAGAACCATTAATCGTAAAAAATATTTTGTACCTATAAAAACACCTAAGGCTAGAGACTGAATGTTCCTGTACCCCTCCAAATTCTGATTTGAAACCTAATCCCTGATGTGATGGTATTAGGAGGTGGGTTTGGGGGAGGTAATTTAGTCATAAGGGCAGAGCCTTCATGAATGGGGTTTGTGCCCTTTAAACGTGACCCCAGAAAGTTCCCTTGCTCCTTCCATAATGTGAGGACCTTGTGAAAAGAAGGGGGTTTATGCACCAGAAAGGGGACCCTTATCAGACACTGACTCTGCTGGAGCCTTCATCTTGGCCTTCCCGGCCTCCAGAATTATAAGAAATAAATGTCTTTTGCTTATAAGCTACCTAATTTGTGGGATTCTCGTATAGCAGCCTGAACCCACTAGGCAGCTAGTAGCATTGTGCACACAATAAGATTTCATTCATTCACATAAGTTCAGATCATTGAGGAGCCAGCAGAAGGAGCCACACTGTGTCATGTGCTGGAACAAAATAATGAAAAACATGGAAAGCATCCCTGCCCTCGAGCAGTTGATAGTCAAGTTGGGCTTGATCAGTACCTGACTTGATGCTGACTATATCAATTAATTTGCTTTGTTTTCTCGTTTTTACCACGTCAATCCGCAACTTTCTGAGTGGGATGCCTTTGAATACATCCTCTAAGCAATTATGTTGAAATACTAATTTTTGGTAAATAAATAAATAAATAATACTAGTTTTGGGGGGCTGGGGTTTGTTTCTTGGAGTAGACTTTGGGCCTTTGATGGATATCTTAGCTAATATTTTTTTTTCTTTAAGCGCCTTTGATGTCCAAAGGAATTGGGGATTACTAAATTATGTGGCTGCCATGAGCCTTTAGTCTTCTGCAGAGTTCTCAGCACATTCCATACCTTCTGAGCTCTGGCTCACTAACTTCCTACAGGACTTCTCGCTGTCCTTCCTACTTAGATTCGCAATCTCTTGGAATCAGATACCCATTTAATGATTTAACAAATAGTTATCAAGTTCTTACTGTGTCACGTGCTATGCTGAATTCTAGGGAAACAGAAACAGACAAGGGAGAAGCTGACCCTGAAGATGTTCCTAGTTTATAATTTTCCACAGTTTTTGGAGTGCTAGCATAAAGATCTCAGTTTTCTAACACTTGATAAACTGAGTTGCACTTAATTAAAAACCTTTGTAATTCCAGAGTTGTGATATAAGACAAGGAGGGTGGGTGGTGAGAGTCCTGAGGGAAAAAATGATCTAGTGACTCCAGCACTTGAACTTGGAAGAAAATCTTCAGCAAGGGATAAACAACAAAGGAGAGGATTTGGTCTCTAACTCTTGCCAGTCTCTGAGCTCTAAGATCAAAGAGTTACCCTGTTTGAAGCCCATATGTTGTACTTTCTTGACACTATTAAGCGACATAAGGGGGAAAGCCTCATACATTTTAAGAATAGATATATTTTTAAAGATTTTAATTGCTCTCAGTGAAAACTGGATCATATTTCACTGATAAAGCGTCATTATTTCACTGATCATTAAAGCATTTTATGAACATATGTAAAGTAAGTTCCATCTTAAAGCTGTATTAAAAGAAAACAAAAAAGGGAAACTGTGTACAACCTCTTCCTTCAAAGCCACACCATATGATTTTACCTGTCCTTTTCCATTTACAGATTTAGCAATAAAGGTATTTCCAGGGGAGATGAAAATTATTTGTTATCTCAAAGTATGGTTTTGCATATTTAAAATATTTGCAATGCAAAGATAGTACAACTGTTCTTCCACATATATTAGAAAGATTGCTAAAAACGCAAGAACATTAAAAATGAACAACATCAAGGGCCACCTGGGTGGCTCAGTTGGTTAAGCTTCCAACTCGGGTTAGGTCATGATCTCACAGTTTGTGGGTTCAAGCCCCTCACTGGGCCCTGTGCTGACATCTTAGAGCCTGGAGCCTGCTTCGCATTCTGTGTCTCCCTCCCTCTCTGCCCCTCCCCTGCTCACACTCTGTCTCTCTGTCTCTCTCAAAAATAAAACATTAAAAAAATTTTAAATGAACATCAATAATTTCTTTGTTGTTTGTTCTACTTACATTTCAACAGCAATAATAAAGTGGACCTTGAAAGCTAATCACAGTGGACCTTCCTAATCCCACCCAACTGGGAACAGTCTCAATATAGAAAGATTATTATGACTTACTCCACAGTATTCTTGAATTGGGGATTTTTAACACTATTCATCCACTTTACCTGTGCTATACTGGTGTGCCTCTATTTCCAATTCCTCTAACAGGGTAAGGATATCTTAAGTTCTTTGTAAACACCACCCAGTTTCTATAGGACAGTATTGATCAGAAGACTAGTTACGCATATGCACCAACTTGGTACCTCAGCAAATGGGTGATAAGATTACAAATATGAATAAGATATAATCACTGATTGGAGAAACCCAATGATTAGCGGGCAATTGGTGTGTAAACTGATGATTACTATGCAAGGTGTTAATCTGTGTGGGAGTTCTACAAAACTGTAAAAAATCTTACCATGTAATACTGAATCTGAAAGGCTATTCATCTATTATTTTCATTTGAATTGTCACCAAAACCTGAGAATTACTAACTTCATAAAAATAGTTGATTAGTTTGAAAGGAAGCAATTTGTTTGGTGATATAGAATTTTCAATAATATATTATGCTAACCAGATTTTTCTTTTTGGAATACTTCAGGTGTTTTGTTCATACAAATATTATACATCAGAGAGAGAGAGAGAGAGATGTAATATCTTGAAATTTTATTTCTTTTTTTCTTTTAACTAATTTATTTTATTTTCCTTTATCACTTGCCAAATCTCAGTTTAAACTATTAAGACTAAGGTTCCACCTGAGTATTTGCAGAATGTAATGCACCATATTCAGCATTTATTGGGCATCTACTATGTACATGTCTATGTTTAAAGTTATGACAGATACATTGATACAGAAAAAGGACATTCTCTTTATTTTCAAGAATTCTTTTTTTTTTATTTTTTTAAACGTTTATTTATTTTTGAGACAGAGAGAGACAGAGCATGAACAGGGGAGGGGCAGAGAGAGAGGGAGACACAGAATCTGAAACAGGCTCCAGGCTCTGAGCAGTCAACACAGAGCCCGACGCGGGGCTCGAACTCTCGGACCGTGAGATCATGACCTGAGGGGAAGTTGGAGGCTTAACCAACCAAGCCACCCAGGAGCCCCTTCAAGAATTCTTTTAATCGTCAGAAGAAATAGAAACGTTTGCAAGATTACACTTAAATAAGTATGAACATATACATTTAATTTAGCTATCTTATGAAACTCCAGAAAAATTACAGTAAAATTACAGTTGTTTTTTCAAAGAATAGGAGAGAACTAAGAGCAAAAATAAATAGGTGGATACATACAGACATAAAAGCTAGAAAGTGGAGGCTGAATAATTTGACTTAGGTGAACCCTGAGCCAGCAAGAAGGAAAGCTGAGAATGAATGAAATTTATAGGGCAGAATACCCAAATGTTTTGGGGATTTGGGGAACCAAGTACCTCTATAAATTTATGGGGGTAGAGATTGTTTTAAAATAAAAAGAATGACCGAACACTGCTTAAGAAGCAGTCCAGTCTCGCAGCACCTGGGTGGCTCAGTTGGTTAAGCATCTGACTTCAGCTCAGGTCATGATCTCACAGTCTGTGAGTTCAAGCCCCGTGTCGGGCTCTGTGCTGACAGCTCAGAGGCTGGAGCCTGCTTCGGATTCTGTGTCTCCCTCTCTCTCTGCCCCTCCCCCGTTCATGGTCTGTCTCTGTCTCAAAAGTAAATAAACATTAACAAATATATTAAAAAAATTAAAAAAGAAGCAGTCCAGTCTCAAATATCATTCTCCTCACACATTGTCTCAGACTTTTCTCCCTCTTTTCAGCCTAGCCGAACACCGGATATTTATTCTCTGGAGTGGATGAAGTAGGTTCTCTGTTTGGGTAAGACACGGTGGTGATGAATTTGCTACTTGATAGCTGAAAGCATGGGGTCATAAGTGAACACATGCACACCAAATCTGTAGGTGCCACCCTGAAGGAAGAGTAGCCAGGCCTGTATGATCCAGACTAGAATCTTCCCTAGGGAATCGAAGATTTAAAGAGAGTGCTTCTCAGAGTTGACAAGCTCTGCCTGTGTGATCATAGCTTCCAATTTGATTCTCAGTTTCAAAGATATAAAAAAATCATAAAGGTTAACATATCAGAGGAGAGCCATTGATGTAAAAGTGGGTGACTAATACAAACAAGGCAACAACAATTTAGAGAATATTGAGGTGGTGCAAGCAGAAGAAATCTCTCCCTCTCCCCGCAAAAGGCTACTGTTAATAACCCCCAAAATTTCAAAAAGAAACGGCATCTAGGAAACAAGAACGGGATGGCATTAAGAAGAGGTAATGAGGAAAAAAAAAAACCAAAAAACAAAAAACACAAGAGCTCTCAGAAAATTTACATGTCTATACAAAATTAGTCAAATAAAATTCAGTAAAAGGGTTGTAAGGTAAAGAATTTCTACAAAGTAGGAAAAAAAAAAAGACAAAGAGATGGAAAAATAGGAGAATGAAAGGAGAATAAAATATATTAAGAACCAGCTCAGGAAATCCAGTAACCCCCAAAATAAAGCATGTAGAACAGAAAAAAAAAATGGAAGGAGAAAATCACCAAGAAAATAGTTAATGTTTTCCAGAAGTAAATGACACAAACTTTCAGGCTAAAAAAAACTGACAAAACCCTTGGGACAAAAAATAAATAAATAAATTAATTAATTAATTAAGAATAATAATAATTTTAAAAATAAAAATAAAAAATAAACAATTTAGTCTATTGCCATGAAATAGTGATAACAATGGAATAAAAGAAAATGCCAAACTACCAGAGAGGAAAAGATAAAAGGTCACATAAAAAGGATCAGAAATCAGAATGGCCTTGTAATTCTCTCAATGGCAGCATAGAAGGCAGAAAACAAAGCCCAGCACTTTCAAAATTCTGAAGAACAATTTTAAGCCTAAAATTCTATACCCAGACAAACTATCCTTCACATGTAGAGCAAATAAAATTTTTTTTCATCCATAGAAAGCTCAACAATTTACCTTCCATGCCCTTTTTCTGAAGAAACTACAAGAGTTATTATTCTGCTCAAATAGAGGGACTAAATCAAGTAAGACAGGTTGTGCGATGGGATGGTCATAGGCTGAGTTGCGAAGTAGTATGCAAACCCAGTCAAATCACTTTGCATCCATAAACTTAGCTTTCCATTTCTGTAAAACAGAGATAACCATAGATAACACAGTTGGTTATTATAGAATAACGTGAGATAATGTATAGTGCTGCTTAATTGAGTTAACATTTTGTTATTATTGATGATACCAGCACATCCTTTTTCCTTTTCATAAGGCTCTTTTGTAATGTCTTTCCATGATTACTATTTTGTTAGGAAAATTCATCTAGGAAGCATCACTTTACCCTTCAAAACCTGGTTTCAAATTGAAATTATATCTCAGTGTATCATACAAACACTATTCAAAAGTGTCCTTCTATAAAGGAGTCTCTCGAAATTATCCTCCTTCACTGAAGAGGGTAATTTATATGTTTAAAAAAAAAACATTGCCTATGTAATTGTATTTTTTAACCAGTTTTTGTCTTTTTTTGTTTTGCTGTTAGATTCTAAATCCATCCTGTTTTCAAGGACAAAGTCTCCAGGATGTATTGCATAACAAACACTCATACCAGCTTTTTTTTTTTTTCAGTTTCTCTTATTTACTGAAAACATTATGAAACAACATCATGCTCAGAGCTGAATACATGTTTCCGTTACCCTTCCTTACTTTTTAATTTTTTTCTGGAGCCTACTTCAGGATATTGAAAATGAAAATGTAATAAAAAATATACAAAAGACAATGTTTTTTTCAAGGAAATTTAATCTATATGTTCTGATTCATTTCCAATTAGAGCATCAAAAAGTTACTTTCTGGGGACCATTTTAAATCTAAGGAGACTCCTGTGCCATTTAAGCTTTATTTTATTTTTATTAAAAAGTGCACTCTCCGTTGCCTAATACAAATTCACCCTGAAGTCTGAGACAAGCCCCATTCTGCTGCCCAAATGGGTTTTACACCCCGGGGGATGGTGTGAGCTCTCCTTCCTCAGGGGATTCCAGACCCCAGTTTGCATTTCATGTTGGTGCAAACTTCCCTTCGTGAGCAGTTACATCTCAAGCAATACATCTCAATATGTATCAAGTTACATCTTGATAAGTGAATGCCTTTTCCAAACATAAGAACTTAGAGCTAATTGTGAACTCCTTCTTTTGTCTTTGTTTTGTCCGGCACATGAACGCAGACACATTCTTCATTCTCTGATAAACAGTCGGTGTCACTCGTTGCCTCCCAGGAGGTCAGGCTCACAGCTGCTGGTCCAGTGAGTTACTCAGGAGTTCCTTAAGACTCCTGCAGGGATGCCCAGCCACCGTGAATGCTAAAGACCCCTGACTCCCACCCACATGCACCTTCCTCTGGTCCTCAGGGCTCTGGCTTTAAAATGCCCAACCACTCTGCTTCTTACTCCTCTACTGTCCCAGGGGCTCATTAAGAGAGACGGGTGTCTCCGAAGTTATTTGTAAATAAGGCAAAAAGCAGAATCACATGCGCTCCTGTAGCCCACCAGTCTCTGCCTCTGGATACGGTGACATCCAAAGCACTGAACCACAGTGCAGAAGTGGAAAGAGCTCTTTGGCTACACTAACTGGAATTGTCCATCCTCCCTGCCTCAGTTTCCCTCTTAGTGAAAAGCCGCATCCTGCATTCTTGTTTTCTCTGTCTCATTTTAAATGACCGTATAATATCTTCAAAATAATAATAGTATGACTTTTGTGCTGTTTAATGGTTCCCTCCAAAACTTCTGTATTTATTCTTACCCCACAGTTTAAGAGAATCTGAAAACCTGCCCGTTTCCACTACAAGCTGGTCTCATCAGCATTTCATGTATTGAATATCTCCAACAAGTTATACTTTTGAGTATGTGAAGTACAATGATAATTGAGGAATTCCAAATATCGTGCGGATCACCAGATTATCGTCATAAATTCCATTCAGTGTTGTCACTGAGTACATTTCATCATATGCTAATTCTTTTGAGAGTGTTTTGAAACCATAGAGGCTCTCTGCAGTAATTCTCTCATGAAACAGTTTTGGATTAGGTAGATCTTTCTCTTTTACTATTGATACGCTTATTGGGTTGCGTCAATAATGATATCAGTAATAACAGTAATAGCTAACACGTGTGGTGTACTTACCACATCCAGGGCGCAGAGCTGAGCCGTTTACACGCTTTCCCTCCATGTATCTGTCACACATGCTGTAATGGTTACCCCTTTCACAGAATACAGAAACGATTCCTGTAAAGTTGAGCAATCAGACAGTTTGGATTATTGTTCAGCAAATATTCTCGCCATCACGTCTGCAATGGACGGAATGTATTTGCCCCGCGCGTTGAAGCTGGGCTTGGCCTCAGAACCTGCTTCAGAACAGGGAAAGCTAGACTTGAAATGTGGCTGTCGCGGGGAGCTTGTGCTGTTGGGCATCTGTCTAACCCAGACGTGTGTTCACATGTCTTGCATGCTTACAGTGCATTGTGCGCTGAGACAGCACATGCACAGCGTTTCACATACATGAGCTTCTCGAAGCCTCACAATACACAAATATATACATATACACAATACATATAAAGCCTCACAATGCATAAATATATAAATATACACAACATATAAACCCCACCACTTTATAAAGAGGAGGCGATAGAGGCATAGGAGGGCAAGTGACTCGACAGGTTACGTAGCTATTAAGTGGCACAGCTGATCTTAGTCTCAGAGAGTCTGACTCCAGAGCAGACACGTGTAATCACTCCACTGCTGTCCTCAGATTGGTTTCTCCACATACAAAAAGGCCTTGCAAGAAAAACGGGAGTCACTTTAAGAACAGGATTAGGGGCGCCTGGGTGGCTCAGTGGGGGAAGAGACTGACTCTTGACTCCATGATCTCACGGCTCCTGGGTTCGAGCTCAGCATCCCCCCCATCTCTGTCTCTGCCTCTCACCCATTTGCTTTGGATCTCTCTCTCTCAAAATAAAAATAAATAAACTTCAAATTTTTCGTTTTCTAAACAGGATCAAAGTATAATGAGCTCAGGGTTGAATCTGCCCCTATGTACGTGGAATTCACTCTAAACCTCAACATTCTCATCATTAAAATGGTTCTATTAACAGTTCCCTACACTGGGGGCTGTTTTGAAAAATAACGGAGGTGCTGCACAGACAAAGAAAATCCAACACCTACTAAATACCTTAGCTATTATTATTACACAAATATAATTTAATAAAGTCTTAGTGCTTAGCGCTCTGCTAATCCCCAGACTCTATTATTCTGCAGGACAAATCCTCCTCCCTCCCGCAACTCAATAGCTATAACCAGATGAGCGAAGCAGGTAACATTTTGTACGCCAATCTTAGATTGGTGAAAAGGGTTTAACTGCGTTAGGAACCACTGACAAATCTCACTGTGAATTTCCGGTCTGTCTTTATATATCCACGGAAACTCGGCTGGCTCCTTCGGCAGTGTTATCTCTGCCTTCAGCAGCCCATTAAAGACCAGCTAGTGCATCTGAAAGTTCTTTTACTCAATCAATGAGCTTGTTGCCATGGCAGGCTAACGCGAGGTGCCATTGATGATGGCCTGATTTCCTCTCGCATCTGAAGTGGAAAAGGGAGAAGACAGACTAAATGAAATCCCATCCATCTTAATGAAATACAATTATATTCTCCTTATTAATCATTTAAGAATCAATATGTCTCTTCTTGGTGAACCTCACCAGAATTTGTCATTCCATGCCAGGCCTCAATACATCTTGTCTTGTAGTGATTTTTATAAGTTCAGTCACCTGTGTCCCAGGGTAAATAACAGTGTTTTCTTGTACTGAGAGGGCAGGAACGGCAGTGACAGGGTGGATCACAGAAACCCCTCCTGAATGTTAAGCAGCCCGCTGAATATTGCCTTCGTGTGCATAATTTAAAAATGTACCTTGTTTTATTTTAAATAGCGTGAAGGAAAATGGATTACCTAAGAAGGGTGCTTATTTGAGTTACCATTAAGCGGGAGAACTCATGGGTATTCTCATCCACTGAATGCTATAAGGTGGCATAGGCTTATCAATATATTATAAAATGCACATATTGATAAATATATATGTAGAGAGAGAAATGAGAAAGAATTTCTACAATATAATGTACTGTCACACTATACATACGCCGCATCAACTTAGCGCTTTCCTTTACAAGATTCGCCACGAAAATTCACCATTGTTTACCTCTTCTTAATGTGGATCGTGAAGCTAGACTTGGACTTTGTGCATCCTGTAGCTGTCTAGTAGCCATTGTTTAATTAATGAGAACAAAGAGAAGAGATTCAAGGAAAAAGAAGCAGAGACAGGAATTCAGCAGGCCTGAGAGAGACACAAGTGAGGAGAAAGAGACTGTTTTACAAATTAAATTGGTCTCATGAGTGAGAAATGAGTAGTTATGTGGTTTCTGTTTCGCTGGGGGATTTTTGCTCTTCAGTATTCCCGACCCTTTATTAATGAGGAATTGTAAAAGTTGAATAATATTTGCAGTAGCTGGGAAGGCCTCTAGGTTTCACACACAGGCGAAACAGATGAACACAGATTGGGTATTTTTCACATTTAGTGTACATACTATTGAAATCTATTTTTATGTGAATCTTTAGCTGTATCTACACCTTAACAGGACTAAATTCCTTTCCTTTTACGGTTAAGGAAAAAAAAAAACTACAGTGAAATAATCTCCTCTGTTTTCAAACTTGGAGCTTTACACGAAAGAGCTGAACATAAACACCTCACAAAGAAACATCCTTCTGTGTGGCTGAGAGGTTCCTCAGAATCCCCCTCTACCACCGATGTAAATGCATCTGCTGGAGCGTGACTCCAATGCACCGGAAGTCAATAAACTTCAAGGTCAGTGATTTTAAAAAGTAGCTGAACAATCCCAAAGGACTGGCACAGCTAGTTCGTTACAGCTATTGGTCTTGAGTAGGTGACTTTTATAGGTCCCATACCTGTGACTCTTAAGGGTCTGTGAAATACTTTTCCCTCCTTTCTCCTCTTCAGTCACTATTCCGAGAGCACCAAAATTCAACGCGCACTGGCACTAAGCCGGAGAACGTGAATCAGTAAGGATGAACGACTTCAATGATATCATCGGTCCATTAGTGATCCAGATCAAAGACAAAATCCAAAAGATATGTAAATAAAACAGTGCGGAACGCCTTTGACTTTTCAATCCCCTTCTGTGCCACATTCTGTCTTCCCTCCAAAACATGGAAGTGTTCTGACCTTCTCTGATTTTCCCAGCTACGTAACCTGGCCTCAAAATTTCTCTTCTTCCATGGTTCTCTCTCAAATCCATGCTTATGATAGACATGTAGTGGATGAGAAAACAACTTTCATCTCAGGAAAAGAAAGAAAAGACAAACTAGAGGAGAGAAGAGTCTTGGAAAATGGCAGTCTAAAATCTGTGCCCCTGCCCAGACATTTAATGGACACCCTCAGTTCTCCTCCAAGAAGCTGTCTTGGGTTTCTTTGAACAGAAAAAGACGCCAACAACCTGAGTTCGCCATGGCCTACCTATTGAAATCTTTACAAAAGAGACTTTGAAGAAGTTAGAAAAGGGGAAGAAGTTGTCTTAGAATCTAGTGATCCTAAGAAGAACAAATTTGGTGTACCCCTATAAATGATTCCACTAGGGCTTATGGTGAGTGTGGTACAAATATTTACAGGTGGATATGCTCTTATCGATGGGTAGAGAAATGCAAAGTTTCAGAAAAGTAAAGGAATCTTTTCAAAATATATATTTTTGAAAGAAAAAGATGTTCCCTATGCGTTCTTCTCTTTAGTGTCTAATTTAGCCTCCCGTACCTCATTTGTGAATCCCTCCGTCATATGGTAAGAGAAGTACTACCTTCTGAAAACCATCATGCTTAGAAGGATGGATCTTCTCAGCACCTTCTTGTAGCCTGTATGGCAATCTTTCTGTTGTCGCTGCCCTTAGGGAGGGTGGTTCATTTTCTCACACCAGCTCCATGAGGTCAGAGACTGAAATTTGTTTACCTCTGCTCCCAGCCCCTAACTAACAGTAGACACAGATAAGTTAATGAACAAATAGATAGCAGACTACTCCATGTAAGGCATGAATGTGTACATGCTTTCTGTTGTGATAAGCACAATCCCTGTCTAGTGGACATATCCATAATCAGCAACATCCTAATGTGAGGAAATCACTGCATTCGTTTTATTTTGCTTTTAGTATAGACACAGAGCTAGTCATAAATTATTAAGATAAATCTCAATCTCCAGTCCAATTGGCAAAAGAAAAAAAAATGTTGTTTCTAAACTCCAATGTCCACAAAAAATATCCGAGAGATCTCTCTCTTATTCTCTATAATCCCAAACCTTTGAACTGCTTTATTTGCAGAGTTATAAGACTATGGTTGGGATCAGTTTGTCTTGCTGTATTGGGCATGAGTTTAATCTACAAACAAATGTGGTGCTGTTTTCTGATTGTCCAGAACAATAAAGGAGGTTTTACAATTGCAAGAGGTTGAATGTGGTCAAACAGGTCCTTGTTCCTTGTCGGCTCCCTCTATTCTCCTGTTTTAGTTCACAGGCAAGTCTTCTTAATCCCCAGCCCCAACATCAAGATAGGTGGGGAGAAATCCAATTGTTTAGGGTCAAAATAAAGACGTTTTTCAAATGCCAAAGGAAGAGAACAGGGGTTTTCACTTTGATGTCAATACCATGCCTTTTGTAGTTTTCCTGTTTGTTTGTTTTCATCTTCCACTGTCAACAGGGCACCAGATTTTATAGGCAGTTTAACACAGAGCAGATGTTGATTAAAAGGGATGTGGTTTTGAGTGTGAAATTAAAAAAATATCGTTCTCTCTTGTCTAAATGCTCCAGTCCTAATGGCTTAATTTTTTATTAACTGATATATAAAAGAACGATAAGAATACATTTTATCATAACTGAACCATACACAGCTCAGTAGCTGGACCATGAATAAGACAAGAAATGTTCATATTTTAATATTTTAAAAAAGAAAGAGGCAGGAGAAGAAGAAACATTTTCTACTTGTGCAAATGTCACGTGTGTTCGGGCCAAGGCTCACAGCATTTTCATTTACTTTACAAATATAACCTGGGCAACCATGGTAAAAATAATACTAAATGCAGTTTTCAGATTCATCTTTAAATGCACTCTTAAGCAGGGTATTTCTTCCATTTTAATCAGTGATGGCATTCCAAGAGCAACATTTGGAAACACTAAATCTGCAATAAATGTGACAAGGATAAAAGTAGAGTAGGAACTTGAAAAAGGAAAAAAAAATAGCAAAGCTCCAATGACTTTATAGACACCTTCATGCAAGAATTAAATAGAGGCTGCATTTGGCACAGTTGACCACTCAGGTGCTAGAGGCATTTCCAGCTGACTGAGCCAAGAAAATAATGCATTCCTGCTTCTGCTGATAGAGGCTTGAAAGCTTTGATGAGTAGATGAGGCAAGATACCTGACCTCAATGGTCCATGACACCAAAATGAATGGATGTGGAAGGCAAAATTTGCACACTTGGAACCAGAAATCCTGCAAGAGACACAGCAACGTGCCTATGTGATCCATATCCTTGCAATGTCTGACACTCAACCATATGCTTTGAAATGTTCTTCGAAACTCGGATAAGAAAAGAACACATGCAGGAGTTTGTTGCTGTTGTTGTTGTTTTAAACTATCTACACGTTCCACCTATGTGGTTCGGGTTTTCCTGAGTTAGCTCTGGCCAGATGTCTACATGGCCATGAATCTGCCATCGGAAGGACACTAAGTGCTAATAATCAGTCTCTGATAACATTGACTCTCGTCCTTTTTTGCGTGCTACCAAACCACATCTGGATTTTCAGATCTGTTGGATAGAAGATAGCTTATTCCAAATAGTTAAAGCAGACTCCATGCCAAAATGACCAATTAGGATGAACCTCAGTTTAATAATTTCTCTTTACCAGTGTTCTACTTGGAATATGAAACAAAAATTGCAATCCACGAGCTTCTACCCTAATTCTTTTTATTTGCCTTATCCATAGTGTAGCTATTTCATTTAAAATGAAGAGAAGAAAGGATTATATGTAATATTTATCCCAAAGCAATAAACCCAGGTAAATAGTATACTTGGGAACACGATCACACGTTTCAAGGTAGGATCCAAAAGTTCCAGCTTCTTCAAAAGGAACTGGTGCATGAGGCACCTGGGTGGCTCAGTTGGTTAAGCATCTGACTTTGGCTCAGGTCATGATCTATGAGTTCATGAGTTCAAGCCCTGCATTGGGCTCTGTATTGACAGCTCAGAGCCTGGAGCCTGCTTTGGATTCTGTGTCTCACTGTCTCCCTGCCTCTCCTCTGCTTGCATTCTGTCTCTCAAAAATAATAAATAAACATTAAAAAAAGGAATTGATGGAGCTGTGCAGAGCAAACTCATATTTCAAAAGGAAAAGGCCTTGCAGACTAAATAGATGTGTTTACAGACACACAATGCACATTTTTTTAGTCAAGGGGAAAAATATAGTCACTCTAAGTTATTTTGGATACATTCCTCAAGTTATTTAATATCTCAGTTTTCTTTTTTTCTGGAACACTTTGGAGATAATTATAATGGCTGTATTTTTGGTTTTTCACTTATTAAAACAATAAATCTTTCCTTTCAAAATAATATTGAAATGACAAAAATAAAGTATAACTTTCTCTGTGCGTCAAACTCTATCAAGAAATGCAAAACACCCCTACAAATGTTCTATTGACACTAGCATGGCATGATTCACATGTTGGAGGATCAAGAACATGATAAGACTAGCTGCAGAGTGGGAGAAAATATTTGCAAAGCTATATCTGAGAAAAGGCTGTAATCCAAAATATATAAATGGGGTGCCTGGGTGGCTCAGTCGATTAAGAGTCTAACTTTGTCTCGGGTCATGATCTTGCAGTTCATGAGTTCAAGCCCCACATCAGGCTCTGTGCTGACAGCTCAGAGCCTGGAGCCTTCTTTGGATTCTATGTCTCTCTCTGGCTCTGCTCCTCCCCCCACTTGCACTCTGTCTCCCTCTCTTTCTCAAAAATAAATAAACATTGGAAAAAAAATTTAAAAAACAGAATGTATAAAGAACTTAAAACTCAACAGTAAAAAGACAATTAAAAAACATGTTAAAAATGTGGAAAAATCCTGAACAAGACATCTTACCAAGGAAGATCTACAGATGGCAAATAAGTAAATGAAAAGATGCTCAACATTATATGGCATTAGGGAATTACACATTAAAACAATAATGAGATGCCACTACTCATCCATTAGAATGGTCAAATCCAGAACACTGGCAAAACCACATGCTGATGAGGATGTAGCACAACAGAAACCCTCCTCACTGCTGGTGAGAATACAAAATGGTACAGTACACTTTGGAAGACATTTTGGCAGATTCATACAAAACGAAACACACTCTTACCATACAATGCTGCAGTCATGATCCTTGGAGTTTACCCAAAGGAGTTGAAAACTTATGTCTGCACAAAAAGCTGCACACAGAGAGCTATAAACAGAGATGTTTATAGCAGCTTATTCATAATTCTTAAAACTTGGAAGCAATGAAGATATCCTTCAGTTAGTGAGTGGATAAATAAACTGGGGTACATCCAAAAATGGGATCTTTTTCAGCACTAGAAGGAAATGAAAGGGCATGGAGGGGACTTAAATGTCTATTACTAAATGAGGGAAAACCATATGAAAAGGCTATGTCTTGTACAATTCCAATTGTCTGACACTCAGGAAGAGGCAAAAAACATCAGTGGTTGCCAGGGGTTGAGGGCTGAATAGAAGGAGCACAGATTAGTCTTGGAGCAGTGAAACTATACTGGGTGATGCCATAATGGTGGATGTACGTCATCATACACTTATCACAACCCATAGAATATACAGGAGCAAGAGTGAACATAATGTAAACTATGGACCTTGGTGATTATGTGTCAATGTAGGTTCATCGATTATAATAAAAGCACTCTGATGCGGAATTTTCATAAGGAGGGAGGCTGTGCACGTGTAGGGGTGGAGGGGTATGGGAACTCTCTGTACCTTCCACTCAATTTTTCTGGAAACCAAAAACTTCTAAAAAAATGTATTAAAAAAATGTTAAGGGGAATGGTGCACAGATGATTGTACGTGGTCAGAGCAGCTTGTCGCTTCAATTTTTGATGAAATATTTACAATTTTATCGTGTTGTATCACAACGAGAATAATGGCTTTCGTTTCTCAACGTGGAGAGCTGATTTCATGCGCCTTTGACAGTTCTGAAAAATAGTTTCTCTATATCACTTGTTGCAAAATGTTTTCGTTGTTTATGGCCGCCATGAGTCAGTCTCTAACTATGAACCCTAACTACCCAGAAGAAATGGGCTAATAATAACTTTGGATAAGTGGAAAAATAGTGCTACATTTTCCAATATAAAGGACTTTCAGAGTCTCCTTGAAGTTTTAACCAGTTATTGTAACTGAGCCTTCATAGGTATAGAATCAGGGCTACACAAAGGCAAGGAAAAAAAAAGGAAGATATCCGACTGGAGGTACATGGGCTTTGGCAAGTTAGAGGA
Organism: Felis catus; assembly: GCF_018350175.1. Classification (NCBI taxonomy): domain Eukaryota; kingdom Metazoa; phylum Chordata; class Mammalia; order Carnivora; family Felidae; genus Felis; species Felis catus. The sequence goes on from NC_058372.1 coordinate 19,775,334, forward strand.
GAATCACAGAACACTGTTGCAGAAAAGGCTCTGGGAGAGATGCTGGTCCAACGATCCTCTGTGAAGATGCCTTTATGACATTTGGAATTTCCTTCAGATGATTCATAGAGCACTAGAAACTGATAGTGGGCAATTTTGTCTGCATCTGCATTTGTAATGGCTACGGAGAAGACGTCCCATCGCCATTATCAGAAATCTCAAAAGCGTATGTGATGGTCTCAAGATGTTAGGAACTACTGAGATTATTGCTGGCCCTGATTTGCAGAAGCATCCTCAAGATGGGATAAACACACTCAAAGTCACCAGTGTTTATATTGGTGTTTAAAAAGTTTGTTGTCTTTTTCATAATCCAAGTGACTGATAAAATGTTTGAAGAATAACAAGAGAGTAACAAGAGCTTAAATATTATAGCTACATTATTTAAATAAATGGTACCAATTTTTTTTAACCAATACAACATAGCCTGAAAATATTTTCTAGTAGGGTGAATCCATTTGTTGTAAATATTAAGTCCTCAAAGAAGTTGCTAGAGACTGAATATCTGTGTCTCACCCAAAGTCATATGTTGAAACCTAATCCCCAATGTGATGGGATTTGGAGGCAGGGGTCTTTGGGAGGTAATTAGGTCATGAAGGTGGAGCGTTCATGAAAAGGATTAATGCTGGCATAAAAGGAACCCCAGAGCGCTCCCTCACGCCTCATGCCATGTAAAGACACGGCGAGGAAACAGCCTGCTAATGAACCAGAAAGCAAGTCCTCACTAGATGCCAAATCTGCCAGTGACTTCATCCTGGACTTTTCTGCCTTCAGAACAGTAAGAAATAAATTTCTGTTGTTTATAAGCCACCCAGTGTATAATATTTTTGTTATAGCAGCCCAAACAAAGACACACAATTGTTCGTTTCTCAGTTATCAGACAGTTTTCCTCCATAAGTACAGAATTCTACATGAGTGTAATAAAGCCACATAGATGATAATGTTTAAGAGGCATCAAACATCCGTTGGCTACAGCCCACCTGCCACAGGGATTCCAGAATTCCCACTCACCCATTAACATTCCTTCTGAGTTAGAGGGTATTTTCTGGTTTGCTCTTTGAAACACAAATCTCATGCAATTCTTCAGAACAAAGCAGTTTCCTATCAAACACATTTAAGAAATCCCCATTGGAAGATTCCCAGCATATGTGCCTGTATTAAATACCCTAACAAGACCTGCAGTGAAGATATCTCACTAAGTTTAACTAAGTTTAAGCCATCATTTCTTAAACCTATTTGAAACTTTTATTTATTTGTTATTTTTATTTGTTTATTTATTTATTTATTTATTTATTTATTTATTTATTTATTTTTGAAGAGATGCCTAACACAATTTGAAAAACGATGAATTAAGGATCAATAACTCCCGGTAAAATTCAGCCAGGTTATGTGGAAGAGGGACACTGTAAATCATCATAGGTAATATCACTTTTAAAAGTCACACAGGGGGGCACCTGGGTGGCTCAGTTGGTTAAGTGTCTGACTTTGTCTCAGATCATGGTCTCAGGGTTTGTGGGTTCAAGCCCCACGTAAGGTTCTTGCTGACAGTTCAGAGACTGGAGCTATTTTGTGCTCTCTCTCTCTCTCTCAAAAATAAATAAACATTTTAAAAAAGTCACACAGGAAGACACTGAGGGAAAGAAACCCCAAGGGGGAAGAAGTCAGAAAAGGAAGTTTAGTCCTTTGCATTATAGATGTTCATCATGAGTCCTTCTCCCAACAATCTGGGACATGTGGACAGTGATTCCCACACAGGTTTAGAGGACAGAAGCATCACTGGGTGGATGTACAAACCATGCGCACCACCCCCCCATTCCCACCTCCACATGGTCCCATTCAGAAGCACAGGTGTGGCGCAGGGCATCTCACATTTCAAGAAGCATCCTGGGGACTTGGAAGCAGGTGGCAGGTTGATAAGGTTTGAGAAACATTTGAGGATAAAGTGGAGAAGAAAAAGGAAGGATAGAGAAGGAATAGCAAGAACTGAGAGCCACTGCCTTCTTTCATCCACCGCTCAGACAGTTCACGCACAAAACTTTTCCTGGGCCCAGAGGAGCCGATTCTGGGTCCTTGGCTTCTGTCTGTCCAATTCCTACCTGGCTGCATCACACCCTTAATTCCAGTCTGAGTCCTAGATGATCTTTCCATGATGAGGTTTATTGATACCAGTATTTTCATTTAAGCACTTTGATCAATACCCGCCAAGTCTATTAAAGCATACAAATGCTTTCTCAGGGAGACCCACTAAAGCCTCCCCCGCAACTCCTTTTTTAAAGCTTATTTTATTATTTTTTTTAAAGAAACACAACTTTTCCAAATGTGTGCATCCCTCTGATTCTGGTTTTAGAAAGGAAATGAAATTTGTCACGCTGCCATACATCATTTCCCTCGCACTACAATGTCCCATCTGTGTGTCAAGTACAAAAGAAAAGCATTTTGTGAAAAATTGCTAAAGAAGTAATGATTTTTGTCCTCAACTCTTTGTTTTGCCTTTCAATAAAGAAGGCGACATGTGCCACAAATGATGTATTGTTGTTTAGGTACAACCCCAGCAACACAGTGCATAAGCAAAACCATGTTTCACAGCAGAGAAACTATAGTTTACTGCCCCTATGGCTCTGATGAGAATATAATGTTCTACAGTTTATAAATGCTTTGAGGTCAATACATGATTTGCTTCAGCTTGTTCATCCAATGAGCAGGGGATCCAAAAATATATCAAGCTATTAGACAGCCCCCTGGAAGCTGGGCTGAGGCAGCAGTGATGGAAAGGGTCCATGGAAACTCCTCTGTCAGCTGGAGATGAGATAATTAGATCCAGGTAATACATTGGAGCCCCAACAGGGAGCCGCCGAGCAAACATGTCGTCTTTATGGGCCTTTCTTGTCCTGCACAGCGACTGTGGCCTAAGACAGGAAAGCATCAAGGGATTCATCGATGCCCAGCAATGCCCCACTGTCACTCAGTCACCTTCATTATCTAGGGACCTGTCCTCCTACAGAAGCAAACCGAGAGAAAGAAAGAAAGAAAGAAAGAAAGAAAGAAAGAAAGAAAGAAAGAAGAACAATCAAAAGAGGCTCTTTTCAATTATTTTTCTTTATTTTTTTTTTTTTGGCCATTTCTTTTTTTTTTTCCCTTTTTGTATTTCTTAACAGTATACCCTGAGTAATGTGCTTGCATTCATTTGAGACTTTGTTTATATAGATTCTGCAAAATTGTCCCTATCTTCTTTAACATGGTTCTCGCTTTGGGGATGGTCTCTAAAGTGCAGACAAAATAGTCACTTGTTTCAACTCCTAGGATTAAGTTCCATAGACCATGTTTTCCTTTTGCAATGATTTCAGTTGGTAATCATTGTCATTCCTGTCTTCGTGTTGCTCATACATATTGAGGGACTGGAATTAGGTCAGGCACAGTTCTAAGCTGTGGAGATACAGAGGTAAGGTGCATACCGGCCCACAGTCAGGTGAGGAGATTTTACGGTAATATTTTGTAAATAATACATTGATTACATTTGTGAAATGCGCCACGAAAAAGTGCATAATGCTTGCCAAGTGAGATTATAATAGGGGTGCTTCATTTATGTGAGAGGGCAGGGGATGCTCTCTTAGGACACGATATCAGACTGAAACCTGACATTTAAAGTGTAGGGCTTAGGAAGGCGACAGATGGGGGAGGGGATGATAGCCCATGGAATGGGGGCACTTCATTTAACAGAGATAAAGCCATGTGCGAAGGCACAGAGGTAGGAAAGGCTACCACCACTGCCACCAGCATCATCACCCCCATCACCACCACCAGCATCATCACCACCATCAGCATCATCACCCCCAAGGTCATTACTAGCATCATTATCAACATTACAGTAGAGATATTTGGGGCCATGCTATACACTTTATAGAAATCATCTCTAATGCTTAGTATAATCTTGAAAACAATGCACTATTATTTCCAGATCAAAAATAAGGACAATATGTGTCTTTTTATGTTTGTAATTTGCATGAATCAACTTGATGATAACGAGTGGCTGATTGTGTGTTTTAATCAGATCAATGCGATTCCAAACTCTATGAGCTCATCATATTAATGGATATTCAAGTCCAACAGGTTTCTGATACCGCTTTCAAAGGGATATCATTGCCTTTTAAAATCTCAAATGTCACCCAGTGTTGCATATTCAAAGCTATTGATTATCCTCTTTATTTATCCTCTTTATTACCTCTTTATTATCATTTGATTAGAAAGTTTTCTACAAACTCTTTTCAAAAGCCAAATATAAGGAGGAGTGTGACATCACTAAATAAATATAAACTCATATGAGTTGGAGATTGTGATTTGTAAAACTTAAAACTATAAGCAAAATGGGGTATAAAAGTCCCAAATATGCCTCATTAATTGAAACTTCAAACATACACACTTACACAAAGGGGATTTTGAAAATGACATAGTATTTACAATCTTAAGCAGGATATTATCTGCCATATGTAATGGTAGTCTTTGATTTATTTTTAGTTGGATGAGAACTGGAAGGGGAAGTGACTCATTTGAGATCATTTCATTTTAATGATTCATGACAATTTCTTGAACACTTACCATGTCCTAGACACTGAGTTATACCGGGGGGCTGAAGAGGCGACTAGGGTGAGGTCCCCACACTTGAAAAGTTCATCATCTATCATAGGGACAAGATCAACTCAGACACATTCTTTAAGATAGGGTAAATTGGCAGCATGCTATAGAAACAGAATGAAGGAGCCCTTGAGAACCTAACCAGGAGAAGGGAAGGAGTGTCACAACCAAGCAAAGAGACTGGTTTGCATGTAGATGCAAGGAAGTGCATGGAGTCTGAGGAATGGAAGCAGGTTGGTGCATTCGAACAGAAAATGAAGAGGACGATGATGGCCCAGACCACAATGGCCTGAATATGGACCGCTGTAGATACCATGGCAAGTTGCTTAGACTCCGCAATGGTAGACACTGAAGGTTCAGCCAAGTGGACAGGCCCCATCTGTCCCTTCAGTAAATGGGGGAGAAAGGCATAGCAGTGTGGGACAGAGGTCAGATTTGAAGAGGGCTAGCTTCTGACGTCACGCTGCCTAATTCAGAGCCTGGCGCTGTCGACCAGGCACAGGATGAGAGCGATAAGAGTAGAAATCGAGAAGGAATGGCACGTGGACAGAATAGAGAGAGGTCATGTCAGTAGGACTTAAGATTTTCCATTTGGGTGATTAGGAGAGGGTGATACTTGAAGAAGGAATAGAGGAAAAGAAGCATATTGAAGAGCAGGATATAATGTGTTGGTGAACATTTATATTTTATGAATTTTGCATGCATGAGGGATTTCCAAAAATACATCAAGAAGGCATGTGGCATTGTGAATATTAGTGAAATATCAGTAGGAGAGCCAAGTTAACACACAGCTCTTGACTCCGTTACTCGTTCTGATATAATTTACTTACCTTCTAGGGTCTCTGAGTTTCCTCTAAGCTGCTTTTGCAGAGTTGGGATGAGAGAGACTCCTCATAAGACAACAGAAATCATATGACGAAAGTTTCTTTCGGTTCTTTCCCATATTAAAGACTGAATAATAAATCACTGAATGTCTCTGTGTTTGGCTTGCAGTGATTGCATTTTAGAGCATGGGCAGAGCTTAGAAGAATAGACGAGGGTACCAGTTAATTTGTAGCCAAAAATAAGTAGATAAGTCTATGCATAACCTTATCATATACTGTTTGGAAGGTTCCAAGCCTTCCAGACATTTGGAGTTACACATCCCTTAAAAATAATAAAATTAAAATAAAATAAAATAAAATAAAATAAAATAAAATAAAATAAAATAAAATAAAAATTAGAGTCACCATCCCATGCACAGTGGGAGAATTAATGTTCTCGCCAAGATTATAGTCAATGGCTCAGAGCAAGGTAGCATAGTGGTTTAAAATCAAATGTCCAGAACCAGATTGTGTTTGAATTTATAATATTCCATTTACAACTGTCTAATCTAAATAAGTTGCTTAAACTCTGTGTGCCTTAGTTTTCTTATCTATAAAAGAGAAATAATATTACCTACCAAACAGGATTATTTGGGGGTTAAATTAGCGATGCATTTAAAGTGCGCAGAAAAATGTCTGGAGCAGAGTAAACTCAGTGAATGTTAGGCTTGGTGTTCTCAGGTCCCTTCTGTTCCCTGTTTCCTCTGATCACTAGGCCTTATGTCTCAGTAGTGCTCCCTTGTCTGTCACTAGTCCTTGGAAGGTCATTTCCAACAAACCTCCCAGGCTCTATCACTTTCTGACCCAAAGCATATTAGCTCCTCTTGTCCAGAATGTCCTGGACTGGAGCTATGGAGGCTGTTTCTGCCATAACCGTCAGGCCCAGTAAAATATTTTCTGAGATAATGGGGGAGTTCTCTTCCCATGAAGGATTCTGAGCTGTTTGATTCTTAGACTGATGTTTGCTTCCTGCCCTTAGGACAAGCATGGTGACCTCAATCCAAGGCTATTTGTATGAGACTGGCCTTTTCCGTGGCTTGACAATAGATGCCCATCCTGCAGCGGTTGATATAATCGGTGCATAAGCTACAGTTTTATAAAAATAAATTGATTGAGATGGAAATCTGTGAAGTTTGTAAAACTGTGTATTTTTGACAAAAAGTTACATTATGAAAAGGACAGGGGAGAGATGTGGAATAATTTATAAGGATGATCCCAAGGGATGGTAAATAAATTACAGAGTAAAGCCTGAGCCAAACTATCTTCTATTAAAGTCTCTTCATTGCTATTCAAGTGAATTTTCTCCCTCTCCCAAGTGGAAACTATTTGCACAAAACAAAAATATTAGAAACAGAATCCCAGGAATTTGGGCAGTGAAGGAAAATCTTGTTAAAAACTTGAGAGTAGACTTGGCTTTAGGCATAATTGTCAAGATTCCCTTTGTCACCTTTCTGTATCTCTCTTTAGCTCCTCTTTCTTTTCAAATCCCTTTCTCTCCCAGATGTCTTTCTTCATCATTCTGGGGTCAGGGTGCCTTTGATTGTTAATTCAATCAGCATTCAGTGCCTACAAAGTGCTAGGCAATGGATACTGAGAACAAAAATACAGACAGAAGATTCTGACTTTTCTGGAGCTGACGCTCATTTCTACAGGCCATTCGTCAATTTGTAAGCACCTATCCACCAAGATGTAAAAAAATAAGGTAGATTTAAAGATACAGTGGAAAAAAACAAAACAAAACAAAACAAATGACACACACGGCCAAAAAAGCTCAGAGGAACCCAAACTTGTTTGTTGTGGTGGTGAGGTTTATTGTTACTGTGTGTGTGCTTCATTAGCTGTGTTTTATTTTTTGTTTTTGCTTTTTGTTCTCTTGGCCTGGGAAATGAGCCTGCAAGATGAAAATAGCCAATCTCCTTCCTTAGTGGCTTTCAGTTAACTGCAGGTCACCCACCAGGCTGATAGGGGATTTGCCGATCCCCAAGAAAGGAGTTAGGCATGGTAAGTTGCTATTTTTTTCCTTTGTAATTAACAAGAGTCTTCTGGAGTAATATTTTGATATATTTTGACATATTTGATGTTCAAATATCATGCTTCTCATCAGGATTACCCACTGTTTTAGTTTTAGCATCTCTTGACATTTCCTGGTCTGGATCAAGTATTTCTAAAATGGTTGCCCAATAGCAGTTTTCTTTTTTTTTTTTTAAATTTTTTTTTCAACGTTTTTAATTTATTTTTGGGACAGAGAGAGACAGAGCATGAACGGGGGAGGGGCAAAGAGAGAGGGAGACACAGAATCAGAAACAGGCTCCAGGCTCTGAGCCATCAGCCCAGAGCCTGACGCGGGGCTCGAACTCACGGACCGCGAGATCATGACCTGGCTGAAGTCGGACGCTTAACCGACTGCGCCACCCAGGCACCCCAGCAGTTTTCTAATTGCATTATTTCTTCTACATTTATCAGCTGGCATTCATGGGCCCGATATTTTTAGTATACACGTATGAAATACATCATCATAAAAAACAATCAATGCCATTAAAACTGTAAATCATTGCATCTTATTTCTTCTTCATCCATTACCTTTAAATAGTTTAGGTTTCTTCATTATTTTATACATTTAAATTTTTCAACGTTTATTTATTTTTGAGAGACAGAGAAAGACAGAGCATGAGCAGGGGAGGGGCAGAGAGAGGGAGACACAGAATCTGAAACAGGCTCCAGGCTCTGAGCTGTCAGCACAGAACCCGACACGGGGCTTGAACCCAGGAGCCGTGAGATCATGACCTGAGCTGAAGTTGGACACCCAACTGACTGAGCCACCCAGATGTCCCTATTACATACATTTAATAAATTCCTGCTGACCTTTCTTTCAGGATAGCAGGCTAATATTTTGATTAGCAAATGAGCTGACTTGAAAGTGAGATAATCCAATCATTCAACTTCAGTTACACAAAGTCATCTACTAAATGCTGCTTTCTCTTGATTGTGCAGTGAATGTTTTGTGAAAGAACAGTCTTCCAGACAGAAGCAAGAATGTCTAATTCCAAAGCAAAATGTGTATGATATATATGGCATGACAAGAAAGACAAAGGAGTAACGACGACAACAGCAACAATAACAACAACAAACCACAGCAGTAAGATATTCTCTTTAAATTATGTCCTGAGTTCAGCGCAGGTCTAAGTGGTGGCAAATGCCAGGGCAACTAATTCCTGGCCTCTGAGGCACTTCTGGCTTCTCTTCTGGGAGGGTTCAGCCTGCGTACAGGGAATATGTTGTGGCAGGTTATCGAAATGTAGCAGCAGCTACAGTGTTACCATGGGACTAGGAAAGCCTTGGTAGGCCAGTAAGGGAAGTGGCCATCTATGGTAGTAAGAGCATGTTGAGAAACCATATTGCATCATCTGGTGAGTTCTACATAGCCCACACTTTTCATCATCGGAGAGCAAGAGGGAATAAAATCTGAGCATATACTCCTTTAAAATGGCCCATTCTCTCATTATTCTGGCCTTCCAGGAAGAACACCACTTCCCAGGGAAGGAGGTCTTGATATTTCTGTTTTTGTTTTTTCTCCTCATACTATTTTGTGTGCTTGGGGGATAAATACAGCAGTAGAGGTAGAGACAGACGTATTTTCTTGATGTTCCCTTTTAAATGTTTGCTCTTTGAGGGGTGGTTGGGTGGCTTAGTCGGTTGAGCCTCAGACTCTTGATCTCGGATCAGGTCATGATCTCACCATCTGTGAGTTCGAGTCCCATGTCAGGCTCCTTGCTGGCAGTGGGAAGCCTCCTTGGGATTCTCTCTCTGCCCCTCGCCTGCTCATTCTCCCTCTCAAAAAAATAAAAAAATAAATAAACTTAAAAATTTTCTGAATGTTTGCTCTTTGCAGATAGGCTGAAGGAGTTCATCAAAACATGTTCATTATATTGGAGGATGAAATAAAGAGGGAGAAGAGTTCTAGAGCAGGAAAAGCAAGCGCGTGACATCTAGTACACAACTGTCATTTGGAAAAAATAAAGAAACTGACGTTCAGGAAATAGGTCATGTAAAACTTGTGGCATGAAATAGAGGTAAGAACCGAGGTGTCCTGCCATCTGCTGCTGGATCCTGAACTACTATCCTTAGGTCTCATCTGGGCCATGCACAGCCTCAGGGTTACACCAAGATACCCCGGCTGGAATCTATCTGCTGCGGTGAAGGTGTGAGGTCCCAAGAGTAGGGCTGGGTTGCGATATAAAATTAAAAATGCCCAGTTAAATTTCAGTTTCAAATTAAAAATAATTTTTAGCACAAATGAGATATACTTATACTTTGCAAAATCGTTATGTATCTGAAATTCACACCTTCCTGGGCAGCCTGTGCATTCTTACTTGCTACGTCTGGCAATTTCACCTAACAGACACACACCAAAGAGTTGTGTCAAATAGGAAGTCAAGCAAGAAACTAGTATAATGTGTCAAGGGAAAGCATGAGTTTAACAAGGAGTTCCTGATTTACAAAGTGATAGGTTTGGGATGACATACCCATAATACAATTTAAATTTGCTATGTTTTAAAATAAACATTATTGGGGCGCCTGGGTGGCTCAGTCAGTTGAGCGTCCGACTTTGGCTCAGATCATGATCTCATGGTTCTTGAGTTTGAGCCCCGAGTCAGGCTCTGTGCTGACAGCTCAGAACCTGGAGCCTACTTCAGATTCTGTGTCTCCCTCTCTCTCTCTCTCTCTCTCTCTCTCTGCCCTTCCCCTGCTCACTCCGTTTCTCTTTCTCTCAAAAATAAATAAAAACGTTAACAATTTTTAAAAAATAAAATAAACATTATTAGTTAACCATGTAATAAACTCAACTATACTAACTCAGATTCAGTGTAAACATTTCTTGAAATTTTACACATAATACAATTAAACAGTACTTAAAAAGAAGCAGCCATGAAATGCATTTATAAACATAAGTTCACTGCATTCTATTATCGTCAACAGTCCTCTGTGGTAGCTATAAGTATCCCATTTTATAGATGATGAAAGCAAAGCTTAGAGAGTTTGAGATTGAGGAGGCTTCCCATAATATCTGTTTTGGTGTGAGGTGTTTTGGTTTGGTTTGTTTTATTGGTGGAGCTGATCTGTAACCCAAGTCTGTGTGGCTCTAAAACCCCAAATCTTAATCATTATACCATGAGCAGAATCCTTACGTTGAATTTGGAATTTATACTAAATTGTAGTTAATCAGATAACTACAAGCAGATTTATTTACTAGAATATTCACCATACGCTTGTTATAAAGGAATTTTTTTAATGATTACACTGATAAAACACTATGTCATTATTAAAAGTGACATATAAGACTATGAAACTCAACTAACTCAAGGATTACTTCTATTATAAGAAAAACATTATCACATTCATCTGCAAGTACATAAATAAGTTATTTCCAAAAAGCAGAAGTATGAGCTATTTTTAATTTGTTCTTCATGTTTTTAAATTTTTCTATAATACACTTTTCTAATCAGAAAAATATTATAAACATTTATCTTGCAAATTTGATCAAATTAAAAAATATACTTAGCAATACAATCATGTGTGTTCTCTCTTTCCTGGGAAAGGAACAAGAAGCGACTTTAACTGCAGAACAGAAAGGAACATTGGGAACAGAGTCAGATCTGAAATATAAAGTATAAAATAAACATCAGTGGATTAAAAAACTTTTTAAAAACAATACATTCAAGCAGCTTTAATGGGCTTTTTTCAGTTTCTATTATAGTAACAAGAATGCGGGATGGCTGGTACAATTGGAGACTGGTTAGCCAAAATCACACCTGAAATATAAGAACAATTGGGATAGAAATTAGGTATCCTGGCACCTAGACCTCATCTGCAAACATAAGAAAATTTCTATTCTAAAGTAGGTACCAAACTTTTGCAACTTCAGAATATCATATAACTATTAGAGTTTCTTACTTTTGTTACAATACTTGTGAAAGTCTGAAGTCCTCCTGCTCTAATTCTACTTATCCATGAGGGCATATCACTTTAGTGTGTCTTTAGATTAAATTCTGGGCCTAGACTCCCCATTCCTTTGGGTTTAGGTGTAGCTCATGTTGAACAAAGATATGAGTGAATTTGATGCTGGGGTCTTTTTACTTCTCTCTCTCTCTCTCTCCTTTTTAAATTTTTATTTGAAAGAAAGGAGAGATAAAGCATGAGTGGGGGAGAGGGGCAAAGACAGAGAGAGAGAGAGAGAGAGAGAGAATCTTAAGCAGACTCTACACTCAGCACAAAGCCCAACATGGGGCTTGATCTTGCAACCCTAGGATTATGACCTGAGCCAAAATTACGAGTCTGACACTCAACGACTGAGCCACCCAGGCACCCTCTTACTTCTTTTCTTTGCGTGTTTCCCATGATGCCTATAAACCAACAATTGCTAAAGACAGATACTACCTAAATGTGTTATGATTTCAGTACTACTTGATTTAACAGACTGTTCCCAGGCACACAGACAAGGTAAAGGACAGAAGTTAAGTGATACCATTTGGACGCCTTAACATGCGAGTTGGTTGGAAGTGTTGCCTGAGTATGGGATGGAGAGCCTTCTCCATTCAAACACTTTACAAAGCAACACACATTTTGCATAAATCCAAGCTTGTCAGAAAGCAGAGGTAAGGATTTCAGCAAAGGAGTCAAAATAAAAGCAATCTTGTTGTCCAAGCAGATTGTGAGAATATTTACCTTCAAAAATAGGAAGGTACAAATGAATTCAGGAAAGATCAGCTAAGAATTCAGCTTACTCTCTACATAGAAGTAGCCAAGTCCTATGCACATAGTAGAAGCTTTCAATGGCACAGCTTTCCATTGGTATTTGTCTCCTTAAACCTAGCTGATACAAGTACCTACTTAATGGATATTAAAGTGATATATGTCCCAGGTCCCAGTTGGTTTAGGAGACCTAGTTCCTAATTCAGTTTCTGACTTTAATTAGCTGTGAATTAAAACCAGATTGATCCTACCAAGAAGCTCAAGACCAACCTGATAAGGATCTAGCCATGTGACAGGGCTGAATACATAGTTACTTTACTACATCAGACAAATAAGAGGTAAAATCCAAAAGTCCAGACAGGAAAAGACTGCGGGGGGAAAACCAAGGTACTTTGAGGGGAGACAAAACTCAGATGCCAAACTTAGAAGTTGAAGGTAGAAAGTAAGGTTCCAAAGTGAGATCAGAGCCAACTGATGATGGAATGGAATACCGGGTGCATAGTACAGAAGTGGGTGGGATTTGTGTCCAATTCCAGAGCTAGCATGGACCTTCATCATCTGGGATAAGTCACATTCTTTCCTTGGGTCTGTTTCTTCACTAATAAAATAGCAAAAATATCAACTCCCCTCCCTTTAGCTCAGAGTTATTTAGAGAATCAAGTGTGATCAAGTCTCTTAAAAAAGTAAGGAGTGAGGGATTCTCTATATAAAGTAATAAAAATAAGCCAAATTTAGAATACTAATAAGGCAGGCCATTTAATTACTTTTAATTTTTAAACACTGTGTAAGCTAAGAAACCCTTTCCGCCCCACTTGCCATGCCTCTATCTCTTGACCCTCCATCACCAAAATGTTTCACCTTTCCTACTGCACCGAATGCATTCCTCTAGATTTACTTTGGGTTCTGTCTCCTCGTTCACTCATTGCTTCCTTCAATAGACTGCTCCCTTAACTTCTTCTTCTCTTCAATGTTTTCTTCTCTTCAGGTCCCTTCAAATTAACATAGAAAATGAGGAAATTGCACATGTCACTCAATTTAACTGGCCTTATAGTATGGGAATCCATTTTCTAAAATTGCTGATAAATGAACATCTTAACATTGCTTGGGCACATCCAGTGAAAAGTTATTTGAAAAGTCTATATATCAGGGATACCTTGGTGGCTCAGTAGGTTAAGCATCTGACTCTTGATTTCTGCTCAGGTCATGATCTCAAGTTTCCTGAGATTGAGCCCCGCATTGGGCTGTGTTGGGATTCTCTCTCTCCCTCTTTCTCTGCTCCTCCCCAGGTCCGCCACCTCTGTCAATATAAATGAATAAATAAACTTAAAAAAAAAAAAAGAAAGTCTCTATATCAGAAAACTCTTTTACACAGAGCTGAAATCTATGTCTTTTTTGCTCTACCCCCTGAAATAACAAATAATAAATTCAATACCTTCATCCTTCTCTTTGTCTTCAAATATTCAGAGCATAAGATTGCTTGCCCCTGAAATTGAGCTTCTGGACTTCATTGTAATTCTGATTAGCCCACTATATCAATAATATACCACATTATCATAATTATAATGTATTATACATTAACCTGTAAGCCAAGAACTGCACTAAGAGATGCAGACATATAGATGAAAAAGACATAGCTCTTGCCCTCAAAGATGTTATAATGAATTTAGAGTGATGGTACATGTATACAAAACTGGACATTTTCAATGGTAAAAACTGCACTAAATACCACATTAAGTACAATAATCTGTTCTAGGAAGAGTCTTCTATCAGCTGTGAGGGTGTTTAAATTTTTTTTAATGTTTATTTATTTTGGAGACAGAGAGAGAGACAGAGTATGAGCAGGGGAAGGACAGAGAGAGAAGGGGACACTGAATCCAAAGCAGGCTCCAGGCTCTGAGCTGTCAGCACAGAGCCCGATGCGGGGCTTAAACTCACGGATGGTGAACTCATGATCTGAGCCAAAGTCAGATGCTTACCCGACTGAGCCACCCAGGCGCACCTGATGTTTAAAATAAGTACAAGATCTGGAATGATCACAGTCCAAGACACTGTGGTAGGCACTTTTACTTTCCAAACTCCTTCATTTATTCATATATAAATACTTATAACTTACTATATATATTTATTTCGTATGTCTATCTGTATACCTCTCCATCCATCCATCGATATCTTGTATACAGAATGCTTGAAAACCAAGTCCAGCTCCAAAACGTACATTCTGTGGTTCTCAAAGTACCAACCGCCCTCGTCCATCATCACTAGGTACTGGGCCCTCAACAATTCTAAAACAAAAGTTTGACAAAGGTAATAAAACAATCTACGCATATAGCAACATGCATGCAGAGAATGAAATGGGCCCTCACAATTAAATACCTCTTGACAAGTGTGATAGAAAGAATGGTTTTCTGTTGTCATTACTTTGCACATCCATTGCAAAGATTTGTACGTGGGAGTCAGGTTTGAAATTGCAGTGAAATTTCTCTGAAGAAGCCGATCTTTTGGAATAAAGTGTCAGGCCCGTTTCACATTCTCAAATGATTATTTGCCAAGACAAAACATAGACAAAGCAAGAAAAGTCATCTCCTTCATGGTGGAACGGAAATTTATTTTAGTTTATAGGAAATAAATTAAAATAATATCAAAATAAGTCTCAATTTTCTTGTAGAGAAAATGTACAGACATTATAAACATTGGCAATGTACTCAGTTTTGAAAAATAAATAATAAATACAGTAAGAAATCCATTTTTCCTTTTTAAATATTAACCGCACAGAAAAGTTAGGTAAATAATACATAAAAATATGAGTTCAAATTTTCTAATGATATATAACCATTATATAATACATTTAAAGAAATACAATAAAAAGCACATATCACCCTATCATAATTAAATTATATATTCAAAATATAGTCTTTTTCTGTCCAGCTTGAATTTTCTAAACTATAAATACACTTTAACAAAGGTTATCTGTGCTCGGGGATAAGGAATCTTTCGCTTATTTTTTTTTCCTTTTTGTTTCTCTGTGTCTCGAAAATCCAATTATCCTTCTTGAAAAGAAACACTAGTAAGGACAATAGTTTGTTTTGCTACAAGAAAAATGTCCCAAAATTTGAATAGCCTTTAATAACTATTTATTTTTCAGTTGCGTCAAATGTTGGAAGCTGAGGCTTTTGTGGTTCTGCATGTAACTTAAAATTCTGGACTGAAGGAGAACTCTTTATCTGGGACATAGTGTTCTCATGGCAGAGAAGAAAAGAAAGAGAATTGGTGAAAACACTTAGGGGCTCATCAAGTTTCTACCACAAGTGTCATATGACTATCTGCTCACTTGTCATTGGCAAAGAAAGTCACCTGACCAAGCCCTATTCTTGGAGCCCAGAGGAGGCATAGTAACATGGCAATGAGTGGGTACATAGTTTTTACCAGAGGAGATAGTAATCGTCGAGTGCAATAGGAGCATCTATGAGAAAGTGTGACTATTTCATTCTAAAGGAATTTCCAGACTGTGTTAGCTGTAGTGATTATTAAGGGAAGTTTTATGATTGATAAAAGGGATTATTAAGGGAATTTTTATGATTAATAATTTTATGATTATTAAGGGAATAAAACATATATGCACATTTTATGTGTATATAATGTAAAATGTATCCAGCCAGAATAACAACCTAAAATCCTGCTGGGTATTTTTTAAATATTTAAACTTTATTACCGTCTTTCGGGCACCTGGATGGCTCAGTTGGTTAAGTATGCGACTCTTGATATCGACTCAGGTCATGCTCTCACAGTTTGTAGGATGCAAACCCTGCATCAGGCTTTGCACTGAAGGCAAGGAGCCTGCTTGGGATTCTCTCTCTCTCTCTCTCTCTCTCTCTCTCTCTCTCTCTCCCCCTTGCCCAGTCATTCTCTCTCTGTCTCTCTCTGCCCCTTGGCCAGTCGCTCTCTCTCTGTCTCTCTCAAATAAAAGTAAACTTAAAAAATAAATAAATAACAAACAAACCATTTATTACCATCTTGGAGAAGCTGACTATGAACGACCCTTGTTCGTCAATCTCAAAAGTGTGGCTCGTCAACAATTTCATGAAGCTACATATTGGGATTAGAAAGAGCTTGAACTTGAAATATTCCAAATCGCATCTCTGTCAGGATTCACAGTAGTATCAGTCTGAAGACTCTACCCCCGCCCAGGAGGAGGCCAAACTTGACTCAACCGAAAAAGTCCGCATTAAACACCCTTTTCTCAAAGAGCTCACACTCAAAAGGGAATCAGGGCACGTGGCCATAGAGGCAGAGTGGCATGTCCTGGTCACCCTGAAGAATACCCCAGCACCCGCACATGACGGCTGGGGCAGTCCGTCCCCACGACAGAAAGCCACCATGCTACTTTTATGACCTCCCACCAGAAATTCACCCATCAGTTTTAAAAGGGGCTCCAATGGCACAGTGCTCGATGACGCTCTGATGAAGGTATCCGCCTTCTTCATTAGGCAACTAGACCAAACATGCATGAGCACCAAGCCCCTTGTGGCCCAGGAAGCCAGTGCTTAATTTGAGGAAGAAAATGAGCAGTTAGGTTATAAAGTAGCAGATATCCAAATAAAGTCATTGATACTCTTAGGGTTCTTTTATTTACTGGCAATGTGGGAGGGCCACCCTTCCGTGCCCGTGTAACAGGTATAGCTAGGAGATGTGGAGTTAGAGTTAAATGGCAAAAGAGGCACAATTTTAAGTTTGAGAGACAATCGGAGAACATTTTCAAACTATTAAGAACACGAAGGCTGTTGTCATTTGCAAGTTAGAGCCAGCCACCTCAAGCTAAGGTCTTTTTTCTTAATAGCATCGAAAAACAGAAATGAAAGAAGGAAAGAGGAGAGGTAGAGAATTATATGCATATATCTTTGTTTTCTTTTTTGAATGCTGCATGGGTTAAAGGCAAAACCTGATATAAATATCATACTCAGATGGAAGAAGAGACGAATCTGATGTTGCCCTTCATTTTAGTAGTGTCTCAGCTCAGTGCTGCTAACCTCCCATTCTCATCACAGTCACCTTGTTAAAGGGCTAATAAGCTGTCATTAAGATTTCACTCTCGAGATGAGAATATCAGGCTTCATTATAGAAGCAAAGTTTTTTGTGTGTAAATATTTTAAAGTATTCCACATTGGTGTTTTGTTTTGTTTTGCTTTCAAACTGTTATTTGAATTCTGGTTAGTTAATATTCAGGGCAATATTGGTTTCAGGAGTAGAAGCCAGTGATTCCTCACTTGCACACAACACCCAGTGTTCATCGTAACAAGTGCCCTCCTTAACACCCATCACCCATCTAGCTCATCTCCCACCCACCTCCCTCCATCTACCCTCTGTAGTTCTCTATCTTTAAGAGTCTCTTATTGTTCATTTCCCTCTTTCATTTACTCCCCTTCCCATATGTTCATCTGTTTTGTTTCCTAAATTCCATGTATGAGTGAAATCATATGGTTTTTGTCTTTCTCTGACTGATTCCACTTAGCTTAATACTCTGTGGCTCCATCCATGTTGTTGCAGATGGCAATATTTCATTTTTTTGATGCCTGAGTAATATACATTGTATATGTGTATATGTACATATATGTGTTATATATATAAATACGTGTGTGTGTGTATACTTGGCTATTGTTGATAATGCAGCTATAGACATTGTTTTGAATATAAATAAATTAATAATTGGAAGATTTTAAACTGTGATTGATTTTCTTGCGGTATCCCCAGTTTGACCTCACATCATTTTTCATCACAATGGAAGTTTTGCTATACACACTGTTGGTTTCACACCACATGATGTGTTTCTCCCCAAAACTTGTTGATAGAGCCTCAAAGGTTAGCAAGGGCCTATTTAGGGCTGAGTTACTTTAGGATTGGCTCTTCTGCCTTACAGATTTGAACACTATACAATCGCTGTATCCTAGAGACCACGTCAAAGAGCAACTCACAGGCCAGTCAAACAAGGCTAGAAGGCCAGAATTAAAACAAATACTTTCAATCTTTGTCCATGTTGTATCGAGGATAATAAGCAAACATCAATACAGTTACAAGAATGACCAATAACAAAGTGAAGCAAAGATCACATACATACATATAAATGTGTGTGTGTATATACATATATGTGTGTGTGTGTGTATATATATATATATATATATATATATATATATCATGAGTCTGTATATATACATATATATGTAAACACACATATATCCCAAAATGAATAGATTCTGTAGTCCAACTGAACTCCTCAACTGAACCACTCTATACCTACGTACATTCTTGCTTATCTTTAAGAACTCAGATGAGCAAATGATGATACCATATCCAACTATGTGATACCACTGAGACAGCATTTCCCCCTCTGTCTTTTTTTTCCCATTGTCAGGCAAACTTTGAATGCGTCACCACTAAATCCTATATGAAAAGCATAAGACGGAAGAGATCATAAAAGACCTACTGACAGGAATCCAAGTTTCAGCTCCTACGCCGCACTTACCAGTTGAATGTTTGTAAGATTTTTGTTTGTCGTTTAAGCTTCTTAGTTCCTATTTTCTTCCCCTATAAAATAGGAGTTATTGAAAAAGATTCTCTCTAAAGTATTTTCAGCTCTAAAAATATCAGCTTCTATATTTCCACAGGTTATATCCTCCAGGAGTTAGGGAAAAATATCAAGTTTTTAGCATCAGAGATACCATGAGATTTTATTTCTTCACTTGCAAATTGACCTATTAGAAATGAAATAATTGGACATGAATCTATATAACTGTAATCATTAAGAGCTCTTCCTGGGTCCATCTCAATGTACCCCATAACCCTTATTTGTTCACAGCTGTATTCCCAACATGGGCATATTATCTGCCACATAGGATGAGCTCGGATTATGCTCATTGAGTAAATAAGACAATGAAGAAACAAACATACCCATACCCCTGCGGACTGTTGTCTTTATCTGGAACATGCAAATATCAGGAGAAAGCACATACCCACAGCAATTTGATGAAAGGGAGATCAAAAGCCACCACACTGTACTTGATGTTAAAGTGTGATGTTCAGACCACACTCAGGACATTTGATTTTGCAGGAAGTACCCCGGATGCATTATGCCCAATGACACTTCTAGCTCAACATGCCGGCTGACTTTTTGGGATCCTGGCATCTCACACCACATGGTCACCGCAGAAGTGCTGTAGGAAGTAAGGGAATCCTGGAGGCAAAACCTGTTTGCAAAGGAACAGATCCTTCTCACCTGTCCATACCAGGAATTCTGCATCCGCTTCTCCGTGCACATAAAAATGACGCTAATAATGCTGAACTAAAAATCTGCCTTTCTTGAGTTCTGTTCTCCATTTTGAAGCCACCCATTACTGATACTGAATCATAAACAACACCCTCTCTCCCCCACTAGGATCAAAAAGTTCAAGAGGTGAAACCCACTGTTATTTTGTTTGTTTGTTTAAGTAACAATCCACTGTTTTATTTCCTGATCACAAAATATATGAGGGCTACACGTTAAGTTCTTGTTGCCTTGTTTCATGTCCGATGTCTTCTGAGTCATACATGTATTTATTACATGTCTCAATATGTAAAAAGAAGAAAGAGAAAAAGAAAGAAAAACTGAAAGAAAGGGGGGGGAAATCTCGGTTTCAAATAATGAGCACGTGCACCTTTTTGCCTCAGGCCTTCATACACAATTTAGCCAGGAAGCCAGGGTAGATCATGATTTAGCTTTTGACATCTCCTGCCTTCAGGCCAGGAGAGACTAATACCGATTTCTGACTCTGAGCACGCCACAGGAAAAAAAGTGAGAGAGAGAGGCCTTTTATTGACTAAATGATAAAGAGGTTTGTAATGATAAATAACAGTCATTTTATTGTAGAAGTCCCCAGAAAAGATGCATTCTGCAGTGTCTGAAGGAGCCTAAAAGCTGAGGTTGGTTCCCTATGGAGCCGAACCTGTTAAACTCCAATTTTTACAGCCAGGGATAGGGGTCACAAATTGCGGGGACCTCAGGCTATTAAAACCATACACGCACACTGCGTACTCGTGGTTGCAGCCTGTTTCTTGGCTCAAGGAAAATTACCAAGGGCTGGATCCCAGGGTGATGGGTGGATGGCATGTCTGTCTGTCAGTCTGTTATCTGTGGGTCTGCACCACCTTCTTCTGGCTCCACACACACTCAGGTTCTGATTCAATTCAGCAGCGTCTATGCTCAGGCTGTTGGAGGAATCACTGCCAGTTTTGATCGATAGTTTAATTGTAAACTTTGGGAACAATAATGGATAATTTGGCTTGAACCGTCCATTATGAGCAATGTTGTCTAGGAGAAAGCCTTCAAAATTAAACAAGAGTTGGGCCACATTATTGCATTTGTACAACACACCCACAGTTAAATAAATCCCCCTTTACAAATGCTGTCTTGACATTCTATGGAGTTCAATAAACATAGGCCCAGGCGAGGAAGGAAGAAAGAAAATAGCAAATGGACCGAAGTGCTAGCTCCTTACCCACTCGTTGCCTCTGCAAGTTGTTGTTGTTGTTGTTTTATTGTTATTATTATCATTACAATAATTCTTTAAAGTCCTCTTCAAATAATGAAAAATCTGTAAAAAGGAATCATTTTTCAGGGGAATATTTTTTTTAATAGAAATTGAAGTCAATGTAATTTGAGAAAGGTGGAAATGAAGGTGATGTTAAGAAAACTAAATAAGGTATAGGGCGAAAAATATCCTAAAATAGCCATGGTATTGGTGACTACCGTAGAACAGACTTCTCAGAGACATAGGCAAGGCAATTTGGGTATCAGTTATTTCTCCAAAAAGAAACTCTCTGTGAAACCAAAAAAAAAAACAAAAACAAAAAACAAAAAACAAACAAACAAAAAAACAAAACAAAAAAACAACAGGAAGGGAATCACTTAATAATATTCAAAATTTAAAACTCTGAGCCCTAAACCAGAGTGTTCCCTGGTGAAAAGGTAGGGTTCAGTTCCCCAAAGTTAGGTGGGGGCTTATCCTGATGTCTCATAGGAGCATTTTTCCAAGGAGTTATCCAGAAAGAGATCGAAAAGGTATTACCATGTCAAATAGAAGGACTCTATGATGTAGGGACAAAGAAAATGGGAGTTCTAGAGACACCTGGGTCCAAAGGTCACCTCTGTGATTTCCTAACTATGTAACATGGACAAGCTGCCTAAACCTACCCATGCCTCAGTTACCCATACTTTAAGTGAGGAGAATAATAGTGCCCAGTCCATTAAGTTATCATAAGCATGAAATACATTAATTCATGAAAAGCACTTAAGACAGTGGAAGGCACATAATATCTGCTGGCTTGAAAAATAATTCTAATTGCTGTTCCTAAAACGGGATGAGTTGTCAGTTTTCAGCAGTCTACTTTAAAGTCTTTGTGTTTCTTTGTTTAAATGTTTATTTATTTATTTTTGAGATAGATGAGAGTGCTCATGGGGGGAGGGCCAGAGAGAGAGGGAGAGAGAGAATCCCAAGCAGGCTCGACGCTGTCAGCACAGAGACCAAAATGGGACTCAGTCTCACAAACCACAAGATCATGACCAGAGCTGAAATCAAGAATCTGACACTTAACCAACTGAGCCACCCAGGAGCTCCCAAAATCTTTATATTTCTAATTCCAAAGATTTGGTCTTTCCTTTTGCATGGAAGGAGGAGAGACTGTCCTTTGACACAATTTGTTTTCAATCCATGTTTAATCAGCTTCTTTAGGAGATAAGAAGCAAAGGGTGATTTGTGGCTTGTCAGATACAAGGCATCTCATGTCGCTCTCAATCCAGTTATGTCACGTTGACCAGCATGGCAGTAAATTGCCTACAGGCCAATAGTAAACTTAAGGCTCCACCAGTCCCAATGCCTTACATTCTGCCCTTTTAACCAGCTCTGGGCCACTAAACTCTGTCTGTACACTCGGGGAAGACCCCCAGACTCCTTGGTTAATCCCAAAATGAGGGAGTCATATCTACAAGGCTTGGTACGTTTTAATTACAATCAAGTGGTCCAGAATCAGGTTGACCTGCCTGGGGTCCAGGTTCATCATTGACTCGCTGTGTAACCTTGTCTATGGACATGGCTACTCTGGGATCAAGTTTCCTTATTTGTTAAATACAGGTAATGACATCTACTTCTCAGGATTGTGATAAGGATTTAAAAGCAATCAGGTCGGGGAACCACATTTAAAAATAGCAGTGGTTGTTGTTATGATTAAAGTTATATTTTTACTCAGTAGAGTTTTCTTCTAGCCAGCCCCTGAGACAGCATTCCATTTCTTCTGCAATGGCTCTGCATGGTCCTTGGGTTCAACTTTACCCCATGTGTTCCACTTCTCCTACTGGGGCTTATGCCTGTGTCTACATTCTAGAATTTCTATAATGATAATGTGTCCATTGTCTCAATTAAAAAAAAAATAGAGATGTGGCTCACTCTTTCTAGAGGTCACGTCATTAGTGCCCCATAAATCTATGTCATACATAACTAACAATAAGATAGACAAACTTATGCTGCACTTACAGTGCTTGGATAAATAAAGGTGAGGATCCTTGGTTATCAATGGTCAAAATACATTAGCTCTTTATCTATAAAGAGCTAGAAAACTTAATTATGTTCAGAAGAGGATCACCAAGATGAGAAAATGTCTGGAAACCACACAAGAGAAATAGGAGGAAATTTGGAGGGGGGTTTGTAGCTATCTTAAAAGGCTGTGATAGAGGAAAGTAGATAGATGTAATTATAGTCAGAAGCAATACCAACTGGAGGAACATCTTTTCAACACTTTGAGCAATAGCATAGATGAAAATTCTGCCCCAGAAAGAAGAGACAGTCCTGTTCCTGGACAATACTTGCTGTTCCAGCACACAGGTTGAAGTCCGGAGTATTATTTTAAGGAGAGGTGTGAGATTAGATGATCTCAAATTCTATTCCAACACTCAAACTTTATGATCTGACCATGCTTCAGGGAATCGGTGCCTTAGTGCTTTATCAAGTCGCAGAAGCTAGTCCTGTAAAATGAATTTGACATCTAGGGCATGCAAATAGCCTCTCCGTTTCTCAGAGTCCTGGCAATGGCTTGGGTACAGAAATTTTCTTCCGCAGACCATCACAAGGTGAAGAAAGCAATGGTCATCAAAATAAGAGGTTCCGATTCTGTAAACTGTTCCTCTATCCCCAGCAACTGTGACCTCGAAACCATTGTCATTTTCATTAAAGTTTGCATCAGAAAAATAACCTCACTGTAAGAGTCTGTACGTACAACAAATGTGAAAAACATTCCATAAGTATTTCAAATACACTTCCAACTTGGGACTCTTTTAAAAAATCTCCTTTGCTCCATTTGAGAAAATCTTCACTCCAATACTTATTTTTCTTCATTCTTCAAAGATCTCTTTCTCTGTTATTTAAGAGCATGAATCTTCCCATTGCCTGAGATATCAAATGCCTTCCATAAGCAGATTTAATCTTAGAATATCCTCCTCTCTTCTTTTTGTAGACATTTGATTCAGCATCGCCCACACGGAAACCCAGGATGGATAAGCTATCCTTTGCATTGTTATTGACAAATACTTACTTGTTATTGCAATAGACTATGACAATAAGTTATTTGCTATTGACCAAATTTTGACAGTGTTATAAAATATTTTAACTTGAACTGACACGGGAGTAGATGATCACGCAGTCATTCCTCCTAAATAGTACTCCGGGGGGGAGGGGGGCGGGTTGTGCCTATATACTCTTTTCCCAGAATAAAGAACCCCCCAGGGATTTGAGATGAAAGACCATTACTAACAAAACGTAACCACTCAGTAAGGTTTTTATGAGACATATTGTATTAAAAATGCATGTAAAATTGGAATGTTTGCAAGCATGCCCTGTTGTTCTTGAGCCTTTATAAGACAACAAATTAAGGTGCTCACTCTAGGAATGTTTGCTGAAAATACTTCTACATGGCCTCCTTACTCGAGTGACTGACACATATGTGAATCTAGTAAATTAAATCCTCTAGTCAAAAGTCTTCAACCTGCATTCAACCTAACAGCAGCCTGGTGAACATCCTCAAAGCTGCCAGACAGTGAAGTTTTGGGTTGAATAAATGTCTTGGTTTTTATTTATAAATGCTGTACTTTTTCTTCTTTAAAGCAGAATTTTGGAAATCTATTGATTTGATCCCCATCCCCGCCCCCTCCAATAGAGTTAAAATTTCCAGTTCATTTAAGTTTTAGTTTGTTTTGTAATTAATTGAGTTTAATGAAGGTAGACCCTGAGATTCTCTTTTTTCACTTCTCCTCTTTTCTCTGGAACTTGAAATCCTGTGGCTGGTTCCTCCACAGCTATAGAAACTGTCATATCTGAGGAGGTCGCTTAGAAACAAATAAATGTCTGCACTGGTCACACTTTGATGTGCTCAGGGAGTCCCTTGTTCCAGTCACTGGGATGACATAGAATTTTATTCTTATCTTGGTCATGGACATTTCCAAAGGAAACTCGGCTTTTGATATTTTAATTTCAGTTTCTTGTTCATGAAATATCTTTTCCGGAGAGAATTGTTCTCAGGTACTAAATATTTTACATCCATTTGACCAAAAGCAAGTTATGTCATAAAGAGCATATGCCTCTCACTTTATTGATATCTGTTGGATATTGTGACTTAGAAAGATAAGTATTACCCAGACACTGAGCTCTGAGTACCATATCCTTTTAAACCCTCTATTGTTTTTTCTCACTCTGGCAGGGAAAAGAGACTCTATTTATACTCACACTTAAATAACCTCCCAAAGAGGGACTAAACATCATACTACGTCGAAATTTGGACAAAGTTTGATCGAATGGGATTTGTCCATGGCCCTATTCACTTTCTCTTTGTGTATCATTTTACTCTTTCTGAACACCTGTCTCCTTTTCTTCCAGCATTCCCTATATGGTAACATCTTCCTTCTTTTCCTTTTCTTCTTTCCAGACGACTTGGGATATCTCCAGAAAAGTATAGATTCTCTCTCCCCCAAAATGCACCTACCCCCAAATCCTGTGGACAACCTAAGGGTATTTACAAACACCAGAGATGCCTTGATGACCCAAAACCTATATTCTCAACAGAAAAATTGAAAGTATGCTATGACAATAGACTTCATATATATTTGTGGTAAAGTCTAATTACTGCTTAAAAGAGCATCACAGAGATCATACAAGTAACATCAAAGAGTTTCATGGGGAACTCTAAAATACAAATATATTACAAATTAATCAGTTTCCAAAATGTACTGGGGTCCAACAGACTCTGCTTCTTGAGTCAATAAAGCATAAGAAAGACGGTACTATCACTGGAAAGATTAACTTCATTTTATTCACTAAGTGTATGCTGTGTGCTGAGTTTTTGAGAAGTGTGGATAATGTGGCCTTCCTCTTTTAGGGGGTCTCAGTCTAAAGGGGTGGCTGATGAGTCAATAGGTAATTCTTGTTCCTTCTTGTAAGGGCTTTGATAGAGAGATGCTGGGAACATCGCCCCCCCCCCCCAGGAGGGCTTGGGGGTGGCTCACGCAGGTGTAAGGTACCAGTAAAAGTTAGCTTTAAAAGTTAGCTTGGTGGGGCGCCTGGGTGGCGCAGTCGGTTAAGCGTCCGACTTCAGCCAGGTCATGATCTCGGGGTCCTGGAGTTCGAGCCCCGGGTCAGGCTCTGGGCTGATGGCTCAGAGCCTGGAGCCTGTTTCCGATTCTGTGTCTCCCTCTCTCTGCCTCCCTCTCTCTGCCCCTCCCCCGTTCATGCTCTGTCTCTCTCTGTCCCAAAAATAAATAATAAAAAAGGTTGAAAAATAATAAAAAAAATAATAAAAAAAATAAATAAAAGTTAGCCTGGTACCACAGTTAGACTGATTACCTAAATTCATACGTTAAATTCTAAGGCCCTATGTGGTGGTATTAGAAGGTGGGGGCTTTGAGAGGTGTTTAGGTCATGAGGGTGGATCCCTCACAAATGAGATTGGGGCCTTATAAAAGGGACCCTAGAGAGATCCCCCGTCCCTTTATGCCATGTGAAGACACAGGGAGAAGACAGCCATCTATGAACCAGGAAGCAGACTCTCACCAGACACTGAATGTGTTGGCACCTTGATGTTGGACTTCCCAGCCATCAGAGCTATGAGAAATTAATTTCTGTTGTTCATAAGCCATCCAGCCTATGGTATTCAGTTACAGCAGCACAGACAGACAAGAGAATGAGGAGTGCCCTGTGTGCCTTGAGGGAGGGACAGCATGTAGAAAGAGGGTAAAGCAAGCCCAATGCCTCACAGTGTGAAACAACATGGCATCTTAAAGAGCGACAGCTGAAATTGCAATTACCAGAGAACCAAGTTTGAAAGACGTAGAGGTGGGAAATAGAAGGAGGTATTTTTTTTATTTGTTTTCCCCCAATAAAGCACAATTACACACTGAAAAAGGTATATGGATATTTTAAAAAATATTTATTGTCAAATAAGTTTCCATACAACACCCAGTGCTCATCCCAACAAGTGCTCTCCTCAATGCCCATCACCCAGTTTCCCCTCCCCCCCCAATCAACCCTCAGTTTGTTCTCAGTACTTAAGAGTCTCTTATGGTTTGCCTCCCTCCTTCTATGTAACTTTTTCCCCCTTCTCCTCCCCCACGGTCTTCTGTTAAGTTTCTCAGGATCCACGTATGAGTGAAAACATATGGTATCTGTCTTTCTCTGCCTGACTTATTTCACTCAGCATAATATCTTCCAGTTCCATCCACATTGCTGCAAATGGCCAGATTTCATTCTTTCTCACTGCCAAGTAGTATTCTATTATGTATATAAACCACAACTTCTGTATCCATTCATCAGTTGATGGACATTTAGGCTCTTTCCATAATTTGGCTATTGTTGAAAGTGCTGCTATAAACATTGGGGTACAAGTGCCCCTATGCATCAGCACTTCTGTATCCCTTGGGTAAATTCCTAGCAGTGCTATTGCTGGGTCATAGGGTAGTTCTATTTTTAATTTTTGAGGAACCTCCACACTGTTTTCCAGAGCGGCTGCACCAGTTTGCATTCCCACCAACAGTACAAGAGGGTTCCCGTTTCTCCACCTCCTCGCCAGCACCCGTAGTCTAGGAGGAGGTATTTTGACAGGGGATTCTATTTCACATCAAGAGACTTGAAAAGTTAAAAATCTATGAAGTCATTTGCAGAGCGTTAAGGAGGCCAGTGGCATCATCATATTTACACTTTACCTGCCTGTCTCTGGCAAATCCAGAGTGTGCCAAATCCCCTTGAAAGGCCCCATACTGGGAATAGGGAAATGGGGAAAAGACAGATGCAATGCAGTAAGCTCCCAGCAAGGAAATGTTGCTTTTACATCTTAACTTACCACAAAGGACTACATTTTTTTCTTGGAAAAGAATGCCCTTGGAAATACAAAGAAAGTTTCTTTTCCGTCCCTTCCTTTAGCTTCATCTGAAATATTGGACCTAAGTCTTGTCTTTTTTTTTTTTCTTTTTTTTAAATATGTTTAAAGCAGCTAAAACATCCTTGACAGAAACAGCTTTGATGTGTAATGTTCCATGATTTAAATCACGGCTTTCTTCCACATTTACACAGAACTTTTCGGAGAAGTGGCAATTACGGGATTATCCACTACTTCTAACATGAATTCTTCGAGCATTGCTCTAGCTTTTCTTTGTTTAGTTAGTAATTATGTTTTTAAGACACCTTCACTTTGCTTCACTTTCTGAGTAATGGGTGCCGCGATTTAATTTCTTCTTCCTTCTTCAAATGTTTAATGTAAAGTTGGATTTTTGCCATTCTGGGAATCCTCACCAGAAAACAATTCACCTGCTGAAGTTTAATCATACTATCCAATAAGATGAATTTTCTAAGATGACTCTCTCTGAAAAATGAGAGAAAAATTCTGCCTCTTCAAGGAGAAGAAAGGATGAACACAAACATGGAAGCCTTTTAAATTCATAGAAGATATAGGACATTCTCTTAAAAACACCCCTCTTGAGTGTCCCACAGGGCTCGTCAAACTTCTCCAAGTCACTTCCAGTTAAGAGCTAGAACATCCTTTTTGTTTATTTTGGTTTGTTTTTTTTTTAATTTTTTAAAATCTCTATTATTTATTTTTGAGAGAGAGAGAGAGAGAGAGACAGAAAGAGATAGAATATGAGCAGGGGAGGGGAAGAGAAAGAGGGAGACACAGAATCTGAAGCAGGCTTCAGGCTCCCAGCTGGTAGCACAGAGCCTGACGTGGGGCTTGAACCCATGAACTGTGAGATCATGACCTGAGTGGAAGTCAGACGCTTAACTGACTGAGCCTCCCAGGTGCCCCTATTTTGGTTTGTTTTTAAACTTTTTACTTTGAATAGATTATAGGTTCAACCAAGTTACAAAATAGTACAGAGAGGTTCCATGGACAATTTTACCCAATTTTTGCCAACAGTAACAAACCTTACATAAGTATACTACAGTACTATTTTTTTTAATTTGAGAGAGAGAGAGAGAAAGAGAGAGAGAGAGAGAGAGAGAGAGAGAGAGAGAGAGAGAGAGAGAATCTTAAGCAGGCCCCAGGCTCAATGTGAAATCGACATAAGATTGATCTGTCCTACAACCCTGGAATCACGACCTGAGCCAACCTAAGAGTCTGACACTCAATCGACTGAATTAACCATGCCCCAGTCTAGCACAATATTAAACCCCCAAAATTGACATTGGTACAATATGTGTGTGTGTGTGTGTGTGTGTTCTATACCATTCCTATAACTATCATGCAATCAAGAGACAGAACTGTCCCATCACCACAGAGATGCCCCTCTGACTATGACTTCATAGCTACACCCAATCCCTATCCCCCAATATCTTTAAACCTGGACAATTGCAAATCTCTATCCCTATAATTTTATCATTTCCAGAATGTTACATAATGCTATATAAATGGAATCCTGTGTGTATATTAACTTATATGACTTTATATGCCTTTTCCACTCAGCAAAACTTCCTTGAGATCCACCCAAGTTGTTGAATTATCAATAGTCCATTCCTTTCCCTTTTTCCTTATGAATAGATGTCATTTTCAGATAAGTTTCAGATTCCCAGGAAAATTTAGCAGAAAGCACAGAGTTCTCATATATTGCCTGCTCCCACATATGCAAAATTTGCCCCATTATCAATATTCCACACCAAAACGGCACATTCGTTACAATCAGTAAGCCTACGTTAACATCATTATCACCCAAAGTCCATACTTTACATAAGGTTTATTTTTGGAGTCATATATTCTATGGGTTTTGACAAATGTGTAATGGCATCTATCAGGTCTGTATCTAAATTTATTTATTTTTGTACATGGAGGTATAGTTGTTCCTGCACCATTTGTTAAAAACACTATCTTTATTTTATTGACTTTACTCCTTTTTCAAAGATTGGTTGACTATATTTTTGTAAGTTTATTTCTGGGCTCTCTGTTCCATTCCATTGATCTTTTGGTCTCTTTTTTCACCAATATCACATTGTCTTAATTACTATAGTTTTATAGTCAATATTGAAGTTGGGTAGCGTCTGTCCTCCAACTTGTTCTTATTTAATATTGTGCTGACTTGCCTTTTCATACAAACTTTAGAATCAGTTTGTTGATATTCACAAAATAACTTGAGGAGACTTTAATTGGGACTGTGACGAATCTACAGAACAAGTTGGAAAGAACTGACACCTTGACAGCATTCAGTCTTCCTGTCCTTGAACATGGAATGTCTCTTCATTTACTTAGTTCTGCTTTGATTTATTTTATCAGAGTGTTGTAGTGTTCCTCATACAAATCTTGTACATATTTTGGTAAATTTATTCTAAGTATTTGATTTTGGGGGAGCTAATGTAAAAGGAATTGTGTTTTTAATTTCACATTCCACCTATTCATTGCTTGTATATAGAAAATGGTTGAGTTTTTCAACGTTTATTTATTTTTGGGACACAGAGAGACAGAGCATGAACGGGGGAGGGGCAGAGAGAGAGGGAGACACAGAATCGGAAACAGGCTCCAGGCTCCGAGCCATCAGCCCAGAGCCCAACGCGGGACTCGAACTCACGGATCGCAAGATCGTGACCTGGCTGAAGTCGGACGCTTAACCGACTGCGCCACCCAGGCGCCCCGGAAAATGATTGAGTTTTATATATTAACCTTGTATTCTGTAACATTGCTATAATCACTTATTAGTTCCAAGAGACTTTTGTTGTTGATTCTTTTGGATTTTTCTACATAGATAATTATGTCATTTGCAGATGAAGACAATTTTATTTCTTCCTCTTCAATCTGTATACCTCTTATTTCCTTTTTTAAGCTTATTCAATTAGCTAGGACTTCCACCGCTACGTTGAAAAGGAGGAGTAGTGAGAGGAGACATACGTGTCTTGTTTCTGATCTTAGCTGGAAAGTTTCTGGTTTCCCACATTAAGTGTGATATTACTGGCAAATTTTTTTGTAGATGTTCTTTATCACATTGAGGAAGACCCCCTTTGTTTCCATTTTGCTGAGTGTTTTGTCATGAATAGGTGTTGGATTTTGTCTAATGTTTTTGCTGCAGCTATTAATATAATCTGATTTTTCTTCTTTAGCCTCAGATGGAATTACAATAATTAATTTTCAATTGTTGAAGCAAATTCTCATTTCTGAGATAAATCCCACTTGATCACAGTATATAATTATTTTAATGCATTGTTCTAGACAATTTGCTAACATTTTGTTGAGGATTTTTGCTTCTGCCTTCATGAGAGTCATTGATTTGTAAAATTTCTTTTCTTGTATTATGTTTTTCTGGTTTTGATATTAGGGTAATAACGGCCCCATGAAATGAGTTAGAAAGCATTCTCTCTGCTTCTACTTCTGAAACAGATTGTAAAGAATTGATATAATTTACTCCTTAAATGTTTAGTAGAATTTACCAGTGAACACATCTGTGCCTTTTGCATTCTTTTTTGGAATGCTATTAGTTATTGATTTAATTTTCTGAAAGATACAGGTCAATTTAGATTGTCTAGTTCTTCTTGTCTGAGTTTTGGCAGATTGTGTCTCTTAAGGGATTGGTCCATTTCATCCATGTTATCCAATTTACGGGCATAGAGCTGTTCACTGTGTTCTCTTCTTATCCTTGTAATGTCCATGGGATCTATAGTGTTGTCCCCTCCTACATTTCTGATAGTAATAATCTGTGTCATCTCTCTTTCTTGGCCTGGCTAGAGGCTTATCAACCTCTCAAAAGAGTCGATCCTCTTTTGAGCATTATTTTAAGGTGAAACCTTCTCCTTGACCACGTAATGTAGTGAGACTCCATTTCAGTTTCTACAATACAGTACCTCTGGTCATCAGACATCAGGCAGCCTCCACAGGGTGACAGCCTAGAACTACAGTCAGCATTGCATGCGAAAGCTTCCTTTGATAGGAAAAAGCGGTCTAACTCATCCACAGATGTCTTCTCTCATATCTAATAATATTTCAGTGAAAATATTAAGTAAGGCTAAAGAAGAGGAATGCTGCCATTGTATTACATTAATGTAACTGGTAAAAAGCCCCTGCCTCTTCCACACTTCAGTTCAAGACCCCAGGCACGTGGCTACTAATATTAAGAGGACAGCACATTTTGAAAGTCATGGATAACTGGGCGGCCTGGGTGGTTCAGTTAACTGTTCGGCTCTTGATCATGGTTTGTGAGTTTGAACCCACATCAGGCTCTGCACTGACAGTACGGGGACGACTTAGAATTCTTTCTCTCTCCCTCTCTCTCTCTCTGCCCCTCCCCTGCTCATGTGTTCTCTCTCTCTCTCTCTCTCTCTGTCCCTCCAAATAAATAAATATTTAAAAAATTGAAAAATAAAAAAAAATACAAATCATGAATAACTATTTAAATATAATATAAAACCGCTCTAAATCAAGTACTTGTGCTATTTAGCAACCTAGTAACTGGCTCAGATCTACATTAGAAACACCTAGGATTTTTAATTTTTTGTGTTAATTTCTATAAAAAAGACAAAGGCCTTATACTTTGGAGACGAAAAACACAGACATACACAGTCACATATGCAAAGAAATAAGTAAAATTTCTGGAAAACTTTGAAAAACTGCTTCAACTGTTTTCTTTTTACTTAGTAAGAAAGGAGAAATATGTGAATAAACGGATGTGTTGGAAGTAATAGTGGAGATAGCCTTTTGTTAATAAATTACCTTCAGAAAATTCAAAGAAACAATCAATAGACAAGAACCAATCTATTTCACTCAATAGATTGTACTGAATTATATGCTGTCAGAGAACACTAATAAATAAAATAGTATTTGCTTTTGATAAATATGTTTGTAGATCACCAGTTCTAAATTTCATTTAGTACTGCAAAGCCAGCAAACACTTTTATGGATAAAAGCAAAAACAAAAACCGGGCTCTGAATAGATCATAGGTACAGAGCAGGTCTTAAATTATTTAAGTTATTCTTTGTAATTAAAAAATGTCTAAAGTAATTAAATCATAAATTCTGCTAATAGCCCTCCTCAGTCTGGAGTCAGAATGATGTGGAAACACACACACACACACACACACACACGCACACACGCACACGCACACACACGCACACTGACAGTCACCAATTTCCCTGGCTCTCTATCTTCCTACTCTATAAAATGAGATCAAATTGCCTGATCATCAGCCCCCTTTCAGATCTAAGTTAAGAATTCTATGTCACCATCTATTATATGAAATAAAGCCAATCCTCAAATAAGGAGAAATATAAATGTGTATGAGCACGCCTCCATAGAACATTCAGAAAAGTGTAAGATGTTTTAAAATTTTATCTTAACATAAATTCAGAGTCATAGAAAAATTGAAAAAGTAGCATGGAGAATTCTCATATACTCTTCATCTAGCTTTTCCTGATGTTAACATACTGCATAACCATTAAAAAGTGATCAAAGCTGGGACGCCTGGGTGGCTCAGTTGGTTAAGCATCCAACTTTGGCTCAGGTCATGATCTCAGTGTTCATGGGTTCAAGCCCCGCGTCAGTCTCTGTGCTTGATAGCTTGAAGCCTGGAGCCTGCTTCAGATTCCGTGTCTCCCTTTCTCTCTGCCCTTCCCCAACTTGTAATCTGTCTCTTTCATTAAAAAAATAATAAAATATTAAAAAAAATTTAAGTGATCAAAACTAAGAAAATAACATCAGTACAACACTATTTACTAAATCACAGTCTTTATTCAGATTTCACCATTTCTACTACTATTGTCCTTTTTCTGTCCAGAATCCTATGATACATTTAGTGGTCACGTCTCCTTAGTCTCTTCTCGTGTCCAACAGTCTCTCAATCTTTCTTTGTGTTCTATGCCCTTAACATATAGTCTTCTGAAGAGTACTGATAGTGTATTTTGCAGAATGAATCCTGGTCTCATATCCCACAGTTTGGGTTTATCTAATGTTTTCCTATGATCACATTAATATTATATACTTTTGGCAAGAATGTCATGGAATTGATGTGTCCTTCTCAATCTATCATATTAGAGGTACATGATGTTGATATGGAATCCATGTTTTTAATGTTTTGATGTATAAAAAGATAACTTTTACACTCTTCCAATAACTTCTTAAGCTTAGATGTAAATACATTTTATTAATTTTTATTAAACTATAAAATGTATGAAATTACATCGCTCCAAAATCTGAGTAAGCACAAAGAATAGATAAATTATTTATTCTTTCTGATAGAAAGTTGTTCAAATGTGGAAAAGAAAGATTGGGGCTTAAAAAAGGGACAAGAAGCTGCTTTCAAACTCATAAAACTAATACAAAGTTTCTTTGTACTGGAAGCAGTGATATTTGTGGTTAAATGCACAGTCTATCAGAAGCTTCGTGGAAATACAAAACAAATGGGCAAAATGGAAATATTTGTGAAAGGACACTCTTACTGATTTTTCATTTAAAAGATAATGTTGGGGTTGTTTTCTATTTTTAATTAATGCAAATCTGTGTATAGTTATTTTTCTGTATTTTCTGTATTGTGTATATGAAGCCCCCCAAATATGTACGACTTAATAGAGCAATTTTCTTGCCAATTTATCCAATGCATGTAAACATTCTTTGCACACTTATTTTTCCACCATGAAGAAATCTACCTATTATATTTTCCCCCCAGGTAATACCTCTTCTTTTCCTTCTCTGCACAGAAGTTAGGTATAAACCAGGAGAGTGGGGCATTGCGTTCTCAACAGTCAGAGAAGATTTCATCTGTGCTGTATCTACTAGACTGTAATTTAAAACAATTAGGCAAGAGAGTGATAACTCCTGAGGGTGAGTGAATGCCCAGAAAGAGAATGGATAAAGAAATGGGAAAGACAACTGAAGAAAAAAAATATTCAGGTGTGAGTTTGAGAACAGCAAGATTTATCACTGCATCCAAAGTTAGTAAGGCAAGTTTCCTGCCTTAGAAATATTACAACTCAGGAGTCCCTGGGTGGCTCAGTCAGTTAAGTGTCTAACTCTTGATCTGGGCTCAGGTCATGATCTCACAGTGGTGATCTCACGGTTGGTTGTGAGATCGAGCCCCAGAACCCCTGCTTGGGATTCTATCTCTCCCTCTCTCTCTGACCCTCCCCTGCTCACGCTCTGTCTAAACAAACAAATAAACAAACATATATATTTATAGATATAAATGTTTACATATAAAGAAATACTACAACTCAGATTTTAAAAATATATCTTAACTATAGAAATGAATTCAGCTGTGCTTGGGGGGGGGAATTTAAGAGACTGACTTTCTATACATTAAATTTAAATAGTAATAAAAAAGTGTTCAGAAGTGAAATAGCAACATTGTAGGTTAAAACAATTATGAAATTATTTTTTTAATTTAATTTTATACTTTAAGTAAATTTTACCCCCAACGTGGGGCTTGAACTCACAACCCCATGATCAAGAGTCTCATGCTGTAAGGATTGAGTCAGCCAGGAGCCCCCATTTATAAAATTCTTATGTCATGAGGAACATTTTACATGTTCCTGTTTTCCATTTAGTAACCTAAAAAGCAAATCTCCTATAAGAAGCTCTTTAATTTGAGCACTGATTTATAATTTTTTCCAAGAAGAAAACTGATCTTATCTCTTATTTCCTTTTCCTTTGTCTATGTTTTTATCACAGACTTTTTTAATGCAAATTTCAGTCAAAAATAGAATGGGAAAGCACAAGACCACAAGTATAAAGACAGTTGTTAATCCAATGGATATCTTCTTTTGCAAATTAGTCTGAAAAGATGAAAGAAACTTCTTTCCATCTTTTTTTCTTTCTTTCTTTCTTTCTTTCTTTCTTTCTTTCTTTCTTTCTTTCTTTCCTTCTTTTCTTTCTTGTTATTTCAAGGCCAAAGAAGGTGACTCTTGAATCTCCACTGTCCTGTTCTGACCACCTTGGGGGCATCGTGTTCAGGTCTGGGTGTCTGAATTCAATAGGTCTTTAACCAACAAATTTAACAGTTGACAATTTTGAGGATATTAATAGGAGATGGACAACCAGTGGAAATACAATAGTCATTTCTAAATATCTGAAGTATTGTCAGGTGGGACAGAGGTTAGAAGAATTCATTGAGACCCTTTGAGGGCAGAACAAAAACTAAGCAGGTGAAAATCATAGAAAGGAAGTTTTGCCTGAAAATATGTCCGGCTTTCAAAGGAGATGGTCCATTTCGCATCAATAGAAATACAGAGCAAATGAAACAACCCCTTATTACAAATGTTGTGGAGAGCACTCATTCATTTGTTGAGGTTGTACTAAATAATCTTGAGGTTTCCCACTAAATCTAAGAGCCTATATGTATAAAATAGTTACATAAAATGTATTAAATATTTTAAATGTCTTAAAAGTGCCCTTTTATTTAAAAAAGCCCTCAGTCCAGTACTTTGTAAATTGATGAATGAAGCCTTTTGCAATATATGAAATTCTCCTAACTTCTTTATTTTGAACCTCAGTATTTTATCAGTCATTTGTATATAACGTGATAGATAGATAGATAGATGATAGTTAGACATAGAAAGTTATTAAGCTACATACTTGTGTATAAAGTTATTCAGGCTAATAAACTAAATGAAGCAATCAAGAGTCAAGACTATAATTTCTACTTCACACAGCTTTATGTTATAATTTTTGTTGTTGTTGAAGCAAGTGCATTTCCTAAAAAAGACTCGTATTGTG
This sequence comes from Felis catus, assembly GCF_018350175.1. Lineage (NCBI taxonomy): Eukaryota > Metazoa > Chordata > Mammalia > Carnivora > Felidae > Felis > Felis catus. Next base: position 19,811,844 of record NC_058372.1, read on the forward strand.
TGTAACCAAGTTCATTTATGCTAAGTTCTAAAAGGGTTCAGAGAAAGTTAGTTTTTTTGTGAGAACTTCTCATTAAATCTGTTCTATTTCTATTGTTTGCCAATGGTCACATGCCCGTTCCATGTTTCCTCCACTTCTGTTTCTGGAAAATGGGACGTCAGAGCTCACAAACAAAGAAGACTGATATTGACAAAAATAAGAATGGCAGGGGATGAGGGAGGAAGGTCACTTTCCTCAAAGTCATTATTCCAACCTTGTAGTTTTTTGTTTCCTCGTTTACCGAGGATGGACAAGAATGAGACCTTGAGTTGCCCTACCCATATTATCCAAACAATTGAAATAATATCATATGATCAGGGCTAAGGCTTAAAGAAAGCCAGCCAGATTGCAGCAGATACCTAGTGAATCAGCAATATACTGTACATGAAAACTGGCGAACGCAAATGGTATGAATGAGACAGTAGAAAATAAATTGGCTTGCAAAGAAGGTAAGAAAACCAGGCGAACTCTTCCCAATGGTTCAAGACGTGGGGGCATCTACAACCTCAGTGCTCAGCAACAGAGTCCTGATACTAATATTTCAATGAGGAGAAAAAAGGGGAGAGGCTATCACCAAACTTAATACGGCTCCTGTGTCATCAAAGCTTATCTTATCCATATGTCCAGTCCACGGGACTATGGTATAATGATGGTAAGCACAATGACCATGATGATGACTAACACGCAAATTAATCCATAAAACTAGGTATGCCCATGGACGTGGGCTTCCCATTTGAGCATCCATTCTCACTGGTGCCACGGAAAAGATTAAAATGCTTCTATAATACACTCCTGCAGAAAAGAGGATGCAAATTTAGACCAAGAATCCATTTCCAATGATTCATGTGGGATTAGGAAGATGTTTATGCCCTCAGATTGTGAGGGATACTGTGCACCAACGAGCATTTATTAAGCACCCTAAAGATACCTGACTCCCCTAATCCATTTCCACACCGCGGCCAGAGTTACCATTCAAAGCTTGGCACTGATGATGACCCCCTCCCAATTTGGGGCTTCAAAGCCCTTCTCACTGTGATGGCCAATCAGCCTCGTCACTTGCCACTGTCTTTTCTATACGCTGTTGTCCATGCTTTTTGAATTTCTTGTGTGTTTCCTTGAATATGACCTCTCACCTTGACATTTTGGCACTATCTGTGCCCTCAGCATGAGATAAGTCCTCTGCTTTTTGCATGCCTCTCACTTATCCTTTCAGGTTTCTGTCTAAATGTTCCTTTCTAGGACTTCTTGAACCATCTTAGCTGGATTAGACAGCCTTCATGTGCTCCTAAAGTATGTCATACTTCTCCTGCAAAGGCACCCAACATTTTATTAGTGGCCCCATTTATTTCTCTCTCTTCCCTGACAAAATGCAAAGTTATGAAAACCGGAATGTCTCGTCTCCAATACCTCACTCAGGGCTTGGTACATAATTGGAACACAAAAAACTGTAGAACAAATGAACAAATGAATTGAGTAGAGAAATAGGGAATACAAGGGGCCAATGTGGGAACAAGTGAGTTAGCTACACAGCTGAGTGTATTTACCCCTCCATATGTAATGCATCACCCTCTTTCCTAGACATGTAGCCACACGAAGGATCCTTCTTGCAAATAGAGAAATGGAAGCAGAATGCTTGGTGCCTCTTCAAAATGATACAATTAATTGGTAGCAGAGACGGGAGAGGGACTCCTATCTCCAGATACTTTCTGCCCCTCCCCCCAAATTGAGATTTATTTTTTGCCATGCAGCCACAGACCAAAAGCACCATACACTGGATTAAGTTCCCCCCAAAAGGAAGGGGAAAGATATTAAATGGATCAATAAAGAAGCAAGATATAAGTGTAGTTTCTCTAGAGGCTTTACTTTCATTAACTAACTTACCCAGGAAAAGTATTGCGCAAATAATCCATGGGTGGAAAATGATCCTGGTGCTTGGAGTCCTAAGCAAAGGACTGAATTTGCCTAGAGGCATTTCCAGATTAACCTATCCATACCAGTTCCTCCAATGGAACTGGAAGCATCAGAGGAAATAGACATGCCCGAAACCTGATTTTCAATCTCTCCATAGTTTATCAGGTTTCTGGCATCATCATGTTTTTGTAATTAAACAGAATAGGCCCGCTCACACATAATAACTGAAAAGAGAAAGGCTCTCTAGTTTCAGAACACTGTGTCCTCAGTTTAACTGGCCTGACTCTGGTGCGAAACGAGAGGAGAGGGCTCTGGTTTGCATAAAGCAAACCACAAACTGCCCTCTGGCCTTGCTCTGCTGAGACTGAAAAGATCTTATCAGCCCTTTCAGATTATCCACTCCCTAAGACGCCGGGCACTCTTCCATTTCCGCAGCTGGTTACCTTTATGGTATAATCTGAGATTAAATATAGGGGGAAGAATAAAAAAAGAATTACAGGAATTGTACTTAAAATATAATAGTCCCACTAGGAGACATGCAACACTTAAACCTTGAACACCAATGGCCATGCAGAACTCTACCATGGTCTGAGCAATAAATCAAACCCACATGGCTATGACTATTATTTATATACCCGAAAGGCTCCCTGGTGAAAGATAAGAATCAACCTTTTCGTTTTTCATAGAAAAGCAATAGGAAAAGAGTAACCCTAAGGTTCTAGTAGAGAAGAAAAAAAAAAAACATTTAAAATGTGTTTGCTGAAATCTGTTACAAAGTCTTAAGGCCATACCAGGTCTGTGCCCAGCAGTATATGGGCAAGCAGGTAGGATTTTGGTGAGCTTCAAGTTCACAATGAAGATTCAAGGATTGTTGCTTTATCCTAAGAATGTTACTGTGTTACCATTCACAGCGTCTCAAAAACTCTTAGCCTGGGACGTAAACCCACTGCACCTCCAGGCTCTAATTCCGAGAGTCTTCTGGATGGCCACAGACAGATACTTCATGAACCTGTTCCTTTCACTGAAGGCTGTTGCAATGTGTTATGAGCAGTCCTGTCAGGACATCCGGTTACCAAATGCCTTCCTCTTGATGTCCATCAAGTTGACTAAATTACTCTGTTCTAGGCTACCATTCTTCTTCAGCATCCAGGAACAAATCTCTGAGAAATTTTACTTAGCCAAACAAATATTGGTTTTCAAGTGTCTACTAATCCTTAAAAGATCTTCATTCTTTAAAAATGCATTCTAAAAGCACATGGACTTATGGCGACCCCATAGATCCTCACAAAATTTTAGGTGTGCCTGAGTTATCTGCGAGTGCCAGTTATCAATATTCATTTTATTTATTTATTTTTTAGAGAGGAAAAAGAGACCCTGAGTGGGAGAGGAGCAGAGAAGAGGGGGGCAGGGACAGAGGATCTGAAGCAGGCTCCGGACCAACAGCCATGAGCCTGATGTGGGGCTTGAACTCATGAACCACAAGATTACGACCTGAGCCAAAGTCGGAGGCTCAACCAACCAAGCCACCCAGGTGTTCCTCACTATTCACTTTAAACAAGAATTTATTCAAACATATTAATTGATACTTGAGGAGTTTTGAAGACTTTGATTTTTCACCATATTCACAATGAAGAAAACATTCTGTTTTATTTCCACATCGTTTTTGTTTTTGCTCTCTGGTAATTGCTAGAGCAATAATCCAAATAAAATTTCAGTCAGGAAAAAAAGGGGGGGAGGGGGCAACCATTCTTAGGTCCATGTTTCCTACCTTGTTTGCAGCATTTTATTTATTTATTTATTTATTTATTTATTTATTTTTTAACATTTATTTTATTTTTGAGACAGAGAGAGACAGAGCATGAACGGGGGAGGGTCAGAGAGAGAGGGAGACACAGAATCTGAAACAGGCTCCAGGCTCTGAGCCATCAGCCCAGAGCCCGACGCGGGGCTCGAACTCACGAACTGTGAGATCATGACCTGAGCCGAAGTCGGCCACTTAACCGACCGAGCCACCCAGGCGCCCCTGTAGCATTTTTTTTTTTAACTAATATCGTATTCAAATAGAAAGTGGTAAGGTTTCCCACTGAGTCTAGGAAAAAGACCAGAGACCTCTTTCATAGTGAGCCAAATCTTTTCTCTCTCAGAAAAGATTAGAGAAAGTTGTTTGTGATAATTCACACCTTCACCAAAGTAGATCTCATTGGTATCTCCTAGAGAGAAAAATTTATTTATGTATGTATGTATTTATTTATTTATTCTTTATTCTTTTTTTTTTTTTTTTTTTTTTTTTTTAGCAGTTGAGGCTATGCAGGAAAATAAATGCTAAGTTAGTCTTAAAGCACCATCAACCTGTAGTGGTAATTACTTTAACACATTTCATTGACACCGACAACAGAATTACGCTAATTTCAGTAGAATATGAAATGAAATGCAATAGTGTTTGAAATATATAACAGTTATATTTTGTGACTGTTGAACTTTCATTTGAAAGCAGAGGACTGAGTCTTCCTTAAGATTATGAATCCTTGGGGCGCCTAGGTGGCGCAGTCGGTTAAGCGTCCGACTTCAGCCAGGTCACGATCTCGCGGTCCGTGCGTTCGAGCCCCGAGTCAGGCTCTGGGCTGATGGCTCGGAGCCTGGAGCCTGTTTCTGATTCTGTGTCTCCCTCTCTCTCTCTCTCTGCCCCTCCCCCGTTCATGCTCTGTCTCTCTCTGTCCCAAAAATAAAATAAAAAATGTTGAAAAAAAATTAAAAAAAAAAAAGATTATGAATCCTTGAAGTTGAAAGTGGAGTGGTTTACATCTTTAGTCTGTCAAGTTTGTGTATGAGCTCGAATTGGTTAAAACTGTATTAAGAGCAATTTTACTCATTCTAAATCAGTCTTCACTGAGGCTTATACTTCAACTCAAGTTGTGGAAAATGGCCAGAAATGTTACCGCTAGTGCCTGGCTTACGAATAACCCAAATGACCACCTCTCTGAACACTAGAGTCTACTCCCAGAAGCCCCTGCTGCAGGACAGGCCACAAGGTGCTCATGTGACTTATTTAGCAAAAACTCCCAAGGATCAGCCACTGACCTAGCACTTTGTGTGTTTTTCTTTCACTGATGTCAAAGCATCAGAAAACCATGAACTCTAGCCCTCCCTCCCCATTGCCCCAGCCTCCCCTGGAAGTTCAAGTAGGCCTTCAGGGGTGAGCTTGTGAGCACAGGAGGACCTGAGGAGGGACTGAAGAAGCTCGGGGGATTCAAGGTGAAATGCACACAGGATCAAGTGAGATTTCCAAGCACATGCTTCACATCCATTTAGTGTTGGGGCTCTTCCTGTGTTTCTCCAAAAGGGAGAAGTTTTTCCTTCCCCCTCCTTACTCTCTATGGCATTTTAACTCTGAACTTAAAAAACAACCATGGTATCACCTTTAGAGTTTGCTGAGGGGTGCTTTCCCACATATCTTTTAAGTGAATCTCCAAACTGTGAATACGGACATAATTTTTCCCCGTCTTACAAATTCTGGTTCCCTTCACCAGCTGTGTGACCTTGAGTGAAGTATTTAACTTCTCTGTGTCTCATGTTTCTCTTTGGTAAAATGGGACCAATTATAGTCCCCGCCTCAGGGGATTATAAGGATTCATCAATATGTAAAGTGCTCAGAACCATGTGTGGCCAAGAGAAAGACCTATAGCCTGGTTGCTGGAACCACCATGACTTACAAAGGAGGCCTAGGAAACATGATTTAGTGAGAAGGAGAACCGCCCCTTTACTCATAAAGATTCTGAACCCTGTTCTCACGATACCTTATCTTCTCTCCACTCCTCCAGACGGCCGCTGGAGTCTGCAGTCTTCATCTGCAGCATAGGTGAAGCAGGCTAACTGAAAATTTAGCCATCTTTATAAACATTAGCCTCTGAGACAATAGATTTGATTTCCAAAAAGCTGTCAGAATATAGCTTATTAAAATCAAAAACCGCCCTCTGCATTGTCATACCTGACGTTTAACATATATGTGGACTTGGGTGGCACGGTCGGTTGAGCGTCTGACTGTGGATCTCTGCTGCGGTCATGGTCCCATGGTTTGTGAGTTCGAGCCCCGCAGCCGGCTGTGTGGGGACAGTGGAGCCTGATTGGTGTTCCGTCTCTGCTTCTCTCTTCCCCTCCCGGCTCTTTCTCTCTCAAAAGAAATAAATAAACTTAAAAAAATTAAAATAAAAAAATATATGTGTTGGCTAAGGAAGAAGTAAGAGAAACACTTTATAGCAGAAGCAGGCTATTAAATGAATGTGAACATTTAAGAGAATGCACGCAGGGCAGTATCTGACACTATGCTCTGCAGCCGAGGTTTTGGCGAATTCTACAGTCGGTACAAAGTCGTCACAGTTTGGTTTCCAAAGTGCTTCCTGAGCATGGGGGCAAGTTAGCTGGGTCAGCGTTTGTCCTTGCCCTAATCAAAACCAGCCCGGATGCATTTAGGGGAAACCTGCCGTGAACAACCGAAGCCTTTGCAACACTGTGACTTTCTTCCCTTGTGTAAATAGATGAATAGATCTTAATCAATCATGTCCTGAAGAATGTTTAATTCTGGTGAATTAACAATTTACTCATTTAATATGTGTTACGAATTTCACTTTTTGTTTTCAGCAAAAAGATGTTTGAAATCCTTTTTTTTTTTTTTTTCATTCTGATGTATCTCTTCTCCGAGGAGGAACAACATGGTACCCGTAAGGAAGCTGGCCTTGGAATCTGTCAGACCTGCATGCGAATCCCATTTCTACAACTTTGTAGCAGCGAGACTTTGAGAAATTTGTTTAGCTTCTCCCAGCCTGTTTCCTAAATTACAAAGTAGAAATGAAAACGGTCTGCGGCAGGACATCTGTGAACATCAGCTGAGCGGTGCCACCCTTGGGCCAGCACCTGATTCATGATAAGCATTTCAGACAAGCTCTTCTGTCCTTTACTCTTGGGCTTGACTGAAATGCAGTTCCCGAAGGGGGTGAGTATAGGAAAGGTATCAGCTATTCCATTGCTTCCAAGGCAAGGTTGTCAGACCCATTAACCCAGCACTACCAAAAAAAAAAAAAAAAATGGGTTTCTTATTATTCCAGCCTATTTCAGCACCCCCTGATGCCACCTTCAAAACAAAAATCCCTTCTTCTCAGCCAACTCACTCTTTCTCGGATCTTAGAAAAGTCCCTCATTTTCTTCTTCTACCCAGATTAAAATAGTGTCTCTGCCATTTATTGCTCTGTGACAGTGAGCCAGTTACTTAGCTTCTCTGTGCTTCTGTTGCCCTCCCTATAAAATGAGAAGAATAAACTCATAGAGTTGTTTTGAGGGTTGTTAGGAGTTAATGCTGGTAAGAAACTTAGAATTTTTCCAGGCACATAGTCAGGGCTTAAGTACCGGGTATTGTTAAGATCTGGGGCCGACAGCCTGGCTTTGTCTTGAGGTCGATGCTGCTGAAGCATCCCCGTGCTAAATTTGTGTGACCTGAAACTCTCCGCAGCCAAGCCAACCACAGCTACTCACGCCTACGAGTCAGGCATGGGTTCTCTAGGACCCCTGAGTAGCCGTCTATGAGTGAGCTTCAAACCCTGCCCCTGCCACGTGACCACCCACTACACTCGCCCACTACGTGGCCCTCACAGCCACGCAGCTGTGATCTCGCAGAACAGAAACATTTATTTCTCATTGTTTTTTCTTCTTTCTCTCATAGCTCCCTCTCTAACGCTCAGGCATGATTCCGTAGGGTTAAACTGGGGGTAGAAGAGGGGATATGGGTGACAAATCCTCCTCTGATCTCAGAATCACCCTTTCTGACCATGAGTCCTTTTTCTTTGGTTCCAATGTCTGTGCTTTGTTCCTTTCATCCTGAGGGGGAGCTTCGTTAGAAAGACTCTTCAATACCTCAAGCAAATAAAGGCTACTCCGGAATCTGCCCAATGTCTGAATCCTGGGCCCCCACTGCACCTGACGTCTCTCTTCTTGGTGATGCAAGTCAGTGAAATCCCATGCAGGAGCTTGGGGCAGCAAGTGGACTTGCTAGAAAAATAAAATATGACTTCAAGAAGCAGTCAGAGTACCTGCTACTCCTGTGTCGGAAAATATAGGAGAAGCAGTGATAGATGCTACAAAGGAAGATTGTTTTCTCCCCTTTCCATCGGGCCAGTTTTAATCTAATCTGAAAGAAGGGGCACTGCAAATGCCTCTTGGAGACATCTGTACACAGATGGTCGTTGGCACGGGCGATGTTCTTGACATTTCTATCGAGAAGAGCGCTGGGGGAAACGATTGATGAATGTTTCGGACTTTGGTTTCAACTTTCTAATGCTGTGTAGAAATCTATTTTTTTTTCCTGAGCTTATACCTGAGATGCGCCCTAATAATGCCCCCACGAGCAAGCACACACGTCACAGCAGCAGAGTTCACTCACCTTGAGAAGTGCACCTGTACCAACTCATTTTAAAGCATTCTCCGTTTCACGGGTTTGAGCACCGCATCAAACTCTGTGCTGGCAGCACAGAGCCTGCTTGGGATTCTCTCTTTCTCTCTCTCTCTCTCTCTCTCTCTCTCTCTCCATTTCTCTTTGCCCCCCCCCCCACTCACGCTGCCTCTGTCTCTCTCAAAATAAATCAAACACTTCAAAAAGTAAATAAATAAATAATAAAAGGGAAAAAGAAAAATGACTTTCCCAGCTGTTGTGGAGTTTATTTTTCTATTTTTTATTTTCATGTGATTTTATTTTATTTTTTATATTAGATATAACTTATCATCAAATTGGTTTTGATACAATACTCAGTGCTCATCCCAACACTTGCCCTCCTCAATGCCCATGACCCACTTGCATAGGGGCACTTGTACCCCAATTAACTAGCAGCAGTTTCAACAATAGCCAAATTATAGAAAGAGCCTAAATGTCCATCAACTGATGAATGGAGAAAGATGTGGTTTATATATATAAGGAATACTATTTGGCAATGCGAAACAATGAAATCTGGCCATTTGCAGCAACGTGAATGGAACTGGAATATATTATGCTGAATGAAGTAAGTCAGGCAGAGAAAGACAGACACCATATGTTTTCACTCATATGTGGATCCTGAGAATCTTAACAGAAGACCATGGGGAGGGGAAGGGGGGGAACAATGTTATGGAGTTTAGATTGACAGGCAGGAGTATTTTTTACGAAATTTTACCATTAGAATGTCACTTCCATGAAGGCAAGAAATTTAGTCTATTGTGTTGCCACACAATCTCCAGCACCTAGAATGCCTTTAAAAAAAATGTTCATTCAGAATTAAAGATCATTTCATATATAAAAGGTATGCTCCAGATGGATGGAACTTTATTCAACTCATTCATTCTCCCATCCAGCACATTATTTATTTAGAGCCTCCCAATGGCACATAGAGAAATGAATGAATTAATGGATTAATGCAGGGGTTTTTTTTGATATCAGAATTTAGGAGGTCTTGCACTTGAATTTATTGATATTTTGCATCAGGCCCCAAAATTGACAGATCTTAGAATGATTTTTTAAATGTTCATTCATAACTAATGATTAATTCAAATATGAAAGGTAAACACTAAAGAAGGTTGAGCAAATAGAAATTATAATATCCTAACAAATACAGCTGGTGATGCCACACTCAACAAGATGTAGCCCAGATGTGTCTGAATCTATATCTTCTTAGTTTCACATCTATTTAATCTACTTAATCTTAATGGTGGAAAATTATGATCTTAAAAGAAGAAATTCATGGGGTGCCTGGGTGGCTCAGTCAGTGAAGCGTCCGACTTCAGCTCAGTTCATGATCTCACAGTTTGTGGCTTCGAGCCCCACGTCAGGCTCTGTGCTGACAGCTCAGAGCCTGGATCCTGCTTTGGATTCTGTGTCTCCCTCTCCCTCTGCCACTTCCCCCAGTTGTGTTCTCTCTCTCTCTCTCTCTCTCTCTCTCTCTCTCAAAGATAAATAAATGTTAAAAAAATTTTAAAAAGGATAAATTTACAAGTTATTATGAAGGATCAACGATTACTACGAGATTATTACAAACTATAGACATTATGAAACTCTTAGAACTTGAAACAGTGATACTTTTCTTTCGCTCTTAGTTTCTACTCTTTCATTAGTTCTAGATCTCATTACAAAGGTATATATATGTGTGTGTGTGTGTGTGTGTGTGTGTATTCATTGGAATATATGTATTAATTGGGGAATAAATGTAAAGTATTGCTTTTCCTTCATTCTTCTTATTGATGCGAGAAAAATGGATTTTTACAGGTTTTAGTTTCATGTAGTATGAGTAGATTTAGTGAGTTACAACTTGCCTTGTATCCTGTGATGTCAATGATGTGTGTTTTGGTACCAATGATGGTTCTACTGCAACCATAGAATTGCTTAAATCAATCACTTTAAATAGGAATTACAGGCTTCACGTATGTCATTTTTATTTAACAAAATAAATAAAAAACATGAAAGCCCTAAAAAAGAGAGTAGAGGATATTGATTTTATTTCTTAAATCATTTTAATTTAGAGGACAATCTGTACGTGGTGTTCTAAGTTGATTCACTTCTGTTACTATTCTTCAAATCTGTCCATCTTTATCTAAAACGTTTCAAAGCCATTGTGACCAACACATTAAAATAAAATAAAGGAAGTTTGATATGTGTGAACCTTTGCAATCTTACAGAATTACAGACTTAAACATGACCTGGGGAACACTATCTTTGTTTTGACTCTGAATCTTTTGTATGTACTTGCCCCTCTTTCCCTTTTGTTGTGTGTGTTGAAAGTAATCGGTTCAGTTAAAAGACACTTCACTAAAGATGATTTGACATCCATGTGGGGTTTAGAAACCCAAAGATAAATACCACAAAAAAAGATGTGAGGCAAAAGAACCCCAACGAAGCTTGTTTTAATTTAGCCCCTTAAGTAGTTAATCTCCACTTGATATATCCCTGCATTTTATGCCAATCAAAAACCTTCCACACTGTAATTTTATCAATCTGAGAACACTAGTTCCTGGCTTCTCATTAACATTGACTTCAGTACCTCTATTACTAGAAAACAAAATACTACTAACTGACGTGCACAAGACAACTAAGTGAATGATAGGGCCCTCTTTGTTCTTTTTCTTTCTTCTCCCTTTGTCCTCTTCCTCTCTTCTCCCCTCCTCTTCTCTCTCTCTCTCTCTCTCTCTCTCTCTCTCTCTCTCTCTTTCTCTCTGAACCTATCATATTAGCACATGATTAAACAGTGGAGCACGTCAGACCACAGGAATGATAGAATGGCCATGAGGTATATGGTTTCCTTCTCACGAGACTGGAAAACTGGCTTAGTCCCTTGTAGAAAACCCCTTTGCAAGTTTTTATTTTTTATCTTTTTACTGTTTTATTCGAGAGAGTGAGAGAGAGAGAGAGAGAGAGAGAGAGACAGCATGAGCAAGGGAGGGGCAGACTGAGAGGGACACAGAATCTAAAGCACACTCCACTTTCTGAGCTATCAGCACAGATCCCAACGTGGGGCTTGAACTCATGAACCATGAGATCATGACCTTAGCCCAAGTCGGACACTCAACCGATTGAGCCACCTAAGCGCCCCCTTTTTTTCATTTTTTTACTGTTTATTCGAAAAATCCCTTTGCAAGTTTGATCAGCTTTGCATACCTGGGTGCAATTTCAATTCTCCTTCACTTACTCAGGGCCTCGGGCACTCATTGTCATTGTCTCCTTGCAGATTTGCAAAATGCCTCCATACTTTCCAATGGCCATTGGAAGCTCTGCTATCCCCAACTGGGTACACCGGAACTGGTTGATTAGATAGAAGTAAAGGTACAAACTGAAAAAGTGGCTCATTGTTTAAAGGTGGCACAAAAGCTTCATTTTAATTAGTTCTCAAATGTAAAGATTCTGAACTGCAAAAGATCTGTCTGCACATTTAAAATGTGTATACATTTTAAGCAAAAAAAAAAAAAAAAGGCATGGAAAATGGTAGATTGTCTTCCAGGACAGAAGTTTTGCATCTTTTTGGAATAAAGACATTTAGATTCCTGACATCCACTTCCTCTGGACAGAGACATTTTCTCCCCACTGAATAAGCTTTTGTCTGTCTGAGTAAATAAGGCTTTAGTCCCCAACTACAGAATTTCACAAAATTTTTCTGCAATTTGGCGCGTATGCAGTGAGGGTCTCACTTCTTCCATACACGCAAGGCCTTTCCATTCCAATGATCTGCATTCATTATTTGCCATGTGCTAATTATCTCATGGGGGAAAATGACTAGAAGGATGGGTAACAGACAATCCTTAGCTATAAGGGTCTCGCACAAATAGATAAGTCAGCTACTCAAATAAGCGTGATAGAAGCTGTAGTCAGACAAGAAGCTCTTCTGTGACTCCGTAGAAGTGATCTGACCTTCCCACACTTTGTTATTCCATATAAAAAGGGGAAACAAAACTATCCTCTGCCCTCTCTTCACAAGGACTATGGAGATCCTGTTCATAAAGTGTTACAAAGTCATTTTTATTATGGTTTATCTTAATTTACCTGAATTAGCTGAATCTACATCTGCCAGTGTATCGTCAGCATGTGATACACACACACACACACACACACACACACACACACGCACACACTCGTTTGGGAAGGAATATGTAGCACCCCCTCCTAGCTGATTAACTTAAAGGAACAATGTTACTTGATAGCATGTGTTTGGTGCGCATGCAATTAATTTACATTTTGCCCTACTTTTGTTCTGAAGGCCTTGTGATGCTTTTTAAGCATGATTTTGTTGCATGAACACGCGTATACATGCACCGCTGCGTAGAGCTCTAAAATTAAATTGACTTGCTGGCTGAAGTTAGAGAAAATCCTTGTCTAGCTTCTTTCTAACACTCAATAAATTATTACAGTCTGTGCACAAAACACAAATTACATGCTTTATTAGTATGTTCTGTAGTAACCTCAAAACCACAAGTGTTTACACGTCCTGCACGCATGCACTTTGGGGCTTTTTAATAGCTGGCTGACAAGAGATTAAAGGCAGAAATATGGCATTTTATTAAAGCAAACATATCAGTATGCCTACCATGATAAAATGATCTAGTTTTCTTCAGACACAAAAGTTTCTGTTGAGTGATACCTTTGAAATTCCTTGAGGGTAGCCTATTATTCACTCTCCTCAACAGAGAACAGCTCCAAATGGTCTCCAATTTTCAAAGAGTATTGCCTGGTCATTCTTTACTGTCAAAATGAAGAAGAGTATAAAAGTTAAGTCAATAAAGTAATATAAAATGCTTAATATAAAAATTCAAGAATGAATGATTAACCATTAAAAACTTACAGTAGCTATTTCATCCAGGAAAAAAAAAAAATTAACATTTCCCCTGAAACCTATTAACACTCCTTGTAAACAATATTCTTTTTTGAAATATATGACCTTTCCTAATGCTCGCCACAGACACGGCATTTTTCTTAGATCCACTTTACCTCTACTGATATGAGGTTGAATTCCTCAGGAGAGAATGTTCGAGGCCCTTCCTCAGATATATGTGGTCTTCTACTGTATTTCCCACACGGATGTGCTCTCAGTGTCGGATGTGAACTCTGACAACCTGTTGTTGCTGGTCTCATCCAAAATTATAGAATGTTCCAGTGGACCAACAGGAGACAAAGCACACTGCCTTCTTTTAAACCCATAGCTTCTTTATCTTCTACAAAATTTGACAAATTGATAATTGTGAAAATTAGTGTAACTATTTCTCTTTTATTTTTTTTCCAACGTTTATTTATTATTTGAGAGACAGAGCAAGACAGAGCATGAGCAGGGGAGGGGCAGAGAGAGGAGACACAGAATTTGAAGCAGGCTGCAGGCTCTGAGCTGTCAGCACAGAGCCCGACGTGGGACTCGAACCCACCAACTGTGAGATCGTGACCTGAGCCGAAGTCAGATGCCCAACCAACTGAGCCACCCAGGTGCCCCAATATCTCTCTTTTCTTGATTACATCAACTTTGCACTGACGTCTCTGTAGTACCTGTGAATGTCGCAGAGAGACATGTACAGAGAAAAACAGAAGTAAAAAATGTTTCTCTGTATTATTAATGAAACTATCTGAGAGTAGGGTTTACTTCAATCTAGGATTTCTTTTAAGAATTAAACCATAAAAAAAAAAAAAAAAACAAGACTGCTCAGGGTCCGCCTAAAGCTAATCCCTCAGTACCCTAGCATTGCTTACAAAAATAACACCCTAGGCGTGCCTTGGTGGCTCAGTTGGTTGAGCATCCAGCTTCGGCTCAGGTCATGATTTCACAGTTCGTTGAGTTCAAACCCGGTGTCGGGCTCTGTGCTCACAACTCAGAGCTTGGAGCCTGCTTCGGATTCTGTGTCTCCCTCTTTCTCTGCCCCATCCCCGCTTATGCTCTACCTCTCTCTGTCTAAATAAATAAATAACACATCAAAAAAATAACACCTTAAATATAAGGTATATAAAGAATTGTTTTGATTGAAAAATTGAAAAATGATAGAGCTGGGGTCAATTAGACCTCCCCTTAAGATTGCTAAATGTGTTCTACTCAATGGTTCTGGAGTCAACAAAGAAGGCACCACCACGCCATCCTGAGAAAACCACCACCAGGGCTATAGCCAGTTGGTTGGCATGAGGAAAGAGTAGAATCTGGTCCTGGGAATGAACTCACATTGCAGGATTCTTGTAAATCTCTCCTTTACAGATTTCATTTGCTTTGATAGATATTGTGAATGGCCATTTCCCAGAAACTTTCTTCCAAAAAGTAGACAGAGATATGCAGACCATTCCCACTGAGGGGAAAGGAGGCACACCAAATGGGTATCTTTACTGGGTTCTTAAGTGTTTGTTTAGCACCTAGAGAGAATTCTAATCTTGAAGAGCATCTCCAAGAGAAAAGATGTGTGGACACGAAATAACTATAGAACATGAACACAGCCAGGACAATAATGCTCAAATGCTTGAGGTAGATGTTGATGGTATGTGAAATGCACCCTATATTTGTTTCCCTTAGGTTGACGTTTTCAACAGCCAGTTGATCCTTTTCATGAAATCTACAACTTATTCACTGTCCACAATACTGACGGGCCTGGCCTAGACATCTGTACCCTGGAAGCAGTCATTTAAAGTCCTCCCTCCACTTTGGCTACGTATTGGGGGTATTATCTTGTGGTACCTTCTTTTGTCAGCCATTTCAATGACATTTGTATATGATAACATTTACTTAGTCAATTAATCATTTTCTTATGCGTTTGGTTGTTAAGACATTACTGAACAAGGTGCATCACTTCTGGTGGGTTTTAGTTATAAGTTATATTGTAGTTTGATATTTTGGGTTTGTGTGTGTGTGTGTGTGTACACATTTGTGCTTGTGGCATATTTGCACTATATAATCCAGAAGAGTAAATCCAATTGCAGGAATGAGGCTAAGGAAATCTTAGATCTGAATGAAACTTCAACTTTTTCTCAACAAATGAATATAAAAACGCTGATGATGTTTCTCCACTGTCTGAAACAGTGGCCCCAGAATGTAAGGTTGTTTTTTTTTTTTAATTTTCTCATCACTTTTATTCATTATCAAGCCACAGAAACCATCATGAGCATTTTTAAATCTATAAATCTTGCAAATAATATCAATTTCTTTTTGCCTCTATTAATTCACCTTTGTCCCTACACAAACATTCATTGAACATGTCCTATGTGTTTATATATATATATATATATATATATATATATATATATATATATACAAACATAGTTCGTGGTTCCAGAGGTCGAACACACAAAGGCAAATTAAATGTAGATCCTGATTTCAAAGTTGCAATTCAATTTGATAAACAGTGTTTCAAAGGTAAATAAAAGTTTATATGAGGCTTAGTCACAAGGTTTGTTTGTTGAACTGCTGTTTGAACCTACGCAGCACAATAAGTGATTGATACATGTTATCTAATTTAATCCTCAGAAGTGCAGATATAAACATGGCCTCTAAAAACTCTCATATTGAGAGGATAGTCATTTGAACAGAAATCTGCAAAAGAGACCAAGAATGAAGGGGCATCGAGGAAGAACGAGAGCTGACTCATGGAACTCAAAAGTAAATAGTAAAGGATATTAAATGCTTTGGAAATGTCAAGAATGAACAGGGTAAATCAGCAATGATTTGAGGAGAAACAAGCCATTACTGACCATTGAGAAAAGAATGGAATGGCGGGTTGAAATTTGCCCTCTTAGGAAATTTTTATTCAAGTGACAGTAAAGGAATTAAAAAGAAAAACAACCACAAAAGAAAAAAGAAAAAGTTTTATAGAAAGCAGGGTAGCAGAGGAGAAACTTCAAGGATATTTAGGAAGATATATATGTAAAGTTGATAGCTGTGTGGTAACAAACTTAAGTATTAGCACCCTTCACTCTAAGAAAGGCCAACAAGGGAGAAAGTTAATTTTTACTAAGCAGTCTAAGAATATCTCAAAAGTTGGAGGCAGCTTGTACCTATGAAGGCAAGGACATAGGATGGGGATGAAAAAGGGAGATTAGTTGTAAGTTTGTATAAATAGTAACTACACCCCAGGTACCCTCTCTCATCTGATTCCTCCAAGGAACTACATTTCTGCCACCCTACAGGATGGGAGGTTACTATGGAAATATTTTGAATCCAAGAAGCTGTGGGCTCACAGATGTCATACGTAGGGGTGCATGAGAGTGAAACACCAAGAAGGGAAGAGAGGGTAAAAATGCATATTAAAATATGAACCCATGCCCCCCTTTCCAGACTCTCAGAATACTGGCAACCAACTAACATCACGCTGTCTTCTACATCATCCTTACCCTGGCCTCACAGTTAGGAGACTGGACAATGTCTGTCTGGGAAAATTTCCCAGTTCAAGAAAAAAATGCCTGGGTAACCCTAACCAAAGGCTGAGTTCCCCCACTGAGTTGACTGTGTTAACCAAAGTCAACAAATCTATCCACTCTCCACCTTCATTTTCCACCTGGAAATTTGAAAATTTTCATTTTCAAATACAAGCATAGAAACAGAAACATAAAACATTTTTAAAGCTTCCCATATGAAAGACAGAGATTAAAGGAGACAGAGAAAAGGAACTCAGAGAAAATAAGACCATTAACGGAAAGGAAAACTAACAAGCAAACAAACAGCAAAACAACCCTGGATTTGATAACCTAGGGGGAAAAAATAAAACAGCATAAGAAGATTTATGAAAAAAATATGCTATTAAGTAAAAGAAATACTCATAAACAAGAGCCCGTGGAAATTAATAGCTAGTACAAGAGAAGTTAAAATGCAATTTAAAGACGAAAAGATAAAATCAAAGGAATTTCTGAAAAGGTAGAACAAACATATACAAATGAAACATTGTATAAGAAAGAATCAATCTAGGAGTTATGGAAAAAACAACAAAATCACAAGGAAGAAACTCTTCAAAGAAATAATACCAACGAGTTTCTCGGAACAAAAAATCACCCAAAATTTTGATTATCAGATTGAAGGGTCTGTGAACACTGAACGCATCGAATGAAAAAGAACCCAACCAAAAGGTTCAAAAGGTTTGGTCCTCCAGGAAAAAAGTTCGTGAATGCTAACAGGTGGATGTCTCCAAGGAGAGCTCCACCTGCTGGTGGGGATGTGGTAGTCCAATCGGGAGAATCTGAAGGTAAGTTAATAACAAATATAAAGGAAGAGTAAGGAAACAATACAAAATGAGCCGATTGTAAACTGCCAGGGCAGGGGCGCCTGGGTGGCGCAGTCGGTTAAGCGTCCGACTTCAGCCAGGTCACGATCCCGCGGTCCGTGAGTTCGAGCCCCGCGTCGGGCTCTGGGCTGATGGCTCGGAGCCTGGAGCCTGTTTCCGATTCTGTGTCTCCCTCTCTCTCTGCCCCTACCCCGTTCATGCTCTGTCTCTCTCTCTGTCCCAAAAATAAATAAAAACGTTGAAAAAATTTTAATATAATATAAACTGCCAGGGCAGTTAAGAAAGGGAACGTGATTGTGCTGCTCTGCATTTCTTAACCATGAACAGTATGCCTACAGTCGTAATTCTATAAAGAGAGATTCCTGAATTAACAGGAATCTTAAACAGGAATTTCAAATGATTGAAATGTAGCAGGTAGGCAAGTAGAAATAGAGGAAGGGGTTGGGGAGCTTAGGAATAATAAATTACACTCTTTTGTTGTAAGAAATCAATAGACGATGTCTAAAATAAAGAAGTCTAAGACCAACAATACCAAAGTGTTATTTTGAAAAACAGGTCTGAATGCACAAGAAATGTTCAGAAGAATTTCTGAGAAGTTAGAGTAGGAGGGAGCCATCCACTGCTGGTTTTATTTTCAAGCCTTATAGTAGGAAGTGCTTTTGAAACCATGTGTGTATTATTGAATTAAAAGTAAGGGATTGAAAACATTGAATGAGGTGAATATAGATCCATTGATTTGGTATCATGTTCAAGATAGTTATATTGAGTGAGCCACAGGCAAACACTTTCAGAACAATCTCAGTTATGTTGTTAATATTATATATTTGGATATTTACTCATATATGTTTTTGTGTCGAGAAAGACTTAGAAGGAGCCACACTGAACAGGGGTGGCAACTCAAGAAGAAGAGCTTAGACTGAACTCAATATGAGTTTGATTCCTTGAAATGTTTATATTTACAATGTCTTTGAATGTTACAGGTATGATTTTGAAATGTTTGAACAGTTTGAACAATATCCAATCCATATGAAATTATAAGTGTTTGTGCATAAGAAATATATAAATCATGGTCACTAAAATATTGAGATGGTATCTCAGGGTGATGGAATTTCACTGTATTTCTATTCTATGCTTTACACTACACTCCTTGAGTTTTTGGAAATGATAGAGCAAAAGGCAGTATGCCTGACTATAAGACTACCATGATTTCAACACAAAATTGTAACATGAGCGTACATATACATGTAAGTACTCCTGGAGAAAATGAAAACAAATAAACAGTAGTATTAAAATGGTATGATTGTAAGTGATAACTTTTTAAAAACTTCCCTATATTTTGCATATGTGGCCTTTACACACAGTAAGTATGACTTCGGCTCTAATAAAAGAAATTTAAATGAACAGGGGAGAGAATCCATGACTGGGGGAGAAAATGAGGGGTGAGTAGGCAAAAGAACACATTTGCTTGGCATTGACTATATGTTAAGTATGTCCTGATGGCAAAGGCAGAGACAGGCATAGGGTTTTCTCCACCGGCCTAGCACACAGTGTCAGGGCTCTAATAAACATTCTTAACAGATAATTGCATCTAAGAATGAATGAACCAATAAATCGATGAGTTGCAGAACATTTTTTAATTTGGAAAGAAAAAGAAAGAAGAAAAATTATAGTGCCCATGATAAGGAACAATAATGATAGTAATGAGCAGTATTGGGTAATGGGATTTTGCTTGGTTTTCAGGATAATGGAAACTGAATATGTTTAAAGAGAGAAGATTTCCATAGATGCTTGAGATGTGATCATAGATGAGGTCCTGGAAGGACTTACAAAGATGAGATCCAGAGCAACAGTGAAGCATTGGCTCCAGCTACCTTTGCTAAGAGAAGGGTGTTACAGTTGTTCAATATAAGGAGAGCATAACGTGAAGGTGATTTTAAAGGCAACTCGTGGTGTTTGCTTCGGATTGTCTCAACTTCAGAGCAGTAGTCACGAGCTTGTGCTTGGGAAGTGACAAAAATGTAAACTAAAAGCCTTTAAAGGAGGTCAAACACGAATGTTCAAACTTCCTTGCAATAGCTCTAAAACATAGCTGCCAAAAGATCCTTAGAACCAGTTAATTAGTTGCAAATCTCAAAACCATTGACAACTAGCATTCACTAGCATGTTTGATAACCATAGGGCTGTTTTGAAAGAGCACATTAAACTGTAATAGGTAATTTAGATATTTTGTCATAATTCCACACTTATTGTACTGCAAAAAATTAGAAAATGAAGGATCATGAGATTCAAGTCATGCTTTCCTTCTTCCACTAAACAATTGATAAAATTAGATTTTTTTTAGAGAGAGAGAGAGTGTGTGAGCAGGGCAGAGAGAAAGAGAGAGAGAATCTTAAGCAGGCTACAAGCTCAGCACAGGGCCCAATGCCAGGCTTGATTCCATGACTCTGGGATCATGACCTGAGCCCAAATCAAGACTCCAACATTCAACCAACTGAGCCACCCAGGGGTCTCTGGATATTCATTTTTGATTGAGGTTAAACTCCTTAGAACGTCCATATTCCCATCTATAAATTAGGTCTAAAATATGTTTAAAGCTCCATGAGCTATTAGTTTTTACAGCTATAACCATGACTATAAATGGACATTGTCAAAGGAATCCTCTCAATAATCCCCAAATATGATAAGGACATTTACAACCCTTTCAACTTACAGGTGAGAAATTGACCTATAAAGACATTAAGGCATATGATTTAGATATGAATAACTATGGGGAGAATGAGACAGCCCAATAAGATCTCTCAGTGACAGAACATTGAAATTTAATGAAATGATTATTAATATGCATTTAATGGAATATTCTTGAAGATACATATCTGAGGCATTTTTTCTGTGCTTTGTGGTCTCTAGGTACCCACACAAAATTGAGACCTGAAGATGTGGCCATTGATTAAAGTAATGAATCCCTTTAAATGAACAGATTTTATGGGAATGGAATTAAACTCTTAATTAAAAATCAAATAACTGTGATATTGGACGTAGATAGTGTACTTGTGGATATATTTCATTTTTATTCAAAACAGGTTCTGAATATTTTCACCATAAATACCTTACTTCAAATTTCCTGATAATTTTCATATTTGAAAGAAATTTTACATCCTGAATTTCAATTTTAAGTGATGTGGAATGTATAGGGAGAAAATGGATTAATTGAAATGGCCCGTGGTAGGACATCTGTCCTCTGATCTATAAATAACGCAGAGAGAAAAACAGAGAAGAATAAAGACTTCACCAGTTGTCAAGATTGAAAAGATAGCACATAAAAAAAATCAGAAAATGATGTATTTATTTTAAAAACAGACTAAACATATATTTTAAGCATGACATCATGGTGGAAACTAAGGCTAGGTCAGCATCAAACACTGACATAACAGTTCATGTCATAGAATATTTGACTTCAGAGAACATTTTGAACACTTACCAAGGACATGAACCAACTTTGAATGTCCCATGGTGAGGTATGTGTGCATAACAATAGGACTTTGTAATTTAACTGGAAATGGATTTTAACCAGCTAGTAATATTATGGGTCACACTCAAATGCTCTCGTATGCTGAAGTTTAGAAAGATTTAGATTTTTTGCTCCATGGTAGGTACAGATCATAGATTCTATCTTGGACTAGTGTACCTCTTGGGTGCTTGGTAGACATTGCTGCTTTTCTGATAGATATAGAAAATGAGGTTACAAAATTGCTATATTATCACTTACTCTTAGACGGAACAGGTAAAAATCCTTAGGGAAATCATGTTAATGGGCTATAGGTTTTCCGGAATTTGCTATATGCTTGGGAAAAGAGTAGACCACAAACTTTAGATTTGAGCAAACATCCCCATTCCATTTCTTATAATAGCAGGGTGGTTTGGTGAGCTATTTTTGACTTTTGAAAAGCAGAGAGCCATAAAATATATCTTTTAAAATAAGTATCAACTGAAAAACAATTTATTTTCCTTAAAACATGAATATGAATATTAAAAGAAGTTGATATTGGTGTTCGATATTAAGTTTTGGATATGGCAACGGGTTAGAGACAGTTATAAAGAATTTCTTTTCAGTGACCAAGACAAATCCTCATCTTGTGAGAAGGTGAGTGTATGTTCAATCTGAAATAAAATAAAGTCCACCCTGAATCCCCTAAGCAATAAGGCACAGAAAGGGGAGAAAGGACATTTGATGAGCAAGAAAAGTGATATAAACTGAACTGAATAAAAATGGAAAAAATGTAAACATTTACAATTTTCTCTTAAAACTGTTTATTCAAGCTCATTAATGACATTAACAGGTAAGGAGCAAAGACAGTGCCTTTATCATCTAAGGTGAAAACTCATTAGCATATCATTAGCATGTGGCAAAGTTTACATTTTCCTCTTAGAAGCACATGGCTTGGATGGGCATTCAGCACCCATCAATCTGTTGGAAAACTGTACATACATATGTACATTTGTGTACTTAATATTTCCGAACTATCCTTTCCTAACTCTTACAGAAGTCCCATTCACATTGACTTTGGAAGAAAGGCTGCTTCCTTAAATCCCTCAGTTAAGGACATACAATGAAATGCCTCGTTAAGAACCTTAATTTAAAGCAGCACACAGTTCTGTATGTCAGAGGTAATAATTACCTTCTTTAATGAGCCTGACTTTTCCCTGTGATGAGTAAGCCTCTCTGCCTTGTTTATACTAAGTCTGGATTTATTTCTGGCTTTCTTCAAGTGCTCTTATTTTTAAAAAATTAACATTATGTCTGTCTTCCTGGGGTCAAATTCTGCCTACTCTATACTCAAACCATGTGCTGTCCAAGCACTGTTTAAACCAATTACCTATATATTCCAAGGACATGCGGGGGGGCCTATGGAAGTCGTATAATCTATACCCCAGCTTCCAAGCAGAATTACAGATAAACTACGGTTAGGTTGACAAGGGTCCACCCTATGGCTTTAAATAATTTCCACGTGAACTATATATATTCAAAATATTCCAACAATTTTAAGCAATAAAATTGAAAAGCTCTTGAACAAATTGATTTTAGAGATATCTATTATAACCTTAAGAATTTAAAATACATTTTTACAGTCTGGGGAGGATTTGAAGAGGGATGCCCAAGCGTATGGGGCATTACCTGACAATGTGCCTTGATTTTAATATTAAGCATTTCTTAATTTTCTCAATACAGTTCGATGGCTCCCCATCTTATCAGCTAACCCTAATATTCTGCTCAAATTGTATGTGCAGTTGAAACACAATAACAGTCAGTGTTTTGGGTTTATTTTTAGTTTTTAGATGTTGAATGTAACTCAGATAATATAATCCCTTCAGTTTACAGATAAGAAACAAAGAGACATTAAATAATTTGTCTTAAGTCATGGAATACATATGCGGCAGGAGCAGAACATGAACCCAGATATTTCATATTTGGTGTTTTTATCCAAAACTTTCCCATCCATTAAAATCTGTCCTTTGTTTCTGGGAAAAAGAGAGCCATTGATTCGTTCTAGTGTTTTTGTGAGATGCATATTACCAGGTCAAGCTCACCTAAAAGAAAAGTTTAATATCTTCCAATTTGAAACTAGGAGCTGGGGCCATTCATTCCTTATTCCTTCTACCGGAGTTCCCCATCAGACCCAGATTCACAGAGTTTGAGAGCTGGAAAGAACGTGGGAGAGCAGGCAAATGGACATGTTATAGAATGTAAGTCAAGTTTATTGTGAGTCCTACCTAACCTTGAGCAACATGGAGAAAACCAAGGCACTGGCATGCCCATATCACACAGCAAGTCACAGGGAGTCTAGACTAGCAACACTGCTACTGATCCTCAACCAGCTGTTTTTGTACTCCAAATCAGACTTCTTAGATGGGGGCCTGGCATTTTACTTATCAGTATACACTTGTCAAACAAAAATAAAATTGCAAAACTGGACAATAATTTGCATTCCAGTGACCCTAATCCATTAGCCTGTGTAGCTGGATGCAGAAGACGTCGATTTGGGCTCATCTTCCTTTCGTCCTTTGGCTATTCTTTACAGTCGACCGTATGGAAGTTTCTACATGCAAAGAAAGTTTGTTCTTTAAGCTTCATGAATTGACACCATCTGTTCCAAACTTTTCCCTGGTTCTGTCATGTAAGTGTAATAATTAATTTGCAAAAAAGCATGGGTCTTTTAATTGTATTTTTCTACTACTAGAAGTTGAAACAATATTTCTAAATTTCTTGGAGTTGTAGTCTTTATTTTAAACTTTAAAAATCAATACAAAAATTAGGACTATTCCATCTCAAAAGCATCTCATTTTCAAATCTACCGACTTCAATTTCCAAGGTCAAATTAAATGTGAAGTGAAAATCTAATGGAAGTGGTCCTCTTTAGAGTTGATACTGCTCCTCAGTATCAACTGTGGATCACTGCTATAACGGCATATTAGGGTTTATGAACTCTGCCTAGAGGAGAAGAATGTTAAGAGTTAAGACTTTATGAAGCCTCCAAATCATAGGGCATCTGGGTGGCTCATTCGGTTAAGCTTCCGACTCTTGATTTCAACTCAGGTCATGATCTCGCCATTCATGGAATCAAGCCCCACGTCAGGTTCTGAGCTGACAGTGCATAGCCTTCTTGAGATTTTCTCTCTCCCTCTGCCCACACACTTCTAAATAAATAAATAAATAAATAAATAAATAAATAAATAAATAAATTTTTAAAACTCTGTCATGTTGGAGTAATGAGATGAACTCCAAATGCAACTAACATTAGAAATGTCCTATTGTGCAATGTCTCTGGTTCTATTAGCATACCATTTGGGCTTCTTAACAAATTAAGTAACAAAATTAGCAGAATAATAAACATTGAGTTGGACCATTACTGGATGGCAAAAGGAAAGAGCTCTTTCAAATTTTAGGAGTTAGTATCTAATTCAAGTATCAGCATCTGACTGACTTTCAACTCTGTTGTTTTTTGTTTGTTCGTTTATCATTCGGTTCCTGACCAGTGGAAGAACAAATGAAATGATATGAAATAATGCAGACATGGAGGTAATACAACCATGGTTGAAATCCAATGTTGTTGCTTCTAGTTACAACACCCAAGGTTACAGTACCTTTTGAAACTTCTCTAAGCCTTAGTTTCCTCATAAAGTGGAGATAAGTACTTAATCTGCAAGATTGTTGTGAAAAACAAATTAGTAATTGATATGAAGGGGGCAAACACAGTACTTGGCATGTGGTAGAAATGGTTTCAGTAAGCCATGGCGCAAGATGAATTTTAAGAGTGCTAATATCAATAATCTAAGTAATTGAAATGTGTATGGCGACCTTGGCTCTTCCAATAGCAGGATGTTTGTATGTCTAAAGCAAAAAGTCAAGCCTGATAATTTTGTTTGGAAGGTAACAAAACCATGCTATATAAATTCCTGCCAAGATTTTCATAGGAGTTTTCAGCCTGTTTATCTGAGATGATATCTAGTTGATAATTTGGGTTACAGATTAAAATCAAGGTTAAGATTAAAATATTAAAATTAAGATTGAAACATACACCAAAGTGCAGTCCTAATCACCAAATTGGAATCATGCCACATCAACAAGTGCCTGAAATATGCATTGTAACACCTGATTCCAGCTCAGCATAGCCTTGCCTCTGGATCTCCCAAAGGATTAGGAATTGATGCCAAAGAAATTATTAGATAATCCCAAGGAGCTGGTCTTGCATAAAGAATGGTGATCATCAATATTCAAATGTGATTCTCTAGTTTCTACTATATATATTATATATGTATATGTATATGCATATGTGTGTATATGTATATGTGTATATATATATGTATATGTGTGTGTGTGTATATATATATATATATATATATATATATATTCTACCAGAGAAATAGAAACAATAACATAAATTAAAAACACAATATATAAAGACCTCAGTATTTATTAAAACAACAATAAATTTTCTAAAACTTTAGCCATAGCACTTGACATCTGACAGAGGCTGTGCCCATAAGTAGTTACTTTAGAAGCTTTTAATTCCTTTGGACAACCAGTAAAATTCATTAACTTTTACGTTCTGCAACTTATTTATTTATTTATTTATTTATTTATTTATTTAATTTTTTAACATTTATTCATTCTTGAGAGACAGAGAGAGAGCGTGAGTGGAGGAAGAGTAGATAGAGAAGGAGACACAGAATCTGAAGCAGGCTCCAGGCTCTGAGATGTCAGCACAGAGCCTGACATGGGGTTCAAACTCATGGACCACGAGATTATGACCCCAGCTGATGTGGGACGCTCAACCGACTGAGCCACACAGACGCCCCCGCAACTAATTTAATTAGAGTGTCCAACATCTTTAGAAAGTGCAGGCTGGAAAGAACTAGCATATCCATTCTCTTGAATTCATTCACATACCCAATCTACTTTCTGGAATTTGATAATGTTACCTTCAAGTTTATATGAAAGCTGAAAGACCACCAGTGGTCAAGTCTATTTGGAGGAAGAACATAGGGACTGATTTGTCCTATGTGATACAAGACGTTTCAGAAGAAGGAGAAAGAGGAAGAAATAGGAAGAAGAGAAAAAAGTTTTAAAAAGCTCATGAAACTATGACAATGTGTATTGGCTCAGGGCTAGGGAAATAGACCAAAGTAACAGAACAAAGCCCAGGACTATCTCTACTGAATAAATGGGTAGATTCTGATAGAAAACAAAATCTTCCAAATCTATAGGAAAAATCCAGTAGAAACATTTCAACCTCTCTAGCTGTAAGTGAAATGAAAAATAAAAATAACAATGATCTACCTTTCATACTCAATATTAACAGTTATTTTAAAGTGTTAGAAAAAATGTAGGGGAGCCTGGGTTGCTCAGTCAGTTGAGTGTCCAACTGTTAATTTTGGTTTGGGTCATGATGCCAAGGTTGTGAGATCAAGCCCCGTGATGGGTTCTGTGCTATGTGTGGAGTCTGCTTAAGATTCTCTTTCTTCCTCTGCTCCTCTCCCCTGCTCATGCTTTCTCTCTCTCTTTCTCTCTCTCTCTCTCAAATAAAAAAATAAATAAAAATTTAAAAATTAGAAATAAATAAAAATAATAAAATGTTAGGAAAAATGTGGAGAATTTGGAAATATCTAGGAATGTTGCAGACGGCCTACAACCAAGACTTCCACACCTGGGGAACTTTGCCCATGTGGACCTAAGAAAACATATGTAAGAACATTCACTGCCTTATTGGCTAAAATTAGAGAAAAGAATTGAGGTTGCCTGGGCTTCAGTACTCAACACATCTGTGAATTGGGGCAAGTTACTAACCTCTCTATGCTGTAGTTTCCTCACGAGTAGAACGACCTTATAGAGTCATTGTGAAAATTGACATGATACACAGTAAGCATTAAAAAAAAAAAAGCCTCCTACATGTGTATTGGCTCAGGGCTAGAGAAATAGACCTATTTCCTATATTCTATCATTCTTATTAATAGAAGAATAGAATAGGAGTCTATTATTTTTAATTATTGAATTTATTTAACCTACCCTTGTTATTTACCCAAATATTTACCAGGTTACCCAAATAACATGATAGAAAGAGATATTTATACCTCAGAACTTCATTACTCCATGCTCCTCTGGGTCACATGGAAATCACTGGTCTTGTAGTCTTCAACCACTGCTTCAGCTACAGAAAACTTTAACAAAAGCTTAAGCAAAAGCAGGTAACAGAGTCTAGGACCAATCTCATCTTTCAGAAGTGAGCATGACATGGTTAATCGACATCAGGTTCCCCCAGATAGCAAGGGCAACTGCAAATAAGTACGATTAAAGAGAGCCAGATGTGTCAAATACTAAACCTAAGAACTGGAGAGATTAGAGGATAGTCTTCGCTTTTTTGAAAGGAAGAACTGTAACTTTGCAAATACTAGTAGGTAGTTCTCTTACTGAATTTATAATATAATTTGGTTTGCACAACACACACACATGTACAATTTGCCAAAAACTTTTAGAAAATGTGCCATTCAATGGAGAGGTGAGGTTTTTTGTTTGTTTGTTTGTTTGTTTTGGTACTTTAGACTGTTTCTTTTAGAATTACATAAAAATGATGGAAAATGTTAAATATTAAAAACACTGATACACAGAGAATAAAAAAATAAAAGCTTCTTCTAACCCCTAACCTCTTAAATTTCACTCTGATGATTTCATTCCTTGACATTCCACACACACACACACACACACACACACACACCAGATATGCTCTTTTAAGTACACATAGGACTGGAATATTCATTATATATGTATAGGGCCAATTTGTTTTCTTCATTCCTTATTTTTTAACAGCATATTCGCTATTATTTTGTATAGAGTTTGAACATCTAAAAGATAGGATTCTAAATCTTTATCCATTGGATTATCTGTATCCAATTATCCAATATCATTTATTAAATGATTTTTGCACTGTTTAAAATGCTGTTTTCAGTGAAGCGTCCGACTTTGGCTCAGGTCATGATCTCATAGCTCATGGGTTTGAGCCCCATGTTAGGTTCTGTGCTGACAGCTCGGCACCTGGAGCCTGCTTCAGATTCTGCGTCTCCCTCTCTCTCTGCCCCTCCCCCATTCACACTCTGTCTGTCTCTCTCTCAAAAATAAATAAACATTAAAAAAAATTAAGTGCTGCTTTCATAGTCATAGTATCCTTCCGGAATCTGGTCTGTTCTATTGATCTATTATTCCATTTCCATACAAAAAACACATAATTTTGTTTACTGTAGTTTTATATATTGATATCTGTAGAAAAAACTCTGCCTCATTCCTCTTTTAAAATTTTTCTTGCCTAGTCCTATGCTTCCTTTCCTCTGTATAATCTTTATAATTTACTTATAAAGTTCCATAAAGTATATTTTGAAGATTTAGATTGGTATTTCTTTAAATGTATTGACTTATTTGTAAAAATGGGATATTTTCAACCCAAGATATAAGAAAAAAAAGTAGGTTAGAAAAAATATACCTTTCTTGAATATTGAATGTCAAGGACAGGGAATTTTCTAAAGATAGATAAGTGAAGGTACTCATTTTTATTGTGAAATAAGGAAAGGATAAAGTGAAAAATAAAGGCACAAACAATATAATGCATTGCAGTTTAGCAGATTTGATTTCAAGGCAAGTCTCTTTTAGCCTGTCTGGACCAAAATGTTCTCATCTATTAAATAAGCAAGTTGGATAGGATGAGGTCTAAGGCCTTTTCCAGCTCTATACTCTATGATGCTCCTACTCTAGACAGAACGAAATCAAAACCATGAACCAAAACCCAAGGAGATAAATAGAAATGCAGACAAACTTTGTGTTGGCTATTCTGAGACATTATTGTGGGAGGAGAATAAATGCATTGCCCTCCATACATTGGTGGATTGGTCAGCCAACATAAAGGAAGGTGTTATTAATCTGATAGTTCACTGGAGAATATTGAGGCTCAGAGTGATTAAATAAATTTTCCAAGATCACACAGCTAGCAAAGACAGAATGTCATTTCAGTATTAGATGTGTGATTCCAAGACTGATTTTCTTTCCATCTGTGGAGCAATCCTGGGTGCTTGGTGAATAATTGAACAAATGGATGGATGGATGGTTGGTTGGATGGATGGATGGATGGATGGATGGATGGATAAAATAATCACATTTCAACTATGTGTTTCCTCATTTCAAAGTAGAGGAATAGACATTTGCTAAAAAAGAGTCAACCTTATTTTAGAATTTACTTTTTCCTTATCACTGCAAGTAGCTTTCAAAGGAATTACTTTTTAAAAAAAGCAGTGATAAGAATGGACCTAAGCTGACTTAAACTTTCTAATTCATAAAGACAATGAAAGAAGTCATTTTGTACACCATCGTGTCACAGAATTTGATCAATGCGTGTTATCAGTATTTTCTTTTTTCCTAATTAGTCTCTATCTTATTTATAATTACACTGTGAATGGTAGCATTTGAAGAATTATTTCTGCAAAATCAATGTAGAAAAAAGAAATATATTAATGGAAATATTTTCTAATTATTGTGGGTTTCATATACCAAGTGTTATTCTAAGACTATGTATACGAGGTCATTTAATCCTCATGAAAAAACTTAAAAACTCTATTTACTCTTACTTTGTAGATGGCAAAAACTTACTGAGGCATGGAGAGAAGGTAGATAAAGTAGTTGGCCCTCAACCACACACCTAGATAGCAACAGTATGTGTATTTAAATGTGAAGTCACTGAACTGTCTTTCACCAAGTAAAGATAATGGGCTTTGGGGTCATAATAACAATGAGAAGAGGAAAGAGAAGAATATGTCACAGTTATAGTGCATACTGGATACTGAGTACTCTTACACTCCTTAAATATATTAACTCATAACAGCTCTATGAAGTTCAAATCTATGTTCTTTACATGTGTGTGATTTGGGGGCAAAATAATTAACACATATCTGATCTTCAGGCTATCGACAGGGATGGTAATATACAACACAGAATCTGTGTAAGGTTTAAATGAGAAAATTTATTTGAATGCATCCAGCTTATAAGTGGTCAAGAAGTGTTTGTAGTTTTTACCTTTTTATATACAATATTTTTCATGTGATTTCAGAAATTTTCAGTGTTCTCATGTCAAAAAGGAACTTCGTGGGTCTGAATATTTAAGAACGCCATAGGGCTCAGGTTCATCATTCAAACCAACAAAATCCAATCTTTCAACTCACATTTACCTCCTTCTTAACAGTTTTTACAGTCTCTCTCCAACACACGAAGATAAAAACACCCTGGAAGTTCCTTTCCCAAATGCAAAACTACTTATAAATTGAAATGAAAGTGAGAAAATGAGGGTTATGTGACATTTACACCAATATAATCATTAACTGATATGAATTAGGCTCATGGTGGACCAGGAGACCTAGAATTTCAGAGCTGTAAGAAATGTTACTTACCTTGTACAACAGCTGCATTTTGCAGATGAGAACATTAAATCTCAAGGAGATAAAGCAAGTTGCTCTGTGTCACAGTGTAGCTTGGGTGGCTTGCCGAGTATCACATATCTGGTCCCGTCTCCTGTAAGCATTAAATGTGTTGACAAGTTTATTGCCTTCTCAGCAACTACTTGGATGTGAACTGTACGAAGCTAGTTTAATGTCATCGTACCACGCCCTCCAGACCAATGAGGCTATCCGCTGAGTAATGAGATGGGTGTCATTGCCAAGGACGGACGTTTCTTGGCCTAGAGTTGTACTCAAGTGTAGCTTTGTCAGGTGGTGGGCTATCAGATGGTGAGTAGATATAATATGAAGTGTTTCCCTGTACTGTGTGAAAGAACTGAGTAGAGCAGAGTCTTACTACCTCTATCCAGAAGGAGGTAGACTTGTTAAAAGCTAATCGTTCCCAGTCACAACCACTAAGACATTTTTTTTTCAATTATCTTTTCTTCCACTAGTCCATGATTTGGAAGAATCTGTGGACCAAACGACATAAATGAATGAATCTTTCCCATTGCTCTGTGATCTACCCATATAACAGCTCAAAGCCCCATTTCAACTGTTGTCCTCTTGAGAAGTTTAGAAAGCACAGATTGGAATCCCTGGTCTTTGGAATACTTTAGGTTAAAAATGAGGTCTAACATTCAAAGATATTTTACTCAATTTATAATACACATTCATGGAAGCTAAAATAAGTTAAAAATCACACTGTGAAGAATTTAATATTTGTTTTTTGGGTCTTAACAAGGTTTTGATGAATAATTAATTATTTCCCATTGATTGTAAGAAAGACTGAAGTTGACAAATTTGGTTGGCCCTTGCCCCAAATTTGTAGGTACGAGGCAGAGCTGGCTTTGTGGGGTATGTCCTTTAGGTACAAGGAGAATCTGGATTGATGGAGTTTAGAGAGAAGGAAAAAACAACAATAAATGTGTGTCAATTATGTGTAGTGAGAACTTCATAAATATTATTTCATTTAGTACACACTGAAACTTTCCAAGTAGGTATCATAACCTTTATCTTAACCATGACCTAATACAGTGAGAGACTTTAAAAAACATTCCCAAGGTATAGAAGAGTGTGCATAGCATGCTGCTGTTTATATTTGTAACTATTAAAACTGGAAGCATCAGCGAATGTTTGCTTAGACTAAAAATGGAAAGATAAACCAGAATTTTTTGAGGACACCTGAGAAGTTGAGAGGTAGAGAGAACAGGGACAGAAAGAAAACCTTTTGGAAGATTCCTTGCTTTGTAGAATTTTTTTTGGAACCATGCAAACAGTTTATTCCATCATAAACCAAAATTAAATGTTACAAAGCGATCCGTTATCTAAAGCCAAATGAAAGTAATGAATGTGAATACACATCAAGTTGATACAATTAGGAAAAGTGGAAAAAAAACTTTTTAAATTTTTTAACATTTATTTATTTTTGAGAGAGAGAAAGAGACAAAACATGAGCTGGAGAGGGGCGGAGAGAGAGGGAGACAAAGAATCTGAAGTCAGCTTCAGGCTCTGAGCTGTCATCACAGAGCCTGATGCGGGACTCAAACCCACAAACCGTGAGATCATGACCTGAGCTGAAGTCAGAGGCTTAACTTACTGAGCCACTCAGGTGTCCCAAAGTGGAAAAATTTTAAGTGACTTTAATAAACACTAATATGACTGTAGGCTTTGGTAGAGGAGGCCCTACAGACAAAAATAATTATGAAATAAATTTTATTTTCATTAATCGTACCATGGGTAGCAGTTTTGGTGGTGGTGTTCTAAGGCTATGCTGCAGGAATTATGTCATAAAGCAAATTAGTGTTTATGTTGGCATTTGTGAGTACTGGATTTCCATTCCGAGGTGGAGATGTATTATTGATGAAGAAAAGTAAAAATCCTGAGGAGTCTTAAATATGATTTGGAAATATCAGTTTGAGTTTATTGAGCATTTTACCATTTTTTAATCTAGTGTTAGCCACAAAAATGCCTAGAAACCATTACCAACATCCTAGCAATAAGTAACATTACTGAATCGTAACACTATTTCACACTAAAAGAAACCAATTCTTTTTGGAGAAATGGACTGATGTCAAGCCAGGGGAAAAAAAAATGTACAAAATGAATCTGAAACATCCTGTCATACCAGAAAGCTGGAAAGCAATCAAAGACTCTAAGGTTGTATCAAAAGGACTCAGAAGCTAACTTGAAGAGATTCCCACACTAGCCAAAGATGGGCAGTTGAGATATCCAGAAGATAATAATTGTGATCTGGTTGCAATGATTTAATGTGTTATAACACATCAAATATCTTTAAATCAATGAGTTCATGGTGACAAAAAAAAAAACAAACAAACCCTAATTGCTTACTTTTGAAGGATGATAAAGAACCAACTCATTTTGTTGAAAACTAGTAAAGAGAAAGAACCAAGTGTTAATCCTGCCTTCCTATACAAACGCATTTTTTAGTTTTAAAACAGTTAGCAATGTGAAAAGAATAAATTCTTTTTTAAATATTTCAATCAAACAGGAATATTTCACATATAAACTAAAATTTACACATACCAAACAAAAGTATCACACGATCCAATTGGCATTCTATTTCAGTCTTTTAAAATTTAAGAACAAATAGGGGTGCCTGGGTGGCTCAGTCGTTGAGCATCCGACTTCCGCTCAGGTTATGAGCTTGTGGTTTGTGAGTTTGAGCCCCGTGTTGGGCTCTGTCCTGACAGCTCAGAGCCTGGAGCCTGTCTCTCTACCCCTCCCCCACTCACATTCTGTCTCTCTCTCCTTCAAAAATAAATAAACATTATTTTTTTTTAATTTAAGAACAAATAACTTCAAGTGGTCACACAAAATGAGCACTTGAGGATTGAGGTAACTGACATTCCGTGTGTGTATTCCTCTTTAAAATGACGGTGATATCATTATTGATTAAATTTTTAATGTTTACTTATTTATTTTGAGAGAGAGAAAGAGAATTGTGGGGGAGGGACAGAGAGGGGGAGAGAGAGGATCCCAAGCAAGCTTTGCGCTGTCAGCATGGAGCCCAGCATGGGGCTGGAACCCACGAACCGTGAGATCATGACCTGAGCTTAAATCAAGAGTCTGCCACTGAACTGAAGGAGCCACCAGGTGCCCCTCATTATTGATTTCTAATTAATACAGGACTATGCAGCCCCACAGGGATTGGAGACACAGACCACACCCAAACCAAGCTGTAATGAATCCAAATCCTCATGTACTTATCTTGAAATGAAAACACTTCACAGTGAAAACACTTCATGGAGTACCGAGTGTCAAAGTTAACTGTGAAACTGGACTTCTCTGAACTATCTCCGTGTAGAAGAAACTGTTGATTAAAGGATAAGTCATAAAAATGTGTTAATTTGAAGCTTACATATATATCATTAAAAGTCAACAGTAACCACAGCAATTGTTTAGAACTGAGTCCAACTGATTTTTTTCCAGACACATTATTTATAATTGGCAGCCTTCATAATAATAAAAAAAAATATGCTAGCTTTAGTTTTATTGTTGCTTTTAAGTTCTCTTTAGTATTCAGATTACTGTAGGCAATGTGTCCCTTATTGCTATACCCTAGAACAGGTTACTTCCACTGGTATGACATTGGATCTGGTCAACTGATCCAATATCACAAATGTGACATCCAGACATTATCACCTCCTAAATGAAAACTAGAACACTATCTGAAAGGTATTTCTTTATATAGAGAGATATAGATAGAGGATATAGATATAGTAGATGTAGATATAGATAGATTGATATAAAGATATATATATATATATATATATATATAAATATATATATAACTTTATATATAAAGATATATATAAATTTATTTATATACATAAAACTTACCTATCTATATCTATATCTATATCTATATCTATATCTATATCTATATCCTGAATCTCCTCCACGTTCTGGATTCAAATACCAATTTGTAGGAAGCGTAGGGTTCAGAACGTGCTAAATGTCATCACAGGATACAATCAGCAAAATCCAGACTTTGGTATACTCCACTTAACACATGATAGAGATTTTTCAACAAATTCATTGCAGAGAGGGAGAGACAGAAAGAGACAAGAGAGATAGTGAGAAGGAAGATACTTAAGAGATATATCAACTAATTGCAAAATACAACCTTATTTGAATCTTGACTCAACTGCTCTGTAGAAACTGAGCCAATTCAGAAAATTTGAGCACTAACTAGATATTTGATGGTTGCTAAAGCATAAATGTTCATCTTAAAGTGTGACAATGACATTGTTGTCATGTTTAATAAAAGAGTCCTTTTATTTCAGTAATAAATACCAGAAATCATATAATAACTAGGATTTGTTTCAAAACAACCTGACAGGGAGGCAATGGTGGGAGTAGAGATGAAACAAGACTGTCTGTGAGTTGGTGATTGCTGAGATTAAGTGTTGCATTAATGGAGGCTTACTTTTCTATTCACTTTGCTATATATATGACATTTTCCATAATAAAATGTTAAAAAAAAAAAACATTTTCCCCCAAATCACAAAGCTTCTAGAAGGTTTGAATGGATGGCAATATTATTTCCTTTGATGGGAAGTAGGATAAAAGTTAATTAAAAGGAAGGAGAAAAGGTCGTGGTTGGAGGAAGACCCCAGGCTAAACAGATGATGAGGCCAGGGCTCAGTGGGGGGACTAGCCTCGCTCTTTACACTTCTATCTCGAAAAGGGAAAGAAGAAAAGAAGAATGTGTGAAGATACTGACAGATGCATGTATTCGCTGGGGAAAGAGAGGGAATGTGGGAAGCTTGAAGGACTTGCAGGGAAGCAATTCACTTCGCCTCTGGGTCTCTGAAAAGAAAGTGAAGTAAATGAGGGGGTGGGGCTGACAAGATGATCCACAATCCCTTTCTTCCAACCTACCATGGTGGATTCTCCAACGGCAATAACAGAGAATAGAGCTCATACCTTTTGAATTTCAGACTTTCTGGTAATGAATCTGAAGGCCAGTGATTGCTTTCACTGTAAACTACAGCATATGTTTTCTGCCTCTCACAATATCCAGTCGAAGTTCTCACACATTATCTGAGAATTGCCTTTTGGTGATTGAGAGTTCCTCCACTGACCTGTTAATGATTTCTGTTTACTATTAGATAATGACTTGAATTTATTACATAACATGGACGGTTGGTAAAGCCAGGCTTCACATCATTGGTAACTCATGAGACAGACAACCATTCTTGCAATAAATTCTAGCAAATTCTGATGGATTTTTATTTTTACAGGTAGTCGAAGCTGGTATGGTTGGTTGGGAGGCACAGATTGAAGCCCTAAAACGTGGCCCTTTAGCTGCAAACATCTGAGGACAAATTAATATAGCTTTCATGTGGCAATATCCAGGGTGCCCGAGGCAAAGCTCACGGAGAAGACGGCCTGACCAACCTGAGAATTCTGAATTCATTTCATTCCATCTACAGTAGCCGTGGGAAGTGCAGGAAAGACAACATTATTTCTGCTCCACCAAAGATGTGTTTTGGAGCATTTCACCCCAGGATCCTGGAGCTGAGTACTTATAGAGACTGACACTTCGATCATACATACATCGACACATCACATTGTATCACATCTTCTGAATTGAATAGGCGAAGGAAATGAGGAAGGGGTGGCCACATTCAATGATCTGAATTCTTTGGGGACAGCTCAGCACCCTGCAAGTCAAAAGAAGGATAAAATATTGCAGAAGACTTCTCAATGCAGCTGCTTCATATTAAACACTGTCAAATAACTCCCAACTTTCTTTGATCTGAATGAATTCTATATTACTTTGGTGACCCTTTAGAGCATCTCTCCTTGACTCCCATTCTTTTTTTATTTTATTCTATTTCTGCCTACAAGCATTCATTCTTTATTTTACGTACTTAGAGAGAGAGATGTCACTCATTTAGCTTTATTGTATGAATGCATAGGAAACCATTAGTGGCCTGAAAAAAATGATAAACACACAAGACACGAAAAATATGGCAAAAAATAAAAGTATGATGTCTCAGGCTGCTAACATGTCCTCCCTCTGACGGCTTATGGTTTATAAAAGACAAATCACATGAAAATCTGTATCTAATGATTGCCTATGCTTTTCTTAAAAGTGACAATAATATTTTGAAACTTTGGAAAAAATGAATAAAAAAATACAGAGGGAAGAAACAGAGTATGTAATAAAAAGTAAAGACAGCACTCTGTGGGAAAGAGAAACAGAAAGGTTATAAATGGAGAAAAAGAAAAAGAGAAATGGAATTACACAGACAAGATGCATTCTGTTATGTCATTCTTAAGAAAGAAAATTTATGAAACCAGCCAAAAAAATGAATTTGGCATAACAAAAGCATACTTATTATACACTAAGGTTATTTAAATACTTTTGATTTTCGTGTAATAAATATACTTACCTCATTTGTGTATCATGGCTTCAGAATAAGGATAGTGTCATTTATAGCATAGATGGTAGATTCAACTCTTTAGCAGTGACAGTCTTTTTTTTAATGTTTATTTATTTTTGAGAGAGAGAGAGAGAGAGAGAGAGAGAGAGAGAGAGAGGATCCAAAGCAGGCTCCATGCTGACAGTGGACAGCCTGATGCGGGGCTTGAACTCACAAACCATGAGATCATGACCTGAGCCAAAGTTGGATGGTTAACCGAATGGATCATTCCCGCCCTCCCCAATAGTTACAGTCTTTAGATAACTTAGAAGTCTCAAGTTCAAGATTTGAAATATTTTATTGTCACCTCAATATCAATATTCTGCAACCAATTGCTTGAAAATAATATAAAGCAGTGAGAAATACATTTGTATCCTGTAATCATATCTTGGATCAAAAGCGTACAAATGAGTAAGCAAAAACTCTGTGCTTTGTAACTATTTCTTTTTTCAAAACAAATGAAAAGATATAACCAGTTTAATACTTTCAAAAGGCTTGCATCTATTCTTAAATAATTCTAACAAGCTAAATAATTCAAGCTAAATATTTTTTCTGGAGGGGAGGGTAAATTTGCTTGAAATGAACGCAGAACAGTAACATACTTTAAACATATGCTTCTATCATCAGTGAGCCAGAGTAAGTTATAACCATTACCAGCCTAATTCACTTTTTGGCCGGGTGTTACAATATGATAATAAAATATGATATAACTTAGAACAGCAAATGAGTCACTTGTAGAGTAGGCAGATAATACCGTTGTCAACTCAGAACCAAGTTCTTCTTTGTTCAGGAATCATAACCCAACATGTTTTCCCCCCTGCTTTCCTGTCACCTGTTGAGGCCAAAACATTTCACTTCAAAGGACTTGATTATTTTCCATATGCAGATAGGTGCCTTCCTAACAGTACTTAGGGCTCAGAGTCACTATTATACAGGATCACTCATTCTTCAGGATCAGCACAACTGGGATCTGGCACGCGTATTGGAAATGACTCATGTAAAACAGGTGAATGTCAATACTCTGATCACTCCCAACTTGACCGATTTTATTTCCTGCCCCCTCATCACATGTGTATTTTCCAGTGGTTTCCAATGAAGACTAAACTTCCTCTACACAAAGCATTAAGTTATGAATAACCCATTTAGCCTATCCTTGAGATGCTGTTAAGAATTTTAATTAGTAATTATGAATCATTTTTAGACGCTTACATGGAAGAAGGTACAGCACACTAAATTATTATTATCATTACAAAATTGTAAGTATAACATTGCATTAATTATGGTTCTACATAGACCTTAATTGTAGGCATTTAACTCTGAGGATAATTTCAGTGTTGTCAGGCCCCTTGATTTGTGAAGTCATGCAAAAGTGTTGTTGCCAGAAAATGCTATGATATGGACTTTATCAATCCGTGCTGCCCTGATTTGGTATAAATTCCTAATTTCCTTTAAACCAAGACCAT
This sequence comes from Felis catus, assembly GCF_018350175.1. Classification (NCBI taxonomy): domain Eukaryota; kingdom Metazoa; phylum Chordata; class Mammalia; order Carnivora; family Felidae; genus Felis; species Felis catus. Next base: position 19,850,464 of record NC_058372.1, read on the forward strand.
GTTCTGCTATAGGATATATTTTTCAACAAGCTTCCCCCACCCCCGACAAATTTCTTCTCTCGACAACTCAATGGAGTTTTGTCACAGGAAGTAACACTGAGGTTTAATTAAATCCCCTTTTGGTTTTTGCATCTTTTGCTAGAACTATCTGTGTGTTTCTCATATTTGACATTAACAGTGACTTTTTCTGTTGTTGTTGTTGTTGTTGTTGTTTTGTTTGGGCTTGGTTTCGCCTTGTCTACATATTCAGTGGCATCAACACGTAATTTAAGTGGCTTAGAACTGACCTGTTTTCATCATATAGAAATGCCTGCTAATTCCATAGGAAAGCTATACAAATCTTTTCCTCTAACCCTACCGATTAAGATTCCTTGGTGGCTTTTCATTCCAGTAGAATAAAGTGTTAATGCGTAAGAGCTTTTACCCTGGGACCCTACCTATCTTCAATGTCTGGTGCTTGTCTGTTCGGCCACTTCCCCACCCTCACCTGCACTGGTATATGAATACATACAAGTACACGCACAGGCGTGTGCACATGCACACTGTGTTTCAGAAACACGAGGTGACTTATGTTCCCTTGATTATCTGAAAACTTCCTTCTCCATAGTCTCCATTTGAAAAGGTTTTTTTTTTAATGCTGTTCAAATATTACTTCCTTTGCAAAAACTTCCTAAACATCCCAGGAAGAACCCATCCTTTATTCCCCTATGAGATCCAATGTATACCTCTGTTAAGCATTTATTAATTAACACTATAATCTTCTTTTTTTTATTGTGTCTACATCTATGAACTTAGGACATCTTGAGGAACAAGAAAAGAAGATAAAACTAATATGTTTCAAGTTATCTATCCAACTATAAGATAAGTAATACGTTCCTCATTTTTCCTGGGATAAACTGGGTGGCATGAAGGCGAGTAACCAAAGTCATATAGCTAGTAAGTGGCAGAGTCAGAGTCTTGAATCCAAAGCCTATGACCTTCTACTGTATAAATAGGGCTATGTCTAGTTCACTTTGAACCCCCAGTCCTTTGCACCATGCCTGGAACACAGCACTAAAGCAATAAATCAGGAAGTGGATGCATAAATAAAACTCGTAGACTATGAACTGGACTCCCAGGTGGTAGGGATGGAGCTCTCCAGGGTCAAGGTAAGAATGTCACGGTGACATCCAGGTTCCAAGCTCTACCTTCTACCAGCCCTAGCTCTGTTCTGAGTGATAGCATTCAGGATGTCACCATCTTCAGAAGACCCCTGCCAGTGATTTGTTAGGTTGGGTGTTGTTAGCACATACAGGGTGATTATTGTTACTCATACCACAGACATTTTGACAGCGCTCAATGTTGGACTTCTTCTAGAATGACATATTTTGTACTTGTTCCATCGTTTTACAGTTTTGTCATTGTCGTTGGATTTTTTTTTTAGGCAACATGATGTTGGAGTGTGAACAGAGGCTTCACTGAGGTATCTTTGGTTTATTTGTTCCAACAGACTTGATTCTTAATTTAGAGTCTATATCCGATTAAGAATTTTTAGCTAAAGGAGGAAAGATGTTTCAAATGAAGAATCTTCAAATCAAAGCACTGCTTATCACATTACAATTTCCCTAGGGAGACTCTACGTTTTCTCAAGAACTCATTTCTTCATCTAGTCTATCAGACAAAATTATAAATCTTCTGGATGCAAATAAACTGTTGCTCAGTGTTTACCTCCTTGTTCCTAAACACCCCAAAGTCAGGCTAGTCCAGTTTCCGTTCTGCTTTCTCCACTTGCCTCCTTATGCATTCAAATTGACAAATGCCCTTGTACATTATTTTTAACCCACCCATATCTAATGCATCAGTATCTTGTTATGTTTCCTTTGATTTCATTGCTTGCAATGCTAGTATCAGCAGCACAGAATTGCCAAAGCACTAAGCAGCCCAATTTTTCTTTAATTTCTCAGAAAATTGACAGTTTTATGAACTGTCTCTTTACCTATGCCCCATAAACATGTCAGGCTGTGGAAAACCATTCTAATTAAATCCCAAGGGGACTGCAATGGAAGATTATAGCTTCTTGGCAGGTTATTAAAAAACAGTTGTTCATATATACACAAGTATGTGTACTGGAGCCTAACATTTGACAGAACAGTCAAGGAATTAACCCCACGAGCAGCTTCAGCTCAAACTGACTGAACAGAAAGGAGGAAAGTGAGTGGGAGAAGACAGCCCCATTCAAGCTTTTGTTTTTTATCCTTTCTGAGTTCCTATAGATTCCCAGATAGTTTAAGAGGTTTCTGAGGTCATCACCTTCCTCAATGGATTTTATACACCTGCTAAAGAAAATTTATACAACTGTTGTCTTTCTAACGAGTAATTTTTGATTCTAGGATTCTCTTGGAACATAACTGACCCAGTGGAAAAAACAAATAAAATAGAGTTTTCTCTCTCACACATTCAGGACGGAAACATATGGTACACGGGATGCTGCATTTAAGAGAAAAAAAGATAATTCTTGGTGAAAATATTTTCCAGCATTTGCATTCCTGCCAAACATTTTCCAGCATTGCATTCCTTCCTAACTGGATAGGTAAATATTTCAATCTAATTGGAGACAGTCATTTCTAAGATGGTTAAGTTCAAATCCAGTGTCAAGAAGGAATGGTCTGTGAAGTTCCCTATGGAAGATGCGATTCAAGTAAATGAATATAACATTTAATTAACTAAATTGGGAATTGTATACCCACTAAATAATGATTCTGGTTAACATATTCAGGGCTCATGAAAATGTGGTCACGAAAGCATGCCTACCCACTTCTCAACAAAAAAACAGCTTGGTGGCTAAAACATTCTGATCTTGAGGTGAGATGACATTTTCAGTCTCTCACAAGGACAGTTCCCTTTATTCTCTTTCATGGCCACAAAGTGTAACAATGTTTCTAGACACTATACAGGAAAAGTCATGCCCATAGCCTATAGGGAAATTGAATAAGACAATATGGCTGGTTCATTGCAAAACCACTATCACCACTGTAAAATCAGCCAAAAAATGCTTCTCCTAAAAATGAGGAGCAATCGGTGACATCTTTGTCAATAAAAATCTTCCTGTGGAAAACAGTATGAAGGTTTCTCAAAAAATTAAAAACCAATACCGTATGATCTAGTAACGTCACTATGGGGTATTTACCTAGAGGAAATGAAAACACTAATTTGAAAAGATATATGCACCGCTATGTTTATTGCAGCAGCTTTATTTACAGTAGCAATATATGAAAGCAACCCACATGTCCATAGATGGATGAATAGATAAAGAAGATGTGGTAATGGAATAATACTCAGTCATTAAAAAAAAGAGTGAGGTCTTGCCATTGGCGACAACATGGATGAACCTAGAGGGCATAATGCTAAGTGAAATAAGACAGAGAAACATGAACACCACATTATTTCACTTACATGTGGATATGAAAAACAAAACAAATAAACAACAAACAAAAAACAGACTTTCTAAATTAAATGTTTATTTATTTATTTTTGAGAGAGAAAGAGGAAAGGGCAGAGAGAGAAGGAATCCCAACCAGGCTCCTCATTGTCAGTACAGAGCCAAACACCAGCGCTAACTCATGAACCATGAGATCATGACCTGAGCCAAAACCAAGAGTCAGATGCTTAACCGACTGAGCCACCCAGGCGCCCCCATACTCTTGAATATAGAAAACAAACTGGTGGTTGCCAGAAGGGAGGTAGTGGGGGAAGGGGTAAAATAGATAAAGGTTTTAAAAGGTACAAACTTCCAGTTGTAAAATAAATAAGTCATAGAGACAAAATGTGAAGCATAGGGAATATAGTCAATAATATTGTAATCATGTATGATGACAGATGTTGACTATATTTATGGCGAACATTGAGTAATGTATAGAATTGTCAAGTCATGATGTTGTGTATCTGAAACTAATATAACTTTGTGTGTTAACTTTACTTCAATAAAAATTACGTTTTCCTAATAAGAGTACTATTTTAAAATCATTATTTAAAAAAAAATCTTCCTGTATTTCATCTGAAATATAAAACTGTTGCCAGTTGATTCTACTAAAATAAACTTTGAGTCTACTCATAAATCAGGTCCTGTGGCATAGTAATCATCAAGCATCTCAGAAACAAAATGAGAAAACAGTGCCCAATTTTTGGGAAATTAAACTGGTTTGGGTTATGTTTTTCTGTTTGTTTTGTTGTTTTTTCTTCTCTCTCTTTCCAAACTTATTTTCTCCTGTTCCCACTTTTACATCTCCTCCTGTTTTCCAGAACCATTTTCCTCTGCATATACACATGTTCAACGTTCCTCCAACCTCATAAAAAACGTCTGTCCTTGATCCTACTTCATCCTGAAGTAACTATCTCTTCCTTCCCTCACTGTAAAACTTCTTGCAGAAGTCCTCAATCCAGCTAAGTCCAGCTTGTCTTATCTGCTCCCTGAGTTCAAATCCTCTCCACCACTTCTAGTATGGTGCATAAGGACCACAAGCTTCCATGAGAAGTGGCACTGAAGAACAACCACAGAATTTCCAATCATGCCACCTGGTAATGGTGTGTCTCAGCTCTTGACATTTGTTAGTCTATCTACTCCTTGCCTTGGGAATTTGCACATGTCTACCTTGTCTGTAGCTCTTGATCACCTGTTGATATCCTGGAACTAGCCTTTGGCTGTTGTTCATGCCTCATTCCTCACTCTCTTATGATAAAGCATCCAAGACACATCATCTGTCAGTTTCTGTTTGGCTACAAGGATTTCTAGACTTCAACCTCTTAGCTCTTAACCCAAGTACCACCCATTCTTGGTCATGCCCACGTATGAAAGATATTTCACTTTTATTGCACCCTTCATTGGGTCGATGAGTACACAATTTCAAAATAAAATGCCTTTTCCCCAATTCCTCTTCTGTTTAGTCTTTCAGTTGAGTACTGCCTCATCCTTGAGAGAACTCCCTCATTTCTTAGTTTGCATGCTACCAAGTTATCTTCATTCTTCTTGATTCTATGAAGTCTTTTTCTTTGTCCCTTTCAACAATTCCTTCTACTCTTCATTCTCCATAAATGATAAGGACTATGCAAGATTCTCTATTAAGCCGTCTTTTCCCTCTTTGTGCAGTCTATCAAATTAACACCTCCTTAATGGATTTATTGCAATCTCAATAACAGAGATTGCCAAGTTTCTGTCTCTTTTCTTTCTTCAGCCTTAGATTTAAGTTTCCAATTGCTTTCTGGACATTGATCTTTAGATACCTACCTGCTTTGATATGTCCCAAATGTTAGGGTTCTCACAAGTCTAATTGCTCTTCCTGGCTTTCCTGTGCTTCCAGGCCATAGATTTCTTTCATGTTTGAACTCTTCATTTTTCCAAACTCCTACATTCAATCAGTAGTCAAGTATTGTGGATTTTACCTTTAAAACATCTCTCACATCTATATCATCTTTCCCCAGTTCTACTGCAGTCTTCATCAACTTTCACAGCATTTATTGTAATAATCTTGTAATTAATTTCTTAATAGTTTCTTCTCCTCTAACATGTGATCTTTAAATCTGCCTTCTTAAAATTTCATACATAATCAAGACATACATCTGTTTAAAAATGTTAAATGATAATAAGATGGTTCATAATCACCTACAGTTTTTAGAACCAATTACCTACAACCACGCTGTCTTTAATCTACCCACTCTCTACTCCTTCAGGGAGACATACAGAAGCAACTCCTCCCTCAACATTTGTCTGCCTTCCTCTACCTTCCAAAACTTTTTCTCACTATCTCAGATTTAAAAAAACTTGCCTATTATTATTCTATGTCTAGGGCAAGACATATTTAAGATAAGCTTGGACATCTTGTTAGGAAAGCAGAGAAGCCATGAAAGGTTACTTGAGTTGTGTTCTAGGACATGGAAGCAAGGTGAAGTGTCCCCACTGGCCAAAGATGGGGTTCCACCAGCCAAAAATGATAATATTGGAAATGGATGGCATAACATCAGTATGTGAAAAGTCATGAGTTTATAATGACATTCTTAAATTTCATAGGAATATGCTTCCCATCCTTTAAGGTCCATTTCTAATGTGAGCTGATCCATATATTACTTTTTGATTCACTCAAATGACTTGGTTAGCTTCCTCTTTTGAATCTCTATAGCATTTTGGTTTTTAGTAATGTTCTGTTTTTCTTAATCTATATACATCTAATAAATAATATGGAGACCATATGATTCCAAAACTTACTTAAAGGTCAAGATTTAATTTCAAATGTAGTTAGGTTTTCTTTGATTGGTAAATGAGCCATTTTCCAAACCTAAGAGTTCTAATAAAAATCAATACCTTAGAAAACCAAAAATTTTAAATAATGTATTCTTTTTTTGTTTGTTTTAATTATTTGTAAAGTTTATTTTACTCAATTTATTATGTAGTACTTTCGGGTCTGTTACCTCAAGTACTTAGGCAAGTACAGTTATTATTATTTAAAAAATAACACTTGTAGCCTGTTAGATTACATCCAATAATATCAATTTTATCGCTGCTTGGTAAACTTGTTTGAGGGTTAACTATATGTAAGAAATCACTATTTGGTAATTATAAAGAATATACAAATAATAGAGAAACTAATTTTAAACACTTTAAAATTTTATTATAAAAGTTTATTATTGGAAAAATAATAAATAGAAATAGTCTGGTTTATTATTGTCTTTCCACTACAGTTCCTATGAAAATTGCAAAACATTCTCTCTAGCATTTCAGTTTCCCTTGATTCTTCTTGTACAAATATAGCATAAGTTCCCATTCCTAACACCCTGTGATTCACTTTGTTATGTCATTACCAGTTACTTTAAGAAACTAAAGAAATACATCTGAAAATTTCAAATAACAGAACTGTAAACATATGCCAAAACTAAAGTAGCAAAGTAAAGTAAGGATTCAAGGTAAATTATTGGATAATTCAAGGTTCAAAAGGCACTTTAATCTTGATAATCTGAATTGTCTAGATCAGCACTGTCCATAGAACATTCTATGATAATGAAAATGTCTCTAAATCTGCACTGCCCAACACAATAGCCACTAGTCATGTGTTGCTACTGCCATTTGACATGTGGTTGGCATGACATAAGAACTTAATTTTTTTTTATTTTATTGTGTTTTAATTAGTTAAATTGTCACATGTGACTAGTGGCTACAGTATTGGGCAATACAGACCTAAATTATTGTTTGCATCCTTGACTTGTGAGTATTTTAGTATTGACACTTTCAGTAATAATTCCACATAAAGGGAGCACTTGGATGGTTCAGTCAGTTGAGTGTCAGACCCAACTTCACCTCAGGTCATGATTTCACGGGTTGTGAGGTCAAGCCCTGCATCAGGGTCTGTGATGACAGCTAGGAGCCTGGACCCTACTTCAGATTCTGTGTTTCCTTCTCTCTCTGCCCATCCCCCCACCACACTCTGTGTCTCTCTCTCTCTCTGTCTCTCAAAAATACATAAACATTTACTTTTTTCTTAAAAAATGCACATAAACAAAAGGCACAAATAGACCATTTATGACTGAAAATATAACTACTACTACTACTAACTATTGACTATCTATATGTTCTAAGCACTATTCTAAGGCCTTTACATAAGTTATTTGGTTTAAAACTCAGAATATCCACATGACAGGTGCCATAAATATTTAAATTTTACAAAGCAAGAAAGAGCCACAAAGAATTTATGTAATGTCCCAAATATATCATCTAGTAAATGGCAGAGTCAGGATTGGAACCCAAGTAATCTGATTCCACAGCTCATGGAATTGCATTTTGATTGTGAACAATTGCCTAATCTCCTTAGTGATCAAAGAATCATAGGCAAATTAAAATAAACCAGGTTATAACTTGTGACCCATTAAATCAGCAAACATTTAAAAGATTATAGTAATCAATAAATAACCTTATTTATTTCAATAGAAGAATATAATAGCCAATTAATATAATTTGGCAATAAGAATGCAGAATTACAGTAACTCCCATATCTCTTATTAGTTTCCATTTCTCAGAATTTATCCTAGAGTAAAAAATTAACAAGAAGGTGTAATGTTACCAAGATGGTGACATATGTCATTACAGACTTTGCTTCCCCCCCACAAGGAGAACAACTAACAACTATTCAAGAACAAGACACCACTGAGAGAATTCTAGGATATGGGAGTGAGGCTGAAGCAACAACAGAGACCGAGACTGACTGCATCAGAAGAGTAAAAAAAGCAGCTACATGTTGACTGCATTGCCACCCACAAGGCCAGCATAGCACCATGCCAACAGGTCTTCGCTGAGCCTCCATTTCTTCCAGAAGGAAAAGAGAACCCAGGAGGGACAACCAGCTCCCCCACTCAACATTGTGAGTCACTGATCATGGTAGATGGATCCATGTTCACACCTCCAGTGTCCAAATAGTAACTTCAATCAGCAGCCTTTCTCATGTGAAGAACTCAGTCTGGAACTTTCTTCCCTGCCAGGGCAGGGAAGCTATATCATAGCCCCATCTATTAGTGACTATAGTACCCAGTCTAAACCATCTAGTAAGTCTGGCCAGAAAATCCAGGCTATCACTGAGCCCATCCTACAGCCTCACTTGGGTTGAAACCAAGCCAGCAGTCTTATCCAAGTGTTCTCAGTCAGTGCACACCATACTATCCCTTTCCTCAGAGCTTGAATAGTTGTTGCCTCAACCAAAAATAGATCATAATAGCAGGCCCCACCTGCCCAAAGATGTTACCAGCAAACATACCCAGAACTGAAACTGAGCTGACTGGTGAAGACCTGCCTGCCAAAGCAAATCTATAAAGTCTACAAGAGCAACCCCATTAATCAAATGTACAGATACCAACATAAGGAATCAAGGATTGCAAAAAAAATCAGGTAAATATACTACCAAAGGAAACTAATGAAGCTCCAATAACTGACTCTAACAAAAGGAAAATCTATAAACTGTGAAACAAAGGATTAAGAATAATCTCCTTAATGAAGTTAAGTTATAGTGAACTATAAGAAAACATAGACAGACAATAAATAAAATGAAAAAATAATGCATTAAAACTAATGAGAAGTTTGACAAGTAAGTGGCAACCATAAAAAAAAAACACACAGAAATCCTAGAGTCAAAATATAATAACTGAACTGAAGAATTCAATAGAGTTTCAGAAGTAAACTTGATTAGGGGTACCTGGGTGGCTCAGTTGGTTAAGCATCCGAGTTCAGCTCAGGTCATGATCTCACAGTCCTTGGGTTCAAGTCCCACATTGGTCTCTTTGCTGATGGCTCAGAGCCTGGAAGCTCCTTTGTATTCTGTGTCTCCCTCTCTTTATGCCCCACCCCAACTCGTGCTCTTTCTGTCTGTCAAAAATGAATAAACATTAAAAAAAATTCAAATAAACTTGATTATGCAGAAAAAAAAAAGAATTGGGGACCTAGAGGATAAGACACTTGAAATTACCCAGTCAGAACAAAATGGATAAAAAGAATGAAAAAGAATTTTAAGAGCCTATGGGAATTATAAGACACAATGAAAAGAAACAGTATTATCATATGGGAATTGAAGAAGGAGAATAGAAAGATAAACCGACAGAAAGTATATTTAAACTAATAATGGTTAAAAACTTCTCAAATCTAGGAAACAAAACAGACATCCAAATCCATGAAGTGCAAAGAATCGTAAATAGGTTGAACTCAAATAGGATCACACCAAGGCATATTATAATTAAATTGTCGAAAGTCAAGATAAAGAAAAACTGTTAAGAGCAAAGAAAGAAAAGATAAGTTATATACACGGGAATACCATAAGACTTGAGGCAGATTTCAGGCAGATTTCTCAACAGAAACTTTTTAGGCCAGGAGGGAATTGATAACATATTCAAAATACTGGAAGAAAATATCTGTCAATCAAGAATTCTATACCCAGCAAAGTTGTCCTTTAGAAAGAAAGGAGGCATTAAGTCTTCCCCAAACAAACAAAACTTGAGGGAATTCATTATGACCAGGACTGCCTTATAAGAAATGCTAAAGGGTGTTCCTTAGTAGGAGTAAAAGAATGCTAATAAACATCATAAAACCGTAAGAAAGGTAACATAAATATCACTGATAAGGATAAATTTATATTCATAGTTGGATTCTGCAATATGGCAATAATGATGTGGTGCAGAACATACAACTATAATTTAAACATTTAAAAAAATGAACATAGTAAAACTGACTACAACTACAATAATCTGTTATTAATTACACAGTTTAAAAGCTTTGTAAACTCTAATAGCAATAACCTAAAATGTGAAAGGGAAAAAAAAGTAAAAGTATAAAGTTTATGAATTCTATCAAAATTAAGCTGTTATAAGTTTAAATACAATAAGATATCATAGGTTAAGATGGTTTATGGAAGCCTCACGGTAACCACAAGGGAAAATCCTGTAGTATTTACACGAAAGAATAAAGACCTCAAAGTATACTGATACCAAAGACATCAAAACACAAAGACAGTAGGGTAAGAAACAAGGAAAAATTGATCTACAAAACAACCAGAAAACAAGAACAAAATGGCAATAGTAAGTTCTCAGCTATCAGTAATTACTTTAAATGTGACTTAAATTCTCCTAAAATAGACATAGAATGGACAAAAGGACACAAAAACAAGACCCAACAATATGCTGCTTACAAAAGATCCACTTTAGCCTTAAAGAGATATATAGACTGAGAGTGAGGGATAAGACATTTCAAGCAAATGGTAACCACAAAAAGCAGGGGTGGCTGTAGTTATATCAGACAAAATAGTCTTTAACTTAAAAATGGTAAACAGAGAAAGAAGGTCATTGCATAATGATAAAGCGATCAATACATCAAAAAAATATAACAATTATTAATACTTATGTACCCAACAATGAATTCATATTATTAAAATGTCAATACTACCAGAAGCCATCTATAGATTCTGAATCTGCTTTTTAAAAGATTCCAAGTGATTTTTATGCACATTAAGTTTGAGAAGCACTAAAGCAACATGCAATAGGTAATGAACATACTTGCTGCTTCTTGGGAATCTATATTCTAGGCTATGATAACCAATCAAGGATTGAAGTCAACTCCCTTAATTATCAAGGACTTATTCTCATATAGAATACCTTTATAAATGAAGATTAATCTTGCCATCATTCTTGGGAACTTTACTGTATATGTAGATGACTCAAGGAATACTCTGGACTTTCAAAATCTTGACCTTCTTAACTCCAAATGTTTCCTCAGTACCTTTCAGTGCCTCACTCCATTGGTTTGATCCTAGACCTTGGATCAGTAAACAGGAGCTATAAAGTCATCACTAAAATTAGACATCCATCCTTTTTAACTCACCCTGCAAGGAGTTACCATAGATTTCTTCCTAAAATGCTATAATATTTTAGCATGATTGTATCCTGTTCAACCATTCACTATTAATTTCTTTAAAGCAACTACCAGATTGCTCAGTAATTTTTGTGTTTAAACATCTATTCTCTCCTCTTATCTCTTAACTCTTAGAGAGAAAGACAATCTCCTATCATCTCTGTGATAGAAATACTTAGCCCAGTTTGTCCTAAAGCAGGCACTCACTAAATGCTGTTTGAAGAATGAATACAGTTCTAAGTTTTTATCTGCTTTCAAGGACTTCAATCCTCAGCCATTTGGATTAAGGAGGATTACCTTCATTGTGCAAATGAGGAAACCAATTTCCATGACTTATGAAAGATTAGAAATGGAATGTGTAACAAAGTCTAAGTAAAAACTCTGGTTTTTCTGCCTCTATTAACCATGATTTTCTCATTTCAGTTTTTTTTTTTCAATGTATAAATTTGCCTAAATTTCAAATCCTGTCACAGTCTGTCCTATTCCTGCCTATCCATTCGTAAGGACTGTACTCTCTCTGGTGTATTCAGGAAAATCTTCCCTCTGACCCACTTATACCATGCTTCTTCCCTCCTTTATTGCCTATGTTTATAAATATTGGCCTAAAAGAACACTTTAATCCTTATATAAACCCAATTTATCATTAATCCAATCTGTAAAATTCTATTGCAGTGTTACTCAATATTGCACAATTTTAGAACATGTAGTCCTCTCTTTTCATGGTGCCACTATGCTCAAATTAAAATCATCATGGTTTTACTTAAATAATACCAATTTTCCCCAAATATAGTTCCAAGTTTAGTTACCACAGCATGTTAACTGTAATTGCATAAAGTAAAAATTTGCTGCTAACTCTTTAGTTCACACATCAATATATAAATGATAGATGTACATTATGATCAGTAATCAGTTCTGTTATTTCCTTCAAAGTCTGTCAGTGACTGGTCATGATGCATTTGTCATAAGTTCACAGACAGACAGTAAAGCATAATTGTCGGGTTGCTTCCTTGTGTCCTAGTGATAAATCAAGTGACATTTTGCAAAAATGAATAATCAACACAGAACTGACCAACAAAGATGAAAATATAGCAAAGAAATGAAAGGTGGTAACACTGGGAGTGAAAGGAGAATCACATGTAAATGGAGTTAATAGAAGAAACATCTGACCCTGGGAATCCTTGACAGTGTTGTTTTTCAAGAGAGTCTAGATATGCAGTCAGAGGAACTTAGCGGTGAATTTATTAACATAAAACTAACAAACAAAACCTCACAGACATTTTATGACGTTGAAAATATAAAAGATAAAATATCAGAAACTGATCCAAACCTGGAAAGGAGCATGACAATTTGCCACAGCATAGAAAGAATGGGTGTTGAATAGCAGAAGTTATGCTAAGAGAATAAGGCAAGCATTGGCCAAACTACTCTTGATGCATTTTTTTATTTTTTTTTATTCTTTATTTTTGGGAGAGAGACAGCAAGACAGAGTGCGAGTGGAGGAGGAACAGAGAGAGGGAGACAAAGAATCCGAAGCGGGATCCAGGCTCTGAGCTGTCAGCACAGAGCCCAAAGCAGGACTTGAACACATGAACTACAAGATCATGACCTGAGCCAAAGTCAGATGCTTTACAGACTGAGCCACCAGGTGCCCTGACACTTTTTTATTAAGAAATAAAACACTTTAGTTCACAATATTTTAATGTTTCAGTTATGCTGTACTAATTATCAGTTTTACTAATTTTTCGTTTATTCACATGGTGCAAAAAATTTTAATATTTTAACAAAATGTTTTAATACTATGGGACAATGTTAAATTTTTTTATTGCTTAGTAAAATATCGTTGCATGTTCCACAAAGGAAAAAATCAAGAGTGAAAATGCAACTTACAGAATAGGAAAAAATACTTGCAAATTTCATATCTAGTATATATATACTCACCTAAATAGCAAAACAAACAGAAACCACCTCAATTTAGAAATGGGATAAATACTGGGGAGCCTGGGTGGCTCAGTCGGTTAAGCACCGAACTCTTGATTTCAGCTCAGGTCGTGATCTCATGGTTTGTGGGATTGAGTCCCATGTCAGGCTCTGCACTGACATCACAGAGCCTAATTGGGATCTTCTCTCTCCCTCTTTCTCTGCCCCTCCCCACTCATGCTTTTCTCTCTCCCTCTCTCAAAATAAATAAATAAACATTTAAAAAAAGAAAAGAAATAAATGGGATAAGTACCTAAATTGGCATTTCTCAAAATAAGATATATGAAAAGGTGTTCAACATCACTAATCTTCAGGGAAATACAGATCAAAACTACAAGGAGATATTGCCTCACCCCTGTAAGAATGGCCATGACCAAAAAGACAATAGATAGTATTGATGAAAATGTGGGAAAAAAAGGATCTCTTGTACGCTGTTGGTGGGAATGTAAATTCGTACAGCCATTATCGAAAATAGCATGGAGTTACCTCAAAAAAACTAAAAATAGAACAAGTCTATGATCCAGTAATTCCACTTCCAAATATATCTTCTAAAGGAAATGGTGATTGCCAGAAGTAGGAAGAAGGGAAAATAGGAGGATGTTGTTTGAATTGTGCAAAGTTTCAGTTATTCAAGATAAATTTAAGTTCTAGCAATCTAATTTACAGTATGATAACTACAGAAAACATAACTATTACATACTTGAAATTTACTGAAAGTAGATCTTTTTTTTTCTTTTTTAGTTTATTTATTTACTTTAAAGAGAGACAGAGAGTGGGAGTGGCAGAGAGAGAGGGAGAGAGAGAGAATCCCAAGCAGGCTCCCCACTGTCAGTGCACAGCCTGATGCTGGGCTCAAACTCACAAGCCAGGAGATGATGACCTGAGCCAAAATCAAGAGTTGGAGGCTTAACCGACTGAGCCATCCAGGCATCCCCTGAAAGTAAGTCTTAAGTATTCTCACCACATGTATGTACCTATAGGAGCTGATGGATACGTTAACTAGCTTGATTGCGGTGATCATTCCACAACTTATACATATATTAAATCATCACTATGTTCACCTTAAATATAAAATTTCTATATGTCAATTACACCTCAGCAAAGCTGAAATATAAAAAATCCAAAGATCTTTTTGCATAGTTTCAGTTTCCACAGCCATATTATGGATCCACATTGCCAGGGAAAGTGAGGACAGCCTCCACTTGATTTTTTTTTTTCAACGTTGATTTTTATTTTTGGGACAGAGAGAGACAGAGCATGAACGGGGGAGGGGCAGAGAGAGAGGGAGACACAGAATCGGAAACAGGCTCCAGGCTCCGAGCCATCAGCCCAGAGCCCGACGCAGGGCTCGAACTCACGGACCGCGAGATCGTGACCTGGCTGAAGTCGGACGCTCAACCGACTGTGCCACCCAGGCGCCCCCTTCCGCTTGATTTTTGATGCATGTTTGCTTTATCTCCTTCTCAACTAAACTGTGAATCACTCAAGAATGATGATACTATTTTTATCATTATTTTTAATTGAGTAAAAATTCACATAACATAAAATTCACCCTTTTAGCTTTCAAAGTACACAATTAAGTACATCCTAATGTATTCACCATGTTGCACAAACATCATCACTATCTGGTTCAAGAAAAATTCTATTTCATTTCATCAATTTGTGTCATGTATCAATACTTTAGTCCTTTTTATGGCTGAGCAATATTCCATTCCATGGATATACCTTAAGTTGTTTATCCATTTAAGAAATGCTACGTATTGGGGTGCCTGGATGGCTCAGTCAGTTAAGAATCTGGTTCTTGGTTTTGGCTCAGGTCATGATCTCACAGTTCGTGAGATTTTACTTTATTTTCTTGCTTAATTTACCTGGCTAGAACTTCCAGTAACTGTTGAATAGAACTGGCCAAAGTGGATATCTTTGTCTTATTCCTGATCTTTGGGGGAAAACTTTTACTCTTTCCCTATTAAGTGTGACATTAGCTGTGTGTTTTTCATAAATTCCCTTTATGATGTTTAAGAAGTTCCTTTCTATACCTAGTTTGTTAAGTGTTTTCTATCATGAAGGGTGTTGGATTCTGTCAGGTGCTTTTTCTGCATCAATTTAGATGGCCACAAGATTATTTTCCTTCATTTCTATTCATGTGGTGAATTATATTGATTGATGTTTGTACGTTGAGATATCCGTGCATTCCTGGGACAAGTCCCACTTGCTCATGTGTTATGATCCTTTTAACATGCCCTTGTAACCTGTTTGTTAGTATTCTCTTGAGGATTTCTGCACCTCTATTCATAAGGGATATGGGTATGCAGTTTATTGTCTTGTTATGTCTTTGTCTGGCTTTGGTTTCAAATTAATATTGACTTCATAGAGTTAAGAAGTATTTCTCCTTTCATTTTTTTTGTTTGTTTGTTTTTGGTTGTTGTTTTTAGTAATCTCTATACCCAACATAGAGCTCAAACCATGACCCTTGAGATCAAGAGTCACATGCTCTACCGAGTGAGCTATCCAATTACCCCTTCTTTTTGTTTTTGTTTTTGTTTTGGAAGAGTTTAATAAGGATTGATGTTAATTGTTCTCTAAACATTTAGTAGAATTCAAAAATGGTACATTTTTCAGTTTGTCTGTGTGTGTGTGTGTGTGTGTGTGTGTGTGCATATTTGTGTATCCCTCACTGTGCTTTAGAAAGGCACTAAACATAGGGAAAAAATACATAATGTGTGGATAAATTTCAAGCCAAGAAGGAAAAGTTATTTTTATTATTTTTTACGAATATAATTTATTGTCAAATTGGCTTACATACAACACCCATTGCTCATCCCAACAATGGAGTGCCCTCCCCAATGCCTATCACCCATTTTTCCTAGCAGTGCTTTCAACAATAGCCAAATTATGGAAAGAGACTAAATGTCCATCAACTGATGAATGGGTAAGGAAAAGTTGTTTTAAAAAAAAAGGCAATTAATATGAGCTAAAGGTACAAAACTTTTTGTAGATATGTTTATTGTATATGAATACATTCACCTCACACCATCCCAGCCTGGCCCTAAAATGAATTTTCAAAAGGCTAGCACGCAAGAGTGGTTCAAACACATACTACGGACAGAGAAAAGAAAAAAAAAAACAGAATCAGCTCTACTAAGTGGCTTGCAAGAAAACCTCAGAGGTATACACTCACCCACCTTCCAAGGAGAAACTATGTAAAAATCCATAAATGGATTAACGAGCAGAACTGTGGCTGAAGAAAACCAGATTAGCTCTGCCAAAGATGATAGCCGTATAATGCACCAAGAAAATATCCCACAATAGAAAAGAGAAATTATCTGCTGGTAAAAATTCATGATTCTGAAAGTAGACACCACTAGCCTAATTTAATAATTGTAGGATCCCTGATGGAAGGAAGAAGCAGGATGTGTTTGCATCTTTTTCAAAATTTAATTAAAACCAAAATGGCACTGATTTCTTTGCTCCTCCATGATTCAAACAGTTTCACAGTGTACCAACAGACAAGCCACGGTCAGAGGTAATGACTCACCACATTTTCAGAAGGGGATTTTAAGAATCAAAGAAACACCATTTAGAATTACAAGGAATAAAGTTCCACATGCAGCTTCCAGATCTGTCCTTGTCTGTGTATTCGCGGCAGGCTCCCGCAGCACTCACACCTCCGCAGTAGGCCTTACATGAGGGCTGGCTGGCTGCCTGCCTGCCTCACAGTGAGCCCTGGGCAAAGCGACAGTCACCAGGGCCTTCCCTTCTCCCTGGGAACAGGAACATTCTCTCCGTGCCCAGGAGGGAAACTTACAAGATCTCCCCCAGACTTAAAGGGAAGCCGAGATTCTAACGAGTAATTCGGTCTGCTTGATATTTGGTGAGATATGACCCCCGCTGTTAGATGTTTCTCTTTTTACTACCTGCTGGAAGAAAACAGGGCCACATGCTAATTGCAAAATCCCTTTTTAAAACTCTTCCGATTCACATGCTGCTCTTAGCCAACATCAGTCAAAATTTGTTAGATTTACCGCGTTTGCCAGAAAACAATCTGAAAGCTACTTTCTGCTTTGAAAGACATTTTACCTCACCCACAAGAGGGGAGACAGGAGGAAAGTGGCAAGTGAAATGGTTGTTAGGAGGAAAGCAAGGGCTTCACTAGATTTGGTTCAGCTTGTCAAGCTACAGAATCAAGGATACATGGCTTATTTGCTGTGTGGATTTCTGAGGCCTCTATCGCATACATCTGACCTTTGCCTAAGGAAGTCAAGTTTATTGGTAGGCGATTCACTAGGAAAGGAGCCGGACAGGACACACATAAATGACCTTTGGTGCCAGGTCTCTGATAAGTGCTAACTAAAATTTCAAGTTCTGCTCCAGAAAATGAAAGTTATTAATAAAAATCATTTTTATAAAAATTGCCATTGGATTTTGTATGTTTCTACTTGGACTTACAGAATTTTTAACTCTTGAGTTAATTAAATGAATGAATGAATGAATGAATGAATAAAATAAGTAAATAAAATAGAGTATGCTGATTTAGAACTAAAATGGAATCATCCAAACGCTCTAAATTAGAGGAAAGAATAAACTATACAATGATCAGTTGGGCTGTTCAAAGTTAATCACTGCCTATTACTGGTAAGAAAACCACGAGGTCTGAGAGTTTCTCATTTATTTAAATCACATAGTAATTTAAACTCTCTCAAAATTTTTCTTCTGAATTAGTTAAACCAACTGTCCGTCACATTCTTCCCAAAGTTTTCGCCAGTTAGTTTGTTAGGAAACCTTTTTTGGAAGTTTACATTCTCCTTTTCCCCGTTCATTGGCTATCTGTTCTTAGTCTTATACTCCACTAAAATTTTGCTTGCTACTTGTCCATTTTACCCGCAGTAGTACTTAAGGTGTATGGATCGCACGTGGATTTACGTGTTACTAATTGACTGATGATGGATGACTTGCTGAGCCACGCAGGCAAGTTGTCACTTGATGATGGTGTATGTGTCCATAAGATATAGGTATGTATGTGTAAAACATAGGTATGTGCGTAAGATATAGGTATGTGCACAATATGTATAGGTATGTGCATAAGATATAGGTATGTATGCATAAGATATGGGTATGTGCGTAAGATATATAGGTATGTGCATAAGATATAGGTATGTATGCATAAGATATGGGTATGTGGATGTCTATCATGTGCCTGCCTTCCATAGCCACTATCAACCCATTGTTGTCATATTTGGTCATTATTTATACTTTATAGTTTTCATTTTCATATACAGTGCCTAATTTGAACCTAGGTAATTCTCACCATTGTTTCAGCAATGCTGAAAATTTGATACACAGAATAGGAATAATAAATAATTTTACTTAACAACAGGTATCTCTTGGGCATGGATTCTTATGATTCCCAGATTAAATTCACATCTAACCTAGTATAACTCAATTCCAAAGTCTTTGGAATATGGTAGATCTGAGTTCAAATCTTGGTTTTCCACTTCCCATCCTCAGCTGGTTATTTAAACTGTTATAGTTTCTGTCTCCTTATTTGAAATATGAGGAATATGCCTATCACCTGGGGTTATTGTAAACATTAACTGTGAAGTATCTGATGCATTTTAGTAAGTATTCATAAAGTTAGCTATAAATAATAATATAGTAACAATAGTAATGGCAATAGTAATGATAATATAAATGACATTGTAGTTTTGTTGCTATTATTTGCCCAGCCAACTGCCATACATTTATCTTTTGTATTCAGTGGGTTTAGTTTCACTCCTGTCTTCCTAAGGTGAAACACACACACACACACACACACACACACACACACACACACATATTAAGTATCCATATCTTTATCTAAAAAAGTAAACAAGGTGGCCTGTATGCCAAGGTCAGGCTCCGTAGATGGGAGTGAAGGTCTTTGGGGGGCTGAATAGTTTTTAACATAGAGGAAAGCCATAGGACCTAGGAGAGTAGTTTAAATGGACGAGGCAGTAGGGAAGAGTGGATAGGGGAAAATAGTCAGGGAGGGTCACCTAATAAGAAATGTGCATCAGAGACCCATCACAGAAGGGACCTTGAACAGTTCCTAGGGCCTTTCACTAGCTCCCGCCTCACTACTCCTCTCCAAGGTCAGGGAGGGGTGATTCTTTCCCAGATTGTACTTGTTTGGTTTGGAGTGTTCACTCTTATTTCTACCTCTCTTGCCATGCTCCTCCCACAAACACTCTGAAATCAGTCCAAGGTCAAAATACCAGAGATTCGAGGTCTGTGCCAATTAGGTATGTGGTAGGTACTCGGTTTCATATTGCTCCTTAGGTGGGCCCCTTTGCAGGCACATCTGATTTCACACCCTCCCTCTACGTCTCATGCTTGATGATTCTTCTTTGGGGATTCCAGCCTTTTCCCACTCCCAAGCCCAAAGCTGAGCTAATTCTCTCAACATGGTTAGTCTTCTAGAGGTTGTCTCTGTTCTCCTTGAACCCAAAGTTTATCCCCTAACTTTTGGTTAACTGGTTCTTCTTGAGGTGTAGTATAGTGATTCAAAGTCCACAGAGACTAGCAGCGGTCTGTCCAGCTCAAACCCGCCTCTGCAACTTTCTGGTCACGTACCTTGGAGAAGCTACTTAATCTCTTGATTCATCAGTCACCTTCTTATAAATAGGGGCAATAACAAAACCCAATCTTTTGGAGTTATTAGTTAATATTTGCGGAGTACTTAGAACAGAACATGGCACCAGTTAAGCTCCGTTCACGTTTATTAAATTAAATATTAGGTAAATACTTAAACTAGGCTACATCTCTCATCTGCCACAGAAACCTCACAAGCTAGCTTGCCCTTCATCTGTGCTCCTCACACTTTCATTGGTTTGTTCGTCATCTACCAACAATTCAAATTAATAAAGAAAAAATCTGAATTCACAAAAATGTCACTTGCCGGATCATCTCAAATTCACTGACTGCCTCTAACATCAGCATACCCCTGGCCTTTACTTCTTAGATATTGACATGGTGAATAGCCATCTCTGTCCGTTAAAGCCTTCCTGTTCCAGCCCATGAGGCCCAAACTCTCTCTTTGGTTTTCTCAGAGACTCTGGATTTCAGGATGTCCTTCATTGAGAGGACAATGAAGGTGGAGGATAGCTTCAGGGGATGCTTTTAGGGTTTGAATAGACATTAGAGGAAAAGCTGGTTACCAGATTGACTTCCCCCACCTCTCCAGTGGTTTTATCAGGCTTGTCCAGCAGTCAGAGATGCACAAGAAGAAACATGCACAAGGAGAAAGGCTCCCCTTCTTACTACCCAATAAATTCATTCTTTGTCATTTCTTTTTCTTTTCTTTTCTTTTCTTTTTTTTTCCCTAAATTATCCTGACTACAATTTTACAATAGTGGAAGTAGCTTTATAAACGGGAAGCCATTTTCCCCCCTCAGGTAGAGTAGAAATTTACACAGATCAGCAGTCAATGAGGTGGAGGGAACCAAGAAATGATCAGTAAGCTGCTTCTTTCTCATACATACCTGTTTACTCGGTGAAAGTAGAAAACCTTTTTTACCCCTTTCGATGACAAAATCATGGCTACCACTTCTCTACACATCCCCCTTGTGGTCAGGCCTTCAATGTACAAATGAGGTGAAAGAAATTAACCTCGTGATTTAGACAAAATTGAAGTTAATGGCCTCAGTTCTCTGCTTCTCTTGGGCAATAGAGAATGACACCACATGTTGGGGAGGAGAAAGGATATGTAAAATCAAAGATGCAAATCTGGATACTAGATTCTAATCTCCTTCTGAGCCAAGACAGGGTTTCGATGTGAATATTGAACATGCATAGGTCCCTAAGGAACACTTAAGTGCCTCTCTTTATTGTCCCCTCGTGTCTGCATGGTGTCCTGTACAGAGCAGATGCTCCATAACGCATCAGTATTGGTTTATTTGGCGCATAAATGGCAGTAATGATGTGCGGGCTTTACTTGAAATGCCATAGAAGCTCTGTTAATAGTTATACTGCTAACATTTTCCCCAGTGATACCAAATGAAATGGCAAAATGAGGAGATGTATGTTGATGAATGAACTCAAGTATGTGTGAGCACAGAGCCATGGACCTGTAGTGATATTGAAGTAGCTTAAGGGGACAATTGAATGCATAGGACCACCCAAAATTTTCTATTCGTACAGGTAATATTTTAACATCAATTTTTTCCAGTGTAATGTAAATGGAAAAACTCAAAAAATATTAACATAAAAACATATCTGAAGTAAACCAGGCAGCACATATAAACAGTATAACTTTTATTTACATCTGCTAATGAATGAGCCTAGCTTCATGAGTTGATCTATCCAGTTTCCATGTTTCTCTTTCCACCCATCAGTTTCTATCAATATTTTTCAAACAAAGGTAGTAGGGCTTTACTATTGGATGAATTAACACGGGACTGTTTAATCTTTTTTCACTAGATCCTTACTTCCAAATCCCAGGTTCAGACCTAGTTGGCTTGAAAATCTCATTTTTCCATTATCACTTTTCTAAGACTGTCAAAATTTGTTGATGAGCCTGTGACAGATACCTCATTTATATAGGTAAAGTAGACTTAATAGGTTATTATACTAAAAATCAGGGATTGAAGTATTTCCTATTATTCCTAATCTGCCATGTTAATATGGCATATTAAACGCCATAAATAGTGATTGCATATAATAAATAAACAATAAATAACTTGCATATCAACGTGACACATGTGTAATAATTGAGATATGAGACTGCTTACTAAAAGTGATGCCGGAGTAGGGGTGCCAGGGTGGCTCAGTTGGTTAAGTAACCAACCCTTGATCTCAGTTCAGATCATGATCTCATGGTTCACTGACAGTGCAGGGCCTGCTTGGGATTCTCTGTTTCTCCCTCTCTCTCTGCCCCTTCCCCCCCTCTTTTTCTCTCTCTCTCAAAATAAACAAACAAATATTTTTATTTTTTCCTTTTTTTTTCAGTATATGAAGTTTATTGTCAAATTGGTTTCTATACAACACCCAGTGCTCAACCCAAAAGGTGCCCTCCTCAATACCCATCACCCACCCTCCCCTCCCTCCCACCCCCCATCAACCCTCAGTTTGTTCTCAGTTTTTAAGAGTCTCTTATGCTTTGGCTCTCTTCCATTATAACCTCTTTTTTTTAACAAACATTTTTAAAAAATGAGAAATAAAAATAAAAGTGATGCTGGAATAGTAACAAAGCTTGTTAATACTAATAATTGTTTCAACAATAACTCCAAATAAAAGTTTATATGTGTTTTTTAATAAAAATTAGTTTTCATAAAATTAAGTCTATAACTAGAATAGTTTGATATACATAGATAGCGATTTTATTAATGTCAAGATATATCATATTTTGAAATGTACCCATAAATAAGTTTTCTAGACATTTTCTACACACTTAGATAGTATATGTTCACTATTATCATGTGTAACACAGCATTCATCCTATTATAAGGCAATAAAACCACCTTTTGCTAATTAAAAAAAGATCTAACACTACAAATGCCACTCAGAAAAGCTAAGTGAAAAATATTGTTACACCAGGGTTTCCACTACTGGCTATGTTTAGCACAGGGCAGTACAAGGATGCCCCTACTAAGAAAAATTAAAATAGATAAAGCATAAATCATACGTTTGAAGGCATCACAAAGCTCCTGAGACAACCAGGAATTGAGAAGACAAGGTGTTGGAGAGAAGGAAACCAGTAAAACATGAGCCTACTTCTTGCACTGGTTTTCAACGTGGGCATTTGCTGATTCTTGGCATCGGGTGAAAGGTGAAAATCTGAGTGTAGGAGCTGGGCCAGAAGGCACAAAGGCCAGCCGAGTGCTGTCAGTCTCAGAATAATGGAGAGACAAAAATTGGAATTCAAGGTGTCCAAGGAAGCCTGGAAATGAGAAGCCAAGATCCTGGAGAAACAGGAGGAGTAAAGAAGTGACTTTTCTTCAAGGCCTTTACCGAATACTACAGCAGCGTGGCAGGAGGTTAAGAAGCTAAACCAAGACATTCTGAAAAATCAGAGTGGAATTTTCAGCAGTTTTGCAGGACTTTGGAAAGAAACATATTGTTTCAGAACCCACCAAGGAGTTAAGGACCACCGTAGTAAACACCTTGTAATCTCTGGAGTTAAGGTTGGAAAGTCATACCAATACTGCAGCGTGACTGAAGGCAACTCCATTCTTGATGGACAAAAATAAAAGTTCCCCTTGTGTTACACAAGTTTTGACATATTATGTATTTTTAAATTTTTATGTTTTATAATACTTTTTCATAGGGATAATTAGGCAATGGGTTTGAGTCTTCACTAAAATATGCATTTATATAAAATGCAAATATAAAAACATATATAAATAGTTCTACTATATAAATATGTAAGCAAATATATATTCCATGGTATTTAGTATACTAATATATATTAAACATGTGGATATGAATATTGTGTTTTATAAATGCATTTATGGTGGTTACCAAAGGAAAGGTTGAAATCACTTGTCTGAATATTTATATTAAAAAGTAGAAAAGGATGCACCACATTAAATCCAAAGAAAATGAAAGCAATAAAAAAGTGATAAAGCCACAACAAGATTGATAAAATAAAAGAGACAGAAGAAATACATTACCAATATCAGAAATGAAAGAGAACACCACAACAACCCTATGGATATTTTAAACATTTTAAAGATAAAATATTGTGAACACTTTTGTGCCAATAAGTTTGAAAATTTTGATTAAATTGGCAGATTCCTGGAAAAACACAATTACAAAAACTAACACAAGAAGAAATGGCAAGTCTGAATAGTCCTTTGTCTACAAATGGAGTTGAGGCTGCCATTAATTAATATACTTGCCAAATGGAAATATCCAGGCTAAGTAGTCTTTATCTGTGAGTTCTTTCAAACTTGTAAAAAGAAATAAGAAATGATTTTTATATAAACAGTTGTAGATAATAGAAAATGAATAAACACCATCCAGTTTATTTAATAATAATTATACCAGAAATAAAAAGTCAGCAAGAGATTATGTCAAAGATCTCCAATGAATTTTACATAATAACAGTCAAGTTTATTAATGACCTATTGCAAATACCTCTGACTGTAGGCTTTGGTTATCACTGTTTTTTTTTGTTGTTGTTGTTTGTTTGTTTGTTTTGTTTTGTTTTCCAAATGACATGCAGTGATGCTTAACATGGGCATAGTACATAGCAACTTCTACTGTGAATATCATTTTCTTCAGCAGAGTTCTTCAATTAGATGGATAATCAATGTCTCACATCCATATGACTGGTTTATTTTTGCCAGAATAGAACGACAGGCCCCAAATATAGCCACAGTATAAAAGGCCTCTGACCCCTTCTCCCATGCCTGGAAAAGTTGGTGGCGAATAGAACCATGTATTACATGTACTTAGATTCCTCTTCAGCAATGAACACAGTATTTTTAATATGCTAGAGGCTCAACAAATTTTCATTGATCTGTTGGGGAAAAAACACACACACACACAGTATGCAATTTTTTGCTTGAACCATAATAAAATCATCCAAGTTTTTATGCTTGCTTTTCACCGTGTCTGGAAAGAGACTCCATGTTGGATATCCCAGGACTGTCATTATCTATGAGGGTCATGGTTAGAGAGGAGAAAAAAAACAATCCTGATTATAAAAGTCTTATGAATTCCAGAAAGTGCATAACACATCATGGAGAGCTCAAATTTGAATCCCTCTTCTCTGGGAAATGCCTACTGGCTAACGCTTTGGTTTGAGGGCTCCAGTTCTCAGAAAAAGATAAACTAGAAAAATCAGTGATTTGAGAGAACGATAGGATATTCATCTCCCCCAGATTCAGAAGCCACATTTTATTCATAAGAGAATTTCTCACAACACTTCTGTGGTAGTCATGTACACAAGTTGGTTGGGAGAAAGTATTAGGCCCTTCTGTGGTGAAACAAATCATGAGAGCAAGTTTTAAATTTCCAACAGGCAGATAACTTTACTATCACAGTGTTGTCAACTAAAGTGGTCTGTGATGGGAAGGAAACATCAAATAAATGAAGAGGACAGACATACAAGGAGGCAAAGTACGGAGTGCTAAAGCCACAGCTTGTATCAATGTTTCCCAATTTTCCATTTTCCTGTTAATAGTGTATAATCCATGGTGGACAATAAGCCGTCCAAAAGATGTATTGTATATACTTAATAAATACACAGGTTCATTTTGATTCACCCCTAAACTTCAAGGAATATATATCACCATGAAATCCTTTAATAAAAGTGACCCATAAATTAAAACAAATGACTTGATGTTGTTAAAAAAAATTGAAGCTTTTCACCTTTACTTTTAACGAGGGACTCAAGTTTTGCTCTCCCCTGAAGTTAAATACAATGGTGTGTTGTATGAAATGTTTGGCACCTTTCTCTGCAGCTCTGAAGCAGTCCAAATGTAATTTGAGCTAATTCATGAAATGCGCTTTGCAAAAGGATATTTATTGCCTGCAAGATAAGTAGTCAAAATATATCAGATTTATTGATGTCCGGGGAAAATGACATTAGGGTCGCTTAGAGTGAACATAGGAGCAAAATGAGGATTCAGGGAAGTGAAAGCAGACCGCCCATACGTGCCTTAAGAAAAACAACAACAAACAGAGAAAGCTCAGGAAAGAAGAACCCGCATACAGTGCAGCTATTTTAGAAGGAGGTGTTTAACATTGATTGCAATATAGATCTGAACGCGGGTGGTACAGAAACCTTTTCTAGAGAAATGGGCTTATTAATAGCACAAGGACATGCAGTGTCAGGAGATTTGCTTTATTTCAGTTCCCTTGTTTATTAGAAAGGAACAGAAAAACAATGTGTGAAGAATTTATGAGTAATAGGCTCTTGAACGTGTTTTCAAAGCATTGCAGAATACAGAAAGAGATCATACTCAGTTCTCAGAGAAGATCAGAACGAAGGGGCCACCCTGAACCTGTAAGAAATGCTTCATCGTAACCCAAGTCCCACTGAATTATCAGTCTGGAGAAAAGGCTGACAATTTTGGCACTGAGTGGTGAAGTAAGGGTGTGTGTATGTGATATGGAACAACGAAAGCTCTCTTCTTAAGACAGAAAGGCCCTCTTGACTCATGGTAAGTGAAGTGGGCCATCAAGATAACAAAAGATGGTGGCATGAACCTGTAAGTTCTAAAGTTGTGAAAAAACAAATTGCGTGGATCCTGCGAACAAACGGTGAAAAAAATCACTGGATAAAACCTAGCATCGCAAAATGAAATATCTATACTTTTGTCCCACGTTAAACAAAATAGACTAATCAGAGTAATGAACAGGTTAGTCTTCTGGTCCCAAAGGAAATAATATTCTGTGTCAATAATTTAGCAGAGTACATATATCCAAATCAAAAATGAGATGAAAATAAATTCATCACTTCCTGCTTTTAAAAATTTTGATTCAAATCTTGATGACTTTGACCTCACTAATTGTACTAATGTGTTTTTTAAATATTTGATCCCATCCCCCTTCTTACTACATCTGTCACCTTATGAATGCTTATCTCTTTCCGACACTGTGTCAGAAACCTGAGATGGCATTCTCGGTTCCAACCCATGTCCTTTCTATCAGAATGAAAACTTCAGTCAACAAAGGTTTGTAAAATGTTAAAGCTAATACAATTTGGGGAGGTAACGAATTTCTACTGCATCATTTAACCAATGTGAGAACCGAGGCACCGAAGAGTTTGAGTGGTTAAGTGATGTTCCGGCTGTGGGAGACACTCCTGCATGGGTCTCTTGAGGTCCCATACATCTTGCTGGGTATGCTGAGAATGCAAAACTCTGACCACCCTACCAGGGCTATCACACAGGACCATGTTTGCTGTGAGAAGCCTTAAGGGATATTACAACATTTCCCCCTCAGGACAAAGCGGGACTGCTTCCTGCTTGCTACAAAGTTGTAGGTTCGCTAAGCCTCAGGTTCCTCTCCTGTAATACGACCTGCTGCATGGCAGAGACATATCCAGACCCTCCTCAGCACCTCATGTAACTTGAGGGTAAGGGAGAACTGATGCAGATATACTGATACTTTTGCTTTTTGTTGTGTTGTGAATACTAAAGTCCTTTGTCTCTGACACATGAGTCTCGTGTCTTCTTGCAAGTATTCATGAAATTATAGGGTAAAATCAAACCCAGGACTGAAAACCAGCAGTGGGAGAGAAGAAAAAGGAACGAACCATCATCTTCTGACTTCTGACTCTCTTCTTGTCCTTTAGAAACATTGCTATTTGCCTTTAGAAACATTAGTATTTGAAGGCTATAAAGGAAAGAAACTATTTAAAGAAAATTGTTGCCTAAATGATTTTATAAAGAATTAAGGTGAAAACCCCCATTGAGAAAATGGTGGTCTCTTGAGTAGGGGCCAATCTTCACTAAATAGTAGCTTAGTTTCCATTACTCCAACCATCTTCCAAAAAAAGGAAGGTATTTAATGTCTAATTTACTCTTAATTTTATTCTTAATGTCTTATTTACTCTTAATATATTTAATGTCTTAATTTACTCTTACTTTTAATTTAAATTCACTCTTAATATTTCTATTTGGATTACTTTCCAATGTGCTTTCTCTGTTTCCATAACACCTATAGCATCCAGTACTTAATCTATGAACATTTTTTAAGTGTTTATTTTTGAGAGAGAGAGCGAGTGAGCATGAGTTGGGGAGGAGCAGAGAGAGAGGGAGACATAGAATCCGAAGCAGGCTCCAGGCTCTGAGCTGTCAGCACAGACCCCAATGTGGGACTAGAACCCATGAACTGTGAGATCAAGACCTGAGCCAAAGTCAGACGCTTAAATGACTGAGCCAGCCAGTCACCCCGTATGAATATTTTTAATATTATTATTTAAGTTCCCTTTCAGATTTCTCTATTACCTGTAGTTCCAAGAGTATGCATTTTCTTATGGGTTGCATATGGTTTTTAGTTTTCATTTGGATTTTAGTTTTAGTTTATAGTTTTTGTTTCTTGGCCATGTTACCAAGTGTATTCACCTGTTCTCACAATTGGCTGAAAGTTCTAATTTCTCACAGAGGACTCTGTTTCTGTCTATGTATAATGATGGATATTGGTTTCCCAGAGACTTCTGCATACATTAGATTTGGTGTTTTGATCCCAGTTAAGAGAGAAAATAGCCCTTCCTTGTTACATAGAGTGGCTTAAACCCCAATATCCATTGATATTTAAACCCAAACACCTAAGAAAAAACACCTAACCTGACACGTTTGAAATAACCCAACCTATGGCTCACTTCTTAGACTCTGGATTTCGTTTTCATTTCTAGCAACTGAAGATTTATTTCCCTTTCATGTTTTTGAACCCAGGCAACTTCTCCCCCTCCTCCTTCCCCTTCCCCTTCCCCTCCTCCTTCCCCTTCTTCTTCTTCTTCTTCTTCTTCTTCTTCTTCTTCTTCTTCAACCAGGTCCTATATTATCCAAAATTCCTATTTATCCTATCTGGGGTTAAAAACCTATCCTCCCAAGTCAACTTTGTCTACTATGAGGCAAAAGGAAGCAACAACACTACTATCTCTTTTTCTTAAACATCAATGTGGTTTTCACTTATAAAATCTGCTCATGAGGCACCTGGGTGGCTCAGTCAGTTGAGTGTCCAACTCTTGATTTTGGCTCTGGTCGCTATTCCAGGGTCATGGGACTAAGCCCCACATTTGGCTCCACGCTGAGTGTGGTGCCTGCTTGAGATTCTCTCTCTCTCCCTCTGATCCTCTCCCCTACTCTCTTTCTTTCTAAAATAAAATTTTTTTTGAAAGTCAGTCCATGCAACAAAGTAAGAATTTATTCTCTTTTTTTAATGTTTATTTACTTATTTTGAGAGAGAGAGAGAGAGAGAGAGAGAGAGAGAGAGAGAGAGAAAGCACACAAGCTGGGAAGGGGCACAGAGAGAGGGAGAGAGAAAATCCCCTGATGCAAGGCTCAATTCCATCTTACAGAACCCTGAGATCATGACCTGAGCTGAAATCAAGAAGCGGATGCTTAACCGACTGAGCCACCCAGGTGCCTAGTAAGTCAGAATATATTCTAACAGCAAAGTCTCAATGGCAAACGTTTTCATGAACCACATTCTTAGGCAGATGATTGGTACATAATTTTAGAAGTTGGATTACATGAATAGTAAAGTTATAAGATGGAACTAATGGTAATTCTCACAGAGAGAAAAGTCCTACTCATTCAAAGGAAAAAAAACAAGGTATTCAAGAAGATATAAAATAATAGTATAATATTAGATGAACAGCACATTAAGTATTCGGTGGCAGCGATGTTTGGGGTTAGTTTCTGTGTGTGTGTGGGGGGTGGATTTTGTTTTGTTTTGATTTTTGTTTTTAAGGCTTGTTTGGTTTTTTAAATCAACACCCTTTTTCCTGGATTGTTTTTCCATAGTCAGTCTTGGTTCACTGAGATTTTTTTCATTAGAACAAGTAATAGTTTTCCACTTCATTTTTTTTCTTTCAGACCAAGACTAAAATTGGACTGCAGATCAAAGACCATGGCAAAAAATTCCTGACATTGGAAACTGTCTTCCCAGGCATCTATGTGCCTCGTCCCCTTCTACACATTCCATATAAAGAGATTGTTTCATTTTCCACCTGGCAACGCTTAAATTGTTTTATTTTTCTTCATTAAAACCTCCACGCCTCTTCATTTAACTCATGTTTTAGTATCTTGATTCAGCAGGATCATAAAAACTTTTATTTTTGTTGTCGCTGCTTCTTTTTGCCGCAGGGAGAAGTAAAAAAGAAACAAGTTAAAGGATATACAGTCAACCCTTCTTTAAAAATATATAACTAGATTTCTAAAGGAATGAAAAAGTATGGTACCAGTGGGAAAGCATTGCAGTCAAATCTGTATTTAACTTGAAATAACATAACTTTTTGTGGGCGTGTTTGACACTCCCTCTTACCTGCTGCAACCCCTGTGAGTCCTCAGTGAATATTAATTATGGATAATTGACAATTCCTTTCTTTGAATGGAAGCTGCACAGCCAATCTTCAAGTTTTCGTTTCGTGCTGGGGCTGCAGAGGGCAGCCCTCAAGAAAGGTCTTTTCTCTCTGGGAATGTAAACATGACCTTCCTAGGAGAAATGAAGGTGCATTTTTCTGGGTCCTCAAAAGAGAGTCCAATTTCTACACAGAATCAAAGCCTAAAACAAACCAACAAGAAAACCTATTTTGTTTCTTTTTCTTTTAAGAAAAAGAATGAAGCCATATTCTGACCAACCTTTTTTTGTTAAGTTTATTTATTTATTTTGAGAGAGAGAGAGAGAGAATGAGCGCAGGGTAGGAGCAGAGAGAGAGAGAGAGAGAGAGAGAGAGAGAGAATCCCAAGCAGGCTCCTCACTGTCAGAGCGGAGCCCAGTGCAAGGCTCAAATCCACAAACCGTGAGATCATGACCTGAGCCAAAGTCAAAAGTCAGTCGCTTAACCTACTGAGCCACCAAGGCACCCCTCTGACCAACCATTTTATGTTTAAAGTATATTTTCCATTGTAGAGTTCTTCTGGTGCAAATGCCTTTTATTGATCATCCTGTAAATGGCTTAAGTAGTTACAGTCCCCTAATTAGGAGAATATAGTGGCCTTGACAAATGCCACCAGAGTGCTTTAGTCTGCTGCCTTCCAATTCTACCTGATCAGTCTGGTACATTTACTGTAAATCTAAGTGCTTAGTGATCAGCGACTAACATGAACTCATTGTTTCTGCTCACTTAAAGAATTTATTTTGTAATAGGCTTGAATGCATTTTAAAATTTGACACAAACACAGACATACATACATGTGTCTGTACACATATATGGACAATGAAATCTATATAACACTGTATGAATTATATACCTATAATATATACTACACACTTTTGTGATGCTATATATACGGTGCTTTTATAATCTGTCCAAACAGATTCAATTTGATTTAGCTCTAGAATAGGGAGAAAACGATAGACTACATTTCCACTATGATTTTTTTCTAGCAATGAGTAGTTTCACAGAAATACTTAAATCTTGATTGTTTTTGAAGATTTCATTTATTGACAGGTTTTTAAGAATATAACTATTTTCTTAAGCAAGGTTCACGTTTGTTTTCTTCATCACAAACTGCACACTTCCTTACGACTTCTCTTCTCTAGGTATCAACTATGTAATGTTGAACATAAGTATCGCTTTTATGTGAACTGATCATTCCAAATGGAATTTGGGCTTAGAATCCAAAACTTTTGCTAGGAAGTTAGGTCATTCCATGCAGCCTGTTCAATTGTACCTACTCACATTTGCCCAGGTCACACACTTCCAATAAATAACATGAGCTAATACTCCCCAGACTTTGCTGGTCTGCATTCTACGAAAACTCATCCTTCAGATGGGCTTTCCCTTTACCTGTTCATCACTCCAGCTCAGAAGAAAATGGCCAACTAACAAGCTTTACCCCCACCCGAACATAATACGAGTAAGGATTAACCCCTGCAAAGAGCTTACCTAGGGGCCGGCACTGTTCTAAAGAGTGTACACATTTAATCTCCTGTAAACCTCATAGCAATCTTGTGAAGCTGGTACTGTTATTTTTCCAAGATTTAGAGATTAAGAAATTGAGGCACAGTGATGCTAACTTGTTGACGAGTACACAGCTTATTAGGGGCAAAGCCAGTTTAGAAGAAAATTGCATCGGGGTGCCTGGGTGGCTCAGCTGATTAAGCATTTGACTTTAGCTCAGGTCATGATCTCAGGGTTGGTGAGTTCCAACCCCACATCAGGCTCTCCACTGTCAGTGTGGAGCCTGCTTCAGACCCTCTATTTCCCTCTCTCTCTGCCCCTCCCCCATGGACTCTCTCTCCCTCCCTCCCTCTCTCTCTCTCTCTCAAAAATAATCATTAAAAAAAAAGCTACATTTGAATTTTTCCATCTTAAGACATGTGGGATTGTAGGAGGGTAGTGTGTGACTGCATTTCATGTATTACATGCCCAACCTGGCCAGAGCTGGGTGCAGTTATATGAATAGAGTCTAGAGTAGGAAAGTGTTGGATCAGGAATCAGCCGACCTGGATTTCCAGCACTGCTTCCGGCTTCACCCTTAGCCAGTGTTTGACCTTGAACAAGTCACTTCACTCCTGGGCCCAAACTCCTACCTTGCAAAATGAGAGATTAGACGTTCTCTAAGGTCCTTTTCAACCTCAAAACTTACGTCTTTATGATTAAAGCTGAATGAAATGCCACATTGATCTAATGACTTGTGAGTGGGTTAGTCATATTAATGTTAAAAATACTAAAATGAATATATCTGCTTTCTAAATAGAGATTCATCCATAATTTCTTCAGTCGAACAGGACAAGAAACAAAGATATTGGCTTGTAAAGCTGCAAGTTTTTCATGATGTGGTTGTTTGTTTTTGTTTTTGTTTTTGTTTTTTTAACCAGGACTAGTAGAGGTGCATTCATTTACTCATTCATTCAGTAAAGTAGTAATTATTGATTTCAAATCATGCACTTATGTGCCAGGCGCTGTTCTAAGCACAGAGGTATAATGGATGAGTAAGATAAATGTTATTTCTGCCCTCAGGAAGTTTATATATACATACATGCACACACACACGTAAATATATATAAAACATGCATATAAATATATGTTTGTGTGTTATGTAAACACTGACATACAATATAGATTGAGAAGAAGACTTTTTATAGAACTGACTTGTTTTAAGAAATTGGAATATAATGACAATATTATACTGTGCCTTTAAAAATTTGTTCGGAGATGGTCTCCAGGGTGGCTCAGTCAGTTGAGCATCTGACTCTTGGTTTCAGCTCAGGTCATGGTCTCACAGTTCGTGAGTTCAAAGCCCACATTGGGC
Organism: Felis catus; assembly: GCF_018350175.1. Classification (NCBI taxonomy): domain Eukaryota; kingdom Metazoa; phylum Chordata; class Mammalia; order Carnivora; family Felidae; genus Felis; species Felis catus. Next base: position 19,883,758 of record NC_058372.1, read on the forward strand.
TCTGTCCTGACAGCAAGGAGCCTGCTTAGGATTCTCTCTCTCTCCGTCTCTCTGCCCTACCGCGACTCACATGCTCGCTCTCTCTCTCTCTCTCTCTCTCTCTCAAAATAAATAAACTTAAAAAAAAATGGGCACAACAAAACTTTTGGAGGTGGATACATCTTTTATCTTGATTGTGGTGATGGCTTCATGGATGTATACATATATCCAAACACATTAAATGGTATACGTTAAATATGTGCATTTTTGTATATCCATTATACCTCAATAAAGTTGTTTTGAAAAATCATAAATTAAATAACTAAAATTTAAAAGAAGTGGAATAGAGTTGTGAATGTCTGCTCAGCAATTTTATCAAAATGAAATTTTATGATCAGGTTGACTACATAAAGTGCTTTTCTTTTCTTTCTTTTTTTAATTAAATTTATTTATTTATTTTTGGGAGACAGAAAGGTCACAAGCAGTGAAGGGGCAGAGAAAGAGGGAGACACAGAATCCGAAGCAGGCTCCAGGCTCTGAGCCCTGAGCTGTCAGCACAGAGCCCGACACGGATCTTGAACTCACAAACTGTGAGATCATGACCTGAGCCAAAGTCGGACGCTTAACTGACTGAGCCACCGAAGTACCCCCACAGAGTACTAGTCTAACTGTAGTTAAGCATAATGTTTCTGAAGTTTATTTTAAGCAGAGACCTACCTCCACATGTGTTGAGTTAACCCCTGTCATCCTAGCTAAGGTAACATGTGATGGCTAATAGAGTCTGTCTCTTGAGGTTATTGTAATTGAGGAAAATAATCGGTACTTCTTCACCTCTCACAGGCTCTAGAAGATAATAAGCTGTCAGTAATTATTAGATATTTTTATTTATGCTGGAAGATTCTATATTTGTAAGAGTGTTCTTTAAAAAAGCATGACTCACCTCATTTACTGAGTTTCCAGAATAATTCCAAATCACAGTTTATGAGAATCAGCAAATGTCCTTGGATAGTTTATTAGACACTATGCCAATTTCTCAAACTAGAGCATACATGATAATCTTCTAGAAGACTCACTAAAATATGATTCTGATTCAGTAAATCTGGTGTGTGGCCAGGAATGTGCATTTGTGACAAGTTCTCAAGGGATGCTCATGCTGCTGGTCCAGGGACCACACACGGTACCATATGCCCTGCACAGCTGAAGATCTTTGTGTCCCATAAAATATTTGATTCTCAAAGTCACTCCGCAGGGCAGGCATTGACATAACCAGTTATGGTAGTAAAAGTGAAACCTGAAGACATAAAATATGGATCAAGTTTTCAGAGTTTCCCAGGAGCAGACCTGGGTTTGAACCCCAGTTTGCCTGGCCTACACAGAGCCCACTATGGCACGTGCTATGAATTAAGCCACATTCTGTCCTGAGCTTCAGTGACAAATCTAGGCCAGTATTGGGACCCAGTGAACTACCTGCAGGATGGTGCTATTTATTTGAGTTTGCAGATCAAAAGGAAACTGAAAGTCGGAGCCTCTCCATCATGATTAGATGCGCTGTCTAAAACCAAAAAATCAAAAGAAAGATCCATGGAGCATGTAAAAAGATAGTCACTGAGCATTCAATTTTGTTTGTTTCTGATGTAAAATTTTAGTTGAGTCTTCAAAAATATTTCTCCATAGAGGGGCACATAATGAATCATTTTGAGGTTAAAACACACTCCTATCCCGTTTTTCTGAAATACGGTTTTAATTGAAATGCAACAATAACTAGAGAGATTTGAGTCCAGGCTTGATTGTTCATGACACCTGAGTGCACGTAAAGACCTTCTGGTACATCCCGCAGCATTATTAAAATAGAACAGAATACACCTCCGGTGGAATTCCTGAAATAGGCAATCTTGCCATTTCATCTTAATAGAAATGCATTTTTTCACATCTTGCTTTGTTTTTCAAGTATATGTAAAATGGAAGATGTTGACCCTAATATCAAAAAAGAAGAGAGAAGACAAGACAAAGTCCCTTTCTTCAGGTCGCAGCCCTGAAACCCAGCTTAGCACATGGTTGGCAACTCACAAGGCTAGCGCAGGCGTCCCTATAAGAAGGCTTTCCCCAGAGATGGATCCTTATTTGCACGTATCATTTACAGCTTTGCCATGTGGCTTCGAATGGAAATGGAACTCAGCGGGGGGGCATAATTAATTGAATCAACTCAGGTCCTTTGACGACAAACATACAAGTGGAAACTACCTAGGTTTTCAGAGCTCCAGCTCTTATATTAATTCCACTCATGAGAAAGACATTCTGACATCCCCCAAACGTGTGACCCAATTCCAGTGAATGAACACGTCAGGACCAGAGACAAACTGTGTATATAACATCTTTTATAGATTTCCTGGATTTTCTTAGCGGATATTTTCCTTGTTTCCTTGTTTCCACATATGCTCCCCCTAGATCAGTGATCTCCCTGTTGTTATAAAAGGCAAAGCGATACCATAAAACTCACCAAGCCAAACTGCAAAAGACAGAATTGTTATCTTTCAGCCCAGTCTATTCCAAAAATGTATCTTCTATTATAATGAGCCCATCAATCAGCCTGTTGTTTTTGTTTTTGTTTTTGTTTTTGTTTTTGTTTTGAATTTTGTTTCTCCAATGCAGCTTATTAGTTTTCCATCAAGTGGAAGGTATACAGTTAGATATATGAGTCCCGTTTAGAGAACCACAAAAGAGATCCCTGCCACTGGAGAAAATGGGGCAAAATAAAAGGAAATATGGGGAATGTTTTAAACTTTCTCATGTTAATTTTAGGGATAGCAAAAGCCACCAAAAATGCAAAAGTACAGAGGACACTGAGCTTAAAAGCGATGCTGAGTTGAAACAGTGAGGATATGGGCCCCTAGATTTTAGCTGGAACCCCTGGGAGCCCTCAGTGAGGCAAGATTTCTGGAGGAAAGAAAGACATGCATGATACATGCACTCGGCTGATAGTTGGTACACACTGTGATTGTAATAGCATTACAGTAATACGGGAAGTGTTAGCCCAGGCCTTGTGAGCTCAAATCCAGTAACAGGCACCTACACCATCATGTAGAAGTGCCACTGTCATCATGTTGGAAAAGTAATCATTTATTATGAGCCAACTGCTTCATGCATATTAGCTCACTTACACAAGTCATTGAGAGCCTCCACTTGGAGACGATTCTGAACATGCCCAAGTCACACAGCTAGTAAGTAATGGAGCTGGAATTCTCTCCTTCCTCTCCCACAAAAGACACCTAAGACACAGGTCTTGCTAGCTGAAACCTCCACCAATATTTATTAAAGACTTACTGGGCTGTGTGTTTTCAATAAAGCACCCTTCCCATGAGGATGAGGTAGAAGGGAAGGCCAAAGAAGACTCCACAAGGAAGGTCACATTTTTGTTGGGTCTTAAAAAGAATAAAATTCACCTCGGACTGGTGTGTCTTCAGCCCAAGAGGACACAAGGAGGCATATGGATGTGAGCAGCTTGGGTGAATGCAAGATGCAGACTGGGAGAGCAAGGGAAAGAGTGGAAACTGGACATACTCGCCAAGAGCCAATCTTTGACAAGTTGAGAAGAGCTTTGAGTAGCTTGCTGAAGTGTTGGACTTTGGAGAGTAGGCAGAGCTGAAGATGAGGAAAGGTGAAGAGTTACAATTACACTTCTTTCATGTGTCCCATGCACAGACTAGAGTACACACTTGGAATTCAATGAATAATTGCCAGATTGCATTGAGGACTGTGCTATTGGCTCACAAATAATGTTAATATAATCAACTTTTTTGTTGGTATTAATAATAAGTAATATTTATGTAGTACCTGTCTCTCAAGTGCCAAGCACTTTGAATATGTTACCTATTATCTCTGTTCCATATAACAATCCAATAAGATAGGTTTTTTTTAGTGTTGTTGTTGTTTATTATTTTGAGATGGGGAGGCGGGGAGGAGCAGAGAGAGAAGGAGAGAAAATCCCAAGAAGGCTCTATGTTGTCAGCACAGAGCCTGATGTGGAGCTCGATCTCACGAACTGCGAAATCGTGACCTGAACCAAAATCCAGAGTTGGATGCTTAACCAACTGAGCTACCCAGGCACCCCAGTAACATTGTTATTATTGCCTACATATTATACATGAAAAAATGAGTTTATAGTGGTTATGTGACCATCTAAGGTCAAATGGTTAACAAGTAGCAAAGCCTAGATTTGAATGCTAGTTTCGGATTCTAATACCTACGTTCTGTCCACTGTGCTATACAGTTTTTCCAGGTGCACTGATGGATTTGTATAAATCTATTCAAAATATTTGCCTCCCTTCTGACTCCAATCCACATTGCCTCTCTTAACCATGACGTGAACAAGCCAAGTGCAAAATGGCAGTTTGGATTGGAAATGAAATATGTGATGGTGAACACAGTGAAGGTAATTGACCCCTATGGGGATCGGAACTATTATTTTGTTCTCAAAACAGCGAAAACAGCAAGTGAAAACAGATGCAGTGAGCCAGAATGTGAACTCAGTGAATTAAGGCAAATTCAGGAAGAGAAAGTTCAGCGGTATTAGCATGAGATAAGGGTGACAGAATGCCAGGTGACTCAAACCCATCACAACATACAGGTGATCCTCTTGTTCTGCAAAAGAGACCATACACCTGAGTGACAGTTTACTACCAAAGAAGAATTGGGGACTTGGGAACAGAAAGAAACTGACTTAAATTGACAAAGAAATAAAGCCATATAAGAGGCTCAAAAAGTTCCCAGAGAAAGTTATGGAAGGGCACGTGCTTATTAATTATTTCTCAGGCCAAACCATGCACAGTGTTGTACATTGAAACACATTTGTTAAACATGTTATACATGTTAAACACATTTGTTTAAAGCCATGTAGTGTGGCTTCCTTCAGAAAGCACAGGTCAGACAGGCACCCTTTCAGCTAGTACCAAAGGATGCTTTTGGCTCCATAGCAGAAAAAGTGAGGTTCAGGATAAATCATTGGCATATTTGAAAAAGTAAGACAATAGGAGAAATCACTATAACATTTAGGAAGGCAAGGGAATTATCTGGATAATTATCTACTCATTTCGATGTTTTTCCTCTTCGGAAGGAAGAGCCTAGGAGAATAAATCTGAAATAAACAAGCCAACAAAACTCTAAAACTGGCTAAAGCAGAAAACCTTAGGAAACTGTCAAGCCTCAGTCACAACTTCGACAAATAACATGATCTGAAAGGACATTAACTTTCTTCATTTTTGTACTAGTATGTTTTACTTAAAATGTGAAAACAAAACAAAAGACCCTCAAAACAAACAAATCTTAGGAAATGTATCTCCAAAGTTAATTGTTTTGATAGGACTTTACTACTCGGAACGACATCATTTGTTTGAAATTTGATTTAAATATAAGCACATTCTTTGATTCCTTTTTGTAAAGGCCATAGAATGCATTCTATTCTGAAGGGGTGGCTTTACTGCTTTTCAAAAAAAAAAAAAAATTGTTAATATAGAAACATAGATGTTAAAGCTCTCAAGTAGATTCAAAGTCATCTAGGCCCACTTTTAAATTTTTACTGATGAAAAAACTAGCCTAGAGAGATAGTGATTTATATCCTGTCACACTGACTGTTAGTGGCAGGAGAGACATGGGGACCCGTGTATCCTGAATCCGTGCTCCCTGCTCTATCCACCTCACCGTTTGCTAACAGTTCTGAACTTCAGAGAAACTGTACTCACTAAAGAATGTCCCCTCCCCACAAAAGCCAGGCTACACCTATTATCAACCCCTTTTGAAGCAGAAAGCCAAGATTCTAACCTCCACATAGTCACAGAATATCTAAAACATAAAGGAGATTATTTGTAGGAACCAGTGAATGAAGAATACGCTCACAGAAATCCTATTGAGGAAATACCTACTTTAAAGGATTGCTAATTTTCTAATCTTTGCGCTCAGAAGATGGCTTCTCCAAACTCCACCATAACCCTTTAATAAAATCATGTGGCCCTAAGCCCACTACTCTGATGACCTAAGAGTGTATAGTTTCTGCTTATACGAACTAATTAATCCAACTAGAAGCCTTTCCAGGTTTTTTTTAATGTTTTTAATGTTTTTATTTATTTTTGAGACAGAGAATGATCAGGGGAGGGGCAGAGAGAGAGGGAGACACAGAATCTGAAGCAGGCTCCAGGCTCCGAGCGGTCAGCACAGAGACCAACGTGGGGCTCGAACTCACCGACTGGGAGATCATGACCTGAGCTGAAGTCAGAAGCTTCACCAACTGAGCCACCCAGGTGCCCCTCAGGTTTTATTTTTTTTTAAGTTAATTATAAAATCAAAGGTTGATATTTTTCCTCTTTATATCCTGATTAGAGTTTTAAAAGGAAGAGATTTAGGAATTTAAAATTTTCTTACATACAAATTGGATTTCCAGGTAAAAAAACAAAAACAACACACAAAAAAACAAAAAACATTAAAAATGTCCAACAGAGCTTACCCGGAGCAATGAAAAAGGTTGTTACCTTTAAGTCAGACAGTCTCAAACCATGAGGCCCACCCACTTCTCTGGTTCTGCTCTCCACCCTCTATCAGTAAGAAAAAACAACTATCAGTATTCTAGTTTAGCTGGGCTGACCACAGCATCCTGAATTCTACATTTCACAGTGTGTGTGGAAAAGAACAGAAGAAGGGGTGCCTAGGGTCACCATCTCTGAGGTGTTCATATGATTTAATAGCATCCTTTTTTTTTAGCTTGCATCACTTTCGGTTAAGAATGGGAGCAGGCTAGCAGTAGCCTGTGAAATAATATTTCAAATGAGAAGACAGAAAGAAAGAAGTTCTCATCCAAACTTGATATTTTAACCTTTACTCCAGATATCTCCTCAGAAAAAATAACATGGCTCTGTTATTCAGAGCATCCTGCAGGAGATACTCCAGATACAAAGGTGTAACCATTCCCTTATCAATATCCTAAGACACGAGAGTCCACTCTGCAATTCAATGGTTTCCTAAACTACCAGTTATTTATGATGCTTTATGAAGGACTTTTTTTTTTTTCTCAGAAAATTCATAGTCAGCCCAAAGAGTGATTTGAATGTCAGCAGCGAGAGTTCATGAACTGAGGTCTGTCCCTCCTCGTGAGTCACCAAAAGTTCAGGTAATATAACACCTGACAAGTGGTAAACGTTCTCAGGAAACATGTAACTATCAGCCAGCCATTCAACATGTAAGCAATCTGTTTGTTTTGAATTAAAGAAAAACTTCCCTTGAGTCATTCCTCATAAACAGAACAGCAGACATTAAAGGAAACTGTGAATAATCTGCTTTGACTTGGAAAAGACATTGAGAAAAGGCCAAAGAGATTTTTTTTTCTTTAATTGGTGTTCCAAGCTGATTTGAAACAGGCCAACTGCTTTTAAACATACATGTTAATAGACTGGTTCTCTACAATCTTGAATTCAATAATCCAACTGGTTTACCAGCTTCCTAGTAGACTTATAAACCTTGGATATCAAATAGCTTAATCTGTCATTCAAAGAATGAATCTATTCTATAGGATCAATGGACCCTCAAGCTTTTGTGTGAATATCATGAGTAAACAGAAGCTTAGTTCATCCCAGGCTCATTTGTTGTATGGTTGGTTAAATTGAATTGTCAGAAAGTTTAGAAAATTCTTACAAATATTAAATCAAAATATAACTCCTTGAAATACACACATACTGACCCCAGATAAACTCTCTGGAGATTATTCTCCAAGATAGCTCTACATCTTTTACATGATGGGTTTTCAAGTATTTGAAGACAAGTTTCACTCTCTAAATAAATCTTTTCTTCTCTATAAAATGTGTCTTTTGGGAACCCTTTGGTTATATTATCCAGAGCTTTCTTTGTCATATTACGCTTTCCTTGTCCTGCAATAATTTGTAAAATAATGCACCAAAATGTAACGCAACTCTCTAATAGTGCTTTAATCCTTTAAGCCTTAAGTAAAGATATTTAAAAGAACATCTGGTACTTTATAAGCACTCAATAAGTGCTTGCTATTCATCAGTTCCACCAATTTTGAAATGGTCACTGCTTTCGGAATTGTGGATGGAGCAGTAAACAGAATAAACCAAAATCCTTCCCTCTTGCAACTAACTCTTTATTATTTGACTTACTGGAACATTGGTTCAAATAAACCCAGGATTGTTGGCAATGTAGTTTAAATGCACAGAATCAGAAACCAGAAGACTAATCTCCAATTGGATATTCCTTGGGACACTTGAGATCATTTGCATTTCCTACTTCTTAGAATTGCTGAAAGATAAATGAGAGTATAATCTCTTCTAGCTGTAAATATCTAGAATAATTTGTAAAGTCCTTCACTACCTGGCTCTGATCTTCTCTCTCCTCTCCGCAGATTTAAATTGCCACTTTCTACCTTTGTTTCCTAATACCTACCTAATCTTTCCAGTATCCTGTCTGTTTGCATGCCTCTCCACCTTTGCTAGTCCCTCACCATGGAATACACTTCCACAATTGTCCATCCTGAACAATTCTTAATCTTTTCCAATTCAGCGCAAAATACTAAATTATCTTCAAAGTCTTCCTTGATTCGTCTCCATTCCTCCACGCAGAATTTGAAGCTTACTCCTCTGTGTCTACATTATGTGATTTATATTTCAATGATAATGTTGGTCTTCTCAGATCATAATATTTCTTTGCTTCTCTGTCTACAGCAGAAGAACCTAAGTTTCTCGAAGTCAGAAACAATGTCATACCCACTGTTTTAAATCTGGAGTTCAGAAAAAATGATGACTCATTTTAAGTAGGCAATAATATTCCTGAGAAAATCTCGTGAAAACACTTTGAAACTTGTAAGTCAATAATATAAATAATAAATAATAAATAATTATAATATTATAATTATATTTATAATATAAATATAAATAAATAATATATTATGTATAAGGAAAAGTATGATTATATAAATATTTATATAATTTATGGCATCCACCATTTGATTTACATGTCCAATGAAGTTGATTTTAAGTGCATATATTTAATGGGCAGCATTGATTTAGGAAGCAAATGCATATTGGTGGGAAAAAAGTGAAACCAATTTTATAGAATCACCCTTATAATTGTCTCAGTTTAAATAATTTCAACTAAAAAGTACTTAATATAATTCAAAGATTTACTCTGAAGTATTTTAGTAAGCTAATTTAAGGATATACTAAGGGGGGGGTAATTTTTTTTAATAAATTCAAATTTTATTTATTTGATTATTTGTATTGTTTGGAGATCCAAAAATTATTTGTATTGTTTATGAGATCCAAAAAAAATTAATATCATTCAAATTAACAATAATTGGAATTAAAGTGAATAGCAAAAAACATAGTACAGATACTTAGATACTTCTAATAGGTTAAATTAAACATCACCCATAAGATAAAATATCAATCATAAGATAAACATTTCAGATGAATTTCCATTGATAATAACCTTTATTGTAATAAATCTTCAAATTAAACAGAAACATGATCAAAAATTTCAAAATGACAAGCTATTTATTAATTTAGACTTTCATTTTATTATCAATAAAAGGATAACATAGAAAAAGTATGAATAATTAAAAATTCTTAAAGTGTACCAATACTTTTTTTTAAGTGGAAGTATACAGCCTAATAACCACAACATAACTCCTGACACGAGTTGAGAAGGAAAAGAGAAGAAAATATTTCGGTAATTTTTGCATACACCTTGGCCATCACTCTTCCCAAGTGAAATCATCCTATGCTAGCCATGTGACCCTGGATTTCTTTCCCCAAAAGAATCTAGAGTTAAGTTCAATGCCCTGAGGTGCACCAAAGCCCTTCAGTTATGTATACCCTAATGAAATACACATCAATCTCTGCTTTTCTTTGATAATATAGGTGATCTTCTCTGCCGTTTTTGTCTTCAGCTCAGATTCCTTCTGCCCAAATATCACCAAAGGCTTTAATTCCCTGGGCAGATCCAAACTCACTTCCTTTTCCATTCATTTCCTACTGGTGAATGGGGTTCTCAAAGCAAAGTACTGAGATTCATTTGTCTAGACTCACATCCCAGAGTTCTCTCAGGGCAGATAACCAATTCGGAGTTTTCCCTATGGCAAGGGTGGCATTGTGATTTATAAGAAATACATATTTATTTGTCCCATTTCTGGCACAGGGTTCCTAAACCTCTCGAAATTCCCTCAGTGATGAGAGGGATAAAGGTGTCTTCTGTTGTGTTAATAAGGTGACTTTCGGACTGCACCTAAAGATGGGGGCTGGTTGCCAAGAGAACCAACAACTAAAAAGTTGCAACTTTCAGTCCCGGCCCCATGACTGCTGGGGGAAGAAAGAGGGGCTGGACGTTGCATCAGTTACCAATGGCCAATGATTTAATTAATTATGCCTATGTAATGAACCCTCAATAAAAACCCAGAAGGGTAGAGTTTGGAGGGCTTCCAGTGGTGCCCTTGTAGAGGTATGGAAGCTCAGCGCCCCCTCCCCATTTACCTTGCCTATGCATCTTTTCATCTGACTATTAATCCTTTAATATCTTCCATGAACCACTCTAGCAAATTAATCAAACACAAGACAGGGGTCCTGGGAACTTCTGATTTGTAGCCAGTTGGTCAGAAGCACAGGTGACAACCTGGGCTGGCAGTTGGCATCCCAAGCAGAGAGTAGTCTTAGGGGACTGAGCCCTTTACCTGTAGGATCTGACACTATCTCTGGGTGGAGAGACACTATCCGCCCAGAGATAGTGTCAGAACTGAGTTACTTGTTGGTGTGGAGAAACCACTCACATACATATTAGAATTGGTGACCAGAATCTTAGCAGGTAAAGAATTCAATATGCTACTCCCTCTTTAAGTCACTTTAAGGCAGAGACAATACCAGGAAGAGGGAATTTTAAGGGAAGCCATGATTTCATGACTGGCTGTATACATGTGGAACTGCTTTGTTTTAAGACCATATATCAGAAACAAAAATTCCAGGGAAGTTATTAACAAAGTAACATTTTTAAAGCCTGAGAATTTGAATTTATTTTAAAGAAAAGTCTAAACTTGTTGAGGATAAAATACCAAAGTTATACACTTCAGCAAATAGGACAACAAGGACTCTCTTCAATTTTCCTAGAGCTGATTGCTTTAAGAGCTTAAATATTATTACATGCTAGGTTTACATCAGCGTGATGATTAATTTTGTGTCTACTTGACTGAGCCACACAGTGCCCAGATATTCGGGCAAACATTATTTGGCTGTGTCTGGGAGGGTGTTTCTGAATGAAATCAGTATTTGAATTGGTGGACTGAGTAAAGCTGATTTTCCTTTCTGAAGTGAGTGGACTTTATCCAATCACTTGGAGGCTTGAATAGGACAAAATGACTGACCCTTCCACTAATAAATGGGGATTCTTCTTGCCTGCCTTTTGAGCTGGGTTTTTTTCCCCAGCTTCAGACTCAAATAGAAACATGGGCTCTTCCTTGGTCTCAAGCCTTCTGGCTTTCATACTAGAAACTACACCATACTATAATCAGGTAAGCCAATGTCTTATCATAGATCTTTAGCTCTATCTTCTATGTGTTTATCTATCATCAATTTATATCTCCTACTGGCTCGGTTTTTCTGGAGAATCCTAATACTGATACAGTGTTATCATCTTCATTTAATCTTTCTAGGCATTATTTTCCTTATCTGTAAAATAAGGGGTTTTGATTAATTCTAAGCTTCTTTATGGCCATAATTCTATTCCATAGTTTTCTAATTTGACTGTCAAGTCAAATGATCCTTTTCTCTGGCTTTCATTAAATGAGGACTTACCCTATCCTGACACAGAGCTGGCGGCTGTTCTGTGCATTTACTAATTTCATCTCCCAAGAACCTGAGATTTTATTATTTTATATGATTGCAGGCGAAGACAGAGATGCATTTAGCAATTTGCCCATGATTCCAAAGCTTGGAAAAGGCAGAGCCAGGAGAAGAACTCAACTATGTTGCCTTGGAAAGGTTCTTTTAAATAACACCAAACGAAATGAAAAAAACAACTTGAAAATACAAAAAAAGTAAGAAGTGGTGTAGTTGGCCAAGAACTTCTCGATACTTCAACACAACTCCTTGGAACTTAACTTTTCCTCTTGATAAATGCAAATTCTGCTCACTGAACGTTTTACTCAAAAGAAATGTTCAGTTTCACTTAAGTGACTACCATTTTCATGCCCAAACACTGGTCCTTCAAGCTCTGTTCCCCATTTTCACATGATAATAAAGAGGTTCTGCCTATTAAAAGGAAAAAGTTTCTGTGACTTCAGGCAAATACTTTATTCTCATGACTTTATTTTCCCTTCTTCCTGAAAATGTACCCTTGTCACCAGTTAACCAAAACATTGGTTAAGTAATGAACTGAAATACATGTACACATTCTTACTCTCTCGTTCTTTCTAACACTCTCTCTCTCACACACATGCACACCTACAACTGTGAAGTCTTACATAACATTCTATTTTTCTTCTTTTAAACACAGTGTTTAAAATTATTGTTCTCATAGGGTCGCATGAGTGGCTCAGTTGCTTAAGCATCCAAGTTCAGCTCCGATCATGATCTCACAGTTCGTGGGTTCGAGCCTCACATTGGGCTCTCTGCTGACAGCTCAGAGCCTGGAGCCTGCTTTAGATTCTGTGTCTCCCTCTCTCTCTGCCCCTCCCTTGCTCACGCTGTTTCTCTCTCTCTCTTTCTCTCTCTCTCAAAAATAAACATTTAAAAAAAAATTTTAATTGCTGTTCTTACACATTATCCCAAATTTCCCAGCACTTCCTTTGGTATGCATTCTATTTTAAGCAGATTTACCTATCTAATTTTGTTTGGGGGGGGGGGGGTTACTAGTAGTATTCACTATATTTTTTAGCTATTTGGGGAAGTGAGAAGAAAATTGTTTGAAAAGACACCTATACTCATCAATATCTAGGAAACAGCAATGGCTAATATTTGTTGTACCAGGCTTATTATAATGGCCAGGGCTTACTATACAGTCCAGTAAGTACTTTTATTATTTCTACATTATAGTTGAGAAAAGTGAAGCTTAGCAAGGTCACGTAATGAATATTATATCACACAGGAGCTGCAATTTCACCAGTTAGAAGTTACACCTAAAATTAAGGAGCTGTAGTTTTACATCAGTCCATGACGCAGAAAAATTACTAATTTTACAATAGCCCGCTCATGTGGTTTATTTTAATCCTGTAATTACTGCATATAGAACAAGGATCCTCACAGAATTATTGACCTCTTTTCTATTAAGTAAAATGTTGAGTAAATCAAATGTTTTTAGCTATTTCTTCCCTGATTAAAATACAATTTCTTATTACAAAGTGTTCTAGAGGGATACAAATTTAGGAAACTAATTATAGATATCAAATTCTGCTTCTGCTCAGAGTCTGTAATGGAAAGGAAGCCCGACTCAGCTTCAGCCCTCTCTTATTTTCCAGGATTCCTTACAATTCTAAATAGAATCCATCATTTGATAGGCCATGGGGAATAATATCCTTTCAGCTGGTCTGAGAAATTCTTCCATGAAATAGTTTGCTTTGGGTTTGGAAATCCCCTCACTCCCTGCCTCTGATTTTTAAGAGGTTTGGGACAACAGGAAGAACATTAGGGAAAAACCTGAAACACCATTAACCTTTTGTATCTATCAAAGCTTCTACTTACACATTTAAACACGATCACTTTCCCCGAAAGGTGTAAGGGGGGTGCAAACTTCTCCAGGGGGCACGAGGGTGCCAAGAGGGTTGAGTGGCAGTTTGCTTGGCTCTGTGACAATGAATTGTACACAGACACTCCCCACCTTGCTTCCGAGCAGGGCAATGGACCCAGTTCAAACAAAGCAGTTACACACACCCATACCTGTGGGTTGCCAGCACCTTCCAGGGTGGGTTCCTGGCTGCCAGACAAAACTCTGATGGAAGGTTCATTTAATAAATGCTTCCAAGTCAAAAAGCCATTTTTACTGAGCTAGTTTCAAGCAAATCCTTGCCAAGGCTTAAATTCCCCATCTCACACTGCCATCTACTGTCTAATGCCCTGTGTTCTGAAGAAAGAAGGAAGGGCACACCAAGCGTTTCAGGAGTCCTGAGCATTATTCATGGACTCTCTTCAGAGTCCAATTTTAACGGTAATCGAGTCTGATTGCTTTTATGCTCACCAACAGCACTACTTTTCACCGTGCAGAGCCATATAAAATGCACGTAGACCAAAGCCACATGATTTGATCTCATGTGGGGAAGAAAAGTCTTAGTCCTTATTTTAAAAATAATTAGAACCACCAAATAACATCCAGGGACAAAGTCCCAAGAGATTCTGACTGAGAATCACTGCCTTATTGTTTTAATTGTAGAAAAACAAAGCTGTCTGGAACTGACTGCACTTCATTAGCATTAATGTGGCCCTCAAGGTTGAACCATACTAGAACTTGGCAACTAACGAGAGTCTGCAAATAAATGGCTAGGACTAGGCAAGGTTAGGATTGCCATCAAAGTCTAAGAGTGCATTCGTCCATTGTAGACTATTGATCCATTGGGGGCTTCCCTACATCCTTTTCCCAAAGACTTGACTCTTTTACTCTTAGATCAGTTGGCCCAAGACTGGATGCATCATTCTCTCCTTCATAGAGGTAGTTCCCAATCACTGCGACAAAAAAGCATTTCACAGATATAACTGTATTATTCACTCACAAATCTGTAATGCACCATCTCTTAGCTGTTGTTGTTGTTGCTGTTTCTTTTGTTTGTTTCTTATAAGAGACAACATGAAGTCATAGAACAAGTTCTGTAACAGGAGACCAAAGAGATAGTCTTCATCATGGCTTTGCTATTTGGCATAGGGATTCATGACCTTGGGAAAGGCACTTGATACTTGATATTTGCAATTCTCAGCCTCAATTCTACTATTTGAAAATGAAGATAATAATTCTTTCCCTTTCTACATCATAGGTTGAAAGAAGATAATTTAAATAAGCTATACAAAAGCAAGCCATCATTAAATTGATACCATAACTTGGCTTCTCATGTATATTTATCCATTCAATTTAAGTGTTACTTCAATTCCACTCTGGGATCTAGGGTTGTGTCTTGCATATTGGTGTTTCTAAAACATTTATGGAATGATTGATTCACAAATTGATATTTGCTGAAATTTCCTAAGAAATTCCAACTGTCTTTATGGAAGCACTTGTGCCCTCCAGAGAGCATTAACATTAATTTTCAACCTTAAATCATGTCCTAGTAAATAGTAAATGCTCACATAAGGGCAGAGTAAGATGCTTTTCACTAAAATATTTCCCATACTTTCACTATTCTAATTTTCAAAAACTACTTAACTGTTTTTGAGAAGGTATACAAAATAGAACAATATAATAACTATTTTCTTTGAGTTGGAAAACAGCAAGCCTTTCCTCTCTGAAAAATCACAACTGAGCAATAAAGGAAAAGTCAGAATTTCCCGAGTGATAAAATTTAAAACTTTTTAGGCCGCCCATTACAAAGCAAACAATTACAAAAATCTTAAAACTAACTCATAAATACATTTTGAAATAACACTATATATTAAAGAACAAAAACAGTGTGTGTGTGTGTGTGTGTGTGTGTGTGTGTGTGTACTGGATATTCTGGAAAGTAAGGAATCTGTGTTGATGTATACAAATGTGTGTATTCCCATTTTGATTATAGCTACATATTCTCAAGATGTTATGGGTTACAGTTATAGTAACGAACCCTGAAGTTGACAAAGTAAAGAAATGGCCTTAAAAGGGTTCACATTCACGTCACTGACTTATCCTTATTCTACTTGTTGACTTATCCTTATCCTATTTGCTGAAAATATCTGCTACTAAATGTTTTCTAAATTTCTACTGCTTTTCTTTTAAACTAGTGATTTCTGCTCTCCTTGCCACTAATTAAGTATGTATATGACATAAAAGGGCTCACCTCCAAGACCCTGGTGACACGAAAGAGAGGGGAGAAAACAGGAAGCTAAGAGGCGGTCAGGACAGGACATGAAGGATTATTCTGGCTGCAAGCTTGCCCCTAAAGAGGCCAGCTAGTGATCTCACATCATGCCATTCCACAGGCTGTGCAACTGTCAGACTCAACCCGGTGCCTCAGGAACCACAGCTAAGGTAGGTTTGACTCCAGATTTGGTACATGCAAATGGAGGAGATCTGCATCAGGGAAGTTGGGGGACCAACATCTAGACCAGTGGTTCTTCAACATATGGACATCACAGTCTCTGGGAGAATTTATTAAGACACGGACTGCTGAGCCCCACCCCTGGAGTCTCTGACTCAATAGGTCTGGGGAGGGGCCTAGGATTTGCATTTCTAACAGCTTCCCAGGTGCTGACTCCTAGAGCACACTCTGGGTACCACTGATAAGGTAAAGCCACTTTGGTGACCTCTGCCCATGAAAATAGGTTGGACTATGTCACCGTTATTCTGACTCTTTGTGAAATGTCTCAGCAAAGTACTCCTTCTTTTTCCTATTTAACCTGTGCGTAGCAGTTAGTCATTGTCATTTACTCTGAACCGTAAACCACGATGAAAACGATAATGATATTCAACCTGTAGAGTAGAACCAGGAGGGAGAAACAAGAAGTTAGAAACAGGTCTTTTTTTTTTTTTTATTATTTATCTTGGCTTTCTTCCTTACTTTATTACATTTTAATTATCTTTTACCTCTCTGTTTCCCTTCTTTAAAAGAGACAGAGAGACAGAGATTCTGTCTTTTATTTCTAAGGCACTAACTAGTGCTTGGCCTAATCCATCAGCATATACCAGGAGATCAATGAAGTTTATAGAGTACAAAAATGGATGAGTATATAGATGAATGAAATTATCAACTGAAGTTCTAAGTATGCTAGAAAAACAAGCATAGATGCATTCTGGAGGAAGTTTCAAACATTTGTTGAGTACTGACTATGCATCAGGTGCTGTGCTAAGAACCAGGGATACCGTGATGAAAAAAACAGATGCAGTTTAGTTTGTAGCCTAGTGGAGAAGAGAGCCATTAAAGACATAATTATCAATGTTTAAAATAGATTGTGAAGAAACGCAGGGGGCATGGAAACACAGGTATTCATTCCAGTGCAGGCAACAATGAAATATTTCTCTGAGTTCTGAACAATAAGTTCTGAACAAGGGAAAAGGAGTAACAGTGCAAGGAACAGGAACATGTTTTCTGTAAGTGGTATTTATCGTCTCAAATCATGTTAAAGCATGGATTACTTCAAATGCCCTAATTATATGCTCAGGATCAGATACATCTCTTGCTAAGAGTATTGTAGTAAAATAAAAGCATAATGAGTTTAATTCTATCAGCACTTTGGCTGTTGCTGGTATAACTTAAATATTTATTAAAACCAAGCAGATGCTTGTTTCAGGGAACATTTTTGGCAAAAAGGCCATATTAAGAATAATAATGTGATAATCCACCATAAAAAAAACTTGACTTATTATAAAAAGAAAAATTGCAGTAAGTATTGGCTTATTAAAAACTCATGTTATTCAAACAAATTTATTCTCCGGAGAGCTGGATGTTCTATTATTTCCAAATGAACATAGTTGATAGCTTGCACCTGGTTAATTCAAAGCTGATTAAAAAGCAGAAAAATATGTATCTGGAATTTTGAAGTTTACTGTATGTTACTATTCTTCTTTTATATCTTCTCAGATCTTTAGCAATTGTCCCATAACATATTATGTAAAAATAAACAAATAATTTGACCCGTCTGCAGAAGCCTATGAACGGGAATAAATTTTAGACTCTAGTTATTTGTAAGATTATTCATTGAACACTTTGAACAAAGCACGTGGTTAGCCACTGGTGGATGAAGGTAGCATTTAAGGTGTAAGCAAAAGTATGCAAAAGCACAAAAAGTTAGAAAAAGCATCATATACTTAAGGAATTAGTATGGCCCAAAAGCCAAGATTGGTGTGGGTAAGCAGTGGGCTATTAACTGAGGAAAATAGCCCAGAGAGGGTAGTAAAGGCCCCATTGTGGGGTATATTACAAGCCATAATTCATAGTTTGTTTTTTCCCAAGAACAGACTCTGAGACAAGGCCTTGGCTACAGGTAGTTTATTTAAGAGTTGATTTCAGGATGCACAAGTGAGGAAGAGATGTGGAAATAAGAAAATCCAGAAAAATATGTGTTAATGAGCTGGGTATACCTATGGGCAATAGGTATACCATGGGGAATGGTAGCCTCCAGTGACCTGAGAATCATCTCACTGAAGGCCGTGGAAGCCGGGATGGCTGGGACATTCATCCATTGATCCATCCCTCACCGTTTGAGGGTCGCACCAGAGAGTTTGTTGAGCTTTGAGCAAGCTTTGAGCTTTGAGGGTACCAGAGAAAGCCCTCACATAGAAAGAAAGAGAGAGAGATCACATACCTGATATGGGAAGCTATCAGAAGTTTACAGTTACCAGAAACTGTCCCCAACTGTAGGCAACTCAGATGGGCAAACAAAGACATGGAGTGGGTTGGGTACTAATAATGCTGCTACACCGTGTTACTGTTTTAATGTTAAAGGGTTTTAAACAATGAAGGGACACAAGAAGAATTGTGATTTGGCAAGTTTATTCAGGCTACTGTGAGGGGAATAGATTGAAGCTGATTAAGATCGGAGATAATGACCACTCAAATCCAAACAAATAAAATAATTCTAGTTAGAAGGAAGTAGAAGATTCATGAGTGATGTTCGGATCAGAATGGACATAACATAAAGGTTGATTATTTGGATGATGAGGGATAAGCAGAAGTTAGGAATGACACCGAGATTTCTGGCTCCTGCAATGGATGGACAGTGATGTCATTCATTAAAATAGCACAAGCTGATCAGTGGGGTTCTCAGATTAGAACAAGATAATATATCCATTTATCCCTATCACTTATTGATCCAGTAATAATTGTTTAAATCCTGCAGCAGTGAAAAATATAGGTAATATAAATATTACTTTCCTGGAACTTACATCCAGTTGGAAATAAAACGAAGACAAAGGAAGCAAATAAGTATAAATAAACACAACAATTTGAGATACGGATAAATGGCATAAAGACCGTAGAACAGGAAGATGTGACAGAGAGTAATGAGGGTTGGTTGAGCTCCTTTGGAAAGAGTGCTCAGGAGACATGTGTCTGGAGAGGGGACCTCTGGACCAAGATCTGAATGATGACACAACTAGGAAGAAACTGTTACGGACAAAGGGAGGGGCAAGAGCCTTGGTAGAAGGAAAGCCTGGATCATTCAAGGAGAGGAAGGAGACCGTATCTGTAAAGCATTAGGGAAAGCAGAGGAGCTTGGTACAAAGAGACTGAGAAGGAGTCACAGGGACAGATCATGTAAGGACTGTAGGACTTGAAAAAGAAATTAGATTTTTATTCCCAGAATAATGAAATAGTCGGTGGTTTTCAAGCAGAGGAATCATGTGATCTGATTTATGTTTGCCAAAGATCTCTCTGGATGCTTTGTAGAGGATGGACTTTTAGACCAGCAAAGTAGAATCCTGGGAGATTGGTGACCTCTTAATAATAATTAGCTCTAACATAGCTAAGGCACTGCTCTAAGTATCTTATATGGATTAATTCATTTAAACCACATAGCAACTCTACAAAATACATACCATTTTAGTCCTGCAGACATGCTTAGTAACTTGCCCGATGTCAGGAGGTATTCTGGCTCCAAACCCCATGTTCTTAAAGACTGTGAACCATGTCAACGGAGATGTGAGGCACAGTGTATGTCCAGGCAAAAGGTGATAGAGCCAGTTGGGCAATAAGAGATTAAAATCAAAGCCAATTCAGAAAGAAAAAAATCTGTAATAGAAAAAAGTCCGATCTAATGTGAGGTTAATCTCATAAACACCTAATGTCTTCCTTAGTCCTGGTAGGTATGGGTTGGTACACTTTGCTGATTTGGGGGTAGATAATTACACTGGAAGAACTTTTGTGAATTTGAATTTTTAATGAGGGAAAAAGTAAAACATTTAAAAATTTATTTGACAAGTTTTGACATGTACTGTATACACCACAATCTTGTAGTTTGGAGAGAAGAGAGAAACTAGTTACATAGTGAACACAGTCATTATTCTTCAGAAATTGGGCCTGATGGGGAGACGGTGATGTAAACCAGTTAATTACAGCTGAATGGTTAACAACTGGTTCTTGGAGGTCAGAAAGACCCTGATTTGTACTGTTTACCAATTTCTGTGCTATAAATACTCTCACCATGACTAATTTCAAGCTACCAATATTTCATTAATCAATTCACAGAATTCCTGAAAATTTAATCAATCAGGTCCCTCAAACCAATGCAAACCAGTTCCAGCACTTCCAGTGCAGGTGAAAGATACGGCACAAAGGTGTGGATCAAGGTGGGACCGTAGAAGGAAACCTGACTGACCATATCCAAGAAAGCCACACAACACTTCAATAAGGTACTGGCATTTGAGTTGAGCCCTAAAGAAGGGAGGAGATCTCTCACTGTCCCAGCTTATGGATGGCCCATTGCAGCTCCACTTTATATATTGTCTATGGCGACTTCCACACTGCAATAGCAGAGATGACCATACGGACCACAAAGACTAAATATTTCCTGTTTGGCTTGTTATAGAAAACGTTGACCAATCCCTACATTAAATTGATACCTATGGAACTCAGCTGTGTCTTTAATATTGCCCAGTTATGAACCCAAATCCCCCATCGTGGTCCATTCGTTCTCAACCTCTCCCAGCCAACCCTTTTAATAAATTCTCTTTGATCTTCACCCTCTCACACAACCTCCCCCATCCTCCCTCTTCACTGATGACCAGGTTTGAGGTTTCACTTTAGAAATTGAATCACTCAGAGAACATCCACATCTGCTCACCAGCTACATTGTCTTGGCATACCCTTTGCTTTTCCTTCTGCTACCACGAGTGAATTATCAATGACCCCACCTACAGCCAACCCCTCCATTTTGTACTCCAGATGCCCTTCCCTCAAGCCCACTCAAAGTCATTGTTCTAGATTCTACTCTCTCTCTTTCCTGCATCATCAAGTCTTCCCTCTCTACTGAATTATTTCCCTCTCCACTAAACATGCAAACATGCTGGTATGCCCAGCTTCATAAAACACTGTTCTCCTTAGTCCCCCTTCAGAAGTCAACTCTTTCTCTGATCACTTTACCGTAAGTACTTCCAAAGAATTGTCTGTATTTTCTGCCCCTAAATTTCCCCTTACTATTCTCTGGCATAGTCACTGCACTCAGGTTTTATCAGTCCCTTGTCTATTCTACCAAAATGGCTCAGGGTCAATGACAATCTCCACATTCTGAAACCAGCAGCCAATTCTCAGCATTTATCTAATGAGATGATACCCCAATTCCCTACAACATTTTCTTCACTTGACTTCTAATTCACCACACTCATTTGACTTTCATTTTTGTCTGCATTGAAGAGCTCATTGACAACATATATTTTCACCTTCGTTGCCACAGTTAGAAGAGAAAGAACAGAGGTACACTTACTAGGGAACTTATTCATTAGCCCCAAGTGATAGCTAAATGCATTGTGACCCAGAACAAAGGTTTAGGTCCCATAGTAGCTTGAACAGATCAAAAGAGAGAGAGAATCCATCCACTACTGACAAATAGGAGCACGACAAAGTAGAAAGAACTTCTGCATCAGCATCTGATTCCATGTTCACAATGCAAAACATGCTTTAGTCTCAGCAAAACATCATCTGCCATGATGGATCAGTCTTAACAATCCAAGTACTATCGCTTTCATAGTTTTGTACTGATTTGATTCAGAGTTTTATGGGTTTTATTTATTATTTATAATGTTTATGATTTTATAGGCACATAAGAACTATAGGAACAAAAAAATGTGTAACTTTTTAAAAACTTATACAAATGTAATATTACACTAAAACTAATTCTAAGTCAGTAATAGGAATCTGCTAGAATTTTTGTTAACTGATTATACACATTCCCAAATTGGAGAGAAACTCAGTTCATCTGGACTATCAGTTGTTAAGTTTATATGTTCACCATTGTACACGGTACACTAATGCACAGGAGGAAACATATCTTGGGGCGAGTGGGTGGTTTAGTCAGTTAAATGTCCAATTCTTGATTTCGGCTCAGGTCATGATCCCATGGTTCGTGAGATCGAGCCCTGTGTCACACTTTGTGCTGACAGCACCGACCCTGCTTGGGATTGTCTCTCTCCCTCTCTCTGCCCCTGCCTCCCCTTCAAAATAAATAAATAAACATAAAAAAAGAAACATATCTTAACACAGTCTCATATCTCATTCTCTATTCCTCACACAAACTCAGGAAAAGAATTTTCATCTTATATATATATATATATATATATATATATATATAGTCTATAATATATATATATTTTAGATGAAATATATATATATATATATAGTGTTTAATATTACTTATACTCACCTTTATCTTCTTTTAGTAACAGTTAATTAAAATGTTCACATTCAATTGTGAGAGCCAGGATTGCAACAGCAAACTCCATGAAAATCATTGGTTATTGAACGGTCAAAAAAGCAACATCACTAATATTAATGACACAACAAATATAAAAAGCTGAGCTAAATGTGCCTTTGAGTGCCGTCTTTATAGGAAATAACCTTTGCAGTTCAACTGTATGGTGTGCTGAGATGACATAGTTATTAAACACCAGTTAAGTTGCCCAACTGGATGTAAAAAAATGGTTTCATATTCACTCTTAGGGACATTTCAAGATTTTTCAAAAATGATCTAATATGTCTTAAATACAACAATAGAAGGAATCAATAAGTATTTCATGTAGGCAAGTGACCCATTTAGTCCCTTTAGTCCCTTTTAATTCGCTGGAAAAACCTTAATTCCTTCTCTCACTCTCCTAGCTTTTTACTTCTTCCTCAGTTTCCCACCTCCCTGTGCCTTGAGGGCATCACCAATCACCTGTGCTACGTCAGGCACCATGGAAGGGGTTCCATGGTCACAACAGCACTTCAGTATTTCCACCTGAGTCAGAAAAAGCATGACTCATTCACAGTGTTGGTAGTCACTCCACCCTCACTAGGACTTTGCAGCTTCCAGAAATTCCTCCCAACAAAGCAAATAAACCAGATAAAACAAAATTAAGAGACTATACATCTGCTCAGTGATGATTGAAAGTTATCACACAAGGCGAAGTTAAATTCGATGCTTATAACATCTGATCTGTCCAGCGTTACTGATTTAACCATCTAAAGGCTCCTCAAAAATATCCATTTTTCTCTGCTATCGTGCCAAACTCTAGACCAAACTAGCTCGAGTTCTCACTTCTCTCCTGAAAAACTGCAATGTCACATCAGCTGGCCTCCCTGCAACCACCCTTGCCCATTCCCTCCCCACCTGCCATTTATTCTCTTCTTCCCAGCCAGAGAGACTTAAAAAAAACAGATCTGATTGTGTCACTCCACTGCTTAAAGTTCTTGAGTGGTTTCCTGTTAATCTTGGAACTTCTTTCACATGACTTATAAGTCTCTGTCTCCTGATTTTTTTTTTTTTTTTTTTTTTTTTTTTTTTTTTTTTTTTTTGGAGAGACAGAGAGCACACAAGTGTGGGAGGGGCAGAGAGAGGGAGACAGAGGATCTGAAGATGGCTCTGTGCTGACAGCAGGGAGCCCAACGCGAGGCTCAAACTCACAAACCACAAGATCATTACCTGAGCCCAAGCCAGAGTCTCAACCGACTGAGCCACCCAGACGTCCCTCTCCTGACTCTTTCATTCATGTTCTATCACTCTCTCTCTCACCCTCCATTCTCCTGCCTCCGTATCTAATTTTCCTTTTCTCAAACCTTCCTTGCAGCTTCCTACCTTGCACTGTTTCTTCAGTACAGTGAGTTCTTCCTCTTTTTCTTTTTTTAAAGTTTATTTATTTTTGAAAGAGAGAGAGAGAGAGAATGTGAGGAGGGGAGGGGCAGACAGAGAGGAAGACACAGAATCTGAAGCACATTCCAGGCTCTGGGCTGTCAGCGCAGAGCCTGACGTGGGGCTCGAACTCACAGACTGCCAGATTGTGACCTGAGCCAAAGTCGGATGCTCAACCGACTGAGCCACCCCGGCACCCCTCTTCCTCCTTTTCTTTACTTTTAGTGACTTACTCCTCCTCTTCCACATTTCAACTCAAGATAAAGCCCTTGGCACAACTCAAATACTATTGGAAAGACAAAATGCAGTAAATACCTTTTAAATGGCTGACTGAATTTAGCAACACCAACAGAAGAGGAAACTAGAAGAACTGAAATTCACTTTTACCCACACTCAGATTTTCACGAGCAACAGCTTAGGAAGGGAAGGTGTAAGGAGGCAGCTAGACAGCATCGAGTACCAGGAGGGGAAGAGAGAAGACACATAAATCAAGGTCATGCCAGATGCAAAGGCAAGTGTGGTTGGACATACGGTTTTGCTGCCCTAAAATTACATGCTTTATAATTAGGCATCAGTGTATTCCCGAGCCAAAGTAACTCAGAGAGAAAAGTCCTTCCCGGCTTTACACCCATAAACGTAGTGATGTATGAATATGGCTTGTCTATTAACTGGCTCCAGGGAGCTGCGTTTCTTTACAGATCAGACCCAGAGCCACTGCTGGTCTGACGTAGATCGTCTGTATAGTGAGTCAACACAGCATATGCCTTGATGCTCCGGATTCTTCTGATAACGCCCAGCCCCACCTCTTACCACCACCCTTATATTCCTAAAGCTCTTGGTGAGGGAAATAGCCTTGCTGCTTTTGAAGGGTCATTTATGAAGGCAGAAATCTGGAAAGATCATCTTCCAGACTGCTGTCCTTCAAGAAAAAAGGGGAAGAAGCAAGGATATGATTACACACCAACAATTCTGTTTTCTTTTTTCTTTTCCAGTGGAAATATTAAATCTTAGAAATTATCAAGTGAAATAGTCTTGTTTTACAGGAAAAAAAAAAAAAAAAAAAAACGCCGAGTTCAGAGAGATGACCCATCTACGCACACAGCTCAATGACAAAACAATTCGGATCCCCACAGTGTTCAGTCCAATGCTCTTCTTGTGAAGACAGAATGTCAGCTGGTTGGGTTTTCTGCAGCCCATTAATGTTTAAAGATTTAATCATTTCTGTTCACATATGCCATTTTCTTTTACACTTCAATCTCATTTTTACCCAATTTGCCTCGATGCGCTACCTTTTAAATTCTTTTGTTTCCTCCTTTTAAAATTGTAACAGCTTGGCCATACATTTTTGCAATCAAGGGTGCATGTTCCATTTTGTGGCATGCTAGAAGTCCCCATCTGAGACACCGTTCCCCAGTTTTGCACTTTAATCTGCGCACTTGTCTTTAACAAACAAGCACAATATAGAAGTGAACTCGCTGAAATAACACTGGACTATTTTCTCATGTGTCTGTCTAAGTGTGACAAGAGGATACTATGTTACTCAGACTCGCCTCAAGTATGGTTAAGTTAAATTAAAATTAATTAAAATTGTAATAGGACAGTAATAAATCTACTCCTTCTGAAGGCAGTACAGTCCCTTCAATGTCACATAATACTTTTACATAGTTCCCATTAAATCCGTATTTTGGAATTAATTAATAACAAGAATAATATTTGTTGAGTGTTACTATATTCCAAGTTCTTTTCGGGACACTTCACGTGGATGTCTCATTCAGTTCTCACAAAGACTCTGTACATCAGAATTAAGAGCACATTTGCAAGTAAGGAAACCGAGGCACAGAGAGGTTAAGACACTTGCCCCAAATCACACAGGTGGACCCAGATTTGAGCCCAGGTGGCTTCGCTCCAACGTCTACACTCTTCTCCACTATGCTGATTTCCTACGAAAGTACAGGAGGATTTCTTAAATGCTTCTGCTTTCTCTTCTCTGATGATTTTATGAGTACCAACATCAAAGATACTTTATATTTGTATTTATTAAAAATAATGCGGACTTAGCCATTTAATATCTTCTATTTTCTCCTCAATTTCATATTTGTGATCTATCTAAGCTTCAAAAGAAAACAAAAACGACTTTATCTTGACCTCATCTTATCTTCTCTATCTTCTTTTGACGTATAGTCTCTGTATTAATTGGTTCTTAATTAATCTTTGTGCTTCGGGATTTGAAATAACGTTAGAGTATTGGTTGCCAGTTTCTACTCTTGCTCATTTTTTTAAAGAATGTTGATTGAAAATTAATTCAATGTAGAAGAAAATGACGATGTACAATGTAGCAAAGTGGCCTGTGGGCGCTCTAATTTAAAAGTCCTGTCAATTGGGGCCATGATTTCAACTAAAGTTTGTATGTAGACACTAAAAAGTCATCGTCCTAGGGCCTAAAGGCATAATCCATGCTCAGAAGAATCGCTTTTGTCAATCAATGAAGATATTATTCTTTATTTGGAAAGAGGACAGACGTATTTGTTACTGTCTTTGACTCTCTAGCAATATGAAATTATTGAATATAATTATATCCTGCATGAAGTCTTTAAAGCAACATTTCAGACCTGGAAAAAAAAATAATACTAACTTTCTGAATGTTCCTCTAAAGCCAGCCCCCAGCTATAGAGATCTCAACAACATTTGATTAAGATTTAGATCTTGCTGGCGTTTTTCCTACCCAGTAGAAGTTATTTGATTTTTTGTCTATTCAGAGTGAACAATATCTAGAAAACTATATTCAGATGGCCCATAACAATCAGGTGATTGTTATTTTTCTTATTTGTGGATTTGATTTTGCTCCTTGGTTATTTTAAAATTTATATTTATCCATTGTCTCTCTGTACTTGGACTTCTCTCCTAGAAATCCAAATATGTTACATGATAGATGAGAGTGTTATAATTCAATTGCTTGAACAATGGCCAATAATCAATGGAAAAATACAGTCTTCACTTACTTAATGCAAACCACAAACACACAAAAGCTTTTTATATTTTTTTCCGAGTTTCTAAAATGAAACTTCATGCTGCTGCACTTAACAGGAAGTGGATTGTTAAAAATCCAAGAGCCATTGTTACCTTTGTTGAAAGTCAAATCAGAACATGCAGAAACTAGATGAATTTTGAAAATGTAAAATTGTATTTCTTTTTAAACTGTATTGATCTTATATATGTATCAACAGAGTATTAACCGTTCAGTACAGGTGGCTATTACTGGTTCTGAGCAAGGATAGATATGTAATAACAAAATTCTGAGAAAACTTGCATGGCTTGACATTAATCACTTACATCCCCATTGTCAGAGATGCTGGCTGTCCATTCAATAGCCATTAGCTCTTTCTCCTTAGTAACTGAACTATGGACACATTGTGCCCCCTTTGGATATCTTGCAGCTGGATGTAAACAAATGGCTAACTCCTAATCTACGGCTTAGGTTATTGGTCATTCTGCAGGTGCTATCAAACTTTTAAAAAGGGGTTTAAACTCAAAAAACTTTAAAAAAGAAAAAGTTCTTAAAAAAAAAGGGAGCTCACTTAGGTCATGCTTTTTGTTTAACGTGTTTTTGCTTTGCTTTGTTTTGTTTTGTTTTTTCCTTTTGCTTCTACCTTCCAGGGGTCTTCAATGTGGATGTGATACCCGGATCTCCAGCAGCCACCCTGAACTATGAGGCAATCTTGAAAATTGAAACCACACGCTAAGGATAACAATGTAGGAAGCTAGAAAGAGCCTGGGCACGTAGAAAGAACTGGATGATTTCATAGAAAGTGTTCTCTCTGATTTATTTTTTTTTAGAGAGAAAAACAAATCCATATAGTTTATTTTTATTTTCTTGGGGTCTCTTTCTTTTTTTTTTTTTTTTTGGTATGCAGTGAAAATTCAAACTGATATATTCCCCACAAAAGATAAAATGTTGTATGTGATTATGTCATTCTAAAATAAAAAAAAAAAAAAACATAGTATCTCTTATGACTAAAGAAGCAATAGATATGTGACATGGACAATTTTAGTGTTTTTCTCTTTTCCTGCAGTTTATTAAATGGTGGTCCTAAAAATATTTGAGTATATGTTTTTGCAGCATTGGGTTGAAGCTAGGTTGGGTTCTCTGCTTTTCACCCCACCTGGCATACTGGACCATTCAGAGCTGCCTGGTAGGCAGGACCTCTTTACTGCATGTAGCTCAGACCTGAGCACACTTCTGAAACTTGAAACTAATTGCCGAAATGCTGATTGACTTTTGAGGGTTCCTAATCTCTTGTATAAATACTGAATTTGCAAATTTCCTATATCTCATTTCTTCCCTTCTTTGTTATTTTCCCCCAGAGGAGTCTTTCCTTTCCCCACACCCACCCCCAGTAGCTTACATCTATTGACTGAGAGATTTACCTCTCTGTGTCAAAACAGTGATGTCCTCAATCTCCTCATTGGCAGATTGCAGTTGCTATGCTCTACTTAGCCCTCCAACAGCAAAGTCAAAGTATTTTTTTTAAGATTATTAAATTATTGGGGCGCCGGGGTGGCTCAGTCGGTTAAGCGTCCGACTTCGGCTCAGGTCATGATCTCAAGGTCCGTGAGTTCAAGCCCCGCGTCGGGCTCTGGGCTGACAGCTCAGAGCCTGGAGCCTGCTTCGGATTCTGTGTCTCCCTCTCTCTGACCCTCCCCTGTTCATGCTCCGTCTCTCTCTGTCTCAAAAAATAAATAAACGTTAAAAAAATTTTTAAAAAGATTATTAAATTATTTTGAGAGACAGAGAGAGAGAGAGAGAGAGAGAGAGAGAGAGAGAGAGAGTGCATGAGTGGTGGAGGGACAGAAACAAAGGGAGAGAGAGAGAATCCCAAGCAGGTTCCGGTGCTGCCAGTACAGAACCTCACACGGGCTGGATCTCACAAACTGCAAGATCATGACCTGAGCCGAAATCGAGTGTCAGATGCTCAAACTACTGAGCCACCCAGGTATCCCAAAATCAGAATATCCTTTAATGAGCTTTTAACATATGTAGTCTACTATGTAATCTAACGTATGTAGATCTTGGGATTCCTTCCTGCTTGGGATTCTCTCTCCCTCTCTCTCTGTGCCTCCCCCACTCATATGCACACACACATACACACACACACACACACAAACACACACGCACTCTCTCAAATAAATAAACTTAAAAAAAAAAAGAGTGTATTATCTTGTTCTAAGATGTACCTCTGGGGGAAATGTGGTAAAGGGTACATGGGTCCCGTGTGGATTACATCTCACGCTGCCTGTGAACCTACAGTTATCTCAAAATTTTATTCATTTTTATTTATTTATTTTTTTATTTTTAATTTATTTTAATGTTTATTTACTTTTTGAAAGAGAGAGAGAGAAAGAGAGTGTGTGGATGGGGGAGGGGCAGAGGGACACAATCAGAAGCAGGCTCCAGGCTCTGAGCGGTCAGCACAGAGCCCGACGCGGGGCTCGAACTCACCAACTGTGAGATCATGACCTGAGCCGAAGTCGGGCGCTTAACCCACTGAGCCACCTAGGCACCCCTCAAAATTTTAAAAGTTGAAAATAAAAAAAAATATGTGCCTGTTATAACTCCATTATTTTTCTTCAATGTGTCTAAGTCTGAGTGCAATTATTTTCATTTGTTACCTAAGTAAGAGCTAAATAATGTGATATTTATTACTTCTAGAATATACTACATCACATTATGAAAGAGTGTGGAATGATTTTCAGGGAAAGAAAGAAATACGTGGAGAAAGAAAAAAAAATCAAACCTTAGATCCTCACTGTTTCGACCACTAACGGTGTTAATTTTATAATTTTGTTATAATTAAAATTATTATATAATGTTTAAAAACATCATCCTGTACCTTTTTTTTTCAGTTGTAAGCTTGTATTTAATTCATAATCCAAGGGTATTTTAAGAAGCATACTGATGTGTTCTATTTCATCCTAATGATTAAGAATGGAAATAAATGGTAGTATAAATCTTTTCTACCAGATTGAATAGAATACAACAGCTATTAATATATGGAATTAAGTTTTAATCATGGCAGAATTGAGTCAGTCTCACACTTTTCTTTCTGTATAAAGTATAATTGAAACAGCAGAAAAAATGGCATTACATTCATTGAATTATGTTTGGTAAGATCAACTGCACTTCAGCAACAAAATGCATTATCTATAGAACATAATGCGTTTCACACAATGCGAGAATAGTTGGGAAGCTTTTCAGGTTACAGTAGGTGTTGCTTTTCTTTCTTCTTTTTCTTTTTCTTTTTCTTTTTTTGGTACTTACTACAAAAAGCTAAGCGCTTAATAAGTGAGGTCTTGTTTTCATTAACTTTAATGCAATGTTAACAGAAGAGTCCCAAAGTGAGTAAGTGATCATGTTTCCATATTCTCTCCATGAAATAGCTGTGACTTCTGAGGAACCCCAAAGATGTCCCAAGCCAGCTGTACTGCATAGGGGCATTTGTATCAGTTATCATAAAATATATTACTCAGGGAGCACTGTCTTTTTTTTTTTTTTTTTTAAGTTTTCATTTAAATCCCAGTTAGTTAACATACAGTTCATTTCAGGTGCACGGTAAAGTGATTCCACAACTATATTCAACAGCCGGTGCTCATCCCAACAAGTGTCCTCCTTAATCTGCTCAGAGGGGCACTGTCTTAATACTGCAAGGTTGCTTAGGAACTCTTATAAATGTCAGTCATGTGGCCCAGAGAGTTTAGTGAAATGGCTCAGAGTAGGCAGTACTACATGGTCTATGGATCAGGGCTGAGCTTAGGAAATTCCTATAACTTGCATCCATTCCCTGCAAAAGAGAGCCAGGGATAGAATCCGAGCCTGTGAAGTTAGTCCACAATCACTACAAAAAAAAAAAAAAAAAGACAGTGATGAAGGGAAGAAAACAATTCTTTCTCTACCCTTAAGGTCTTCCAGCTGGACTAAGAATTAAATTTACATGAGACAAATAAATGGGACGAAAAATACCCATGTTTTATTATGTGCACATGGAGACCCAATAATGAAATTGAGACCCAAAGAAATGACCAAGGCAGGCAGTTTTTATACTCTTTAGACAAAGGGACAATAAATTTGTGGGGAATTGACAGGATAAAGAAAAGATGGCTGGGAGCCTCAGGAAGGAATTCTAAGCAGAATTTGGACAGAGGTAATAGATTAGAAAAAAAGTAACATTTGTTTCTTTAGCTTTCTTGGCTTTAAAGCCCTTATCTCTACTGATAAGGATGGCTTTTTACTTAGTAGAGGGAGGTGTGGTTCGTATTGGAGGTTTGTTTCGTGCTTTCACGGGGACAGAGGAGAATCTGAGTATCCTTGCACCTATTGTTTCTTAAGTAACTTTTACTTAAAATTATCAATATGCCAAAGTGGCACATTTTGGGATAGCCTACCCTTGGCTGCTACAGTAAAAATGAGAGAATAAGAGGAAATAAAAGGAAATGTAAAGAAAAGGACAAAGATAGTCTATCACAATCAATAATGATTAATCTGTATTTTAGCCCATGTAAGTGAATAAACATAATCTCAGAACTTCTGATTTACTCAGTTGTGCCGGAGTTATACACAGGGGTGTCTAAAAATATTAATATGCTTTTTAAATTTGCTTAGCCAACCTTTTAAAATTGCTCCTTGGGCTTTTTGCTGAAAAAAAAATGGATATTGATATGGATATCCATGAAAAAAAAAGGATATTTTCTTGACTATTTTGTCCAGTGACATGTCCACATATGCCAGTGTTTAGACTTACCACAGCAACATTAATGATAAGCAAATTTATGGATAATTCTATATCCAAATGTTACATTTGTAATCAATACTTTTAATCTTGTACTCTATTTTTCACTCATCAAAAAAAATCAGAGAAACCAAAATTAGTCCCTTTACGGAAATATTTTGGTGATCCTTTCCTAATGAAGTGTCTCTTGAGTACATCATCCTCTTATTCTGTGTACTTCCTAGGCATACGTTTTAAATAACTCTTATGAAAGAAGATTCGAAACTGAAGCGGAGGAAGTAAAGCCTATACATCTCCTGTTTCAGTTGTTAGACCCATGAATTTTTCTTTTGTCAATTGCAACTTATCAGTTGCAACTCTACTTTCTGGAAAACAGCCCTCTACTTTGGGTATAAGCAGAGAAAATGTAACACCTGTTAGCTAAATGGTCATAGAGTATTAGTTACTTTAAGCTCTGCCAGCAGCACTAATCATTATCTCAAAACAAGTTATGTAACAACTATTTGGTTCTTTGTCTTTGTAACCTGCCCTCCCTGCTGGCAATTTGGAGCCGGACTTCTACTTCTGTCAACTCTATGTCTCCTGGGTGGCAATACCTAAGACCCCAAATAAACACTTTTAGTGGCTTCACAACTTCCTTTTCTTGATCTACACTCTAAAATGAGAGGCCATATCACATAATTACTGAGTTTCAAATCCCAGAAGGTGATTTATACTCATTTTATTATTTTCTCTAATGAAAGAGTTTAGTTGCTAGGGGTTGGGGCATTGAGTGGTAGCAAATATCTGTGAAGAGTAATAACGTTAATTCCCCATATTTGGGAATTGCCACATTCCCACAATATAAGTCAGCAAATTAAATAAATCCTTCTCTAGTTTTAGAAAGAAAAAACTATCTAAATCTATAAATGCTTGGGTGATAAATTATACAAATCATTATTTTTTACAGCAAGTATGAAACATCTACATCAATCATTCTGCAGGGCACATGACCCAAGATTACAAATTTGTAAGATTACTCTTTGATTCCCAAGCCTGTCTCTAGCCCCGTTTTATCCATGTCAGTTCAGGCCACGCCATTTTCACTCTCCCAGGCATGGGGATGCATGCGTAAATGCCTTTAGCTTCCCCCTCCACCTCCCCTACAACATGCTTTATCTGTGACTTCACACTTAAAATTCTTTGGATGTTTATCCTGCACTCATCTGCCTGCCCCCCTTCAAGTTCTCATTTGCTCACACCTGGGTGACCGTGACATCTCTCATTTGTCTCCTCACCTCTGAGCCTCTCTCTTTTTTTTCCCCTCTGCCTCTATGTCACACACCGTGTAAATTAATTTTCTTGAAATACACGTTTACCCATTATCCTCGCCAGTTCAAAATCCTTTACCACTGCACTGAAAGGTGTGCAAATTGTTCATCCTGGCATTCAAGGCCCGATGTGATCTGAATTTCCTTCCCGTTTTCCCATTCACACCTATTTGTTCTTCCATGAAATGGAACCAGCCACACTCTCTGACCCCTACGTGTGTCTCTTAAGGCTGTGCCCATAGGATGTTCTCCACTGGGAATGCTTCCCCCCACAGATGTGGGAACTCTTTTTCCATTTCTTGCAGCTGTAGGCAATTTCTCCCTTCTCTGGCATTCCATCTACAGCTCCTAATAGCAGTAAAACTTTGTCATTTGTGTGTGCTTTCTTTTTGCAGCTAGACTTTCTTTTTGCATGCTTTCCGAAGGTAGGTACCATGCCGTATTGATCATTGTGTGATCCACCGTATGTAACAAATGACAGGGCAGAAAAATAAATGATTATTTGTTGAATGGATTGATATATTCTCCTTGAGAAAGAAATTTTAAATTTAAAAAACTTGCAGACAAAATGATCCCTTAGGTTACAATTATAATTTGTTTCTATTTCTTGCATTCTACTAGTCAGATAAATGTAAAAAGATGTCATAATAGAGTTTTAAAACCATGTTCCCTAAATCAGGTGTCATTCATTATAACCTTGTACAGATTAGTTAATAGCTTTCAGGCCTTTTGTAAACAAAGTTCTGAAAGTGCTTGTTGCTACTTCTTAAAGTATTTTGCAACCTAATTGCCACAACTCATAAATTTTGTCAATAAAATGGGAGTGAAATAATAACAATGTGACCAATAAACTTTAAAGGATTCTTTTAGTTGCCATTTTAGAAAGTGACACATGGCTTTATTTTTCTGCCCTGAGTGAAAAGAAGCCTTCTTTAAAAACTTCTTTATCTGTAGTTGCCTGGGTGGTTCAGTAGATTGAGCATCCGACTTTGGATCAGGTCATGATATCGTGGTTTGTGGGTTCAAGCCTCATGTCGGGCTTTGCACTGACAGCATAGAGCCTGCTTAGGATTCTCTGTCTCCCTCCCTCTCTGCTCCTTCCCCACTACTTCTCGCTCTCTGTCAAAATTAAGCATTAAAAGTTAAAAAAAAAAAAAAGTCTTTATCTGAACGGTGGTACGGGCAATCTCCTGCTTTGCAAGGACTACAGACAAGCCCAATGAGAAAGATACGTTTTCAAAATCGGGAAAGGTGACTGTAAACCTGAGCTTGACTTTGTTTCCTTTGTGCTACCAGCAGGTGTTTAAACATCTTTGAAAGGTGAAAGTTTCCTTTTGCTATTTAAATACTCTGCACTTCAATTACTTCCACTGAACATTTATAGTCTACTGTGAATTATTTCCCTCATCTGTGCTGGTACTGAGAATGCCCTCTTTTAATAAAATCCAATCCACGGTTGCACAAACCTACATAACAGTTGAATTACAAAAGAATTCACCACAGTGTGCCTTCAAATAATTAGTTTTCTGAGTGCATTTTAAGTATCATGCAATTTATAACTTCTCAGAAACGCATTTGTTATGCACAGTTAGGGACACCTGGAGTTGCACGTTGGGTTACCTGGAATTTGTGTAAAATGAAATGGATGAAAATATTTTAAAATAACCCTATACTTCCAATAGGTATAGGAAAGGCTGTGGAAGTCAGGATCTATTGAAATGAAGAGGGAGAGGAAAGGGGATTGATATTTCTTGACAATTGGCTTTTCTGGGTGTGATGACACATTAGTTACCACTTTATCAGAGAATCATTAGATTTATCAGATTAAAACCATAGGCACCGTATCCAGATGCCTTTTCAAAAA
This sequence comes from Felis catus, assembly GCF_018350175.1. Lineage (NCBI taxonomy): Eukaryota > Metazoa > Chordata > Mammalia > Carnivora > Felidae > Felis > Felis catus. Next base: position 19,918,661 of record NC_058372.1, read on the forward strand.
ATTCAGACAGCACAACTTCATATGATTATAACATTGGGGTAAAGACTTTAAAGCAATGGCTAATATTTATCACAATCTCTCCCTCTCCTAATGTACATCTCAATGCAAATAAACTAATGCAGTGGGGATGATTACCCAGACATCCTTTTCCTCCCCACTGGAAAATACTGGAACATCCATTTTAATTGTCATATGTAAATCTAAAACCTAAATCCACCAAATACCTACAGCCCATCTTTTATCCCACCCCCTTCTCATCAGAAAGAGATGATGTACCACTCTGGGGCACCTGGGTGCCTCAGTTGGTTGAGCCACCAACTTCAGTTCAGGTCATGATCTCACGGTTTGTGGGTTTGAGCTCCGCATCGGGCTCTGTGCTGACAGCTCAGAGCCTGGAGCCTGCTTCGGATTCTGTGTCTCCCTCTCTCTCTGCCCCTCCCCTGCTCACACTCTGTCTGTCTCTCTCAAAAATAAACAAATGTTTTAAAACATTAAAAACAAAAAGAAATTGTACCACTCTATCTGTGTGTGGCATTGATTTCTGAATAAGCAGCCAAGTTGAGGTGTGATCAGTTATATAGACAGGCTCACTACACTTTCTTATATCTGAAACATCCCTGGAGGCTCTTACAATCTCTCACTGTCATAGACTCTAATCTTTATGGATCTTTAGCCTAAAATTAGAAAACACAGAATTTCATGATTACCTACAATATGAAATATTTACAAGTAAAACTCCATCTTCTTTATATATATATAAAAAAAAAAAATCAGGGGCGCCTGAGTGGCTCAGTCAGTTGAGCAACTGACTTCGGCTCAGGTTATGATCTCATGGTTTGTGAGTTCGAGCCCCACGTCAGGCTCTGTCCTGACAGCTCAGAGCCTGGAGCCTATTTCAGATTCTGTGTCTCCCTCTCTCTCTGCCCCTTCCCTGCTCATGCTCTCTCTCTCTGTCTCAGAAATAAATAAACATTAAAAAAAATTTTAAAAAAAGCGCTTCCCATTAAAGTGCAAGATCAACCACCTTCCCCACAGTGACTTGCTTTAAAACAATTTAACAAATATGGAAAAAAATTAAATTTTCCACCTAAACTTTTTGAAGTTACACTTCACCACATTTAAGCTAATATTCTAATAAACATAGTTTACTTTCATTTGAGTTGTTACAGCTCAAACAAACTTGTAATAGCTCACAGTATCATTAAGTTTTAAAATTTCATGTACTTGGGGAGCCTGGGTGGCTCAGTCAGTGAAACATTGGACTTTGGCTCAGGTCATGATCTTATAGTTCGTGAGTTCAAGCCCTGCGTCAGGCTCTGCACCTACAGCACAGAGTCTGCTTGGGATACTCTGTCTCCCTCTGCCCCTCCCACCCTCAAAAATAAATAAACATTTAAAAAAAAAATTCATGTACTTCTCTGACATCTTTGAGTTTCACAAGGCCCCAAGGGCCTACCCCTGCCCCTAATGGACAAGGGTACCCCCCCTCCAGCAAGTGCCCCCAGTGGCTAGGTCCACTGCACTCTGCAAGGTCCTCGATCTAATGGGTTTTACTTCTCTGCCAGCCCACAAATTGTTCAAACAAGGCAGTCACAATCACCTGCAGGAAGCCAGAGTCTCCTCACCCTCTTCTTACTACAAAGCCGGATACCCACAGCCCCTTCTGGTTCACTCTACTGCTGAGGGCAACCTCCGCATGGCTCCTCACAGTAATTAACGTTCTCCTTCCCCAGACTGTGAAGCTATGGGACTAATGAACTGCTGTGACTCTCATCTTTCCAGACTCGGATGTTGCATGTACAGTCATCCTTGTAATATTTATGTCAGGGGAGTCCTCCTTCACCAATGGGTGGATAGAAGGGGGTCAAAATGCTCTTCTACTAAAATTCCAGAGTTTGTAGCTGAGCGAATTTAACGTGACACATCAAGGAAAGGATTTTACACTTCACACATATGCCAATGCATGTTCCCAGATGTGGAAGGCAGGGCCTCTGCGGGGGCACAACTGGGCTCTGTGCTGCATATGCCTGTAACCAGGCCGTGCAGGACACAGAGGTGAGGGGTGACGGGCCAAGAAAGGCCAACAAGTACAGGTGCATCTCTCCATTTTTCTGCCGCCAGTGAAGCTTCTGTGGGATAAGCTTTCTCCTTCCATAGAAAATGATATTGGGAGGCTAATGAATATTGGAAACACTCCAGAATTTCTTATTTCCGTTCAGGAAAAACTGAAGAAAAATAGTCTGAATGTTTATGGATTCTTTTCAAATGTATCACTTACTCTTTTTTTTTTTAACTTTTTTATTTTGAGAGAGAGAGAGAAAGAGAGAGAGGAACATGAACAGGGGGAGAGAAGAGAGAGAGGGATAGAGAGAATCCCAAGCGGGCTCCACGCTGTCAGCACAGAGCCCGATGTGGGGCTCGAACTCACAAACGGGGAGATCCTGACCTGAGACAAAATCAAGAGCACCTCTACCGCTTACTTTTTTAGTCTAGGAAACCCAGACAAGGATTCAAGGGTACTTTATTGTAGAGGTAGGAAATGGGATGGGATAGGAGGCATGGTAGTGTGCTTTATCAAATAATATTCCTCTGTAGACATTTGGAGCCTAATCCTGCTGGAAAACTCAGAAAGACAATGTAGAACATGCATCTTAGAGCTATCTCAATCAAGAAAGAGCGAGCTGGGGCATTTATTCATGAATCCCGAGAGTCACTGTGATGGCTCCACCCAGAAAGCACTGATTTTCCACTGCTTCTATGCTGCCCATACAAAGACAACTCTATTTCAAAGAGTCCACAGAGCCCCTTTCTCCCCACTCTGTACTGCTTACCCAGCTCTATTTTCTTCATAGTTCGTCTCATCGTGACAAACGGTATTGTTTGCTTTTAACTGCCTGAGTCATCCACAAGGAAGGAAGATCCAGAAGACTGAGACGGTTCACTTCTATGCTACCGGTGAACAACCTAGCGCATCACGGGCACACAAGAATGACTATCTGAACAAATGAATCTTATTTCCTTGTCCCCAGATATTTGCATGGCTATTCCTTCCTACCATTAGGCCTCAGCTGAATATCACCCAGAAGACACCCGTGACCAGTGAATAGTCACTCCCTCCGGATCATCAGAGTAGACATCTCATATCTGTGTGCTTGGGGTGGGAGAGAATAAGGACAATTCATAGCTAATTGTTAAGAGCGAAGGCTAAGGAGTCAGGCCACCTGAGCTGAAACATTGTTCTGTCACTTGGGAGCTGTGGGACCTTAGCCAAGACAGCATCTCTCGGTCTGCGTCTGAAATATAGTCAGGATAATAGTGTCCATCTTAGAGGGCCAATGTAAGATTTAAGCAATGTAATAATATATATAATGCGGTCATAATAAATTTTCAGTATGCGTTCCCTGCTATTATCAAAATATTTATTTCCTTCCCATCATTTATCATAATTTATAACTCACTTTCTGAGCTATTTTGTCTATGCTTTTGTTTCTTTATACATAGTCTGTTTCTTGCTCTAGACCATAAATTGCCTGAGAGTAGGGATCATGTTTGTTTTATATTCCTAGTGCCTAGCACCCGCAATAGATGCTCAATGAGTATCTCTTAAATAAATGAATGGGGCAGTCCATCATTTGTCAGTGTTTTATACAGGCCAGTAGCTTTCAAACTGCCTCCCATAAAGCTCTTGGAAGTGCAAGGAGATTACACTCTCCACTCTCCATGTAGCAGAGTAAAGGGAATAGTAAAGCGAGGTTTCCAGCTGTATGACGGCCAGGCGTGTTCAAGAGAGAACCTGCTGTCAGAAGTGCAGTTGGATGGCATATTCTAGCTGCCATACCCTCAGGCCTCGCTGCACTGTCCCCTCCAAGAACACACTCACCCAGATTTCTCTCACCCAATGCTGAGCATGTCGGCCATACTACGGCAAGGCCATTCCTGCTCTAATGGAAAATATTTGCTCTGAGACTCTCACCTTCCTCCCCGAGATGTTCTCAGTGCCGCAATGCTGTCTTGAGTCTCCCCCTACCCGGCCCTCCACCCTTCCCTCTCTACTTTCTCATGACCAAGACTGCATCAAGTTCAATGGCTCTCCCCAACTATTCTTGTTCCCTCTCTCCTTTTTCCTTCTTGAGTCTCTGAACTCAAAGTAGAAAGCGTGGTAGAGATCAAGGTCCTCTGGCCTTAACTTCTGTGGGTAAAAGTGTATTATTCTATGAATAAAAATATGCATCTATTCCAAAAGAATTATAATTAGTAGAATTTTCTTGATGAGTCTAACAATATGTTATCTCTTAGGCTAGTTGACAGTGTCTCTATTAACTATCCATCTCTGCATTGGCAGAGAAAAATTAGGGTTGCTTGAAAATTAAACTTTAAACAGGAAGTTGTATGTTACCATAACATTTTCTGTGTTTAAGACTTCGAAAGGTCTAAATCAACTGTGCTCATGAAAAATAGAACTGCACCCATCTGAAAAAGCAGCAAATACTTAAAGAAAAGATGGCTCCTGCAAGATAGACAGTCTTTCATTTGAAGGTGTGATAACAAGGGGATAAAAATCCTCTCACATTATACTTTTAACTGTTATGCCCAAATCCAGACCCTCCAGTAGAATGCTGAGGGACACCAAAGTTGTGAAACTAGGAATGTTGCTAAGGATATTCAAGTGGTCCCCAAAGCACTCATATACCCTTCCTAAATAAAAAACAAACAAACAAACAAAACCGACTTACACAAGGGCACGCAGTCAAATTTCTGTCTGACTGCAGAGTCATTTGACCTTGGGATGAATACCCAGCTGCCTGAGTAGAAGTATTGCAGCTCAGGCTGTGAGATTTCACGGCGGGGAAAGAGAACATGCTCCTGTTGAGTGCCACAAGCATATCAGGCGGAAGGTGGGGCCAAAGCAGGTCCCCAGGGTCCCCAAAGATTGCAAAGCACTCAAAGGAGCAGTGGGGTGATGGCTCCGCAGACACTCCTCCGACATCCCTTGTTGGTGAGACTAACTCCCCAGGGGGTGAGATAAGTGCTTCTCATTCATCATGCTCAGCATCATCTTCATCAAAATGCTCCGAAAGCCACTCCTCACGCATGGGTCCCAGGACATTCCACACTGTGTGGGTCTTTTCTGCATGAGACTGTCTTCTCCACCTGAATGTAACTTCCTTGCAAGAAGAAAGTGTGTGTAGGCCACACGTGTGCTCCACCAGACTGGTCAATTATGGCTTCTTTCAAAAACAACTCCTGGGATGCCAGGGTGGCTCAGTCGGTTGAGCGACCGACTTGGACCCGGGTCATGGTCTCACAGTTCATGGGTTTGAGCCCCGCAATGGGTTGTTTGCTGTCAGCTAAGAGCCTGCTTCAGGTTCTCCCCTGCCCCCGGCCTTCCCCTGCTTGTGTGCTCCCTCTCTCTCGCTCTCTCTCTTCCTCTCTCTCAAACATAAATATTTAAAATAAGATAGAAAAAATTCATTCATTCATTCATGATTTACCAGTTACACTCAACACATGTTTCGTGTTGTGGCTTTAAGAAACGTGCTAAATGGTTCCTCTGATTTATCCAGCAAGCAAGGGTTTTCATACATCCCTGATTCACACAGGAAAAGGAACCCTTGTTGCCTTTGGGTCAAGAATATGTTGTTCTCTGTGCTATCTAACTTGACATTATGTTTTCTAAAACCTGGACTATTATAGTTCTTATTTTTTAAACCTCCACTTTCGGTTTTTGTCCTCTTTTCCAGCCTCTTACCTTCTCTGTGTCTTTAAGGCTCTTGTTCCGCTGTCCCTTAGGTAATGACGTTCTTGGGTGCTTCCCTGGACCATTTCTGTTTCTTCTGTATATATTCTCCTGGATGACCTCATCATTCCCAAGACTCTATTTACCACTCACTAGCTATTGAGGCCCAGATGTTCTCCTCCCGATCAGATCTTTCTTATGAGCTTCAGATCTGCTTATTAGCAGGCCAGTTGGAAAGCTCTGTCTCGTCTCACGAGCCCCTCACACGCAGCAGATAAGCAACGGGGCTCATCATTCTCCCAGGCATGTTGCCTATTTTCGGAAATAGTACCAATTCTCCCACCAGTTCATCCAAGCTGGACACCCTCCTATGAATACTGAGTCCTCCTCATTCGCTCACCTGTTTACAGTCAAACAGAAAGTTCAGTCCTTACCTCCTGATCTTTCTCGAGTCTTACTACTTCTCTTGCTCCCACTGCAGCCGTCCTGGCTCGGGGGGCACGGCCATGTTACACACACCCTTCCCCTCCTGTCGCTTGGCTAATCAATGTAAAAGCTACCCTCAGCAAATTCTAGGCAAACAGGCTGACGACTTATAGATCTAGGTTGATTGTCACACATATCTGTAAAACTGCCTCCTGAGGCTTTTAAATAATTGACAAGCCCTTGGGAAAATACATCCACAAAGTCAGATCTCCCCACATTTGAAAACCGTATTTCTTTTGCTTTTCACAAGTATTGCAAAGCTGAATACTTTGATGGGTACAACACCAGAGTCGGCTGCTGAAACTTTCCAAACAGGTTTACCGAGAGGACAAAACAAAAAAACAAAAAAAAAGGAAAAGAAAAAAAGAAAAAAATATATATATATATACATATAATGTTGGTCAAGTTACAATCACTAAAGCTTAGTGATTTATCAGCTAAGGAAAATGTGTGTTCTGGAATGAGGAGGATAGTTTTTCCTGAGCACAATGATTTAAACGCAACAAGCCACATATCACATTTCTTCCACTACATTTTCATCCCTAAAACCTGAAAGATCTCTGGTCTGCTGTTGGCCACCGGGTGTTTCTATTAGAATCAAGTTTCTGTCTGATGGATGTTTTCATGGCTTGCATAAAATCAGTCTACACTGGCGACAGATTTTCTACATCTAGTTTCAAATCAATAATGAAGTATAGTAATATATGAATACCACAGAGCACTTTGCTTTTTTTCTCATGGGCTAAAAATTAGCATTGATAATATAACAAAGTCTACATTCAAATTTCTTTCAGGAAAGCTTCTGGAAAATCCGTGAGAATGGCCTGAATTTTATTTTTCTGGTTTTGAGGCCAACTTGGGTAGTTCTAAGTAACTATAAAATTATTGAGGCTATCTGAAGCAACTCCTATGGAAAAAGAAAATAATTAAAATTCAGCTTCTTTTGTAAATATATGGTTGGCAACACTTCTTAGAAACAAAGGTAATGTGAAGAAGTTGAACATTTCTCCAAGAACATTGGAAGCCGTTACCAGATGTGGGTACCACGTTCTCCCTTCAGAAGCTTCTTAGTGTCTAAGGACACATTTCACAGTGGGCCGGGGGCCAGTCCACACCGGCCAAAGTGATGCCATTCAAAGCATTGATCCTAACCCTTTGAGGACGGACATGTCCTAGCGAAGAAGCTGCTGAACACACTTGGTTCACTCTTTCTTAGTCTGTCTCCACTTCTGAATTAGGTCATGAAGTTCTGTTGCTCAATTTGATAAATCTGAAATTCCTAGTTGTAAATCTGGCTCATTTTTAGAGTAATGTTTACAACTCACTTTGCCTTTTTTTCTCATTCCAGCTTTAATCTCTATACCTGCCCTATTGTCATAAACCTGTCTCCTGAATCTCCTCTCACTGAAAACATCTATATTACTTTGGTACTCAACCTTAGTCTCTAAAGACATCACCACTCCGAAAAGGGTGGGATTTCCGGGATTGGAACACGCTATGAGGCCAAGCTAGAAAACAGATGGTTTATCTTGCTGTTTACTACCATGAATGGGATATTCCTAAGTCCTTGTTGCTCTATTTCCCTATAATGATTGACTTTTCCACATTCCTCCTCATCAACCCACTCCACCTGCTACTGTAGACAGTTAGCTTCTCTAACACAAAGAGCAAGTCATGTTTTCCTATGTAGCTGACGGAGCAGGGTATATAAGATTTTGCAGCTTTTTTCAAATTGTAACTCTTGAACGAACATGCAGTGTCATGGAAATGTGTCCCCACACAAATAGAGGAGAGGCTGAATGAATTTTAACATGAGAAAGAACATGCTGTACAAGATTAAAATTTGAAATTCTGTAATTGATCTTTGTAATATCTCATCAACCAGCTAAAAGAATCTTTTGATGGAAAATGTTATTGGGCAAATATATAGGCCATATAAGAATGAAATGAATGCTGAAAGGCTTTATTTTGTAGCATCTAATTTTGGCTAAGCGTTCAAAATGATCACAAATCAAGGCAAGCTATCGGATAAGATCTGTGTAAAATGTTTGTCAAAGGAAGTGAATCTGAATGCAGACAAAAAGAAAGTATACCTGTTAAAATATTTGTTTTGCAATATTTATGCACTCTAACGCAAGAACTTAGAATTAATACTATCGCCTACTGAACAGAATTTTCTCAGACCTTTCTTGCACCTTGATAACTGAAGCATTTTCTCAGTTAAGTATGTTGAGGTCTTTACAAGTCAACCACAAAACACAAAACAGCTGATCTTTAAAAATGGGCAAAGAGCTCAAATAGCCATTTCTCCCAAGAGGATCTATAAGTAGTTGAAAAACACATGAAAAGACATTCAACATCAGTCGTCAGAGAAATGCAACTCAAAACCACAATGAAATTCCACTTCCCACACATTAAGGTGGTTACTATCAAAATAACGAACACTGTGTGATATACCTACAGTCATTGGATTCACAGAGACAGAGAGTAGAGGGTGGTTGCCAGGAGCTGGGGGAGGGGACAACGGGAGTCATTGTTTAATGGGTACAGAGCTTCACTTGAGAATGATGGAAGGGTTCTAGAGATAGACGGAGGTAACAGTTGCGCAATACTGTGAATGTACTTAATGCCACTGGTATGGTTAAACTGGGGGCGCCTGGGTGGTTCAGTTGGTTACTTGTCCAACTTTGGCTCAGGTCACGATCTCATGGTTCGTGAGTTCGAGCCCCATGTTGAGCTCTGTGCTGCCAGCTTGGTGCCTGGAGCCTGTTTTGGATTCTGCACCTCCTTCTTTCTCTGCTCTTCCTTGTTTCTGTGTGCAAGCTCGCTCTCTCTCTCTCTCTCTCTCTCTCAAAAATAAATAAATAAACTTAAAAAATGTTAATGGTTAAACTGGTAAATTTTATATTGTGTATATTTTAGCACAGTTTAAGCATTTTTTCATCGTGAAATTTTGAGGTCTACAGAGGACAATTATTTTCAAATTTGTTAATCATGAAACATTAACATTTCTAGACCTACTACTATGTGCCAAGCACTAGGGACCTTTTACACATATTAGCTTATTTATCTCTAACAGCTGTCCAGGGACAGATGCTGTTATTATCCACAGTCGGTAGATAATGAAACAGACATGAAGAGGTTAAGAATTTGCCCAAGACTATGCCTCTCCTGGGTAGTGAGGCTGGGATTCAAATGTGAGCCTCGTGGCCCGGCCGTGGACGCTCGGCATCGTTACCTTTTCCAATATGAGTGTATAAGATCATTAGCCAACATCACACATGTATTATTCATTTCATTATTTCATTTATACTGTTATTTGTAGTCTTAACGAGCAACAGCAAAAAAGAAACAAAAAAAAATGTAGTTTCTTTACCAGTGTAGTGTTCATCTATCATGTGAATGGGGGACAGAGTGGTTCCTGTTAAGCCAATCACAATACCCCATGACATACACAACAATAGAGCCTTTAGCCTTATAACGAATTTTCACAAGGAAAATACAATTCAGTTTTGCATCTTGTAAATTATGCATTAGGAGCATTATGTGATAATGTTATTATTATTAATCTGACAAATTATAACAGCAGAGTCTTCTGGCTTTCTAAGGTATGGCTTCATCTATTGTCTCTAACTTTATCCTCAGCACAACCTTGTACAAATGAAGACAAGGGTATTAAGCAATTTGCTTAATGGCAGATCTGGGAATAAGATCCAGATTCTCTTGGGTGTGTTCAATAATTACTTGTTTATAAACTGACCTCTCGGGATTCTCCTAGAGAAAAAATGCTATGAATCTTAGGCCAGCTCATAGACTCCCTTATGTCAATTGAAGTTAAAACAAAGTTACCCATTTAAAACATTTTTTGATTATGTGATAATTTTATTCATAAAATATCCCCAATCATTGCAACCAAATTAACTGGAAAATTCTGTCTCGACTCACCCCTTCAAAGCTCAAGTTTTGAGTGTATTACCCTCATCTGTGGCACAAGCAAACTATACCATAGACTATGTTAAATATAGCCACCAATTTTATTAAAATTTAAAAGCAGAGGTGAAATATGAATTAAGCAGAAAAATATTTATTTTTTTAAATAAGAGCCAGATGTAATGAGAACTGATAAAAATGAAAAAGATATATGATAAAAAAATTCTCAATACTAATTATAGAATCTGAGAAATGAAACAAGAGAAAGCCATATTGGGTTACATAGAAGGAAGACCATTTATAAAAACCATTGAAAGATCTAAAAACCAGAAAAGATAACTTTGATACATGCTACTGACATGGATATTGAAAAGCCAGTAAAATCATTGTGTGTATGAATTGTTTTTATTTTTTTTATTTTTTGAGAGAGATAGAGGGCAGGGGGAGAGGGGCTGGGGGAGAGAGAGAGAGAGAGAGAGAGAGAGAGAGAGAGAGAGAGAGTCAAGGAGGCTCCACACCCAGCACAGAGCCTGATGCAGGGCTTGATCTCATGACCCTGGGATCAAGACATGAGCTGAAGTCAAGAGTCAGACACCCAACCAACCGAGCCACACAGGCACCCCAATGTGTGTACGAATTTTATAAACGAGTTTAGAAATTAATATCTAAGCCAGAATTTTATCAGTACAAAATGGAGGCAGAACTAGAACTCTCACAGGTTTTATGTATCCAAATCTGCAGACACAGAGTTTCCAATTGTATCATTTTCTAATAATCCAAGGCAATTAAGAGCCAGATATACAAATTGATTAGCCCCAAATCACACAGTTAGACTGAATGTAGGATTCATGTAGACTCACCCTAACGTTTTCAGGGCCTGACAAAGAGGACAAAGGGGCCACATACCTTTTGCCACAAACCACAGTCCCGCCCCAGTCCTGGTCTTCCCCTTTCCCTTCCCTCTCTGGTCCATAAGGGGCCACACACACCATGCACCCCCCACAGATATGCACACACTTACACACACCTGTGCATACCTCAGCCTGCAAGTCCAAGGTCTGCCCACACACCCTTCCCCAAACCCTCATCTCTTGTGCACCCCTCAGACCTAGAAGTGTGCCATTTGGTGTGCCGACTGGGAAGGTAGGGCTGGTGGAAGAAGCCAAGGCCGTTCCTGAAAGTTAGGGACTCATTAGGTAGGGAATTCAGGGTTTCGGGTACCCGGATCCACGTGCAGAAGTTGGGGCTTAGGCTCTAGTGGTACCTCCCCTTGTCCCCAGGGAATCCTCTTGAGAAGCATGGCTGGAGTAAGCTAAGCGGGTCCTCTGAATCATGTTCACTTAGTTGGGGGCCTTCCATTCCTAAGTCCGAATGGCACCTTTTAGTAAATCCCTTACATTTAGGGGAGCCTGGGTGCCTCAGTCAGTTAAGCGTCTGACTTCGGCTCAGGTCATAATCTCATGGTTCATGGGTTCGAGCCCCGTGTCGGGCTCTGTGCTAACAGCTAAGAGCCTGGAGCCTGCTTCAGATTCTGTGTCTCCTCTCTGCCTCTCCCCAGCTCTTACTCTGTCTCTGTCTCTGTCTCTCTCAAAAATAAATAAACATTAAAAAAATAAATCCCTTACATTTATATGGCGTTCATGCTAAACAAAGCAGTCTCACGATCCTATTTGATCCTCCCAGGACCCCCCAGGATACAGAAAAGGCAAGTGTCATTGAGAAAACTAAGAAACAGAGATAAACGCTCAATGTCCCAAAGTTAGAAAGAAGAGGAACTCAAGTTGCACACCTACTTGCATTCTGTTCCCAATGCCTCTGGTCAGTACCCAGCAACTAAGCCATTCTTTACGGAGTAAGAGACCCCATGCTGCACGGTACCCGGAACGCAGGCACCAGGGCCTGAGACCTCAGCCAGGATGCTGGATTTCAGGATTTAGGAAATATTCAGGGTGAATAAAGTTAAGGTCCTGCCTACCTTGGCACAGATTACTAATTAACTGTCTCGATCTTCTCAGGCTGCCGTAACAAAATACCACAGACCGGGGGGGGGGGGGGGGGGGGGGGCTCAGATAACAGGAATGTATATTCTCGCAGTTCTAGAACCTCAAAGTCCAAGACCAAAGTGCCTGCAGGTTCAGTTTCTGATGACAGTTCTCTTCTTGGCTTGAAGACAGCTGCTCTCTTCCTGCCCCCCGAGGCCGCTCCTCAGAACACGCGCGCAGACAGAAGGCTCTCCGGTGTCTCTTCTTACAAGGACACTGATCCTATGGGACCACAGCCTCCCTGCCCTTATGACTTTATCTAACTTACCACCTGCGCACAGGCGTTATCTCCAAATATCGCATGATATACCTAGAGGAGTCAGATTCATAGATTGGAGGTTAGGGCTTCAACCTATTAATTTGGGGGAGCACAAACATTTCATCCATAGCATGAATCCAGATATAAGACCTGTTTCTACGACAAAAGTAATGCCCTGCAAGCCATTCCCCCCCGATTTGCAGGGTCTTGTTACAGTTGATGGGGGTTTCACAAACGTCCGATTGCCCTGTCTGCGACAGCGCACTCGAAGAGCTTTACATTCTAGATTGATCTACATATAACTGCAAAAATGTGCTAAGTGTGGTGTGGTGATAGAGTGCACAGCATGCCCTGGCAGTCTGTCCCTCCTGTTGCAAACTCAAGCTCTAGACCCCCTCACCTCTGTCCACTAGCCATACATGGAAATTTTCCACCCTATGTGTCCACCCTAACAAGGGGCTAGAGGAGGCTCCGTTGACCAACAATTTTTCCCGGTAGTAAATATACTTGAAATGATGCTCTCTACACCATTTTTTACTCGGGCACATTTAATCATTATTTACTAATGATAGTCAGCAAATATTTATCGTACCAGGAGTTTGCCAGGTGCCAATGGAGAAGGAAACCAAGGCGGAGCCTGCCTCCATGAAGCTCACAGTCCATTGATGACGTTGAAAGTGTTTTCCTGTGCCATGGAGAGCCTTTCAACCATAACAGTGTTATGCCTGCATAGTCAGACTATATGAAACTTTTTTTCCTAATGTTAGATGAGTTTTATAATAATGAGGTAGCTATGATAGATCACATGGTCTACATTTTTTGCTCTTTCCTTACAAGAGAGTCTAGGATGTTCCCTAGTTTTAGGTTTGAATGTGGATTAGGCCTGCCGTCAATGGAAATAATTTTAATTGACACAGATAATATATTTTAAACACTTATATAGTGCAGAATATCTTTCTTTAATTTGTGCAAAAGAAAGAGAACGTGGCCAAGTATATAACTGTTGAGGCAGGGTATTTTCTTGTCAGGTTTCAATGGCTGATTTCCCTCTATCATTAACCTTTTAGCTTCACAGAGAAGATATCCAAAACGTACTTGAAAATGATTCTCCCCACCCTGAAGGGAATTATCTTTATTAATACTGGATCATGCTTGCTTTTTCAGCCCAGGTGCATCATCTTAATAGTTCTCAAGGCCCCTTTCCAGATCCCAGTAATAGGATCACTGCTAGTCTTGTTTACTTATTTTTCACTTTTCTGTCTGCTTGTTTATTTGTTTCATTTTGTTTTTTGCTTTGCGTTTGTCAGTTGTGATCTTCCCATATCATCCTAGGAACTTGGAAAGGCTTCTACCAGCCACTTCTAGCTGTGTGCTATTTTAAACCTGATAAATATAAAATTGTAATTAGCAAGCCCATTCATAGAGATAACCTTTGACCATTGGAACTGGGCAAAGCCTGTCAACTTTAGTCGACCGTATTAAACTAGTTACAGGTTGCGTGAACAAAGGTCATGCCAAAAACCATCCAAATCAGACCTACGTGCACAGGGCATCCTGTTGTTCAATGATCAGCTAAACTCACAAAGCTAGTGGCTTATGATAAAAAAAAATAATAATAGAAATATGTTTCTTCCTAAGGATTTACCCTTGTGTGAATTGGAAGAGAACCCCTGCCTACCGCTTCATACCATATTGTAAGCACTTTACAGTTGTGCCAGTTGCAAAGGGAGAGGAACAATCAATGGTAGTCTGGTGAACTCGCCCCTTAACTCCACTCCCCCCGACACATACACACACAAGTATGCATACACAAGTGCATGCGCACACGTGTACACACAAGCACTGCTGTTTGGGAGAGCAAACTAAAGAATTAATCGCAAGCTCATCAAACAAGGGCAGGGGTATTAGCACATTGAATCCATTGCAAAACCTACTCCCGTTAGCACGCCCCCAAGAAACCAAATGGAAGAATCTCCTTAGGAAGAAATGTCAATTGCATCAACTTTTGCCGGAAGAGAAGTCTGACAACGTTGTGAGTCATACCAGCAAAGTTTGTCATTAAGTGTTTCTTCAACTATTAAAAAGTTTCTTCAACTATTAAAAGGCCCCAATGAAAAAATAAACAATAGCGTCTATCTTTATATTATGTGAGAAAGCACACAGAGAAAGAGCGCGAGACCGTAAATAGCATTTTTCCATTCAAGTTCGAATCTGTATTCCTGAAACCCATTTAGAAAACAATAGGACAGGGTACCCGGAGAATAAAGGATCATTTTCCATCAGACATTAGTGTGTGACTACTTAGTAATATAATTGAAAGCATGAGTGTAGCACAGGGCCAGGGTTCTAGGGGCCAGGAGATTATGTCAAAATGATATGGAATATTTCATATCTGTTTTTACTTTCCAATAGTATAAGGAATTCAACGTCTGCTCATTCAAGTAGTATTTGTAACAATTATTTTTAGTGATCAGCGAGGCAGTGACCGTGTCTAACCTACTGCATAATGTTGCACAAGAATAACATCTCAGGTTTGTAAATGGTACTGTTTCTTCAACTTTATTTCTCTTTTATTTGTCTTTTTTTTTTCTTAATTCCCAGAGCTAAAGGTCAGGAAGTGGTTAGAGTCACACAGGCAAAAGTAAGAGGAATGTCAAATTACTGGCATTGCAAAACTGTTTGAAAGAATAGCCTTTTATGTTGAAACCTTGCACGGGTCTTCCACTAACGACATAAAGGAATAAATATCTGCCACTTCTGGGCCTGATGTGTCACAGAGCACATTGCAAACAAGTGTGGTAACTTTTTGAAGGGTACCAGTACTTAGCATGGTACCTGGGACATCGGTGGTACTGAAAAGTTATTAAATGAACATTAACCTATCCATTACTTTTTTCTTTTGGAAGCTTCTATTCAACAGGAGAATTTAAGTCATTACCCAAAAAGACTCTTTTTAAGATCACTTCTGTGAAATGTGTTTTCTTTCTGGCTATGCACACCCCCCCCCCTAGTTTTCCAATGAGACAAACCAGATTGTCTAACATCACAGATCCTTCTAATTGGTATTAGTGTCCTATTGTATACATTAGTAAAGGCATATTATCTTCCCGTAGCCCTGCATTTTTGCTGTGGAAAGTGTGCCAATCTCATTTAAAGTCTTTTAACCTATTCACTTCGTGGTAGTAGCAGGGCCTTCTGGGCTTTGTAACATAATAGCGCCCCTTTATCACGCTGAATGGTTTATTAGGACCTGCTTGTGCCGATGATTTAGTTTTACCACGGTGAGACCACCACTCCAGGGCTTTCTACTCTGTTTGGGGACTCTTCTGTCATTTTAATGTTTAGGGGTTTGTTTGTTTTGTTGCAAAATGGGCTTTCATTTAATTTTACCATTATTTACATTATTTATTATCGGGAGACAAATTGAAGACCAGGGGGTTGCAAATAGTGCGCTGTACTTGGGAATCGCTCAGAAGTCTGAGGCATACCAACATCTCTGAGAATATTCAGTCCCTCTGAACTCATCACACACACGCTTGCCCCAATTTACACTGCCATTTTCAGTTACAGAAGCAAATAGAAAAATAACGTCGAACCTCCTTCAAAACCTGGATTTTGTGAATCCGCCTGCGCTATCATACTCGATGGAGTTTCAGACTCTGCTTCGGAATGTCCTTTGTCTTTGTCTTGTCTAGTTCCAGCAGCTGAGTGCGCTCAGGGCCAGAAAACACGAGCCAGGACCTGGGGCGCTGGTACCCAAGCCTGAGTGAGAGTAAGAATCATTACATTTTCTTCATTCTGTCTTTTGACTCCACTGGAAGGCCTGGAATTCGGCCTTGAGCTCTCTTCTAAGCCTGCCGATCTTCTCTGCCTCCTGATTCTATCTCCCTCCAGAAGGAGAGACCCTGGATGCAGCCAAGATTGCTCAATAAGGTTCACCTTCACAAGACCTGAGGTATCACGACAAACCTAATGACCGAAAACAAACTTGGGGAGGAAAAAAAAGGTTATTTTTCCAGAAAAATATAATTTTCATAAATGAAACATATTATCACTGTGATATATCGCTGAGCTGATGTTACTTCCGGAAAGGGGGAGCATCATATTCTAAATTGAATTGGGTAAGATGAGTATTAATGGACAGATCTTGAAGTCCATTCAACCACAAAGCATCAGAAATACCTTTGGTTTTTTCCAAGCCACTTCTGAAATCAGACAGGAGAAAAGCATTTTTTTTTTAAATAGTAATTTAAGGGTCAGTCAGTATAACTAACAAAAACCTTGTCACTTTTAAATCGATCAACAAAACCCAAAGGCTAAAATCATGCCTCCCTTCATTCTTAACATCAGCAGTGAGGTGAGGGATTTAATTAGGAGTGAAATGCAATGATCGAGAACACACAGAAGCAAAAAATGCTTTTATGTCGTTCATGGTAAAAAACGAAATACCTATAAAACTATTTCCTTGGCAACTCTGCCAAGATCAGGTTGATCTGGAACTGTAGGCCTATAACAGCCCTTGAAATGGTGAAATTCTTTGGCTATCTGGCCTTGCAGACCACCATATCCCATTGTAGATCAGCAAAGAACAAAGAAAATCAATGGGGCTGAATTCTTCCAAATGTAGACAGCCTGCAAAGCAAAGATACCCTTCCCAGTGACACATCCAAATGAACTCCATCCAAAATCAAACCTTTGCATTTGTAGACCTTTCCTGGGTAAAAAAGCTAATGAATAAATTCCATGACTACTTTCTTTCTGGTATGCAAATTTTCTTTGGCAAGTTCTGTATAACAAAAATCTCATTGAATTTAATAAAACTGATGCAACAGCCAAAAGTTAATACCGTTTAGATGCCAAATGCTACAATCGCCATTATTGTTTGATTGGCTTCAGAAAGTAGCCCACAAAATATGCTTGATCTCTTGTTCAGTTTCTGGGAATTTCAGAAGAATTCCAGTTAAAGGCCTAATAGTATGCATTTACTGTTACTTTTTTTTTTTTTTTTTCCAGCGCTGGAAAATACTAAAGTCATTGGCATTTGAACTGTTCCACAAATGATTTTTCTCCCACTATGGACTGATTAAAGTCTGAAGCTCCACGCATTCTTTAAATAGCTGAGTTGTTTAATAAACAATACAATCAAAACCTCTGATTCTCTGAACTCACCTCATTCCAAGCCATAATCCCATTAAGAGTAAATAGCATCCAATGTAAGAATCCAGTTAGGGGTGCTGAAACATCTTTCATTCTTTGCTCACTAGATCTCGACCTGAAACATGAATTAAATGTAAATTAAATGTAACTGGGGCCAAAACAACTGAAGTATTTCTGTTTTCTCACGTATAGCTTCCGATTTGTCTTTGGCCAGTGCTGAAAAGACAAAGCAAACAAACAAACACTTTGCACTGATTTTTAAGACAAATAAAGCCAAATCTCAATCCTCAATAAAACAGATCCGTCTAGATTCCATAATGTCATACAAGTGGGTTTTCTTACTGGAGATAGCATCAGCTATTATGATGCTAACTACGTATTAAAACAAGGCCTTCAGTGGTTTCTCAACATTTCTGTGTAGGTGACCTAGATTTTAAAGAGATGTGTAATTCTAAGTAACAGAAATGTATCAATTTCTAGTCCTATCTTTTCCTAGCATCTAACAGGATGCTTAACCTGCCATAGGTACTTAGTAAATATTTGATAAATGAATAAGCACATAAAATGAACCCATGAATAAATACTTAGGTTGTAAACTATTAAGTGGTGGACAGCTTTTTGCAAATTTGAATCTTTGAAAAGAATTCCTGCCAATGCAGAAATATGATCTCAAAGTATTTAATGTGGGGGTGAGTGGAAAATGGACTTAACCTAAACAAGCACATGAAAAAGAAAGTTCTCAGGCAGGAATCTAACCACAGATAGCAAGATTTCTGCTTCAGGTGTTTAAAATTATCCTACTTGATAACGCATTTGAGGGCACCTGGGTGGCTCAGTCGGTTAAGCTTCTGACTCTTGGTTTTGGTTCCAGTCATGATCTCAAGGTTCTTGAGTTCAAGCCCCACATTGGGCTCTCTGCTGACAATGGAGAAAATGCTTGGGATTCTCTCTCTCTCCTTTCTCTGCCCCTCCCGCATCTCTCTCTCTCTCTCTCTCTCTCTTTCTGTCTCAAAATAGATGGATAAACTTTTTTAAAAAATAATTAGTTAATTAAATGAAATTAAATATTTGGGTCCCATTTTTAGTATTTTTAAAGCGCGGTAGGTCTCACAGACTAATGACTCATCATATATTTTAATACCTTCTCTATGGCTATCGGAGGGATAAAATAAGAAATCTTTGCGTTCAGCTCATTATGCTAGTATAATGAAGACAATCAACAGGAAGACAGAAGATAATTGCAGCTTTCCAGTATCCCTAGAAAATTATTAGTGCCAGCCCTATGACATCTACTCATGCCACTGGAAGGATCCGTCGGCACTACTTTTCAATCCTATCCTGAAAACAAACCAAAGCAAAACAAAACAAAACAAAAACCCAGAAAACAAACAAAACAACAACAACAAAAAACAAAAACCCAAACCAAACAAACAAAAAGTCCCAACCAACAGTATTCTACATTAAGAGAATAAAAAATAAACAGTTAAGAATAAAAATATAACAATAAAAAAATAACAGTTAATAATTAGTTATGACTATAGTTAGGAGTCTGGAGGGGAAGCATATGTAAGGGTAGGTAGTGATTTTAGAGGCTAACAACCCTTCGTTTTACCCTCAGGCTACCACTTTATAGTTGTGTGATCTTGGACAAGTTATTTAATCTCTAAGACTGTTTTCTCATCTTTAAAGTGGGCATAGAATATCACCTCCATAAGGTTGTTTGGAACATTAAATGGTTGGGTAGCTAGTAAATATGAAATGTGCATACTTCCTGCATACATATATACATCTGTGTATATGCTGATTTGATTAATTAAAAGATCCATTTTCCTAAATTTTGTATTCTTATATTATTTAGAATTTCATTACAGAGAAATCTGCCCTAATTAAAATATGCTTGATGAGAAACACAACGTTATCTGGCTAAACATAGAGGTTATTCATAAAATGGCAGTTTATTTTATATATACTTCTACTGATATCAACATATCTAGCCCATAGCATAACATTTAAAATATTTTAAATCAGGGGTGCCTGGATGGCTCAGTCGGTTAAGCATCCGACTTCAGCTCAGGTCATGATCTCATGGTTCATGAGCTCGAGCCCCACATCAGGCTCTGTGCTGACAGCTTGGAGCCTGCAGCCTGCTTCAGATTCTGTGTCTCCCTCTCTCTCTGCCCCAAACCCACTCACGCTATGTCTCTCTCTCAAAAATAAATAAACGTTAAAAAAATTTTTTTAAATAAATAAATAAAATATTTTAAATCAACTATATGGACTTCCCATATTATATTTTATTTTTACCTAGGCTAACATGTTATGATTAATTCTGAGCACCTATAACATAATCTTAAACTCTAATGTGACAAGTCAGAAAAATGAAGGGCTTTTTTTTAAACCCAGCCTTTCATAATTTAAAATGTAACCTTTTGGCTTACATGATGCCTTCAAGCAGTGACATGGATGTTGACGACATTAATATCACTATTTCTGTCACTAAAATCTATAGCAAATACATTAGCAGCCACAAACGGAGGTAGTTTTTCAGAGAGCTTGCTAATTGTGTTGCTGCTGTGAACTTAGTTTTGCGGTGCTCGTATATAAAAGCCCAGAGCTGAAAAGGAAATGTGAATCCTGGGATGATATCCTGGGACAGGTTGGTAGCTACTTTTAAGTCTATATATTGTGTTTCAATGACATAATGCGTTCTCATCACGGATATCATGAAATGATATTTCCCAAATCCCAGAGAGACAAAAGCTATCTGTTTGAGACAGAACAATTTACCCAAAGTCTTCTGTAAAGTCAGGACCTCAGGACTAGAACAGATGCTCCCAGATGTGGAGTCTAGGGTTATTCCTTCAGAATATGGCTAGATCTATCTTCAGTCTACCAATGCCCCTCAGAACAAAGAAATATGCTGTGTTCAGCAAGCAAGTTCTTGTGGGTGACATTAGGGGATATACTAAGTTCATGGCCTGTGAGAGGGATGAAGCTGGGATTCCAACACCAGTGGCCCTGCACGCAGGACCCACATCCCAAACACCATGCAACGCCTTCTCGCCAAAGGGCAAACTGACCCGCCTGCCATTCCTGGTTAATTGAAGAAATATGATTTTCTTTTTATTTATTTATTTATTCCTGGTTAATTGAAGAAATATGATTTTCTTTTTATTTATTTATTTATTTATTTGTTTTGTTTATTTATTTTGAGAGAGAGAGAGAGACAGCATGAACAGGGGAGAGGTAAAGATAGAGGGAGAGAGAGAGAATCCCAAGCAGGCTCCACACATCAGCCCAGAGCCTGATGCTGGGCTTGAACCCACAAAACCATGAGACCATGACCTGAGCTGAAACCAAGAGTCAGATATTTAACCGACTGAGCCACCAGGCCCTGAAGAAATGTGATTTCCAATTCTGAGCAATTAATAAAAAAACAATCACTTTGTTTTCTATCATAAGAATAAAAACAATGACCGTATCTCTACTCTCCAATTTTGCCTTTTTTTTTTTAAATAATGGGATTAAAAATGAAACATCACTTTCCTTACTCTATCTACTGTGAAACCCAAATGTTTAGACCCAGAAAGAATCTCTTCAACTCCTCACTCTCTTTCTCACTCTGTCTATAGGGTGAAAAGTTAGGTAGGGAGATGATAAGCATTATGAGAGCCCCTTTCAAAGTCATTTGTTGGTTGGAGGTCCAGGACCTCTGACTCCTGGACCCCAGCTCATTCCACTGCCCATTTTAGCAGGATGTCCCAAGGATGTGCATTTCCTAAAAGCCCATGTTCCCGGTGCACCTTCAGAGAAAAAATAAAGACAGTATTCATTACGTTTCATTGCCTTAGTTATTATCCAACTAGTCAAAGAATAAAGACATTTTGTTTAAAGCAGAATGCTACGCCATTGGGTAATGGCCATAAATTCAACATTCTTCTAATTGTTCTAAGAATAGGAAAGGACAGACATGCTTTCATTTGATAGTACAGCCGTACCGTTAAAAGAAGAACCTCTCCAAACAAAACAAGTATTGGCAGTAAAATGTGGGGTTTCCCCATCAATTTTGACATCAAATACCATATCAGGAAGCCCCAACTGCCAGTGTCAGGCGTACAAAAGGATTCATAAAAGGGGTGTTCCAGTTTGCTTTTTCAACGGCTGTCTCTTTTTCCTTTTATATTCCTGTCTTTGTAATTGTCTACACAGCAAAATAGAATCTGAATTTTACATATTTGACTTTGTGATTAACTTGATTCATGTGGCACTTAAAGATGCCAGTATATCACATAACCTATAAGGAATCACTCATGGTTCCTAAGGTTATTTAAATAATACTAATTCTAAATCCCCACATAGTAGGATTTGCCCTAAGGTGGTAACTGAAAAATTAAGAAAAAAGAAAATGACTCATGAATAATTGGAAATTTTATATTTAAGAATTAGAACTTAGCAGAACAGTAGAGACTTTGTTCTTACCAATAATGTTTCCAGTACTTGAAGCAAATAAAATCAGAGTTTGCTAAACATCATATTTTATTCATCTCATGTCTCTATTGAAACAAAGGGGAAGGGTATCTGAGGTTAATACCGTTTTTGGAAAAGGGGTTCGCTTGTATTTTGATTTAAAATGCATTATAAAAAATTGACATAAAAAGTAAGAAATCACCAAAAACCATGCAATGTAACCTTGGAAGCAATAATGGAATATCTTGATAGATCTGTTATTTTTCATGAATACCAATTAGAATATTTTATTGTATTCCTTCTTTACTATTGATTGGCACTCTGTGTTAGTTCCTTACAACTGTACATTGGATTGTGTTTTACAATGGCTTGTACCATATAGATCATAAATCAGAGTGTGAGAAAATGGCTGTCAGATGAGCATAAGAGACATTTTCATCTCACGGCAAGAATATAAGTTTGGTGCTCTCACTGACTCTCATCAAATGTATGATCACAGCCAGGTTGTTTTCCTGCTTTGAGCCTTCGTTCCCTCTTCTAGATAGAGGGGTGGCGGGGTGGGGAGGAGGGTAATATAATCTATTGCATGTGCTTATTTTAGTAAGTATTAAAAGGCCACAGTGCTGGCCTTCAACACTGGTACTTTTATTATTACCTAATCCTCCTTTTCTTTTTTCCTTTTTTTTTTTTTTTTTTTTTTTTTGACATGGGAACATCCGATGTCAACATCAGATGTCAATATCTGAGTGCCGGAGGAACAGATGCATAAGCAAAGGTCACAGGCTTTTAGGTCAGGCATTCAGGTGACTACACCACCCCTGGGTAGTTAGCTTTTTGTTTCAAATATGTCTTTACGCCAGGCTTTATACTTCTGTTGTATGGAGGGGTGGGGAGGCACCAGGGAAGATCTTTCAATATTAAAAACGGATTTTATTCCTACTCTTGATAGCCAAGTACCTGAAAGACAGGGGCAGTAATCTTCTGGGGACTGACAATAACATGAGACCTAAACTATCTCAACACGTTGCTTCTGCTTTTTACATATGTCATGGCTCAATGCCAGCAGACTGTCCACTGATGTGTTATCAACAGAGAACATTATCACATGGCAGGGGGAAAAAATGACTTGGTTGAGGGGGTTAGAGCAGAGAATAAAGCAAGAGCTTTATCATTGCCACATTTGGGTGGGGCAGGAAGACTGTATTTGTAGACCAGGAGGATTCTAGGCAGCCCACTGAGTCACATGTTGTCAGTGTAGACCCCTCCCACCTCTCTCCCTCAGCTCTTTCCCTAAGGTCTTAATTTCTCTTCTGGCTCCCTAGCTGATGTTTCAGGGGACAGAGGTGGGAGTCCTCTTGCACTGCTCCCTGCCGCCTCACCCTGTCTTACCTATTTTTCGAGAACACTTTTATTCCTTCCTTGCAGCTCACTTAGATATTACCAAGAAGCCACCTAATTCATTCACATTAAGGTAAATGACTGATTATTCACTTTTATTCTCCCGTGGCACACGTGCTTTGATATCGAAATAAATCTCTAATGGATCACATTCCAGGCAACACGACTGGGAATACGTTTTCAAGCGGTGTCTCCTCCCCTTTGAAAAGTGGAGAGCACGATGGGTCCAGACAGGCTAACTTTGCACGTAAGATGTGATTGCTGGGGCACCTCTAAATGGGAAGTTATCTTCTAGCTGTGCTCCCACAGGAAGTCTGGTCTCTTTATTTACAAAACTCCTAGGGCTCTTGGGATTTGCTTTCTTATAGCTCATTAAAGCTTTGATTTCATAAAAAAAAAAAAAATGCCTTCCAGCATTCGTTTCTCTGCTGGTAGCTCTTTAAGGATTCCACTCTCCCTTCTGAGTTTTGCTCATTCCACATGGATTTCCAGAGTACCCCTGATTCACCCACCACCCTGACTCCCTTCCCGGCAGCTGGCCTGCAATTTGTTGTGAGAGTTCCCTAAGTCAGAGCTGGCTCACTTCACTGTTGTGAATTTACACTGCCACAGGTGTATTTCTGAACAGGTTCCTAGCACTATGCACCACACAAGTTGTATCACCAAATTCTATTCACTGGATTGCCTTCTACTGGGGACACCCACGATTACTCTCAGGATGTGCAATAGTGAATGCAGACATCCCTGCAAAAACAGAAAAATCAGTTTGACAACTGTGTTTCTCTTCAACTTCCTGCAGTGATCTTTGGCTGAGAGCCAAGGACACAGAGTATTTTTAAAAAGCTATGATTCTGGGGGCCCCTGGGTGGCTCACTCAGTCGGGCATCTGACTTTGGCTCAGGTCATGATCTATTTCGCAGTTCACCAGTCAGGGCCCCATGTCAGGCTCTGTGCTGACAGCTCAGAGCCTGGAGTCCACTTCGGATTCTGTGTCTCCCCCTCTCTTTGCCCCTCCCCTGCTCATGCTCTATCTCTCTCTCTCTCTCTCAAAAACAAATAAAAACATTAAAAAAAATTTAAAAAGCTATGATTTTAAGAGGGTTTTCATATGATACAGTATACCTTTAAGATTTATAAGTATACTTACACTTATTAAAAGTATACTTAAGATTTCCCTCGTTTCTTTTGGGAAGGTATTCTTTATCAGATAACATGCCTTATCTGTATTCAGAAAAGAAAGTCCAGATCATTGTATGTGTCTGTTTTAGGAGCACTGTTATGCCTCAGCTGCAGAGAGGTTTGCTTATTTATCTTGAAAAAGCATTATGGCTATCTAAAGATGCTGCTAATGTAGGTTAAAATGTCTTTCCATGAGTGTTTTCGAGGAGAAAGGCTAATGTGCAGTATCATTACTCCATCAAAGGGAAATGAAATGTAGTCCTGAAAACATGATGCCCCAATGTATCAAACAGAGGCCAAACAATTATGTTCGTGGAGAAAAGTTGTCACTGACATGACAACCTGCACGGGTTTGTTTACATGAAAAGAACATATTGTTCAAATATTGTGATTGCTTAGGATGTATGATCCTCGCGGGCTTCTCTTAGAAACTGTGAATACTTTCAATAAGTTAAAAGTGTTTTGATTAGCTAATGTTAGGAGAGGAAGGTGAATTTATCACACTGGTTTCTTGATAGAAGAATTGTCAGAGTTCCACATTAGTTGATCCACATGGAAGTGGTCTAGTTTTTCAGTGAAATCTCCCATGTTTGCCATTTAATCACAAATTTGGGATTAAGATGAGAGGCAAGTGGAGGCAATGGAAGGAAGTCGAAGCTGACAGCAGACAGCACGGTCTCTGGTCCAGCTTCCACAGCTAATGAGCTCAGCCATTCTGGACCCCCATTGCTCTACGTGCTCAGACAAGATGATCTATAAGGCCTTTCCAGTCGTGAAAAGACTCCAGGGTAAAAGCTGCCATTTTGCCATTTGCCGATGCTAAGCACCCTGGGATGACGAGAAAAGCATTTGTTGCCCTAAGTGGCCCTAAGACTGAACACCAGCCTTGGTCTTTTAAACCTGTCTGCATCCTCTTGTTCACACCTTAGCCTTGACCTCAATTTAGGATTTCCAATCCCTAATGGTATGCCTTCCTTTGTACCATTGGAGTCTCAAGAGCCATATTCTAAATTATCTCATATTTTAAATTAAGCCACTATTTTCTCACTCAGTTTTTAAATGCCTATTATAGAGAAAATGGACATTATGATTCCATTGGTGACTATCCACAATACAGCAGTTTTCATTAACGATAAGTGAATACATACATGCAATGGCCTGAACACATTTGATTTTCTGATTATCAGAAGGAAAACAAAAATATCTTTACCTCACTTAACTTCTTATGAAAGAGTTGTTTTGTTTTGTTTGGCCATGATTTAATATAAGAAGATGTTCTCTGCCGTTGGAGAGAAAAAGATTACTCCTGGAATGGCAAGGAAGGATTTGCTGATCACCTAAGACTAAATGCCTGTTTTAGTCTTATAAACAGGTTGGGACTACCACACACACACACACACACACACACACATCAGGCTCTAGGATACATTAACCAAGCCTTACATTAAAGGGAAAAGGAGGGGCACCTGGGTGGTGCAGTCGGTTGGGCGTCCAACTTCAGCTCAGGTCACGATCTCACAGTCTGAGTTCAAGCCCCATGTCAGGCTCTGTGCTGACAGCTCAGAGCCTGGAGCCTGCTTCGGATTCTGTGTCTCCCTCTCTCTCTGCCTCTCTCTCTGTCTCTCTCTCTCTCTCTCTCTCTCTCTCTCAAAAGTAAAGATTAAAAAAAGGGGAGGGGAAGGGAAAAAAAAGCACTGAATGTTTCATTTTTTCAAAGCAGGAGTGAAGAGATGTTACTTTGTTCCCCACCATGACAATTACATAAAGTTTTAAAGTTCTCTGGGCAAAGATAAAAATAGCAGCTGATAGAATGAGAAAAAGGGTAGCTACCTTTCAAATTGTAGAAAATAGAAGACACGAGAAATTAAGCATTAAAAGAAGTACAAATCAGGGGCGCCAGGGTGTTGGTTAGGTGTCTGACTTTGGCTCAGGTCATGATCTCATTGTTCGTGGTTTCGAGCGCCACATCAGGCTCTGTGCTGACAGTTTGGAGCCTGGATCTGCCTCAGATTCTGTGTCTCCCTCTCTCTCTGCCCCTCCCCTGCTCACACTCTGTCTCTCTGTCTCTCAAAAATAAATAAACATTAATTTTTTTAAAAAAAGTATAAATCAGGATGACAAATGTAGATTAGACAAAATAGTTAAATAGAAGTGAAAGGTCTAAATTCTTCCTTTCCAAGGCAAAGACCCTCAGAAATCACTGAAAATAACAATCTAATGTTTTATTCCTAACATTTAAAAAGTGAAATATCACAAGAAAATATCATACACAAGGCCCTAGAGTACAACTCCCTTTTCCCTCTCCACACCACCACCCAAATAACACAGGGTTAAAATATTGACATTGGGGGCACCTGCATGGCTCAGTTGGTTAAGCATCCAACTCTTGATTTTGGCTCAGGTCATGATTTCACTGGTTTGTGAGTTTGAGCCCAAGAGCCTGTTGGGATTTCCTCTCTCTCCCTCTCTCTGTCTCTCCCCCATTCATTCTCTCTCTCTGTCTCTCTCTCTCTCTCTCTCTCTTTCTCTCTCTCTTTCTCTCTCACTCTCTCTCAAATAAATAAATAAACTTAAAAAAACGCTTTAAAGATACTGATATCAGTGTTATTTGTAGTGATGACTATCTTCCCTGACAGCATGTTTTGTTTGTAAACCTGTCCTCGGGCCCTATCACGGTATCTGGAACGTAATCAGAATTCAGTAAATATTTGCTGCGTGCATAAGTTCATAAATAAATACCTGTTTTGTTAACAAGAAAAACACTAAGTTGAGTAAAGAGAGTAAATTTATATTGATAAAGCTTACAAACAATAGGAAATCTATAACAGCATTAAACTTTTATGCCTCAAGTAGTTTCAAAATATCTTAGTGTAAATAATAGAATTGCAAATAAAATAAATAATGATAATAATAGAATTGCAGTGTTGGGTTACTCATCTTCATAATCTTAGGGCATTCTATACTGTCTCATCTACGGTGGATCCATGAGGTGCTCAAGTTATATTAAGAAATTGTGGGGGCGCCTAGGTTGGCTCAGGTCACGATCTCACCACCAGTAATACTGAGACCCGCGTCAGGCTCTGTGCCAACAGTTCAGCCCTGGGAGCCTGCTTCAGATTCTGTGTGCGTGTGTGTCTCTCTCTCTGCCCCTCCCCTGCTTGCTGTGTCTCTCTCAAAAATAAAATAAAAACATAAAAAATAAATTTTAAAAATTGTGTGGCTAAACCTAATGATGAATGTGTGAGAGTGATAGCAGAAAGCCACCCACAAAGGTCCTGCTACATACAACCCCACTCTTGAATGCTTTCTTGATCCTGTATACGCCAGATCCCAGCGCAAACCCAGGTTCTCCTAGATTTCAATCTCAGTTTAGATCCATTGTTTTGCATTATTAATATCATTAATAGCCTTCCTCATTTTACCAACGCCTGAATCCCCTCCCTCTTTTATGTACATAACCCCCATGATCATTGCTCCAATTTTTCTGAGCCCAGTTCATGAGCTAGTTTCTGAAGGGCCATTGTTCTCTGCTAAACAGTTCATAAGCCAGGTTAGCTTGAATAGGGAAGCAGAGAATTCTTTGAAAGAACATCCATTCCGTGCAAAGTACCCCCCGTAAAATTAAAGTGCACTGTGTGTGGCCAAAATGGGTGAAGAGGACGAAAAGGTACAAACTTCCAATTATAAAGAACAAAGAAGCCATAGGGATGTAATATACAGCTTGGGGACTATGGCAAAAAATACCGTATTTCATATTTGAAAGTTGCTGAGTAAGTAGATCTTAAAAATTCTCATCACGGGGCACCTGGGTGGCTCAGTCGGTTAAGTGTCCGACTTCCGCTCAGGTCATGATCTCAAGGTTTGTGAGTTCGAGCTCCATGTCGGACTCTGTGCTGACGGCCCAGAGCCTGGAACCTGCTTCGGGTTGTGTGTCCCCTCTCTCGGCCCCTCCCATGCTCATGCTCTGTCTCTCTCTGTGTCTCAATAATAAAGAAACATTAAAACAATTTTAAAAAATTCTCATCACAAGAAAAAAATCCGTAACTATGTGTGGTGATGGATGTTAACTATACTTCTTGAGGTGATCATTTTGCATTGTATACAAATACTGAATCATTAGGATGTATACCTGAAATTAATATAATGTTATATGGCAAGTATACCTCAGTAAAAAAAAATAAATAAACTAGTGTCCTAACTTCATTTTTATCTGAAAAATCATCTCCTTCCTACTCCATCTGACTCCAGCCACCACTTTAATCTTCCTGAAGGATTTTCTAATGGTATTATTCTCCTATTCTAAAATCTTCAGTCACTTGTAGTTGATCTCCAATCTACCTTTGTCAAGAGATGGTAAGTGATCCTTCAAGGTCCAACTCAAAAGGCACCTCCTCTAAGATTCCTGCTTTTATTATCTATGAGAGAAGTCATCACTGCCTATTTGGAACCCCCATACATTCTGTATTACTCATATGGTACTTATAAAAATTAATTAATTTAATTGAATTGAAGGAAAGTAATTGGCAACCCTGGGAACCAGCATCGTGAGAGATTGATGACAAAGAAACCAGTTGGAAAAATGCTGTAGTGATCCAAGCAATAAATAAAGAGGAGCTTCACCGGCACAGAATCCTAGGACCCAGACTTGGAACAAATTGGAGAGGTTGGATTTGAAATAACATTTCTGATTTGACCCCACAGGGTAATTGATAAAGCTTGAAGTTAAGGATGACTCCCAAGTTGCTACCTTAGAAGAATCAACGGATGATGACACCATGATCGATAGAAGAATTAGCTTTACAGAGAAAGTACAGCTTTGACTCTGAACAAAATGGCTTCTTTTCTAGGCATCCTAATTTTGATGGACCCTTAGGGCACTCAGGGTGAGAAATCTGGTATGTAGATGACAGAGATTTGGTTTCAGTCATGTAACTACCCTGGTCACACTCCGGACTGTTTTGTTCTTGGTTTTTTGGGCTTTTGTACTGTTTTGACTGAGTGCCAGCTATAAGCAAAAAGTGACGGTTGGAGTGATAAGAAATGACTAGATTTTGTGGTTCGTTAGATCAGGAAGGAGGAATAAATATCTCTTTTGTCACTGCAGAACAAAAGTGCCTGTTTTAAGGTTCTCAATGGAAACAGATTAGGGCAATGTCCTTTTGACATAGATGCAATATTAAATAGTAAGCCGTGCTATTAAAAATGAATATCATTTGAAATCTGAAAAAATTGTTAGTCAAAAGTTACATACACCAAAATAGCAATGTTAACAGCATAAAAGTAAATCCAGCTGAATTAGGTTATTAATGACTCAAACTAGCATCTTCCCACTTTAAATCTCACAAGATTCCCATTACATGTAAGCAACACTTTCCTCGTACCAAGAGCCTTTTAGGAGCCCTCTATCACATCCATCTGGCACCAGGCGAGCAACGTTATGGATCATCGAGACAGGTTGGCTAGAGAGGTAGATCACTTTTGTCAAGGAAGAAAATTTAAAGAGTCAAAGGATCATAACTCTTATCCTCTACAGTAAAAATGGCATTGTTGATGATTTAAGAACTTTGGATGGTGCTATTGAGCCAAGATAATTATAAAGAATACCCCATTGTGGAATATTATTCCATAGGTCTGTAAATTTCCTGTCACTTTCCCTATTTCAGCTCATCTTACACATCAAAAAACTCACACTGTCCATAAAATGGAAGATATGCCATATAATAGTTATATCAAAAAAGATCTTTTATGTGAAATCACTTCATAAAGTCTGTTCGAACATGAGGGATTAGCAGTTATTTTAGCCTATCACAGCAGTACTGCTCAGGACTCCAAGATTTAGAGTCAAACTCTTGTGCTCTTTCACTAGGCTCTTGGAAATAGCACGCTGAATTCTAAAACATGTAGAAAACAATAGCCCAGAATCAGGCTCTAGAGTCGCTGGAGTTCATTTTTACTTCAAATCGGAAGAGTAATAAAGCCAACTTTGAGTTCAGCACTAATTTTCTACATATTGTCAACTCCTTTCAAATGTCATTGTTGACCTTGAAGTGCAGATTCAATCCCTTCTTTTGGAGGTCACATTAGCATGGACTTCCAAATCACCTTCTTTCCCCTCTGAATTTCAGAGCTACCAGAAATGTAGTTTTTGTTTTTGGAGACACGATGCCGGATGTGAAGTTGCATAAAATCGGTAACCCACCTGTGAGGATGCATGAATCACAGATGGTGTCTATTTTAATTTAGTTTCGTTTACTTCCAGCTTTTGTTCTGATGGTGTTTTATCCATCCTTTCAAACTTCTTTCTTCATGAGCAACACAATGCAAGGAGAAAGTGCAAACTCTTCGAACACTTAATTTGTGTTCTTTGAAAAATAACTGTACTTAATTTGTTTGTCTCATGTGATGGTTGTTAGTTTCAAACAAAGAAGTCACCTTTCCTTCAAGGTGTCTCCCAAAGCAGGACACTACCCAGATGCACATGTATTTCTAGGGAGAGGAAACAAGTCTTTCGCCATCAAAGAAGGAATCATTTGACCTATTATCTGTCCCATTTGTTTCAACATTGTATTTTCAGGGGCTCAAGTCTAGATTGTTCTACAGCCGTACGTGAGAGCTCTGGAGTATCTGGAGTTTGTAAGCCACTGGGCAAAAGTGAAGAATGGATCTCTCTATACATTTTGTAATGGCAAAAACAAATCCCCACAGTAAGAGATAAAAGAATCAACTTAATACAACTCTTTAATTCTAGTCTCTGCCTTGTGT
This sequence comes from Felis catus, assembly GCF_018350175.1. Lineage (NCBI taxonomy): Eukaryota > Metazoa > Chordata > Mammalia > Carnivora > Felidae > Felis > Felis catus. Next base: position 19,950,078 of record NC_058372.1, read on the forward strand.
TAATTTCCAGTGCTTGGGACCATAATGAACAAGCTGATTGATCTTTAGCCAATGAAAGAATGAATGAATGAATGAATGAATAAATAAGTTTCTTTCAGTCTGATGGGTATTTTCTGTAATTTCCTAAGGAAACTATTCGGCCTCCGGAAAGGCCAAATATTTGGTAATACATGAACAGGGGGAATATAATCCTGTGTGTTTTGGCTTTATGGCACCAAGTGGAAGACAATATGTCAGGTTAGGTAAACTGAAATTGTGTTTCCCAAGATTCCCTTCACTTCCCAGTTCTGGGTGGGGAGGAGAGCATAAGAGGCCCTTTGAATAAGATTTAGAATAGAAACGTGAAATGGGGGTCCACGTCCTTGGAATGCTGCAGCACTGTGTGAGGGCATTGGCTGCTGTTGCAGAGAAGACGTCTTGTTGTGTCTCAGCTGGTTGGCTGGGGAAGCAACTGGGTAGAGCTCCTTACCTCCTTACTGACCTGCTTCCTGCTTTCCTCCTCAAGCCCACACCTGGGGCCGGTGCATATTTAACTTCATAAAGAATGGCTCCCACTGCTCCAGCTGGTTGTCTCCATCCTCAGAGACGAAGACTGAGAGATAGTGGGTTCCAGTTGGTCCTTGTGGGACTCCATACAACTTTAGGAGTTCCAATTTATCCATGCTCCTCCTACTTCACACCCATCTTTTCTTCCTGCCCGCCCACCCCGTGGGCTTCAAGCTCCCAGACACTGAGCAACTGTCCGCCCCTCCACTACCTAACCAGCTCCCATGCCTCATGGATCTGTTTCTCTGATCCAACCCTAACAGCTACACACTGCGATTTTCTTCTTCATGACTTTTCTTAGTTGTTTACTTGGCTCTTCCCCCTACTGTCTGCCTCTCAAAACCACATCTAATCTTACAGGCACAGTTCAAACCCCACCCTTTGTGGGAAGCCTTCTCTGATATTTATGATAAAGATTAACCACTTTCTCTTGCATGTGCCCTGAATACTTTTGTTGTATCTCCATTTGAGCACATAATGCATCCTGCCTTGCGTGGCAGTTCTGTATATCTGCGTCTTCCCTTATAAATTCCTTAAGGGCAGATAAGATGTTTCACTCATATGTGTATCCCCAAAAGCAACTATCACAGTGTCTGATGCAGAACTCGAGTTCAATAAATGTTTGTTGACTTGAAGTCTGGTTCAGTTTGCTTTATCCTCTGGCCCTTGTGGGCCCTGCTTGGGTTATCACCATGACTGGATCTAAAAGACAAGTTTAGCCTTCTGGGCTCTCTGCTCTTGTTTTAGCTATTTTTATGATGTGTTTATACATAGTCTCTGGTTTATGCCAGAAGCTGAGCACTTTGGTGATACATTTTCAGTCAGGTTAAAAGTTTAGCTTTTTTTTTTTTTTTCAGTGGAAAGGCCCTCACCAGATGTGTTAAGAATTTTCTTGTGAAACCCTATTATGAAATTAATGAGTAAATAACTACATCCAATAAAGAACCCTGTGGTTAATGTAACAAAGTTCCCAGCGCACAGCAGATTCTCCTGAAATATGGCCTGAATGACTGAAGGAATAAATTAATGGATTTACTAATTATTAAAAACCTACCCAGGGTATCTGGGTGGCTCAGTGAGTTAAGTGTCCAAATTCAGCTCAAGTCATGACCTCATGGTTTGGTTGGTAAGTTCGAGCCCCATGTTGGGCTCTGTGCTGACAGCTCAGAGCCTGGAGCCTGCTTGGGGTTCTGTCTCTCTCTCTCTTTCTCTCTCTCTCTCTCTCTCTCTGTGTGTCTATCTCTCTTCCTCTCCCCAGCTCACACCCTGTCTCTCTCTTTCAAAAATAAATAAACATTTAAAAAAAAAAAAAAAACCTAGGGGCGCCTGGGTGGCGCAGTCGGTTAAGCGTCGGACTTCAGCCAGGTCACGATCTCGTGGTCCGTGAGTTCGAGCCCCGCGTCGGGCTCTGGGCTGATGGCTCAGAGCCTGGAGCCTGGTTCCGATTCTGTGTCTCCCTCTCTCTGCCTCTCCCCCGTTCATGCTCTGTCTCTCTCTGTCCCAAAAATAAATAAACGTTGAAAAAAAAATTTAAAAAATAAATAAATAAAAAAAGAAACCTAACCAACAGACAAAACTCTCAGGTATGTGTATAGCGTTGCCATTTTTAATGACACGACTTGAAAATATTCCAAAGACATGTAGGTAACTTACCCACCTGGATATAGTCATACCAGCAGGCAGGGACTTTCTCTCCTTTGAGATGCATTAGTTCATCATTCTTGTTTAGAGTTTGCTGTCCGGTCTAGTTGCTAATAAACTATAATTCATTGTTTATTTTTAAAAACTAACATGTCAGAAAACAGAGAAAACCACAGAGCAACTTGTGGAGTGGAACGTCTAAGGAACTATTGTCACATGGATCTGAATCTATTTTGCTTGTCTAACATCTATTAAAAAAAAGTAGTATCTTTTTTGGTAGTAGTATCTTAAATATTTGTCTAATTTTGCTAAATATATGGTAATTTTATAAGAATTCTTTCAGCTCCCATCTGCTTATGAGCTTCTATAGAACGTTACTATATATTTCACTAGGAATTAGATACAGTTTTGTCCTCGAAGTTTCATGTAACAAAACATTTTCTCCCCAAAGAAAGTCCTATGTATAAGTCCCAAGGAACCAAGTAAAAGTCTAACATAGAATAAGAATAATTATCTATTTTCTCAGTAAGAATATCGTCGGGATATTAGGGAAAAGCTAGCTCTGTGTATGTATGAAGGAGAAAAAAAAAGAAAGAATGAAAACAGACTCCAGAACATTCTTAAGTGATTAAAAAAGTAAAACTTTTACTGAAATTCTTTTATTGTAAATAAAACTAGAATAATTGTTCAGCTAAAAGTAAGTTCTCTGGTTTAGTTTGTGTGCATATCTATGCAGTACCTATAATGCTAATTTTGAGAAGGTTCTTAGATAACATCTGGCTGTGCTTTGAGTTTATCCTGGTAGTATAGGTATCTTCACAGATATTGCTTTTCTAATCCATGGATTACAGCCTTTCCCATTGTCTATTATCCAGCCATTTATCCCACCAACTAAAATTAAAGAGTCAACAAAGATTAAAAAAAAATTTTTAATGTTTTTATTTATTTTTGAGACAGAGAGAGACAGAGCATGAGCAGGGGAGGGGCAAAGAGAGAGGGAGACACAGAATCCAAAGCAGGCTCCAGGCTCTGAGCTGTCAGCACAGACACGGTGCTTGAACTCACAGAGTGTGAGATCATGACCTGGGCTGAAGTAGGATGCTTAACCAAGTGAGCCACGCTGGCGCCCCAAGAGTCAATAAAGACTTTATAAGTCATTCATTCAGCAAAATTCCATTGAGCAGTGACAAAACATGGACTCTGGTTCACAGTTTAGATACAGGGCACAGACACACCCATATTAGTATAATGCATGTTACACGTATTATACTTGAAGGTCTCCATAAACACTAGGACGTCAGGAAAGACAATAATGAAAGGCATGTGTCTAAACTAAATCTTGAAATATCATCAGTGTTCATTAGGCAAGAAAGAGTAGGATAGGAAAAATCTCTCTCATATAAAGGAAACAGACCGAACAAAGCAGGAGGTATAGAACTCTCTGATTCAATACAGAAACGAATGGTGCTATCCAGGGAGAAGGAAGAAAGTTAGAGATGTGATATGGGATGAACTATGTCTGCCCAAAATTCATACATTGGAGCCCTAACACCCAGTACCTCAGAATGAGACTGTACTTGGAGATAGAACTTTTAAAGAGGTGAGTGAGATAAAATGAGACTGTTTGGGTGGACCCTAATCCAGTATGACGTGGGTCCTTACAAGAAGAGATTAGGGGGGTCCCTGGGTGGCTCAGTCAATTGAACATCCAACTCTTGGTTTCAGGTCAGGTCATGAATACCAGGGTCATGGGATCAGGCCTTGCATGGGGCTTCGTGCTAAGAGTGGAGCCTGCTTGAGATTCTCTCTCTCTCCCTCTGCCCCTCTCCCCTGCTCATGCTTTCTCTCTCTCTCTCTAAAAAGTAAAAATAATAATAATAATAATTTAATTTAAAAAAGAGCGAGATAGGACACACAGGGAGATTCCAGGATGCATTCACACACAGCAAAGATCCTGTGAAGACACAGAACACCTGCCAGACAAGGATCAAGGCCCCAGGAGAAACCAAGCCTGTGGACACCTTGATCTTAAACTACCATACTCCAGACCCAACAAAATTCTGTTGTTTATGTCCCCCAGTCTGTGGTACTCTGTTATGGCCACCCTAGCATGCTAATATTTGAGACTGCGGAGGAAGCCTGGGACCTTTCCACAGGAAGCCTCATTATCCTGAGACGTCTATACATCCCTCATCTATGGGGAACACTAAACAGTTGTAAATAGAAAGCTAGAGATAGCTTAATGATAACTTTTTTGGTATAAAAAGTATCACTCTGACAACCACATACAGCATGGAAGACATGCACAGACCAAGAGTTGAGTCAAGTGGTAATGAGGGTCTCGTGGGGACAGGAGTAGGGTGAGGATAGGGCTGATGAGAGAGAGAGAGAGAGACAGACAGACAGACAGACAGACAGATGTTTCAGATGCTGACTCAGCAGAAGCTGGATTTAGAGTTGATATCATGTTTTGGCAATGAAAGTGACACTCAGATCTGCTTTGGTATTGGGACCTGCAGTATTGGAACTTGACAGCCACTTACAGAATGAATGAATGAATGAATGATGACTGAATGAAAAGAGAAGACCAGGCAATTGACCTTTTCATTGCATGTATACCTGAGAATAAATCATACTACTCCAAACATAATAGCACTCCTACAACCAGCTCCCATAAATTACTATTTCCCATAGTGAATATGCAGACAATTGAGTGCTAACTCTAAATATACACATCACAATATCCCTACATTCTTGTATGATTTGTGCATTGTCTGTTCTCCTACCGGTATGTTGATTGCTCAATCAATGCCCAATTTGCAGTAATGTGGTTCAGAAGGGTTGCTATAAAGTAACACAAAATAGATAGATCTCTGCCCTAAAAGGGCTTTTAAAAAATCTCTAGACTATAAAACTTTTATTCTTTAAAATGTACGTAGCAAAGCAAAAGGTGTTGCAAAGCATCAGAGGAGAAGTTGGGCTGATGTGGCCCAACCTGCCTTGTTCTGAAGAGTTCAGGGTAGAAAGACATCAGTATGAAATAAACTGTAAAGAAAAAGCTTAACTGAGCTGTACAACTTAAACCGAGCATTGAGGGGTGGGTAGATTTGCAAGGTGATAAATCTACAAACTTGTTTCTCCAGAATTTTTTAAAAACCACAAAAGGAAAGTAAAAAGAACATTAATATGGAAGATCCTTCTGGGTAGTGCGAGTAGAAACATAGATATCATCTCACTTACCAATTTAAGATTAGAGCAGGGTCAGCAAATCCTGCCTCCTAACTGTTTTTTCATAGCCTGTGAGCTCAGAATGGTTTATATATTTTTAAATGTTGGAAAAAAGTCCAAAGAATATTTCTTGATATGTGAAAATTATATGAAATCCACATTTCAGTCATACTTGTTCAGGTTTCCATATTGTCTGTGGCTGCCTTTGTGCTGCAAGGGTAAAACTGAGTAGGTGTGACAGAGACCATATGGCTCGCAAAGCCAAAAAATATTTATTATGTGGCCCTTTATGTGGCTTTTTTCCAACCTCTGACTGAGAGCAAGGAAAATAAGATCAAAGACCTAGATTTTAATTGTCTTTTTGCAAACCCTGAATCTCCTGTGTCCTACAATGTTACAGAGGTGAGCATCCTGCAAACAGGACCCACTCATGGCTCAAATAACCATTCATAAAATTAGCATTTTGCAATGTGTGCTCTATGGAAATTAAGTTCCGAGGAACGATAAAAGCTGTCATATGCGGGGGGGGGGGGGGGGGGGGGGGGGGAGGCGTTCCTGGCTACATGACTTTTAAAGATGCTGAATGATGTTTCAAGGCTTTGGTATGCAAATACAAGTTTTGAATTTTTCTTTTTTGAGAGAGTGTGAGCAGAAGAAGGGCAGAGAGAGAGAGAGAGAGAGAGAGAGAGAATTCCAAGTAGGCTCCACACCATCAGTGCAGAGCCGAGTCCGACACGGGGCTCGATCTCATGAACCACGAGATCATGACCTGAGCCAAAATCAAGAGTCAGTTGCTTAACCAACTGAGTTACCCAGAATCGATAAACATTTCTTAAACATGTTCTACCCTGGCATTTTTTTTCAACCCTACCCTACTCTCCAATATGGGGCACCGAATGGGACAATTATGCCTTAAAATAGAATTTGAGAGATGCCACATCAGTTGTGTTGAAGATGGGGATAATGAATAACATTCATTGCTTACTGAATTATTCAAAACTTCAACGACGAAACCAAGGAATACATGATACTCTACCGAGGCTTTGTAATCTCAAAAGTTGCATTCTTCTATTAACTCTGCCAACGCATATCATATACTTCTTGACGACCTGAAGAAGCAAATTCTTGGAAAAGAAATCCAGCTTCTGAAGGCAGAGAAAGTCTACAGGCGTCAGCGCTGCCCATTTAAAGCAGACCAAAAGGGTTTAATGTAGCAGAAAGCCAAGGTAGCTAGGTTATCAACCACCACAGATTTCACTCAGAGCCTCTAATCAGCAGGACCACTTGGAAAAACAAACAGCCTGCGAGGGATAATCACTGCTTGGAAGTCAAATCATGCAAAATATGTTCCCTTTGTGTGAATACCACAAGTCAGTGGAATTGGCTCCTGGTAGAGACAGCCATTGAGGCTGATATAATTTTCTCACTTACTGATTCCTTCAGTTTGGGATTATTCCGAAAACTTTAACTTTTCTTGATTTTATGTCATGGGGGGAAGTGCTGACACACGAGGAAGCTGGATAATAAAAAACACTGCCAAACACAAGAAAAGAAATACTGCCATCATGTTAAACAGCTTTACTAGTGTTTGGTGCTTGGGATTATGTTGTAGTTCTCATTCCCAAGGAAAAATTCACATGCCTAGAAAGCATCGGACTCAATAGTTTTGAAATCATATGCAGATGCCCTTCCTCCCAGGTGTTTGTCTACACAGTGCATGGTGTGTTCATGCTGCTGGGGAATCACTGAGGGGGTGGGTGAGTACAGATGGGTCGGAGTTTCAGCAGCTGAGGTGACCGTGAACAGGGTCTGATTTACAGCCCTTTGGTATATCTTAGGATGTCTCAACAATTCTTAATTTCCTTGTAGAGTGATATCCTTTTATCAGGAAGGAAAAAGACCTGTAAACAAAGACTTGCCCCATGGAAGAAAAAATGAGGATTAAAATATGCACTTCCCAGGGCACCTGGGTGGCTCAATCAGTTAGGCATCCAACTCCTGATTTGGGCCCAGGTCATGATCTCATGGTTCGTGGGTTTGAGCCCCGTGTGGGGCTCTGCACTGACAGTGTGGACCCTGCTTGGGAATCTCTCTTTCTCCTTCTCTCCCTGCCCCTCCCTGCCCTCTCTCTCAAAATAAATAAGTAAACATTTAAAAAAAAAGTCTTTAAAAAGAACTGCACTTATTTTAAGTTGTTGTGAGGACTAAGCAAATTTTATTTATCTTTTTTATTTGCCCTTCACGTTGACAGTTTTGACAGAGGACTCTTGGTTTATTGTTTTTCTTCCTTCGGGAATATTTTTTTAAGTTTATTTATTTTGTGAGAAAAAGAGTGAGAGAGCGAGGGAGAGGGCAGAGAGAAGAGGGAGGGAGAGAATCCCAAGCAGGTGCCACACTGTCAGCATAGAGCCCAAGGCGAGGCTCCAACTTACAAACAAAAGTGAGATCAAGACCTGAGCCGAATTCAAGAGTTGGACTCTTAACCAACTGAGCCATCCAGGAGCCCTGTGGATTTTAAAATTATATATTTATAGGGAGCCTGGGTGGCTGAGTCAGTTAAGCATCTGGCTCTTGGTTTGGGCTTGGGTCATGATCTCATGGTTCATGAGATGGAGTCCCGCGTGGGGTCTGTGCTGATGACACCAAACTGCTTAGGATTCTCTCTCTCCCTCTCTCTCTCTGCCCCTCCCCCACATGTGCATGTGTTTGCTCTCTCTCTCTTAAACTAAATAAACTTTATGTATATATTTGTGTGTGTATGGAAGGTAATGGCATTTAAAATTGGCATAAAGTAAGCCCTATAGACGTGTTATCTACCTATCTACCTCTCCATCCATGTCTCATCTGTCTATCATCATCAGAGAAGTTTCCATTAACAAAAACCTTCATTAAATTCTCATGAAGTAATAGCTCTAAAATGATCTGCTTGGCAATTTCTGATGTTTATATGTCATGACTAATATTCTTAAAATATGATAAAACAGTGTAAAATAGACAAAATGTGTCATCATATGTGCTATCATTTTGTTAGTTTTTATATAAAATCCAAGCACTGATTGCAGAAAAAAATATCTGGAAGAAAACAAAGAGTATGTAGTTTGCCCTTGAAGCATCCCAGTGACCTTATTCTGGTACGGACACTGATTTGCTTTGGCCTCTAACTCATCATCAGTTCATACAATCTCAGTGTTGACCCACAGGGGAGCCAATCACTATGTTACATGTTCCCTAGACCGGGATCGTGGTGGCAAGTGAGTCAAGCTGGTCAAATCAGAGTGATTGTCCAGTTTTGACAACACTACTAGAAAAGTTACTTCCTCATTGCTGCCACGTTGAAGGTAGTTAGGCTATTGCCACTGCAGCCATCTTGTCACCATGAGGACAATAACCGTCTGAGATCGAGACCAGTCCATGGAGAAGTCAGAGCTGTGACGTGGGGAAAAACAGAGTTCTGATGGTATCCTCTCAGCTCCTAGATCACACTATGGTTAAATCTAGTCCTACTACAACTGTTTACATAAAGTGAGCCAATAAGCTGTTTTTCTTAAGCCACTTTGAGTAAATGACAAAGATGAGTTCTAGCTGGAAAAGGAACCAAAAATCAAGCATCAGAGCCTCACTGAGAAGGGTCACGGGGTTTCCTGATAACACTTTAAGAACGGTACAAATGGCTTTTGTATTCTATTATGAAAAGGAAGCAAAGAAACTACCTGAAGCAAAGAACCTATTTATATTTATTAAAACCGCTTACCCATTTGAATTATGATATTAGCATTTGACTCTTATTTCTGGCTTTCAGAGTAACAATTATAGACCTGAACTTCCTGAGTTTTCCCTGCTACCCCTTAGGTTATAACATTTAGTATTACTTTGTATTTGTGGTTACCTGTTAGGCTAACCCCTTCATACATACTGACACCCAAAAGACACCAGTGTTTCCTCTTTGTACTAATAAAGAAATGAAAGCTCATCTCAGAAGGCATTTGTAACTGTTCCAGTTGTATCCAAATGTATGGATTTATTTCGTTAAGAAATAATTAGTGGGAAACCATTCTATGCCAGATACAGCAATGAGCCAAAAGACGAACATGCCTTCCCCTGTGAATCTTACATGTTGGGATTGCGAGTGGTGGTGCAGATAGAAAACAAACAAGATGAATCAGTAAAATCTAAGTGTGCTAAGTGGTAAATTAGATGAAAGGGAGGTAGGGGATATTGGGATAGACACAACGATGGGTTACAACTTTACACAGAGCATATTCACCTCACTGAGAAGGTGACATTTAAGTAAACACCTTAAGGAGGTCAGAGAGTCAGAGAGGAAAGCATTGTACATGGAAAGAGTAGCACGTGCAAGGTCCTGGGGTGCGAGCATACACTAGGGACAGGTATGTGCCTTAGGAACAGTAAGGAAGCCTGTACAACAGAGTGAAGAGTGAAGAGCCATGGGAGGTGAGATCAGAGAGTTAAAGGTGCTATGAAATGAATGGAAGAAGGTAAGGTAGATTCAGTAAAACCATATAAGATAAACAGATTGGACACTTCACTTTTCTGAATGAGTGGAAAACATAGGAACTTTTAAGCAGAGTGATTTGATCTGACCTACATTCTAACAGGATCACTCTGGTAGTGTTAGAATAGACTTAGGGTACAGGGCCAGAAACAGGGACGCTAAGCAAGAGACAATGACAACAACCCCAGTAGGAATAATAATGCCTTGGATCAAGATGGTTGTGGTGGAGGGTTAAGGGTTTACCAGATTCTGATAAAACCTGCAAGAAAAAGACCAGACAGCATAAGGTGGCATATAACCGTAGACTTTTCCCCTGGTGTCCTGCCCTCTCGCCCTAACAGATGCTAACCCTTAGTCTCCAGCAAGATTTAACTTTGAGGTCACTGTATCCAAGGAGACTTCCCTTGGGAGTATGGCTATCAAAGCCCTCTTGACACTATTTCCTTATTTACTTATCTTTTCACCATGAAGCTTCAAGTTGTTGGAAATAAGTATCTGTGTCCTGGTCAAGGGCATCTCGCAATGTTTTGAACAGGGTCTGCCATAAAGTAAATAGTCATAAATCTGTGTTGAATGAAATCATATTTTTATGTCAGCCTCTTAAATTTCTCAAATCTTTCTTTCTTCATTTGTAAAATCCAATAATAACTTCCTTATTGATTTCGATGAAGGGAATATATGTGTCCACAATAGATCCTGGCAGAGAGCAGGCACAGAGACGCTGCTGTAACTCGCCAATTTTTAGTTTATACAGCTAAAGAAAGCGTTACTATTTTTGCTGACTTTCTTGAACTTTTGAAAATGAATTTTTCTACTTTCTACTTAAAATGCCACTTTACCTTTTTTTTGAATATTTGCTTTACCTTTTAAAATATTAGTTGAAGGACAGGGAAACAACTTTGGATTCAGTGAGAAGCAAACCAAACTTTTGCAAAAGCTTTGCTTATTCAAACAAAAACAGTTCTGTGAATCCCCCCCAAAGGGAGATTGGGTGCTGACCTAATCTTGTTTGCTTTCCTATTCAGTATTCTTCCCTACCAACCTCCCTCCGGGCCTTCAAAGGAATTACCAACTGCACGAAAAAACTGCCTTGATGGTCATGCTTACTTGGTGTTTCTGGTCTAATGGAAGGGTGATATTGAAATAACAGAAAAGTGCTTTTTTTTTTTCATTTTTATTTTGATAGCTTAACATTCTGAGGAAGTTTGTCTTTCTATTCTAAAGAAATATCACACAGAAACAACAAGTTTAACGCTTAATAGAAAAAAAATTAACTGTAATACTCTTCGAAAAAAAACAAAATAGCCATTATTTTAAATAATAGTAACTTCCAATTACTGGAGACTTACTATGTGCGCTAGAGTGGAATGAATACATTTTCTCATTTACTCCCCTCAAGATGTCTGTGAAATGTGTACTCATATTATCACCATTTTGCACGTAATGACTCTGGGGCTCAGGGTGGTTAAGTAGTGATTTGCCTAAGATTACACAGCCCGTAAATGGTTGAGGCTATACACTAACAACCATGTGATACTCATTTCCCTCTAGAAGTGCATGTCCATCTCTATATTCCCATTTCCTGAGTCTTATTTCAGCCTCTCATCATCTTACTCTCTAATCATTGCAGTGGACCATCTCACCAAAGCCAGACGGATAGAAAGCTCTAGAAACACCTTTCTTTCTTTTTTTTTCCCCCTTGTCCATCATGCTCAGTCTTAAAACATTGCTCTGATGTGATGCCCTCCGCACACATAACACATTGATGATTCTCATTGCCCACAAAACACAGGTCAAATTTCTTTGACTGGCGTTCAAGGCTCTCCCATCCTCTGCCTTGGTCTACTTATCTGGTTTTTTCTATTAGTTGACCTTTATACTGAGGCCACAGCATAAGATGCTGCACTGAAAGCCTGCTGATCTATGTGCAGTGACCCTGCTTTAAAGGGCCTGACTGCCAGCTCATCTGTGGGCTCGCCATGTTTGAAACTTGCCTTAGGCTCTTCTGCTCTATTCCCATTTCATCTCCACCCAAAGCCTCCCACCGCGTGTCTATCCAGATCTTATCATATGCAAATGACTGCTCAGTTATTCATCTCTGATCATGTCTTTCCTGATCACCTTGGTCAGAAACAATTTCCCTTTTTCAGCATTCAGATAAAATCTATTTTGAACTGTAAATATGGTGCTGTCTCATATTGCTTCGGATAGCCATCTGTCTAATCCCCTTTACTAGATTTCAATCATCTTGAATACAAGGAATTACAAGAGTCAGGATAGGTTAGGTTATAGTGCTTTAGCAAGAAAAACAAATTCAGTGGTTATAGCTGCAAATGTATAATTTCATTTCATGCTAAACACCCATCAGCTCTGAATTTGGCTTCCATAGCACCATCCTCCACCATGTGGAAAGTGGCCAGTCACAATAGCAAGGGAAACATGAAGGTAAATTGAACACTGGTAGACAGGGCTTCAGCCCAGAAGTAACACATAACATATGTCACCTCTGTTTGCAAGTTATTGTGAAAACCAAGCAATTGGTCAAGGATGACTTCAAGAAGAGTAGGGACTTTCAACTGCACCGTGGTCCTGAAAAGAGCGAAAACAGTGTATATATAAACTTCTCCGATGGTTTCCACAACCATATCAGCACCTATGGGCTCAGCAATAACCAGGACCATTGCCCAATTCTGCATTTCATACCTGACTCAAAACTATCTTCTATCTTCTACCACAGTCATTATATAAAGATGGGACTGAATAGGCAAGTACTTCCTCCGCTCTGGCTCCAGGTGTCTCATAACCATTAGAGCATAAAGGTCAGAAAGATCAGATGATCGTGGCAGGGTAGCTCTAGCTGCCATAAGACTGTTTCACACAGAACCAGTATTGTCCTACTGATAATTAAAAGGAAGAGTCTAGCTGATGTCTCGGCTGTGGACAGATCCTGAATCTCCGTGACATACAAAACTAAGCACTTATTTGTCGTTCACGTATCTGCAGGCCAGCTGCAGTTGAGTTGATCCAGGCTGGGCCTCAGCTAAGTTTGAGTCTACACTTCAGGTTGGGTCCACCTTGTTCCATGTGTTCTTCATCCTCTTGGAAAAGCTACTCAAAGCATATTCCTCTTGTGATGAAAGGTAGAGCGTAAGATTGCAAGCCCGTGTTGGCAAGCACAGTTTATGCTTCTGCTAGAATAACATCTGATAACATCCATTTGATCAAAGTAAAACACGCGGCCAAGACCCAAATCAAGGGTGGGAAAGAACACTCCATCCACCATGAGACAAAAGAAGTCACAGGGCCCGAGGCAGAAAAACTATACTCTTCCCATGGATGAAGTGAGGAGACAGTGAACATATGTGAGCAATGATCTACCCCACCTGATGTGAAAGAGGAAGAATAAAATGTGGATTTTACAGTGACGTGTTTGATGTTCGCACAATAGTTCCTGTAGGACTTCTCTCGGCCACAAGGATGGATGGCTTCTCTCAGCCACAAGCGCCTGACTTCAGCTCAGGTCATGATCTCACGGTTTGTGAGTTCGAGCCCCGCATTGGACTCTGTGCTCTCAGCTCGGAGCCCGGAGCCTGTTTCGGATTCTGTGTCTCCCTCTCTCTCTCTGCCCTTCCCCCCACTCATGCTCCCTCTCTCTCTCTCTCTGTCTCTCTAGCTCAAAAATAAACATTTTTTAAAAAGTAAAAAAAAAAAAAAAAGAAAATCAGATGGTAGGTAGGCTATAGTTTTGAAAGTGAGTTGACTGATGTCCTTTCACTGCCAATGACACAAAGAAAGTGTTGGAGCCCTAGGAGTTAGAAAGCTTCTGTGATTTCTGAGAATCTGGGGAGCTGTGAGACACTCTCAGCCTAAACTATTTGAAGCCTGTGTGTCAGGTTTGTTGGGGAAGCAGCACCAATATGACATAGCGCCAGCAAAAGGCTCATAATGCAGGGGTCATGGGCTATAACATGAATTTTAACATGAACCAGCAGATCAAGGAGAGAGTCTCCAGCAGTTCTACTCTGATAACGCACTGGCGTAGCTCCCCAGCTGCATAGGGTGGCACTTGCTCACGTGCGTAATCACTATTCACAGGATATTAAGTCTATGATGACCCCCAAATGGCCACCATATTTAGAATAATAGGGGCTGAGGAGAGAGCAAAGAGGATGACAGAAGGAAAAATTAATGATGGTAGAGGGCACCTGGGTGGCTTAGTCGGTTAAGCTGCTGACTGCAGCCCAGGTCATGATCTCACGGTCCGTGAGTTCGAGCCCCGCGTCCGGCTCTGTGCTGTTAGTTGGGAGCCTGGAGCCTGTTTTGGATTCTGGGTCTACCTCTCTCTCTGCCCCTCCCCCCACTCATGCTCCCTCTCTCTCTCTCTCTCTGTCTCTCTCTCTCTCTCTCTCTCTCAAAAATAAATAAACATTTAAAAAATTAAAAAAAAAAAAAAGAAATCAGATGGTAGGTCAGAGTCTTAGGGAAAGGGAATGGTGTGTCAATTGTTTAACCCATTTGGACAACTCCTATTTATGAGGAAGGTCCAAGAAAATTAAGACATTCAAATGTTTCTAGACACAGGATTTAACTCAAGGGAAAACCACACTGACATGTGCGGGAGCAGCGGGATTGCAGTTTCTGACTTGTACTCCATCGTGTTGGTGTGAAACGAGCCGATCCTCAGGATCTGAGCAAAGCAGGTTAGAACAAGGAGCTGGGCTTGAAAATTCCATAGCGCTCATTGTGGTACTAAGCTCTATAATTTACCAATAGGGGCATAATTTATATCCCCCAAATTGTGTACGCTGTGGTAAGGTCAATTTTCACTTTCTAGTCTAAACACATGGCTGCAAGTGTTCTGATGTGGATCCTGCCCATGAAAGAAGGATGTGAACTAGTCACGTAGCATTGGGCTGACCTTCTGGGGTTTGCAGAATGCACTCTCTCTCCAGCTCTTAGAGGGGGGAGGTAGAAGTGAGGTGAATGCTATTTAATGCTGTCCTCCCAGCTCCCACTATTTGCATTCAGCAGCTGCACAGTGCAAGAGTGCTCCTTGTGATGACGGGAATGTTCTATGTCTATGCTGCCCATAAAGGAGACACTACGCACATGTGGCTTTTGAGCAGTGGACATGTAGTTAATGTGATTTAGAGAATGAATTTCTGATTGTATTTAATCTTAGTTAACTGAAATTTAAACAGCTACATGTGACAAGTGGCTACCATATTGGATAGCACAATTCAAGAATTATCAAGTCCTCTGAGCCTCTCTACTCTTTTAAGTACTCAAAAGCAGCTCAAATGGCCCCTCTTCTGCAAACTCACATTCTCACTGCCAAGGAGCAAACATCAGTATCTTAGCAGCTCTCTCAGTTGTCAAAAGAAAAAAAAAATTCTGCTTCTGGGCAGACATCTGACTGTGTAACCGTTGCACAGAGACAATTTAGTTCAAAATTATGTGCCACCCTGACTCTACCTGGCAGGTGCCTTCTGTGCTGGCTTTTCTATCTGAAAACTTGAGAAAGATGACAGGGTTTTAAATGATTAACTCCTCTGGGCCACATTACTTAATTATACAGTACATCCAGGGATAGGCACATGGGTCTTTTATGGTAAATGATATGACGGTCTTAAAAACTCATTAATATGTCATTAACCAAGCAGACATTTACTAATTAAACAATTAGCCCCTCTGTTCTTTTCCTTTGTTCCTCCTAGAGATGCTTGGTTGCCCAGATCCCCAATTTAGCAGAAGGTCCCCCCTTCTTTTCCCAGAGAAAATCGCTCATAAAGCAAACTCTGAGACTAAATGATTCACCAGATTTTTTTTTCCAAGTTGGCTACAAAAAGAAAATCAAAGCTGATTTTCATAGTATAAATTAATGTGGGTGTTTGTCTAGTTTGAATAAATCATCCTCAACCGTAAATCAATTTTATATGTATGTGCTATAACATCCACCATAACCGACATAAACACTGAATATAACAAAACTACATATCCCAGTGAAATAAATACAAACAGACAAGATTAAGGTCTTGAAATGTATTATTATGATTCATCATATAATATCAATACCAAAGAAATGTGTAACGTTCTTAACTTTTTCTCTCAGAAGGTTTCTAAACATCCATCATGGTCTTTGATAATTTTAGCTTCATCATATTTTTGTGCTGAAACTCTGCTAAACTGTAGTACAAGGGGGATTATCTAGTATAGGAAAGTAAAACAGAGCAAATGTCTTTTGAAACAGAGTTTTGTGCCTTAAAAAAGTAAACCTAAGGTAGTTTTAAATTCAGAATAGGAATTTCTGAGACCATTCAGAAGTGCTATAACACACGCGTATTGTTTTCGGCAATATTTTGGTTATACGTTTTACAGTTTAATGCTATAATTTCAGTGACTTAGAAATATCCTGCTGACCTAAAGTGTTGAACATTAGCAAAGGAGCAAGAAATGGGTCATAACTGGGGTGATAAAAGAATACAGTGGAAACAATAGAGCTCAGATGACAGAAAGTTCTAAAGCTGGTACAATTGCTAGAGTTGCTTGACTTTCTTTTGCCTTCCTAGGTTTTCCATTGGCTTCTCTTTCTGCCTTCTGAGTATGCAATGAAGCTGAATGAGCATTTACATAATATCCTTTATGATACTAACAGTAGAATATGTCTAGATAACAATCTCAAGAGGTCTAGTCTTGTGGAGGATGAACACATTGATTATTCCCTCCATGAAATGAATTTGGAATGGGTCTTAGGGACCCCTTAGAACATCACCTGAGGCCCCTGTAGCCCACTTTCTGGAGACAGCATTGATTCTCAAACTTCACCTCAGATCAGAAGTAGCTTTACTATGAAGTTAATGAAGGTTGAGCTTTAAGACCACTCACTGGTGCAGGCTCTTGACAGTACTGGAAGTAAGCTCTAGGCTGCAAATAGGAAGCATTTTTTGTAAATATTTATGGTAAATTTCCTAAAGGATCTCAGAAGACAGAGGCATAAATCTCCTCTAATGTTCTAGTTACTTGTTGGGATTTCTTCTTCCATTTCTTTTCCCATTCTAAATAAATATTCTAACTAAATAATTTTCCCATTAATTTTTATTTGTAACCTTGGATACTTTTCTTAAAGAGAACTCCTCAAATTATGTAACCTTCAGTATGCATAAACTCTGGACCTGTTCTTGAGCTAATCGACACGTTCACTGCTCAAATTAAATAATTGACCTCCGTCACTAGAGTCTGTTATAAGATGCTACCTGACTGAGCACAGAGTTGTGTAATATGAATTCAGCATTTGAATGTTTAAGGATATTCTGCAAAGAGCATTGAGATGTTTATAGCTTCTCACCAATAGAACCAGACTGGACAATTCTGGTTCCATGAGTAAAATAGTGGACTGGGGGAACCAGAAGACCTGGTCCTCCTCACACCCTTGCCATTAAGTACCTGTGCCACCTTGGGAAACTCAGTATCTCTACCCTCGTTATGTTCATCTGTAGACAGAAGGCGAAGTAGAGAGGGGACAAGACCCTTGGTGCTCAAAGTGTGGTTCCAGGAAGCATTCTGGAAATGCAGAATCTCAAGCCTCAACCCAGACCCCCTGAATCAGAACCAAGATCCCCAGAAGATTCATATTCATGTTACTGTTAGAGAAGTACAAGCACTGAAATGGTTACCCTTCCAGGTCTGAAATTTGTACA
The DNA here is from genome assembly GCF_018350175.1 of Felis catus. Lineage (NCBI taxonomy): Eukaryota > Metazoa > Chordata > Mammalia > Carnivora > Felidae > Felis > Felis catus. The sequence goes on from NC_058372.1 coordinate 19,967,703, forward strand.
CCATGCTAGATAGAAGGATACATAGAAGTTCACGGAAATTTTCAGGGAAAAAAAATGTAAAATTAAACTTTCGCTCAATTTTATCCTCTCATCACGATATCTCACCCCCAGCCACTCCCAAATTTCCCTTTATCCTCAAGCCCAGTCCCATTTGGCCAATCACCCATATTGTTTGATTTCTTTAATTTCTTAGGATAAATTCACAGGTGAATTTCAGTTTCGTTCAACCATTGTGATCTTTTACAGTTGCCGTTCAAAAACTTTGAACACCCAGGAAAAAAAAAATCAAATGAAAATGCTATACTGTTTTTAATTCACAGTGATTTTCTGTAAAAACCAAAATATAGCTTATAATTCAGCTCATAAACATTTCCCCCATGTCCTTTAAAACTCTTCTCCCTCCCTCTTTTATTTTTTTCATAATCATATCTCCACTCACAGCAGGAAAATTACATCAAAATGCTCGTATGCTCTCATATTAGACCAAGCGAACTTTGGGAGGTAGAATGTTCGAAGGTATGACACAAGTTTGCTGGAACTGAGATACAGCTGCCCAGTGACAAGCCCTTTTTAAATGCTAACTTTACAAGGCCACTGGGATGCATTTGGGTTAAATAATTCTGTTAAGCATAGGGACTGTACATTTACAAGAAGGTTTTAAAGAAAATGTAAACCTGCAAAACATTATACTTGTTGTTTATGCAACGAACAGGCGCTTACCTGCATAGGTAGCGATTCTTGCATTACATGCAAATAGGCTTAGAGCTAATTTGAGAGCCGTAATCAGTATATACATTGGAAAACTTTGATCCCTAAGGAGGAAAAGGGCCGTCATCAATAAACTTGGTTCTGACTTGCATTAGTCATGGATTCAGAGACGCGTGAGCTCAGATTCCAGTAAGTACCTGTAAAACAGGAGAAAAGCCATTTGACATTTCAACACTGGAAAACATTTGCGTGAGAAACTTTTTCATAAAGAGAAGATCAATCCCCCTTCCACTGACTAAAGACAAAATTAATTACCACAGTTGGCAGAAGATAAATGGTTCCAATGTACAGAATTGTGTAATTATAGCAGCTGCAGAGCTGGAAGCCAGCTCCTAACTTTGAACCTCAACCCCGACTTGACATTTCTCCCCACCTTCAGTGTTGCTACCAGAAGCATGTTGAAAGCCCCCCCATCTTTCTTCCATAATTACATGCTGGGGTTCAGAAGTAATCACTGGCTCCATTGCCTACACAAAACCTTATCATCCTCCGGTTTGCAAAAGGTATGCTGTATCATCTTTTGAAGTGTTGAAATCTCTAGAGAGAAAATTTATTAGGGGAAAGTTACTGTTATGGCAACAAAATTAATTCTGCCACAACATGTCAAATTAACCACCCTCCTAAGGACTAGAGTCAGAGCCAAGTTCAGAAATGGACAAATATTCAGTATCAATTTCTTAAATGTCACCCTAGGTTTGAGTAAAGCTAAGGTAAACATCACAGTTTATCTCAACATCCTAATGTTTGCGCCAGAACAACCCTGGCTGGAAAACAAGAGGTTAAGAAGAAGAAAAACAAAAAAATGTCAAATCCTTGTTTCCCCCTCCCCCTTTTTCAAACAGCAAAGGAGGTTGTCAGTTAGGCTCTGTGGAGATTTTGGTTCTCCCTTTGAAGCCAAGAGGAACGTTTTTAATCTCATCTTTAATTTTAATCCTTTAAAATATGTAAGTGATTTAGAAATGTACAAGTTAAATTTGGCAGAAGACCCTACTGGTAGAAGTAAAGCCATTTCTTTCAACTTCACCACGATAAAGGAGTTCAAAGCTGGCCACCTAAACTATCTAGATACCTCAGCCACAAGCTGCAGTCTACTGATTTTAAAAGATCCCCTTATCAAAAACGTTTAGAAGTGGTGACAAGGTCACCATCAAAGAAATAACCTCATGCTTGAAAATCTATTTACAATTTAACAATTTTTAGAATAAGTTTTTCTTATTCAAAGGGAATCGCATCTGTTCAGAGTCAAACATTTGCAAGTTGCTACATCTAGGAGCTCAAATCACTCATTTTTGACGTACAGCAGCATACTTGAGATTTTCAGATGACTTATATCAATTAAAAGAAGATAGGGTTTGAACAGTTGTGGCATACTTATTCCTGATACTGGTTGTTTCCATTACTGTTTCTACATAAAAAATAAGTAGCTAAATCTCTCCATACTTAGTGGTGTCCAACAACCACCACTTTATTGTGCTCGCAAATTTTGTGAGTAAGAATTAAGGAAAGGGTGCATTAGCCGCACCTTGCCTCTGCTCTGTGATATCTGGGCAGTCAACGGGGGAGGATACAAGTACTTGACCAGATGGGGACTGGAGTCATATGGTGGTCCATTCACACATGTGTCTGTGGTTGATGCTGGTTGACAGCGGGAGCCTCCACTGGAGCTATTGATCAGAACACCCACATGTAGCCTTTGCATGGGCTTATTAGGCTTCCTCCCAATATGGTGGCTGGATTTTAAGTCACAGTCCCAAGAGACAGGAAGTGGAAGCTGCCAGTTTCTTAAGGCCTGGGCCTAGAAACTGACATGGCTGCATTCATGCTACTGATCAAGCAGTCAGAGTCCAGACTCAAGGTGATACATACCACACCTGGAGTGATGCCAAGAATTTGTGGACCACAGCAATATATTAATTCCCTTATCAAAGATATAATTGTTGGCATTTACTTCAGACTTCTTGTGCCCACTCCAATTAATTTTGTCTCTTTAATTCATATTCAATTTCTCATTGCCCACAAGTTTCCATAAAGCTATGGCTTTTCCTCTTGCACTATCCTCACTACTATTCTACTGCCTCACTATCCACCTAGCTCACAATCTGATATCATATCTTTGCAGTAACCTAGTGGACAGCAGTCATTAAGCAGGGAAGAAGTAGTATTTGTTGGATGAGAGGAAAAAATAATATGGGTACACTAAGCAAGAAACAGAAGAGAAAGTGGTAAGAGATTGGATATAAGGACTTTCCATTGTTGCTAAGATCCAACATAAAGAAATGATTCCAGAGACTTTGGGAGATAAACCAGTACAAATGTAGTTCATCTCTAAGTGTTAATTTCTTATAAATTTGAGTGACGATTGGGCTCAAGTTGTCATTGCCCATTTTCACAGAGTGAAAATATTGAAAACTTTTTATGGCAATAATATAGAAATAGAAACAAAATTCTAAAGATGTGATTTTCAAATGGAATTTTTCACCCAATAGAAACTGGTAAAAAGTGTTTAACATAACATGCATTTTCTTAAATAGAAATGTATCACATTTGCTCAATATACCACTAATCACTCAGAACAAAAAGACTGTAAATTGGAAACAAAATTTTTAATGGACAGTTATGAATGACTGCAGCAGCCACATAAACCTTACCTATTACATTTCATTGGTTTTAATGCTTTCTGTTTCACTTTTGTTTTTGTTTGGGGAAGTTTAATTATTCTTCTTATTGCACAATTATCAAGAAAACACTTCACTTGCAAACTTTGGGAAAATTGGGCATAGGACTTTTAAGCTGACCTACTCTGTATTATGCAATATAATCACCATTTAATATATGTTCTATGATCTAGATTTAAATTTCCAGACTGGTGTTTCTTTTGAATGTGATAATGAGTAAGTTATTATACAAGCAGCTCAACTTTGCATGGGTTATATTTTGGGGCAATAACCTAAGACTTTGGATTTAAGGAGAAATTCTCAGTAACACCTGAGATTCTATGAACACCTGTCTGTTAGATTTGTAGTGCACAAGAAAGTAAATCAAGACATCAAGTATTGTGATAATTTTTGGAAAAGGAGAGGGAAATCGGGGACGCTATCTTGCAGGACTGGATAAGCCAGAAAGCCAAATATCCATAACACAACATGAAATCACTACATTGAGACAGTTTAACAAACTCTCTAGAAACATTGTAATCTAGAAATAATCAGTTTTAACCTTCACTTTGTAGAAATCGAGTATCTTGAGAAATTAATGTCCTTTCTGGAAGGAAAGAGAAGCTTGGGCTGATTGAAGATCTGTGTGCTATTTGTTCCACCAGCAAACACTAGATCCATTGGAGATTTGGCTGCCCCTGTGGTTTTAAAACTTTTTTGTGGAGTCTGGAAGGAGGTCATTCCAGGGATGAATGAAAAACAAATTGATCTTTCAGTTAAAGTATGTCCCTGAAATATCCTAAGGGTGGAGAGCCTTGGAAGTAGACAGATGTCAGAGTGAATGGCCCTGTAGGGTCCAGCATTAGGAACTGTGCATGAACTCAAAGCCTGAGGCCTCCATTCAGTAGCAGATTGCCCCATTCTCTTAAAGAGAGCACAAGATAGAGTGGGAAATGGCCACAATGTGTAGGTCAATGAGATGATTCTGCAGTTAGCCATCCCACAGAGAAAGAGGAAGTTAGCACAAAAGGATCAGGGCCATAGAGATACATCAAGACAAAGACTTCCTCACAAACCAGGGTGAGGGTTGCATTATGCTATTAAAGCTAAATACAGGAAAATGGGAGAGAGAATAAAGCAAGCTATCGGGGGAGGGGGGGTGACAGTTCAGGTACTTTTGCTGTACCTTCATTATGTCCTTACTCCTGGATGTTGAACACATACAGGATCCTTCAAGTAGACTCGTTCAGAAGGTCCCCAGGGATATTCAGAAAAGGTCTTCAGACCTCTGTTTATTAATGCTTAGTACCTAATTGATGTCACTTAGTCCATTGGTTTTATAGGATGAGGACCCTGGACTTTAGATCACCAGTGCAGACTTCCTCCTAAGATCTAATCTCATATTTTCAACTGCCTAATCAAAATCTCCACTGGATGCCCAATAGGCATCTTGAAATCAACATTTCTGGATGCAATGCAGTGGGGACTCCTTCGCCTGAGGTCAGAGCTCCAAAAGACAAAGTCCTATTGGATGCAGATTAGTAGGCTCCTCACCCTCAATCAAAGACTTCTAGGCCAATCCAGAGTTTCCAAACTCTGCTACCTAACTTGCTTCCAGATGTCAAGACTGCTCACAAGTAGTCACTGTGATTGCCTCCATACCTTTAGACTCCAGCTGACGTGTGAAGGACAGGCTGACCTTTAGACTGCCCTGGATTTGAGAAGGGAGAAAACACTCCCACATCTCCTTCATATAGGATTAAGAAGGCAATTGTGTTGGTCACACCCACCATGTATATGAACAATCCAAGTGATAAAATATGAGATAGCACAGTCATAATAAATACTGTGGCAATGAATTCCTGTAAGTATGCATATGTGTGACCATGTGCTAACAAACATGCTGAAGCAATGGCTAATGTCCAGTAAAACTGAGAAATATCCCAGCTGCTGCTGGGCAAACATGGAAAATTGCTCCTTGAAGTAGTAATCCTTAAAATGTTTATAGAACCACAAACCTTTTGGATAAAGGGATGGAAAATACTGGATACTCTTTCCAGAATAACATACATATACATACGCTTGGAAATTTCTCATATACTTTTAGGGGTTTCATGAACTCCTAAAGGTCTAAGGTCCAAGTCAAGGGCTTAGTGAGTTTAGTTAGCATGAGTATGCAAGAGAAAAAGATGGAAAACAAAGGTGGCTCTCTGGGCATTTGGAGATCATAAAGTCTTAATTAAAATACCTAACTGAAAACATGAGGCAAATAAACACCTTTCCACCAAAAAGACAGGAAAATGGAAACCATCATGATGCTATCGAAATAGGCAGTAACTTGACCTCATGTGACAATAAAGCTGCCAGCGTTGAAGGAAGCCATATTGCTTCCAACATGGGATCTGGCCATGGGTGGTCAAATTAGCAAATATTTAAATTAGTCCATTGTGTTATATTAACTTCCTCTGTCTTAGCATGATGATTGCCTGCATAGCATCTATTTTCTAACACTTTTACCATCTGCCTCTATAGAAATGTTTTGCTTGTGCCTGAATGTCTCACTGCACCTTGTCCTATGCATCACCTTACACAGAGTTAATGCTTGATAAATGTTTGTTAAATCTAATAAAAAATAAAAGATAGTCATCTCAAGTCATGTAAGTCATCAGAGACAGAGCTGGAACTCAACACACGATTGTCCTAGGACAACCCAGTTTTCCACACACCATTTTATGTGCCTATGCAGTAAAGTGAATGGACATGTGATGTCCCCAAGTAATTTTCTGGAACTCAAAACCATCTTAGAAATGTACTCACAATAAGTTTAATATGGAGCACATCCAAGCTGGACGAACCTTTTTATGATAGCATTCTATAGTTGGTCCTGCTTCTCTGTTTTCAATTCTCTTCTGTTTCAAATATCTAACTGCAACAGTGAGGGGTGGGAAATATGGACATCTACATGTAATACTGGGAGGGGCTTGTTATATCTGTTTCTTTCCTGATGTATGTATTCACTTATTTTAAAAGACTATAGTAAAAATTGGGGCAATGGATTTGACTCAATGGAACAACAGAAACAAAATGGATCACAGAAGGCTGAAGTCAGCTGATACGGTTCATGATTTATCAGGTAGTTTGCAAGTGACAATGGTAAGAAGAGGTAGGATATTTGTAATTCATTCATCACTCAGCAGTTCAAATGATGAAATAAAAAGAAATGAAAGAAGAAAAAAGAGAGAAGGAGGTAGGGGGTAAGAAAGGAAGGAAGGAAAGAAGGAAGCAAGGGAGGGAGGGAGGAAAAGTGAGAGAGGGAGGGAGGAGGAATCAAGAAATGGTGTGTTCAGTGATTCTTAGCATGTTTCTTTCAGGCCTGTGCATTGGATTTAGAATGCTATCAGGATATAGTAAAGTACTCATAGTCCCTGTCCTCAAACACATGATCTAAATGAATCTATAACTTTGAGGCACCTGGGTGGCTCAGTCAGTTAAGTGTGTGACTCTTGATTTTGGCTCAGGTCATGATCTCATGGGTCATGAGATCAAGTCCTGAGTCATGCTTACACTGGGCATGAGTTAAGATTCTCTCCCTCTCCCTCTGCCCCTTCCTCACTTGTCCACACACGTTTTCTCTCTCTCTGTCTCTGTCTCTCTCTCATAAATAAATAAATAAATAAATAAATAAATAAATAAATAAGTTAGCAAAGCATAAAACTATTAGAAAGTAATGTAAGAGAGTTTAAGGTCAATTGCTAAGAAATTTTACATAAATATAAAAAGAGTAGCCCAAATTAGTTAGGTTGAAAATAAAAAAGTTATATGGATGAGGTGGAATTTGAGCCAAGCTTACAGTACTGATATCAAGCAGAAAAACAGCATAAACAGACTTGAGAAACTATATTTAAACTAGTCTGACTAACATGGGGGAGTTATGTTGGAGAGTCAAGGAAAAAACTTACATGTGGAGAAAGGAGAAAGGTTCTGGGAAAATTTACTTAAAATGCACTCAATATGTCACAGTGTTGGTAACTCCAGCAGGCTCTTGAGCCCAAAAATAAATTGCAAAGCAGTGTGAGAAGAGAAATGTGGTTTTAAAAGCACTTAATCCTGAGTCATGGGACCTGAATTCTATTTCTAAGTCAGCCACTTACTGGTGGTGGGTATGGGTTTGGCCATTTGTAAGTCTCAGTTTCTCAGTAATGATGATAATAAAATACACTTTGCATAGTTTAATGAAGATTAAATAGCATAATCAATTAATGAACATTATATAAGTTCTGTATAAATTTGTATAGCAGCTCTATGTAAGTGTAAAGCAGCATTTTTTGGCTAGGGGCATCCACACAACATTTTATTACATGTAATTTTTTATTCAGATATAATTAACCTACAACATCATGTAAGTTTTCAGTGTATGATGTGCTGATTGGATACGTTTACAGGATGTACTTTTGGGTATTGCAATATGATCACCACTGTAGCACTAACGAACACCTCCATCTGTATTCTTAACTTTACTTCAGAACTCTGTAAGTAAGGTTAGCGTGGCCGTCGTAACCACCATGAAGCGGTGTGGGGAGAGACTGCAATCAGATGAGTCAGGAAATTAAAGCAGAAATCCAACTATGAGAAGCTGAGGGGTGTGAAACAAGATGAATACAAGAGCTGAGTATAGTTACCTGGAGAACGTTGATACCCCTGACCTAAAAAGTAGCATCTGAGGGAAGAGAAACTAGACGCCACTAGAGACCCAGGTTTACCTACATTTCTTATTCACCAGACGGCTGCAGTATCTCTAGTTAGTACATCCATGTTCTTGGAAAGCAGCAAGGGAAAGGGCAAAAGGGGGAAAAGAGGCATTGGAGCTGAGAAAAAGCCAAAGCTTCTCTGGAAGACCACCCCTTTAAACTTTCACTCATACTTTATTACCCAGAATGGTGGCACTGGGCCATCCCTGGCTGGAATGTGACTTCAGAGAAAGGAATTGTGGGTAAAGGTCGGGGTAAACAGTCATTAGGGGCTGCCTCGAGCCTGCCCTTGAAGGACTTTTGAGAATATTAAATGCAATATCTAAAGTGCCTATCGTATTGTCTATAGGACAGTAGAGTAGCTTCTCGATAATGTGCATTCCTAGTACTATTAAACGAAACTATATGAGCGCCTATCAAGTAGCAGACAGTTGCTACATCCTGGAAAGCAATAATTGAATAAAGTATGACTTCTGAATGATTTCAATTCTAGACCTCGAAGAAATGGTGGCTTGAAAACCAAGTGAAAATGTGTCCCGTGTAACTAAAGAGTCGGGCAAGGAAACCGTGATTTTTTTTTAAATGAATATCACAGGGCCGTTTAAAGCCAAACTAGGAGATAATTATTATAAACATAAAAAACAGGAGCTCCTAGGATTAATGTTTAAAAAACATTAAAGGATAAACAGAAGAGATTGGCCAAAGCCAGGAGGAGCAAACATTAATAATGTTACGAAAGTCAAGAAAAGAACATGTTTTAGTTAAGAAGTTGCAGCTTACTTACCAAATTTCACAGAGACGTCAGCAACGAGAACAAAAGAAATATTGAGCAAAAATAACTTCATGGATGACTGCATTTCAGCAAAATTCGGGGTGTGCAAGTCACATTTTAAGGAGTTAAAGAAACAGGATTGTTTGAGGACAGACCCAGGGAGTTAAGGACATTTATTTAAGACTGCAGAACAACAGGGGTGCCTGGGTGGCTCAGTCGGTTAAGCGTCCAACTTCAGCTCAGGTCATGAACTCCTGGTTCGTGGTTCCAGCCCCGCGTCGGGCTCTGTGCTGACAGCTCAGAGCCCGGAGCCTACGTCGGATTCTGTCTCCCTCTCTCTCTGTTCCTCCCCTGCTTTCTCTCTCTCTCTCTCTCTCTCTCTCTCTCCCAAAAATAAATAAATATTATTAAAAAAAAGATTGTAGAACAACAAGCGGTCAAGGGAAAATGAAATCCCATCGTGGCTAGATGAGGCAGCCTGTCAAGTGAAGAACTTTTTAAGAAAGGAAAGCCCAAGTGTGCTTGAGGGCAAGGATGAAGGCAAGTCTTTCTTGGAATAAGAAAGTCTTAAAATGTGGTAAAGGAAACAAATGAGCCTCAGAGTAAAATGTCTCAAAATAAAAACTGGGCAAAACTTAGCATATATGAGGGGGGCAAGTGCCACTGTGGACAGGATGCGGTAAGATCTTAGCACCGAGCCAGGGACGGTTGGGAGAAGGTTACAGTGGATCCCTGATGAGATGAAGGTTGGCTTGGGAGAAAGAGAAAAAAATGAAAGCAGGTTTGGAATGAGGCCTAAGGAGAAAGCAAGAAGGACTCAAAGGGGATAAGAAGAAGAAGTTCCAAGAAGCAGCAAGTGCCAAACTGCAGCGGGAGGCACATCTTCTTGGAAACAGAATTTAAAGTCACAGGATACCCTGGGAATCGTTTCTTTGTTTCTAGTAATCTAAAGAGAGGCATGAGTAGAGTAATTTCTGGAATTATTTTAGATGGGGGCTTGATACTGAAGGCTCATTAAAAAACAAGAGACTTTAGGAATCTAGACCGATGGGTAAGAAGCATCAAAGCTTGAGGTTGCCAGAGTGTTCAGGTGGGAGAAGGTGACATAGTCAAAGGAAGTGAAAAGGTGGGCAAAATGAGAGGGGATGTGGGTCATGAGGATGAGAGACAGACACTGAGAAGCAGGTTCAGTGGAGGTGAACAGAGGGAGAATGGCAGACCAAGACTCCGTGCTTGTGAAGAGCCCAGGGCTGGACTATTGTGTGCGGTCCCAGAGTTATGGCACCTGTACAGGAAAGCTGAGTGCCAGAATGTTGAAGCTAGGAATTCATAGCACTTGATGAACTGACAGTAAGAACGCCAGTGTCACTGACAAAGATGGAGAATAAACACACTCGTGTGCTCGTAACGACTGACAGCCTGAGTTCCGGACGGGACCCAGCTTTGCCTCCTAGCTATACCACTTAAACAACCACTTCACTGCTGTTTGTCTTTGCACAAGTTATTCAACCCCAGTACATTTCATTCCCCTCCATTACAGCATGGAAATAATAACAGCAGACCTCTAAAGGACGGGAATAAATGAAGGAAGGAAGGCATGAAAAGTGTTTAGTAGCACATCAGCACAGAGCAATTGCTTGGTAAATGTTAGGAATATCCTTAGGAATATAAAAACCAAATGTGAGAAGCCCTACAGGGCAACAGTGATAATCTTCAGTGGGTAGAGAGACACTTGAGGGACTTTGAAAGATAAGGAATGTGGGGGAAAAGGGCAGGATTCTGGTGGGATCTTTGAAGAAGCTGGGACTCCATTGAAAATGGTGGAGGGAAAGGCAAGTGTCTGTTAAGACATGAAGACAAAGAAACAACAATGAGAAATAGGCTTAAGAGAAGTGGAATTTTTCTGATATTTAGAAGGGACTTCTTAAGTCACAATAAAAAAGAAGGAAAAGAAGGAAGAAGAAGGAAGAAGAAGAAGAAGAAGAAGAAGAAGAAGAAGAAGAAGAAGAAGAAAAAGAAGAAGAAGGTGGAGGAGGAGGAGGGGGAGGAGGGGGAGAAGAAGAAGAAGAAAAAGAGGAAGAGGAGGAGGGGAGGAGAAGGAGAAGGAGACAAAGAGGAGGAAGGAGGAGGAGGAGGAGAAGGAGGAGAAGGAGAAGGAGGAGAAGAAGGAGAAGGAGAAGGAGAAGGAGAAGGAGAAGGAGAAGGAGAAGGAGAAGGAGAGGGAGAAGGAGAAGGAAGGAGAAGGAGAAAGAAAAAGAGACGAGCCCAAGGAGAGTGGAGGAATGTACAAAGTAGAGATGAGCACGAAAATCTTAGCTGTTACAGGCACTGGAAAGGATGAGAAGTTTCTATCTCTTCTCACCATCAAGACCTACCAAATGTATACACTTTTAAAAAAGAGGGAGAAGCATCTGTTTCTGAAAAACCCAGAGCCTGAGTGTTTGTGTTCTGTTATCCCGAGAGCCAAGAACATAAAGTCAGAAAGAAAGATCATGTAGGACATCATCACATATGTGCTCACTAAAGCCAAATAAGCTTTCACAGAAGAACTTGGTCCTTGTAACTAGAAAAACATTACATAGAGCATTTTATGTGGCTTTTTCTCCTCCTGGCATTATTTTTCCATCATGGTGCTCAGACCCCAAATATGTTTAGATCGTCATGGTTTAACATTAATGAGATAATTTGATCTTGACCTAATGGCACAGATTGTTTTCCACACAAAAATATTGCTTATAGAAGTAGTAATATTCTGCTGAAATGCAGACAGGTGAAAATATCTACCTACAGACATAAATATAGGAAGAATCATGGGGCACCTGGGTGGCACAGCTGATTGAGCATCCAACTCTTGGTTTCAGCTCAAGGTCATGATCTCACGGTTTGTGAGTCTGAGCCCTGTGTTGGGCTCTGCACTGACAGTGTGGAGCCTGCCTGGGATTCTCTCTCTCTTTCTCTCTCTGCCCCTCTCCTGACTGCGCATGCGCTCTCTGACTCTCTCTCTCCCTCTCTCCCCTCTCAAAAATAAGTAAATAAACATTTTTAAAAAATAGGAAGAATCCATCTGAACCATTCCCAATATTGGCTTCTCAACTCTAGCTACAAACTCATCTATTTCTATTTTCCTTGAGAGTTCTCACACCACCCTTTTATGTGCTGTTTCACTTTTAGATTTTACTGGGCTATAGAACTTTAATTTTTCTATTAATTCACTGCCCATCCCGAATGGAAAGTTGCCATATGTCGTATGTTGCATTACAACGGTGTGTGTAAGTTTATGCTGGAAGATTGGGAGTGGTGGGGTGATCTACCTTTAGGCCATATCATTTCCATATAAGACCTAATACCATTCCAATAAGTGAAAATCACAGCCTTTAACACAAAACCAGTTATTTAAAAAAAAAGATTTGCCATAAGCAAACTGCTGAGGCTTAAACTGACTGCACAAATGGAAGAGAATGGAAGTTCAGGTCGCCAAAACACTATGGCTCTACGCTTTCCCATGATCTGTTATATTCCTGGATTTCCCCATATTCTTCTTTATATGTTTCATAAAAAAATCGCTTTCAGGTTTATGGCAAATGGAGCATAAAGTGAGCAGTTTTTTTTTTTTTTTTAATGAGTTACATGGAAGAAAGAACAGCAACTAAGATTTTTGTGATTACTTTGATAGACTTCCAGTAGGAAGTATTTAGTTTATCTGCACATAGAAAATGAATATTAAAATATTCATGCCCCCAAGGCTACCAGAAAAAGCAGATAACAGCTGTTGGTCTAAAATGTGGTTTCATTATGCAGAGATTGGAATAAGCTTGTAATTATGAATTAGAGCGAGAGCAGTTGAAAAAAAAATGTTGAGTAGGTTTCTAACCCCAACATTTAAAATCAGTTTTTTGTTAAGAAATAAAGGGAGTGTTTATTTCCCTCAATAAGCTTTCAAGTTGTATCAGCAATAACAGACTTGCTTTTGCTCACCTCAAAGAGAAATGTGCAATAAATCCACATAAATTTAAGAATGATCTTTTTTTTTCTAAAGCAGGTTCACATACCTTGTCGTGAGTCCATATTCCAAACTAGCAAAACCCTAATTTAATATTTCTTTTAGATCTAAGGACATAGAAAATACAAGGAAACAAGGTTTTAAAACATTATTTTGGTTAATAGCACAAATTACGAGATTTTTACCAACATTTATTCTTCTTGGACATGTTACCATGCCAGCGAAGAAAGCATTCTTTAACCTGTTACAATATCAGGTGAACAAAATAAAGTATTGTAAATAGTCTTATTTCAAAATTTGCTGCAATTAGGAATACCTTTTAAATTGCATTCTAATGGAAAAAAATTAAATAATATCTTTTCCAACTGTTCAATTAATCCACTGAGAATTGTGACTTTAGTTTGAACCAATTTATTTTAAGAAATTTAACTCCACACACACACATAATGCATAAAATAAATTATATAAAACAATATACAAATAATATTTCCTTCTTCCCCCATCTCACTGCTTCTCCATTACAATCTGTTCAGAAGCTGAATAGGTTATTTCTGAAAAAAAAAAAAAGATAAAAGGTATTTGAACAATATGAAGAGTGACTAAGAGAAGCTTTTGCACTAATGTGACACATTTCATTAAGAAATATGAAGCATTTTTGGGGCTCCTGGGTGGCTCAGTCGGTTGAGCGTCCGACTTCGGCTCAGGTCACGATCTCGCGGTCCGTGAGCTCGAGCCCCGCGTCAGGCTCTGTGCTGACAGCTCAGAGCCTGGAGCCTGTTTCCGATTCTGTGTCTCCCTCTCTCTCTGCCCCTCCCCCGTTCATGCTCTGTCTCTCTCTGTCTCAAAAATAAATAAACGTTAAAAAATTAAAAAAAAAAAGAAATATGAAGCATTTTCAACAATGTTTTCTGAAATTAAGAATTATCATCCTTTCTTAAAAGTGAAGATGAAAAGTGGAAATTACGTACTAGACCCGAGATGGACAATAGTTAAGCATTACAGAAAAACATAAAAAACGGGAAACTTTGGGGGTTCCTGGGTGGCTCAGTCGGTTAAGCATCCAACTCTTGACTTCAGCTCAGGTGGTGATTTCATGGTCTTGAGATCAGGCCCATGTCGGGCTCCGTGTTGGGCATGGAGCCTGCTTGGGATTCTCTCTCTCCCTGTCTCTCTCTCTCTCTCTCTCTCTCTCTCTCTCTGCTCCTTCCCCCTCTGAAAAAAGGGGAAACTTTGCATCCATTATTTGCCGTGATTTGAACTTTTGGCTAAATTACGTGCATCTTGGTACAACGAACGACATCCCCCTGCTACTTTTTTCCTTTTAATATGAACGCTCTTCGTATCTAGCTCTAAGATGTGCTTAGAAAGCAAAAGGGAAAACAAACACGCAGCCTCTGTCCTCTGGCCTCCACCTCCTGAGTCGGATGGAGGTGAGAAAGTACAGCGGACCACATAGGGGGATGGTGAAGTGAATGAAGGGGATCCAGAATACACTTTTCCTGATGAGCACTGGGTAACTGTAGAACTACTGAATCACTATATCGGACACTCGAAACTAATATAACACTGTATGTTAACTATACTGAAATTAAAATAAAAAATCTTCAAGAAATTTAGAAAGAATAGGAGACAGCACACAGAAAGTCTGAAACACTTCCTTGAACACTAGCCAGCATTCTGGGGTTCCAGCAACATGTGCAAATAAAGGACAGAACAGAAAACAATGATCCGGATACTTTTTTTTTTTAATTCAGAATCATTATTATTATTTTTTTAACTTTTTTTTTAATTTATTTTTGAGAGACAGAGAGAGAGAGAGAGCATGAGCAGGAGAAGGGCAGAGAGAGAAGGAGACACAGAATCCAAAGCAGGCTCTAGGCTCCAGCTGTCAGTGTAAAGCCCAATGTGGGGTCAAACCCGGAAACCATGAGATCATGACCTGAGCCGAAGTGAGAAGCTTATCTCACTGAGCCACCCAGGCACCTCCGGAATCATTGGTTTAAAATAATATTAATATTATTATTAATATTAATAACTGAAATGGAAGAGAAGTAAAAGAGAAGAAATTCATCTTTATTATACTTTATATTTGACACCTTTAAAACTTACATGGAGTGGGGCGCCTGGGTGGCTCAGTCGGTTGGGCATCCGACTTCGGCTCAAGTCATGATCTCGCGGTCCGTGAGTTTGAGCCCCGCGTCGGGCTCTGGGCTGACAGCTCTGAGCCTGGAGCCTGTTTCCGATTCTGTGTCTCCCTCTCTCTCTGACCTTCCCCCATTCATGCTCTGTCTCTCTCTGTCTCAAAAATGAATAAACGTTAAAAAAAAATTTAAAAAAGAAAACTTACATGGAGAAGTACACTTGTTCTGTTTCTGTGGGAGCATGTCAGAAGACAAAAGACAAACCACACAACAGCAAAAATCCCCCACTCTCCCTTGAGCTCCATTAATAAGTTCAGTCATTTAGTGTAGACAAATAGGACTGTAAATCCCTTCCCTAAACAAGTGGCAAACGGGAAAACAAGTTGACCTGCAGTATTGAAAGTAGCCAGTTACCAACATATTGGCAGACAAAAATACCTTGCTCATCACAAAGATAACTTTCTTTTCTTAACAAGAATAAGGAGAAATCCTCAAAAGTGAAATCGATTCAGGGGCGCCTGTGTGGCCCAGTCGGTCTGGCATCCGACTTCAGCTCAGGTCATGATCTCACAGTTTGTGAGTTCGAGCTCCATGTCGGGCTCTGTGCTGACACCTTCAGAGCCTGGAACCTGCTTCGGATTCTGTGTCTCCCTCTCTCTCTGCCCCTCCCCCATTCATGCTCTGTCTCTCAGTGTCTCAGAAGTAAATAAACATTAAAAAAAAATTTTTTTAAAGTGAGATCAATTGAAAATCTGCTCTCACGTGCATTCTAATAAAAAAGATGTAATACAAAAATTAGAATCTAAGTCTTTTTTTGATCTAAAAACTTTTATAAATGATTTACAAGAAAACATAAAACACAAAACGGATACATCCCTTTTCCCAAAAGCAAAGTAAACAGCAAATAGTTAACATAAGTGCATAAGTTAACATTTTCACTGTTTACATTCATTAGAGAGCCTAACTGATATTTCCATTAATTTAAGAATAGTATTGAATAACATTAGAAGTATTTTTAAAAATTCCAAGTTATATCGTGCTGCTATTTTTTCGAAGATATAACGTTAGTATAAAGGTAATAGAGAACATTAAGAGAAATATGGGACATTTGAAAAATTTCAATATTTATATCTCCTCCTGAATGTCGCGATAATTTTATGACAAAATAGAACTCTATTCTCTTCACCAGTTTTATTTAATTTTTGAAGAAAAATGGCCATAAAAATACCTTGAGGAGTAATAACAGTATCAAACCCAGAGAGCCTAATAAGATTTGATATCTTTGAAAATACCATACAAATACTAATTAACGCACATAAAAACATAAGGTAAGGAAGCACTATCATTGCCCTCTGACTAACCAACAGTGTGGCCAAGGTTAGTCTCAGGACTTGGGCTGGGATCATCTGCCTTCACTAGCACATAATTTCATAACGCCAGGAAGAATCAGAAGAAAGAAGACATACCTCACATTCCAGTTGCTGCAAAACTTTTGAAAGGGTTCATCCGAGAGGTTTTGACTTGTGTTTATCCTCTGAATCTCCCCCATTTATATTAATTGAACACCTTTCTTGGGAGATAGCACTCCACTGTACAGACATCCTGCACTCTTTTAATTGAGCCCCTTTGGGGGAAAGTATCGTTTAAATATAACAATATATTCAGAACCCTAAAATAATTTGATCTATAATAAATTCTTAAGCAAGGGAGGAAGACCAGCCTGGGGACCCAGGGAGGGGAAGATTGCCAGGTACGAAGTCAGAGATTCACAAGGAAGTTAGAAGCTCCTTCCCTGGAGACTTTTAAAAATAGAATAGACAGCCCTCAACATACAGTGGTGTAGGAGGCCCCATTATACTTTGTTATTAGAGAACTTCACTATAGGTTTCCTTAGGCTTGATTAAAAAAAAAAAAAAAAAAAAAGTGGGAGGAGGGCCAGAGAAAGCCACCTGATGTGAGGAAAATCAGTTTAAGAAATGCCTTTGATGGTGAACTACGTCTGCTCCTTTTAATATGAATTCTCTGATTTTTACACATGATTTTGAGGATAAAGTCTGAAATGGATTTAAATTCTAATATCTGTTTGATTGCACCGCTTTACATTTTTATCTACATTTTATATTACTATTGTGTTCACTGCATATTGTGCTATTTCGGGAACCTCAGTACATTCAAGGTCAAGAAGAAATTGAAAGTCGTTATTTTGCTTTTTATCTTCCCTTAACCCCATGGTTCTCAATATAATTGCGTGTATATGGAGACACACACCCATATACACATATGATTTAATAATAGCTTTTCAGGGAAAACTAATAACAGTTTAAGTATGTAGAATCTTCTACTAATTAATAAACTATGGGAACATTAATAAAAAATTTAACACACCCTTCTTCTTCTTCAGTTCGTGATTCAAGATACCATGAACAAATCCATTAGGAATCCTTTTCTCATTTAAAAAAGAAAAGAAGAAAAATTCATCTTAATCCAATATCTGTATGTACACAGAGCATCATAGTGCCATGCCCACATGTCATTACTCTTGCTCAAGACTTGGGCCACTTTGCAATTTGAATTTGAGGCCTTCTGAAGACTACTGAAATTCCTTTTGCATTCTCTATTTGGTTAAACTCATCGCTTCTTTTTTTTCATCAGATTACAATGCAAATAACACAACTAATCTCTCAGCTACCCGGATGTAGCATCTACCGCAAGACTAAATTTGCAGATACATACACTATGCTAAGCACATGATAATATAATTTTGTACCGAGGAGTTAACATTTTTTTACCCTAATTGTAAATTCATCTATATTTTTAAAAAATTAATACTCATTTTTAAGAAAGGTTAATCGAGAACCTAGAACATGTTGATTCTACGCTTTATTTTTGTTAAGTTTATTTATTTATTTGGAGAGAGAGAGAGAGAGAGAACAAGTGGGGGTGGGGCAGAGAGAGAGGAGAGAGACAATCCCAAACAAGCTCCTGCTGCCAGCGCAGAGCCTGGCTGGGGGCTTGAACTCACAAAATGTGAGATCGTGATCTGAGCTGAAATCAAGAGTTGGACACCTAACCAGCTGAGCCACCCAGGCGTCCCTAATTTTACACTTTAATAAGGAGTTTTCAGTAACGTTCTGAGCTTTTCAATGCATCACGTTGGGCTGAGATATTTATCCGTTGTATTAGTTTACTACTGCTGCTGTTGATGACTTAAAACCACACATTTGTTATCTGGATGCTGGAGCTCAGAAGCCTGGCATGGTTTTCACTGGACTGAAAATCGAAGTGTTGGTAGGGCTGGCATTCTTCTGTGAAGGCTCCAGGGAAGAATCGGTTTCTCTGCTATTTTCCAATTTTTAGAGACTACCACATTCCTTGGCTCCTGACCCCTTCCTTCGTCTTCAAATCTAACAATGGCAGCTGGAGTCCTCAGATCTTACACTGCTTCACTCTGACCTATTTTTCTGTTAAGAACCCTTGTGATTATGTTGCAATTACTTGGACAATATGGGACAATATTTTCGTTTACAGCCAGCTGATTATCAACATTAATTCCATCTGAGACTTGAATTGCTCTTTGCAACATATTCCCACTCCAAGATGTGGACTTCTGGGGAAGGAATCATTGTCTAGTACACAACCCCTCCAAATCTCAAGTACAGATTTATCATCAATTCCCCTATTCCTAACAAACTACAGCTAGTTTAAGTATCACCTGGAAAATGAATGTACCCAAACTGTGTAAGTAACTCCCCAAACTATTTTCCCACCATTTAGATGCTGATTATTTTTAAGTTTCATTGTTCACTTATATAACGTTATTTTCAAAATTCCATATAAAAAGGTATAGATACAAAATGATAAATGGTTTTGTGTGAGTTAGATCCTAATTTTTTTTTTAATTTCAGAGAGAGAGAGAGAGCATGAGCAGGGGAGAGGGGCAGAGGGAGAGATATATATATAGAGAGAAAGACAATCTTAAGCAGACTCCACACCCAGTATGGAACCTGATGCGGGGCTCGATCCCACAACCCTGGGATCATGACCTGAGCCAAAATCAAGAGCCAGAGGCTCAAGTTAGCCACCCAGACGCCCCAAATTCAATCCTACACCTTAATGCATGATAGAGAACTTGGATCAATATCATCTCCATAAGTGAGAAAGACGTGCCCCTGCCCTGGGTCCTGGGCTTTGGAAACCCCTTTTCTGGATTTTCTCTGGCACTCACCCTCTTGTTGGAAAGAAGCCCATAGAAAGGGGTCTGGCTATTCAGAGTCCTTCCCCACCCCCTAGACTACACGCATGACACCTGGTACCCTGGAAGTCTCAATTATGTCGCCCAGATTATGAGAACGCTTGATCTCTTCTTCCCTAAGTTTACCCCATCAGGAATATACGGAGGTTTCCCTTGATATCTGAAAGTAGAGACTTTCTATGAAACCCTCTGTAAGCTGAAATGGGATAAAGCAAAAGGTAGCCCCTACTTCCCAAAAGTTCCTGTTAGGCCACTTTACTTTCATAAAAGGCCTATGTTAATAGAGTAACGGCTTTCTTAATAAAAGCAAAAATCCTTTTCAGATTTCTTCTGGTTAGCGAATACAGGTACTAACACAGGTCTTTTGCAAAAGCAAATGGGTATAAAGCAAACTTTTGGAAAGTGGGGGGTACCTGTATGCATCCTTAGGCCTAAGAGGTGCCAAAACGTTAGTAAGTGCTTG